>NC_141361.1:9125791-9725791 GCF_057382095.1 Aulonocara sp. 'chitande type north' Nkhata Bay
GGAGTTTTTAGAGCCACCATTTCTTCCTTTTTCCTTCACTTGTTTGGTTTCTTCTTCTTCTTTTTTTTAGAGGGATACACTGCACATCATTCTGAGAGATGACACATTTTCAGCTAATAGCTGGGAATCACCTTGTTTGTGCAAATATATTATTTCATGCCTGTCAAACTGTTATCTTTGGCATTTGTTGCAGATTCAGCCAAAGAAATGGGAATATATTGGATGTTTTGGTGGCAGGCTGCAAGTAGCAGCGCCTAAAGACATAATTAGAATTGTTTTTTGTTTTTTTTTGCTAAGCTGTATGTTAACAGTGTTGCATTATCTGTGGACACAACACTGGGTCATCTCTTAAGTGGCTCTTTTATGGTTTGCTAAAAGTAAAATTGTTAAGCAGCTTAATAAACATTCATCATTCAATTAAACTATAGCCCATGATAACTTAAAGTCTGTTTTTAGAGCAAAATCCAAAGAAATGAGGAGTGACTCAAGAGTTTTAAATAGGATTCTCATTATTTTCAGTGCTTGTTGATAAAAATTGGAAGAAAAAAAATATATATATCTGTCTGCATGTGACAAAGCAACACTGAAGAAAGAAAAGTGTGCACACATGAAAAAAAGATATCAGTAAACATTTTTGTTTGGTTTTAAAATAAACAGCCTGGTGGAAGTAGAGTGAGGAAGAAGAAGATTGTTGCACAAAAAATTTAAATAATTTTTAGCCCTCAAGATTTAATACTCATCTATCCTAATAGGAGCTAAAAGGCTCAGTCTGACATGAGATTAAACATATACAAGTATCAGGCTTACCTCATTGACCTCTAAGGTAGCAATTTTCCCTTAAGATGAAAAACATTTTAGCTTTTGTTCCGCTATTGCCCTCACTGATTTTTAACAAACCAGAACTATAAACCAACCACGGCAGGCAAGTCCTCTACTGCCACCTACTGGTTGTAATTTAATGTAACGGCAGCTGTTACCTCTGACAAATACAAAATGCCTTCTGTGATTGGTGGATGGATGTGTGCCGCTTATCTGAATTTGGGCTTGTAAAGACATTTCAAAATGTTTATAAAATTGCAGAAAGCAACCAAAAGTGACATAAAATAACCACAACAAGATGCAAAACTACAAAGACAAAAAGTGATGGACTTAACCAAAGAGAGAAACACACACAGACACGCTAAAAAAGTGATGCACAAACAACCTAAAAAAGAAAAGGTGTGAATCAACAAAAAACTGAGGAAAATAACGACAAAAGGATGAAAAACGGCTTCAGAGAGATCTGAAATGCTTCATGCTAACTGTTGGAAATGAATAAAACCAGAGATACAAAATGATTGAAGAAGAAACAACAACAACAACAACAAAAAAGGCAAAGTCTTAATAAAAATTAATTAAACTAAATCAGACATGCATTAATGAGCACAAAGAAAGAGAAATAGGACAGGGGTGTCTACCTCAAGGGCCGGTGTCCTGCAGGTGTTAGATATCACCCTGGGTCAACACACCTGAATCAAATAATTAGTTCATTACCAGGCCTCTGAAGAACTGCAAAACATTTTGAGGAGGTAATTTAGCCATTTAAATCAGCTGTGTTGGATCGAGGACACGTCTAAAACCTGCAGGACACTGGCTTTTGAGGCCTGGATTAGACACCCCTGGCATAGGGTACCAAATCAAACCTCTGGTTCACTAAACTGCTGAAATCCTTGGTAATAATAAGGTATGTGTATGTAAACACTGTATGTGTTTCCAAATCCTGACAACAACCCAAACCCAGGAAACTCGTCTATATGTCAGGCTGATTATGTTTCCATTTGCAAACAAGCTTACAAAAAAAACCCCACAAAGCAAAAAGCAAGCATCAGATTTAATCACAAGGTTGCTTCACCACATCAACTTCCATCTTGCATCCCCCCCCCTCTCTGTTGTTATGTCATGTCTGATGTGAAATCACTAGTTCCTACAAAAAATGGACTCTGAATATAGAACAACTGCTGCTTAGTTTTGACTCCCCTCATGATCCACACAGCAACTGAACAACAGTAAGAGCAACAATCGGCTGTGTCACGAATATTTATAAAAGCTTGATTAACTCCATTTATAACTAAAAGTGCACACTTGGAGTAAAAGTCTATTATTAGTGTTTATTTTCATAATAACCTGGATACTGGGGGAGGTTTGTCTAATAACAGCTGCTTATATGCTGTCTAATCATCCTCTTCAAGCTTTCAAAATGCTGTTAGAAAACTCTTTTTGTTGCTTTGCGTCCTCATAATCCCCACTGCATATTTCCCCTCTAATTGCAAATTAAAGCTGGAACCAGCCATGCATATAATCTGTCATTTGCTCATGGGTGAGTAAGATAATTGCTAGATTGCATGGATTCATACTCATAGATTGCAATTCTTCTTACCACTCAAAGGACACATGATGATTTTTAATAATAATGGCTCATAACTCAATAGTTTATGAATGGCTGATCTCAGGAGATATTGTGGTCTGCAGCCCTGTGGGCTTTCTGGCATTGTAAAAATGTTTCCTGGTCTCACAGCGCCACCTGGTGATACGTCTTCATTTAGATTTAGGATATCCAAACAAAACGGAAAAAACTCTCTCATTTTTAGTATTTTACTCTGTTTTGAATCGGTGCCAAAAACTATTACATTACTTTTTTTGTTCTACATACGTTATACATTAAAACATCTCTTTGCAGATAGCTCGATTCAAAAGTTACAGGATGTCTTCTACTACCACTTTTAGGTTAGATGACAGTGACGTTTAAAGCATCCACACTTGTATAAGTGGCTTACTTATTATCCCAGTTACATGTGATTGATTACAGCGGTATGTGAATAAATTCTGAATGTCTTCTTTACTCCAAGATTATTCGTATGCTCAGCATTTTACTGTCTATCAAGTCGTTAGATACCTGAGTCTGTAATGAGTTGATTGAGTTCTTGCAGCTGAACTATAAACTCTGATGTGGATTGATAACATGCGTGTAAAAGAAGATTTAAGTAGCTTTAAGTCCTCTTGCATACATAAAGTAATGGAGTGTCATTTTTGGACTTTTCCCACTCATATCATTCCTCAAAATATATCAGGCATGATTTTGTGCCTCTACTATACAGTATTACAATATGGATGAAGCTTCCAGGTCAGAAGCCTTGAACCTGCATCCTATCTGAAGGCCAGCAGATGGCGATAGATGTGGCTGCAAAAAACATTTCCGTTCAAAGTCTATGGGAAAAGGGCTTTCTTGTCTTATCTTAATGCTTCAGCAGACTTTTCTGCTGAGCTTATGTGTTCAGTCCCTTATTTTGATTCATATTCTACAAAAAAAGTTTGAATAACACTGATATACTGAAATATTAAATTCTCACCTTTTAATGTACATGAAAAAAAAGTTTTCTTTTTCATCATTATGAGGGAAGTCTGTCTCTTTTACTGTTCAGATCATCTCAGTAGCTGCTTGATAAACACACGACTTATATTCATATATTTATATAAATATTCATAGAAATATTTGCACTTTGCATTTTTTTTTCTTTTTTTGATATATTTATAGATGGAAAGACCTCCGGTGTTACTTGAAACCTGAGGAAACGACCTTACAGAAAATTTCCATCAGATGACTAACAAAACAATCCAGTCAGTTTGAATTGCTGTCTTACATTTTATTGTGATGGGGAGTCATAGAAATGGAGCAAACCTAAAATAAAAACAATACAAAAAGACAGTGGATTTACAAAGGGTGCGGAGAGGACAAACAATATGCAGCCTTCAACAGTACAATGGAACAAGTTGGCACAGAACGGAAAACAGGGTGACGGGACGTTGGAAATTTGGCTTCAAAATAAAAAGAAATTTAAAAAGGGGAGGAGTAACGTCTTCATAACAAGATCCTTCATTTAAACGGCGACGACTCATGCTTTTAAAAAGTTTTAGAATTCAGTAGCTTTATAACGACGCAAAGAGCGGATGCACATGTAACAGTTTCTATTTGTCACTTCATTCCTGTTTTTTTTTTTCTTTTTCTTTTTAGCTTAAAACAGAAGTCAAGTTTACAGAATACATGTTTTATATTTTTAGGGTTTTTTTCCTTTAATGTCTTTCTTTTTTTCATTTTTTGTTAAAACAAACTTCATTTCCCAGAACCACATTTTGGGATTTTTTTTTTTTTGTTTGTCTCGAGATTATTTTTCATACTAAAATATATTATTGTATCAATTCAAACTACAGTAATGTACACTACAATGTGTAATAAATAACCATAAAAGAAAATATAAAAATAAGACACATAAATATAAAAAAGTCTTCTAAAAACTAAACAGGTATATTTTTTTTAATCTGTGGAAAGGGTTCTAATACTGCCATTGTTGACAAAAACATACAGAGGACATAGTTTTAAAACAAAAAAAAGTAAAACAGATTAATACTATAAACACTGTCTGGTAAAACCAAAGCAAAACTCTTCAACAGAGACCACATTCACTAACGCTTGTTACCTCAAGTGCGGGACAGCTTGCCACAATGAATTTGTTTCTTTTAATCGTCATCTGAAAATAATAAGTGCACAAGTGAGACTAACTTACTGAGTCTCTCTATCATTGTTTTATACTTTAAACTTTTGTGGGTTTGGTCTGGTTTATCTCTTCCTGAGCCGACCTGGTGAGGCACATTACTGAGTTTGAGTGTTGAGGGGTTCTTAAAAATTTGGATTTATGCAGTTCGAAAGTTGGAAACTGATTATCTTACATTAGAAGGCATTTTAAAAACATTGCTCTAAACCTCAGACTTTGGACCTACAAGCTGCAGCCATTGGATACTGATGAGTTAGTAATTCATAACAAAAAAGTTTTAGTCAAGAGCAAATATGCAATTTTAAGTACCAGGAACAAAAGCAGAACTTTTAGACATGCCTGTAGATTTAATTTACTGATAGAAAAGTGCTAAACATTCTCTGGCTTTAACTTGTCTTTTTGAAAAACAATCATTGTAAACTAAATAATTCTAGCTTTTAGTTTGGCAGATAAAATAAAACAAGACGTCACCCCCAAGTGGGCTATTTGGACAAGGGGTCTGTCTTTTTACAGACAAAACAGCCCAAATACTGTTTCTCAAGTGTCCTTCTTTGTTGCTGTGACAAATCTGCTGTTCTGTGCAAGTCAACAAACATTAGTCAACATGGCTCCTGTGTAAGTAACAGAGGGACATAATACTGGCTACATGTGTGAGGAAAAAAAATAATAACACTGTTCAATGGCACTTTTAACAGCACACAGGTCTTGCATAAGGCTGGAGGCATTGGGGTGGAGCAGGAAAAAAAGCCCCGATCCTTCACGTACAGTTTGACTTCATATATAAGCCGATAATACTGAAACACTCGCTGAGAACTAAAGTCAACCAAAATAAGGAGAAGCTTGGTAAGAACAGGCGCGTCTGTTTTGGATCCACAGCCGAGCCACGAGGTCGGAGTCTGCTTTTATGTCTTCACCTGGAGACTCCACCCGTTCGGGCAGTGCTGAGCAGCAAAACAAAGGCGCGCCATGCTGGCTTTGAGGTTGTGACTCTGCCTTCCCTGATAGGACAAATTTGGTTATGGCGTACAGAAGCCGCATTCTCATCCCGGACTCCCCATCCCACCCCCCAACCCTCCCCAAGAATACTTTGTTTTCCTTAAGGCTAACAGTCAAACTGAAATCAACAGTAATGCTAGCTAGCAAAGAGTAACACTAACACAAACAACATTTCGCTAGCTAGTGTACATATATAACACTGAAGGGCATACAATGCATGAGGCATGTATCCATAGGTAAACCAGGAATACTGTAGTGCAGAGGTTTTTGTTCGTAGAACTCAATAAAATACTGATTTTAGGAAACTTCATTGGCAATAAAAAGGTATAGAAATCTTTCTCATCTTTAAAGGTTAAAAGGTTTTCAAACAAGAACACGATTAGTTAACACTGATTGAATGAAAAGAAACAACAAAGCAACCTGGGATGTCTCAGTAACAAGTCTAATGAGTTGATGGGTGAGTTCTACTTTAAAATCTGTACTTCTATAAACAATTTTAAACACTGATATTTCATTTTCACAAAGAAAAAGTCACGTTTTTTCTTTTTTTCGATTTCTTTTTTTCTTTTTTCAAGTTCAGGCACACCTGGGTTTTTGTACACAGTAGTGGACCGTTAAGATCAGGCAACTGCCGTGACTTTCTTCTGATGGCAAGATGTGGTTTTTGTCTAAGATTACCCGACTTCAATAACCGACACACTCAAACTGTCCCGAAGAATATTCTTCCTTCATTTGGTGTCTGTCACCGCTTCCTCTGTTGTTTCGGTGTTTCCTGTCCCGTCCCTGATGCTGCTGTCTGTATTGACTTCACAGTCTGCCGCTTTCTCTGCATCCACACTTGCTGATTCCTCCTTTTCTTCGGTTCTTTCCTCCATCTCGGCGTCCTCCACGTGGTCATCTCCCAGCTCCACTTCTACTACGTCACAGGCAAACTCCTCCTGCTCCTTCTCTTTTTCAGTCTCTTCTTCTTCTGCTGTCGCCTCTTCCTCTGCTAATTCCTCTCCCTCTTCCTCCTCATCATCGTCGTCAAAGTTACCCTCGTAGATCTCGCACTC
Organism: Aulonocara sp. 'chitande type north' Nkhata Bay; assembly: GCF_057382095.1. NCBI lineage: Eukaryota > Metazoa > Chordata > Actinopteri > Cichliformes > Cichlidae > Aulonocara > Aulonocara sp. 'chitande type north' Nkhata Bay. The sequence continues at coordinate 9,132,429 of NC_141361.1, forward strand.
GCCGTCGTCCACCTGCACCACCCGTATGTCGTCCATGCAGATGGCCTCGTCTTCCTCTTCCTCACTCTCCCTCTCGTCTGAGTCCATTTGGGAGGGCGGGGTCGTGGTCCGGCTGTCTGACTGCAGTCTGCCGCTTGGGCTGCCGAGCTCTGACTGATCCCTGGGTGGCCCCGAGCCAGAGCCCGAGTTTGGCCCGTCCTTCTTGCAATAGGAGTAGCGGTGATTCATATGCTGGGAGTACGAGCCTGAGTGAGAGAAACGCTTCCCGCACTTGTCGCACTGGTAAGGTTTCTCACCGGAGTGCAGCCTCGAGTGTTCGATCAGGTGGTGTTTGTGTTTGAAAGCCTTCTTGCAGACGTTGCACTCGTGGGGTCGTTTTCCTGCAGATGAAACCAGAGCGAGTTAGAGAGGAACTGTGCTTAGTATAGAAAAGTATAGAAAAAAATATTCAAAGCAAGTGTTCCTTATTTTGGTTTGATTTGTTTTATTATTATTTATTATTTTGTTGTTTCACTGCCTGTGGCACGCTTTTATACTTGTAATGAAATGCACTATATAAATAAACATGCCCTGCCATCAATCAAGCTTGCGTGTTCATTCAAATAAACATAAGCAGGTTTGAACAATTCAAATATTACATAAATATAATTAAAATAGCATAAATAAATGAATGCGTTTGTAACTATAATAATTAGGTGATACAGAATAGAGATTTGTTACCGTAGCTAAACATCGGTCTCTTTGTCAGCATGAATATAACAATAAAGATTTCACACAAGTTTGTTTGTCCACTTCACTGTCCTTGTACCAGCAGCAGTGCAGGCCTATCTGAGGTTTACACTGGACAGGTAAATAAGACTGCAGCCGAATCACAGGTCTCTTTAACACAAACCCAGATGCATTAAAGGTACTCTGCAGTGAGGGAAGCAGACAGCTGCTGGCAGTGGCTGTCACTGCCATCAATCTCCAGATGCACTACAGATAAAGATTAACATGCATGACTAAATCTAGTTCATTTACATGATGAACCTAAGGGCTCATGTTAATTATATGCATTGTACCTTTAAATTAAAAACAGACAGAAACTGCTGCTTTATTTCCCAAACAACTGAATGTTTAACTTTAAGATTTACTAGCGCCAGTTCCAAAAATGTGAATATTTCTAGCATTTCTTCATTGGGAGCCATATTATACTAAATATCAGAGTTTGTTCTAGCAAAAACATTTTGGAAATACAACAAAACGCCTAAAGGCAAAACAATTAACTATGAAAAAATAACCTGATACTTTACAATCCATTGGGAGAATTACACAAATATATATATATTTTTTTTTAATTTGCTCAAATCAGGGAATCAGAAGTTTAAATTGTTAAAAAGCAAAAAAAGCTTGGGAGCCAATGTTTGTTTTAAGTATTCAGAACTCTCAGCACCTGGAAAAGTAATTGCTGACATACCCATACAAAATGATCAAAGCCACACATTATCAGAGGCTTTTATGGAACAGACTTTAAAGTGTCTTTAGAGTATAGCATTTAATAGTTTTTAACATCCCCTGCCAAAAGAAAATCTCACTAACAAAGCTCATATGTTATAAGAGTACGGCAAATTTGAAGGATAAGGATGTTTTCTTTCTTTCTCTTTTCTTTCCTTTTTTTAAAGTGGATGTCAAGGCTGAACCAAAACACAGTAGTGCAGAGTAAAGATAACCGCTAACAGATTTGAATAAAACCACTGCCAATATGATGCTACCTGGAGCTACTAGGAAAATATCCTTTTTAATTCACCGCACGAGTTACGTGTCTATAAGCACTGATGACAACTGGGACATTTACAGGCCAGGTGTCCCATAAAAGTCTCAGAGTACCGCGTAGTTAACGAGGGATGATGTCACACGTAAAAACACAGCCTTCAAAAGTAGAACTCTTTTGAGAAGTAACAGAAATCCTGCTTAATAGACTAAAGCTGAAAAATTCACTTAAACAAGACGTACCTGTGTGTTCATATTTGTGCCTGAGCAGGGAGCTGCCCTTCTGGAAGACCTTGGAACAAAGATCACAGGGGTAGACGCCATTTTCTAGCCGCCGCTTCTTCATCGCCACGGCTGAATCTGAGTCGTTCTGCTCCTCCACTGTGGAAACACCCTCAGAGCTGCTCTCCAAACGCTTCTCCTGTTGTAAACAGAATTACAGTATGTCGGAGTCACATTATTTACTCTCCCATCCTACCCTTCAGGAAAGCAATTTCACCATAAATATTGTGTGACAGGTATGTGAAGAGCTCATTCTTTGACTGAGTTGTTCTTGAAAATGTTTTCCTGAGAGCCTGCAGTGAAGCTCTTCACTTTAGAGGTAGATAATTCTCCTAGTGTGAATACTCTAACTTACTGAGAATTAAGCAGCAACAATCATGGGTGGAAATGTGAAGCTAAGACCCGAGTGCAAACATAAAAAATCCTCTAGGTGACACTATAGGCTGGCTACAAAAGCAAGTCGATACCTTAAGACTCACATTTAAAATGCATGTTTACAGCCCTGCACATATAACAGCCTCGTATTTGAGCTCTTTGGATAGTTTTTCCCTTCATAAGAACTCGTCCCCCCCTAACTCAATCATCTGGATAATCATTAAGGTTTAAAGATATAGATTAACTAATGCTGGATTAACTGAGCTGTCTCCCCTTTGCTAATTTAAGTCAATGGCTGCTTGGCCCTGAGCGTGGTTCTGTTGGAGATTTTTCCTCTTAAAAGGGAGTTTATCCCCTCCACTGTTGCCATGTGCTCACTCACAGGGGGTCGTTTGATTTTGGACATTTTCTCTCTATTATATTAGCGTCTTTACGTTACAAAATAAAGTGCCTTGAAGCGACTGCTGTTGTGATTTGGTGCTATATAAATAAAACTGAACTGAACTGGATAGTTCGACCCACATCTACTGATGAAATTCATGCTGCGGTGCACTGTCCAGATGGTTTCTATCAGCAGCTCCACAGACACGAGGTTTCATGTTTAAGTAAATTTGGTTTGAGGATATCGTATTACTCAAAGGCAGTTTGGGTGTTCTACAAAGTCATCACATGTAACGAGGACAGGATGTTATTGAAATGTTTAATGAGTTCACGGGGCTACTGCCATCGATTGAAACTGAGCTAATGGTATTGGTGAAGTAGATATGAACAGTTCAAGTTAATGGAATCAGAGAATTACCTAAAAACTAATGAGTCATTACTGGTAAAATAATGACTTCAGGTCATCGTAAGTGGCAACCGCAATGCTAACGATGTCTGGTACATTCTGACTCTGACTGGCTCCAGCTCAAGTAACTAATGTTTGTTGCCGTTTCTTATATAGCATATAATGGCTTCTTGCAGACTTTTATGACTGCTTTGTGGCTTGACTACCGATTCTCACTTTGACTGCTGAACTCAGCATGTCTCAGGCTTTTGGAATTTTCTATTTCTCTTGACGCACATTTCTTCAGTTTTTTTGTGTTGAAGGACTGACACTAACAGGATGCTTTTTATTTTGGGTTAACTCTGGTACTTTCCACAGCAAAATGCACCTAAAGGTAGCATGTTAGTCTTTCCAGTAATCTATAGATGCTTAGTTTGTAAGTAGTTTGTTTCAGTGTAAAAGGAAACAACCCTCACTCCCGGCAAAGAAACTTGATTAAAAAAAGAAATAGTCATTGCAATAATCAATTCTGGACTGGTCAAAAGTGAGAATTTTCTCCTTTTCTTAAATTTCCAGTTAAAGGGGAAAATTTTAGTTACATAAAACAAATAGTGCAGTGTCAAGTTAGGCCCTGGGAAAGTCGTATAGAAATTTGAAGAACTAACTAACCAATAAAAACTGCAAGCTGCAACAACAAGGTTTTTATACCTCTTCCACTTCAGTGTTTTTGGGGTTTTTTTGTAATTAAGACTTATGTATAGTCGACTCTCCAGGTACTGAATTTGTCTCAGTACAAATAGACACATACTCTTTGCTTCAGTACTTCAAAGTAGGCGTGCATGACAACCATTCACTTTAGGGAATCAAACAGAGCTCTAATTAGAAACCTCTTGCTAACTTTTTTTACATATAACTTTGTTATCACTCGCCGCAATGATCAGCTTCCCATTTATTCTGATGTTGGATGACAGACTACACAAGCAGCTATGTCTCGCTCTCAAAGTACTTTCATAATGTGACTTGAAAAGTTTCAGTTCTTTCTCAGTTATTCAGCACAAGCAAATTAATTCAAATCCATTCATTTGAGTTGCTAGTTCCTGGTGACTGGTGATCACACAGTGATCAAATAAAAGATATAAAACCTTTTATAATAAGAAAAAATAATCACATTGTATAAATAAAAAAGAAGTAACTGTTTTGCATTACTAACCTTATGACCATTGAGAACAACAGTCTTTGCTCCAGTGGCGTTGCCAGCTGTAGTGGCGTAGGTATATGTGAGCTGGGGGATGAGGATGGTGCGCTTCGTGGTGGTGTTGAGGCAGCCCTGACCAGCGATGGCAACTAAGGTAGGAAGCTGTGCGGCAGTGACGATGTTAACAGGTCTTCCGGTCTGAGGTGTGGTCACATAGATGGTTCGACCCTCGAGCTCCTCCTTCCTTAAGCAGGTCAGGTTCAGAGGCTGTTCTTGCTGCTTGGCGGGAGGTGTAGTCATTTTGTTTTCCGATTCTGTTGCGATCTGTTTAGGAAGAGAGAGGTCCAGAGGTTCCGCCTGGGAGTCAGAAGCTTCCGGGTCTTCTGGTTCACTTTTAACGATGACAAGGTCCTCGTTGTTGAGTGATTCAGAGTCTGATGGGGAGGCGCTGCGAGAGTCTGACGAGGCTTTGTTGGATACCTCCTTGATTGTATTGTCTTCTTCTTCCTTTTCATTCTGATTCACAGTGACCTCTGAGCTGGAATTTGTGGCTTCAGTGTCTTTAGAAACTGCGGTTGCATCATTGTGGCGCTTGCTCACACTTTTCCCCGAGTTCATCTTCATAAACCACTTTCTAACCACATCCACTGGGATACTGACAGACTCTGAGATCTTTGTCAGCTCCTCATCACTGGGATTGGCATTGGAGGCAAAGTATGTCTTAAGAAGTGAGAGGAGATCGACGACAGGCGGCTCCTCCAGGGTCACCCCTGCCTCGTTTAGCAAGGCGGCGAAAGACGGGTCCAAAGCAGCAGAGTCGACGGCCTCTCCGTTGGCTGCTTTGCGATGCTGGAGGAGATGCAGCGCCTCCAGATTGTCAGGACAGTCATCGCAAAGTAAACATGTACTGGTGCTGTTGGGCTTTGGCTTCTGAGCTGCTTCTGAAGTTTTATCGGTTGCCTTTTCTGTCTGCGTGGATGCCTCCTTCTCCACATCTGCGATGGGGACTGTTTCCGGTTCTTTCTTGATAATCGTAAGGTCGGCCGCCTCTTGGGTTTGGGGTTTAGTTGTTGTGGTTGGAGTGGGAGCTGCAGCATCCACAGTCGTGATAGTGGGAGGCAGAGTAGGGTTATTTTTGACAACAAGCGGTGTAGGCTGGGCGGTGGCAGTTGTGGCAGCAGCAGGGCTAATGCTGTAGTTGATGATGATCTTCGTGGTACCGTCGTGATCCACGAAGGCAGGAAGGCTGATGATCTGTTGCTGCGGCTGCTGGACCACAATTCCCTGCTTCCCCTGCGTCACCACCCCATTGGCTGAACCCAGCACCTGCCTGAGCACATTTCCATCCATCGCCACCTTGAGCACATTCTGCAAGTCATTAAGATTGATACTGATGGGTGACATCAGACCTACTGTTGGTACAACCATAGCCACACCCTGAGGCAGGGTTGCAGCTGGGACCACAATCGGCTGTGCTGTTCCTCCGTTCACCACGCCGTTACTGCCGGCTGAAGTTGCCGGTGCCGCCGTCACAGGCTTGCACTCAATTTCCACAGGTTCTGATTTGATCTGGGTGACAGGCAGCTGCTCCTGGAGGGGTTTGCTTTCAGTCTTGTCTTTAAGAACCACACGAGCTGGAGCGATCACAACAGGTCTCGTCTGTGCAGGGGCTGGGGGGGACTTAATCGATGTTCGAGCAACACCGTTGGGGGGTGTAGCACCCACACACTTTTTGCTACTGATGTGCGAGCTGTAGGAGCCTGAGTGGGAGAACCGCTTCTTGCAGTTTGAGCATTCGTATGGTTTCTCACCTAAAAGTATCAGAGAGCGAGAAAGAAATGACAAAACTTTCAAAGAGAAGATTCGAAACATGAAAAACCAAAAACAATTCAAATTTTTAGTAACTTATTTTGAAAAGTGTTGGGATTTGATACTGAGCCCAACTTACAGAATTGACAAATTGATTCATTACAGCAGAAAAACAGAGTTTGGTCACTCCGGCCATAAAACCATTTAAAAATACTTGTTATATGTAAAGGGTATTAACTTCCTTCTTTAAGGAAAGCAGGGCATTTAAACTTCCTTTGGTATGGCAACTGGAGTGGACACCCATTACCAATCTGTAGCAAAAGATGATGCAGTAGGTCAGTGCAACCTTCATTTAACTAGATCAATTCATCAAAACACATTCCTATGTTCCCTTTTGAAGAAACAGGGATGGGGTAAAAAGCGTTAAACAGCAGCACAGATTCAAAAAAGCTTTAAAGCCCCCGACTGATAAAACAAGCACTTTTATGAGACTTTATTAAAAAAAATGTACTGACCAATTTTGCACTAGAGGCCTCATGATGTCATATTTGGACAAACTGCATTAGTGTGTCTACAGCAGGGATGCCAAACTCATCGAGGCCCACACACAGCCCACTCTGATCTTAAGTGGGCCGGACGAGTGAAACGTCACTTTCTGTCAATGTAAAGACGTTTAACTACACATGTAACCCCTGAGATATCTTAATATAAGATAAAGAAGTGCAATTTTAACACCACTTCTCAGTTTTTCTACACAATGAAATTCACTGCCCAGGCTGTCCTGTATTTATAAAACATAAAGATTTGGTTGATTGATGAAAATGGTCTTTTTTTTTAAACTAAATTTTTCTGTAATTTAACTGTTTAACTCTTACTTAAATATTTTCTTTGTAGTATATATGGCTGTGGGGGAACTTTATCAGCAGGGAAAGCTGTAAAACTTGTTTGTCCTCCTACATGTTTTCCAAAGCCGTCCAGCAGCCCATTCTGAGCCAATTCTGGCATCCAGGCCTTATGTTATTGACATAGCTTACCAAGTGCACTAAGGAAATGCTCTATATTAACCAGCTTTAATGGAACACCTGAAATCTGGTGTCCATTAACATACACAGTGCCAATTAAATACACGAACGAAAAAACAACCTAAAATTTTCAGTCGGTTAATGTGTACATTTAATGATAATTATTAGTCAGTTGTAAATGCAGTAATTGCAGACAAATGTTCGATGATTAGAGGCCTGCAGTTTGGAACAGCTACACAGGTTGTAGCAGACTGTGCATGTGTGCAGCAGCTCACCGCTGTGAATGCGCAGGTGCTCCTTCAGGTGGTGTTTGTATTTGAAGGCCTTGGAACACTCGGTACACTTGAACTTGCGAGTTCCACCTGTTCCTACCGATCCTCCTGTTGACTGCGAAACGTGACGCTGAGTCAGAAAAGAAGAAGGTCTCTATTATTTTTCTGTGTCGTTCAGTTCTTTTAATATCAGATGAATATTTCATAGGAATTCTGTGTGAAAGCTTTAACATTTTTGAAAACTGTAGCTCGAAGGTTTGAAAGGAGCACTGGGGACGTGTTTTTGCTTACATAACAGACCGAATCTCATGCATAATAAATCAAAGTGCACAAAATTTTAAAACCGAAAAAGAAATATCAGTGAATTAAAGTTGAACAACATGACAAAATGTTCATCCTAGTGATCCTGAGGCAGAGATTTGAGTCTGGGTAACAGTTTCACGTATCAGACCTGATTTCGCTCTTAGTTTGGCGCATTGCGTCTTCGGTTCTCATGCTAAGAGGTGTTACCTGCTCTCTGGAGCCCCTGTGGTGGCTCATGTGCCTCTCCAGCTGCGAGCGATAGGTAAAGGTGTAGCTGCAGTGCGAGCAGCTGTAGTTATCCTCACTGGTCTCGTGGCGATACTTGATGTGTTCCTTCAGTGAGGCGTTGCGTTTGTAGCCCCGGGAGCAGTAGGGGCAAGTGTGCAACTGGGAAAAAGAATCAGGTGTTCCTGTGGTGGAAGAAAAAGGGAAACGTGGATGATAGATGATGATTTTTTTTTTTCTTACACTTCATATGAAGAGCATGTCGGACAGTCTAACAGCTCCTCCTCCTCCTACACCTTTCTGATGTTGGTTAGCTCATTTCCTTAACTTTGCTCTCCAGCATCCACAACTCTCCATACAGTAACTAGCCAGCTGGATGGAAGGAAAAAGTGACATTCCTGTGCATCTACCTCTGGTTTTCCCAAACATTTTTTGTGTTAAGTCCAACACATAAGCTAAATATTTTGGATATAAACAACATAGTTTCCCCACTCTCTGTATGAAGGCCTGAGAATAACCTGCCCTTCATAAAACCTCTCTAGACTGTATAAGTTTTACTATTGTCTTTGCCCTTAAATCTTCCTTAAAGCTATAACAAGCCAGCTACTGTTATTATTTCAGCATTTATGCCTTTCTCGTGCTCCAGAACATTCAGAGCTTCCTCCAAGTAAGTAATGTTCTTTGACCTGTGCTATCTCAACTTTATCCTCAACTTGAGTTTAGTGGTTATACTTTGGAGTTTGAACCTTAGTGTCTCAACTGTAAATGGCAGATTTGTGTGACAATATCTCACTTTTCTGATTGTATCTTTTATTATAACCTCAGAGGTCCATTATCAAGAAAATGTGTTCTGAGATCTTCAGTGTTTGAAATAAAAGCTCTGAAAATGCAGCCGTTTGTTATCCACCCCAACAACTAGTTTACCTGTCAGCTTTTCAAACAATTCACAATCCCACTTATTTACTGCTCACTTCTGAAGTGAGTACTAAGCTGAGTATAGCATGCTATGAACTCCAGAATGCTGAGCAGGAAGAAGTTGGAAATTTGTAGTGCTTGACATCAAAGAATTTGAAATTTTGACACAGCAATAGTAATACCTGAACATCTGCATCATGACATTCAGTATAATATGTGATGTTGGCGTGTTACCGTTTTCATCGGCTCCTCCCGTCTCTGTCGGACTCTGCTCGTCCTCGGGGGCTTCAGGATAGATGATGGCTGTGTCTCCCTGCTGGAGAATCTCCTCCACTAGAGCATCCTTCTCCACCTCCTCTTCTTCCTCTGATGCACACTCCTCCTTCACTAAAAACACAAATGCACAAAGGTTAGTGTTGCTGTATACAAAGAACCCAATTATCCACCACGGACAGCACTACAGATACAGACAGACTGAATGACTTTGTGTTTAAATCATTTTAAACGACTTATTTTCTCTGTGAGGAATCCCTTCTATGAGCTAATGCTTGAAGTACCACCACTAGAGGGCGCCATATAACTTGTAAATGATTTGATAACGGGCTCATCACTTGAGCTATCGTTGTGCACTTTGTATTCTCAAAAAACATTTGTTGGGCAATTTAAAAATGGCATAGCTGCCGAACATTATTCTTAAAGAAACCTGGACTAGTTCTGCTAACAATGTTCAGAGATCCCTAAAATCAGAAGATTCTGAATTTGGGAAGTTGTAGCTACAATGCTGTGGAAAACTATGGAGCAGCTTGTTTTAGCAGCAGTAACTTGAAGGGATCATTTATTGTATGACTTTATCAGTCTCTCTCGTCATTGTGGAGGAATTTGGGCCCACTCTTTTTTACAACATTCCTTCAGTTCATTGAGGTTTGTGGGCATTTGTTTATGCACAGGTCTCATAAGTTCCTGCTACATCATTCAGGTTGAGTTTTGAGTCCCTTGATTCTTTTCTTTTTCAGCCATTACGATGTAGTGTACATAAGACCATCCTGTTGCATGACCCAGTTTCATCCAAGCTTTAGCTGCTGGACAGAGCTCACATTTGGCTCTAGAATTCTTTGGTACACAGAGTTGACTCAATGACTGCTGGGGCTGAAGTCCCGTGGCTGTAAAACCACCCTAAATGATCACCACTGTGTTTGACAGTTGGTATGAGATGTTTGTGCTGATATGCTGTGTTTGACTTTCATCAATGTGGCACTGTACATTCAGGCCAAATATCTCCATCTTGGGCTTGTATATCCAAAGGACACTGTTCCAGGAGTGGTCTGTTCACATGCAACTTTGCAAACGTAAACGAGAAGGGGATGGCTTTCTCTTGGCAAACCTCCAAAAAAGCATACACATTCATGTTTCTCTAACCGTACAGTCAAGAACTTTGCAGACCTCAGTTAGCATGGTTGATGTCAATGTCTGCCACATAGCTCTTGGGCTTTTTGCTGTTTATTTGCATCTTGACATTGGCATGAATTTGCTTCAGACCAGCAAACTGCTAAAACATCTGCTTGTATCCAAAGTGGTCACACCTGCTGATGATCCGTTAATCAAGAGCATTTGATTAGAAGCACTTGATAGCTTCTTACCCTCCTAATTAATATAGAAGCAGTAAGGACATAATTAGAAAGCTCTGACGTGAGTATGCAGACCAGTGAAAAACTGAGCCACGCGACTGTAATGCTGACCAAACATACAGCATGAACCTCTGTAAATGTTATCATATTTAAATATTGGAAAACTAAACACACTTGAAGTAATTAGAATTAACACTCTACTACAAAGTCCCAGCACATACTGTTCGCTAAGATGAAATAAAATCAAACCTTATTATACTGAACTTTTAAAAATTAATTTGGAGCCAAATATTAGACAGACCAAACCGTACTGTGATGCTGTACTGTCATGTTACTTAGGACAATATTAAAAACAGAAACCCTTGCTTCCTACATACCTGCTAATATTCATACATCTTTAATCATCTATAGCTACAGCCAGCTGAACTGTTAGCGATGTTTGAGTTAGGGCTGAACGATTATGGAAAATAATCTAATTGCGATTTTTTGCCCCAATATTGCGATTGCGATGCGATATGCGATTATTTTTTAAGGTCTTTGTCTTCTGTATTATTAAACAAAGACAAGCAATACATCATATAGTATGGCCAATACTATATTACATTAATTTTAAACTGTTCTTTCCTGGAAGACAGACCTCTGTTATGATGACATGAGGTGATGCATGAATTGATGACTGACATTTTTATTTAACTTCTTCAATCACAACAGTATATTTGAACATACACAATAGTTTATTTTTAGCTTACAAACATCTGAGCATAAAGTGCTGACAAGGAACCCTGGTGTAAACATTAAAATGAAAGTCAGTACAATGTGCAGATTGCAGAAATATACATAAAAAAAAATCAGTGGCTTTACCACACTCAGTTTTTCGACATCTGTGAACTACTAGACAGTCATTCAATTAAAAAATAATATTAAATAAATAAAACTAATAAATAAAAAATACACACATCTTACTGATCTCTGCAGTCAGTAACATTACACATAAAGTGCAAACATAATAGCAATTGTATAAACACACACACAAACACGGCTTTAAAGTTTAAAGGCGTGAAATTGGACGGTCTAGTTCTGATTAGCGTCACCGCTGTCTCGGTGGAGTTTAATAAACTCGGCCGTCTGCTTCTTGCTATCTAAAATATAACCAGACACTGGTGTAAATTCTCGACTGTCTCATACTTCTGTTTAATAAGTTTTCTGTTTGACGTTTAGTCAGCTGTGTGAAAACCAAGGAGGAACCCACCCGGGGGATTAATAAAGTTTTATTTTATCTAATCTAATAACTTTAATCTCAGCCAAACCGATTTACTCACGAACAAACAAAACACTGAAAAAAGCCCAACAATAACATTTTTAGGTTGTCTAAGTGACTTATATATTACGTTTAACCCGAGCAGCGAAACTCCGCGGTGATCTGAAAATGATGTGCCGGGAGTTGTGCCGTTCTCGGCCACATCAGTAACCCTCGAGTTCCCGGCTAGCTGTCGAGCTGGTGGGTAGCAGACGCCTCTGAAAACGTCGAAGCACTTTTGCAAATATGGGATATCTTGATAAACCGAGCAGATATTTGATGTTTACACAACTACTTTCTCGCCTGAAAATATGTTAAAAGTTTATTTTGTGACCCAGAAAGATTAGTATGAGTAATTTTAAAACTTAGTAGCGGCCGCCATTGCTGGAAACTGGAGTTTGGCTGGGATATGAATTCTATGAATTCTGGGATATGGTAGTAATTTGGACAGCCTTATAATCGCAGTATAATCGCAGCCTTTGCGGTTAGAAAATTGCACTTGATCATGTCGCGATATTATCGCAAATGCGATATATCGTTCAGCCCTAGTTTGAGTTCACTTGGAACAGCTGGTTTGCTGCACAGACACAGACAGTATGTTTCCCTGCAACCATAATGAGCCTTACAAAGAATAATTACAGCCCTGGGCGTGATTCAAACGTGGCACTTCAGAGGGAAATGAGTCAGGGACGTAACAGTGGCACCACACTGACAGTCTGTCCTCTACCCAAACACTCCCTCTCATTAAACCAAACACACTCCTCTATTCAAATTAACCTTAAGTAGCCGACATGGAACAAAACAGATAGCAATGAATATGCTCAGGCAAACTTGGCATCTACAAGTGCTTCAAAAAAGCACTGCGTGCAATTTTATATCAAATGCATTTTGAAAAGATGGTGACCTGAATGCAAGTAATAATTTGCTGTTACCTGTTACTTCAAATGTTTGCAGAGCACCATCAAAGAAATGGCAAAGAAGGCCAAGCCACTTAATTGAAGAAATCAGTTTAGGATCAAAGGCTTCCTCATTCCTATTTTTTTTGCCTTTTTTTCTTAAATATGCGAAGACTGTGACGCATTTTCCAACACTCGTCTTATTTTTTCCATCCACGATCATTCACAGCATACAGTTAAACTAGACAGCCATGCAGATAACACTTCAGACTGCAGAAGAAACAGAGTAACACTGCACCGCCTGTTTATAACACAAGGTCCCCGTTAAGTAATTGAAGTCTCAACACCAATCTGAGATAATGCTGATGGCATGATTTATTTTTCCACTAACCCCCAGCCCCATCTGATTTACTTGTTCAAGTACACTAAACTCCTCTGTAAAACTGGTAGAGTGGTGAAAGTGAGTCTAATGTTAAGGCATGCATAATAAGCAGATTATCTACTCATTTAAATAGCCAGTTGTTTGATTCCTGACTTCTACAGTCAGCATGTAGAATAACTTTAGGCAAGATACAAATGCATGAATGTGTGTGGCTGAATATTCCTTTGAGCAGTGCACTGATAAATGGATGCATAGTATATACTGTACAGTATACAGTGATTTTCTTTATTTTAGAGCTCAGTCAGGGTTTTATTCTTGATTTTTTGCAGTTACAGCATTTTTTGTGTGCATATTGCTCTAAGCAGGATTTCATCCCTCTGAGACAAAGACTCTTGCCGCTCTTCCCTTGATCAGATCGGATGCTGTGCTAAGTGCAAATATCATAACAAGTGTAGAAGAGGAACTTAGGCAGAGCGCTTACTTCACTTTCTGAGTATAAAAACACTGATAAGAGAAAGCAGTGAGGTGAAACTGTGACCAGTGTTGTCATGGTGCTCAAGTATTTTAAATGCAGGCAGAATCAGCAGGAAAGGCCACGCCTCTTCCTGCTGAGCCGTGTCAGGGACAGGTGCAGCTGCGTGTGTGTGTAGTCAGCAGGATCTGCAATCACAGAACCAGTCATAAAAAGAAAAAGAAAGGAGGGGTCTATGCTGAACTGTGTGTGTGTGTGTACGCCTTTATAAAGAATAGGCGGGCCCAGGCCGAGCCCTGTTAAGCCTCATATTAAACACACAGATCTTTACTTCCCATGATCTCATCCAAAAGCTTTCCAAATCTCTTTTCCCCCTCTGAGACTCGCTCATCTACCCTTCAAGCTTCCTTCCCCACCTCTCTTTGCTCATTCCTTTCTCTTATAGCCTCTTATATCGTCATTTTCTCCTTATCTTAGTCCTTCCTTCAGTTTATTTATGTAGCTCACTAACATGTACAGCATTCAGCATCGTCTGTCTTTAAACTCTTCAATGAAAAAAGGGAAAAACTTCACTCCTCGAAAAAAAAGAAACCTCAACTAAAAGGAAAACATGAAAAAGACTTCAAGAAGAGCAGAGCAGAGGAGTCTCTTAAATCCGTTCTAGAATATGCCCTCACTAAGCAAGCTAAAAACACATTTTGGCCCCCTGGCATTTGAAAGCCGAGCTCTTTGAAAACAGTCTCCATTTAGGAAAGTGCAGGGATGAATGTGAAAATGCTGACCTTGACTGACTGCAGACCTTTGTGTCAGTAAAATCAAGGACACAGGTCGACTCTGACTCTGATTTTAAACATAAATACTTCTAGTTACACAATGCAGCTCCATTAAGCCATTTCCATGATGATTTTGGGGGCTTTTACTATAATACTGTGTCAAGGTTGACTGCAACAGCTGACGAGTTCCTGCCGGATTAATGTGTCGTATTCATCAGATGCAATTCACAGTTTTCTAATTGTTCAACTATTAAACAGTCAAAAGTGTCACAGCTTCCATAAACGACTTGTGCATCGTTCTTATGCATGTAAGCATGTGTCCACCTACCGCAAAGGCAACAAGTCTGATAACATATGTGGCAGAATCTTATTTCCGATCATTTGATGAACAAATATATCGCTCTATGCTGAACCCCTATTCGTGGCGGTAGTTAACAAAATGCAGTGCAGTGTTGGGTATTTTCATTTGGCTCTGGCTGAAACTGTTTTGCAGAGGTTACCAAAAATAAAGACCCCGCTAAAGAGTAAGCGAACAACAGTTTGGAAAATGGCAGGTTTAGCAAGCTGAGACTACTTATTTACTGAGTTATTATTTAGAGAACTTTACAGCCACAATAAGATTATTTCCAACTGTCCCTAAGCTGCAGAAAGTTGCAGGTCTTAAAGATTTAATTGAGAAAGGATGTCACTTTCTGTTAAACGACTACTTGATTAACAGACACATGTTTACGGATTAAAAAGGTTTAAGCTGCAATACTATTCTTTGTTCGTTTGCCATTCAAAAAAGAAGAAACAAACATGTTCTATTTTCAGCTCACTACACTTGGCTGCATTGCTGTCATGTTTTCTTTTTAAATTAGCTTCCTCCTCTCCCTTTCTGTCTTTGTCTCTTCCTCTTCCTTCTCTTCAACCACGTTACCAACTGCTTGTTTCCTCAACCTCTCCCCTCCCCACAATTTCTTTAATCTAACTTCATCTCCCTCCCTCCTTCACTTACTTTATTTCCCTCCATCACCCCTTCGTTCCAATCCCCCCCTCACTTGATACACCTCTCTGCATATTTTCCCACCACACTCTACAATTACTCTTAATGCCTCACAAAAAACATACATGCTGTAATGACAACCAGGACCCTGCAACACACACATGTGGAATATCAGAATGGAATGAAAACAGGAAATCATGTGGTTCGCACACACGCAAACACACACATACACTTGCATACTTACACCAGCCGAGTTATTCACAGGCACATGCACTCTCTGCACACAGCACTCGTATACCTTGCCAGAACCTGTCACTGTGAGTCCGTGGTGAATTTATAAGGCAGGATGGATTGGAGCTGCAGTGCGGCCTAGACTGCAGGGGGAGTAGCGCACACTAATCTCTCACCAGAGGACCAATTCAACACCAGCTGCTCTCCGTTCTTTCTCCTTTCGCCTCAGACGGGGAGGAAAGAAAGGACTCAAAGTCAGACTATCCAAAAATATCACGCAAAGCCTTTGAAGGGTTCCCACCGTGGCCTTACAGCGCTGCAACATTTCATGACTTTTCCATGACTTCCCTCCAACACCGTCAGAGCTCCTCTGCACACACTAAATATGTAACTCCTTCCTGGTTTGTTAATGTTTTTCTAAAGGAGTGAACAGGCTGCTTTCTATCGCAGGTGCAGTTGAAAAATAACAAGTACTGCCGTGAAAGCACGAGTCAATTCAATTCGTTATATTATACATTTATATCAAGACCCCAAAGAACATACTACTACTACTACTACTACTACTATCACCACCTCTGCTGATGCTTTCCTTGTTTAAACTGTCAAGGTTTTGCAAACTGAGCATTTTTAAGATGTAAAATGTAATTGTTAATGGCACATTTATTCTATTTAAAAACTCTTCTTACTGTGAAGTCAAGAGAATTAGTGCATAACTACATATACAAGTTCACCATCCTACCTTATTACAACAAAAAGGCACCTGACAGGACCGGTCAAAGGTGAAAAAAACAGAACATTCAGTCAATAAATGAAGTCTCTCTCTGCTCAGCACTGCATATTTTTCTCACATTGCAATCTTTAATCAAAGTGTTTATCTAAAGCTATGAAAAAAGTTCGATTTTATTAAGAAAAGTGTACAAATCTAGGTATTTTAAAAAAGTCGTTTTAGCTAACCAAACACACCTTTTTATTAGCAGAAATTAATAAATAAATGAAATCACTCTGATTGGCTGCCCTTTTCAAACAGAAGCTTTGAATACAAAGGTGCGTGCTGCTTCTGTGCTCACAGTCAAAGTTGGTGATCATGAAAAAAAAATTTTTAAAAAAAAGAAAGAAACACAAATGTGTATGCCTGGAAATTTTAAAGTCAGGCCCAGTGCTAACAGTATCACATGTATTTCCATCATTATTCTCTGTAAAGCCCTCTAAAATACCAATCAAACCCTGCACTACTGTGAATATTTGATGCAGACCTGTTTAAATAAATATACATGCTGCAGGTCAGGAGGTAGAGTGGGCTGTCTGAGTATATGTGTGACAGTTAGATAGACAGTGAATATTCAGCCCTGTATAAACGTGACTTGTAGTAGTATTTGAGTGGAAAACTGCTGTATAAGAACAGTCCAAACCTACTAAACTTTGCTATGTAGTCTGGGTGTACAATCATATGTACTATTCTGATGTCAGGCTAATAAGTGAATGTATTATTTCACCTGACGTGCTAGTTTATTGTGAGAATAAGGCTTAGAAGTTTTAGCTTGTCCCAAAAAGTTGAGGTTTACTGAACAACAACAAGCGTAGGAAAACCTCCATGGATAATTAATAATATCCAAAGTCAGAGCACCACCTATCACTTCAAACACTGTGGGGAGGCTTTCCTACAATATCTGTAGTTGGATACTCAGCCGAAAAAGAAGGGAAACAAAAGCAAGAGAAAGCAAGACGAAAGCCTGGCAGAAAAATACAAAGAAATGAGAAGGGATCAGTGACTGCAGAAAAGTAGTGAGTACAGAGGAGAAAGGATAGAGCTGAGAGAAAGAGGGAGAGAAATAAAGCATGGTGTGAGCAGCACTCATGAGCACTGCTCACACCATGTAAGGCTTTATTCAGGAACAATGAAACAAGCCTTGAGAGCAATATCTCTGAGTGTCACATTCTCGCCGTCTCCATGGTTTTAGTATTTCCTGCTTGGCTGTAACTAACTGCTGTCGAGATGAAGGCAGATGCTTGCGTAGGCTGAGCTGTTTGAGAGGAATCGAGGATTAAAAGGGCATTGAGAATCGGCGTAAACACAAGCCAATCAACTTCGGCTGTTGAATGCAGAGTTGGTTCTGCTTCTGCTCGTTAAAGCTTGTGACACTTTTGCTGTTTTGTTTGGATCCTGAGGTGTGTTTTTGAAAGTGTGCGAGCACGGGTAAGCGCTGATCCTGCAAACGTACTTACTTCGGGGTATCTGGAGGTTTAAAGAGTTTTAAAGAGCTTTACCATGCTGCCTGAACGTGGAGTGGAAACCAATTAAAAAAATAAAATAAACACAAAGTCTCTAGAAAGTCTATTTCTGTCTGCGCTTCCTGCAGCTGGTAAAACTTTAGAACTTCGGAGTAGGAAGAAGGACGGCAGGAAGTTGATGGATGAGCAACTTTAGGTCCAAAACTGTTGACTGCATCAGATGTGAATCATCATGATATGACTAAACCTGTTCCGCGGTTCCCAGCGGACGTGCAGCGCACAAAAACCCTGTCTGCAAAGGGAAACAACAAGCAGTTCAGCTGACTCAACTCCACACAGTCACACACCATGTCAGCAGTGTTAATGAGGGAACTCATTAAGCTGTTATTTCACTAATATATAAACCAAATCTCTTGTTTTTATGTTGTTTGAATTATAGAAATAGCACTGTAGAACTGAAGCGATAAGCTGATTTTATAATATTCAATCAATTATTCATTTATGTAAATGAGCACAATATTTAAATTAGAATTAAGTGATTATATAATTTGGTCTTTCCTAATGAATATTAATGCAGCAAAGGGTCAACTGCAAGAGCCTACAGACAGAGCCTGTTAAAGTCTGACATGAGGAACGTGGCGTTGTTGCCTGCACACATTTGCTATGCATCTGCAAGCCACTTAGCAACCCACCACCATCGCAACTCTTCTTTTTATGCTGTATCTGACATGGTTAATGTCTGTTGTCACTAGTGTCATATCCTCTGTACTGTGCGGGTCTTGCTGATCTCTCCTTGCCTCATGCTGTCCTCGTATGCATGTGGAAGGAACAGATTCATACTTTAAAATATAATTAAGAAATAAAATTCTTCTTCCTTTACTCCAGCAGTCCTGACTGAAAGGTGTGACACATCAGCAGGAAGAACACTGAGATCCTGACTGTCTATTTAGCTTAAGCTAAATGTTGTCACTGACAAATCTAAGGCTACGTTCACACTGCAGGTCTTAATGCTCAAATCCGATTTTTTTGTCTGCTTGTTCACACTACAAATAAAATGTGACAGCAAACGCGCTCTTGTGTGACCCCTCAAAGCGGCCCGCATGCGCAAAAGAAGACGTCACACACAACGCGCTCTGTTTCGACCCAGAACAAACAGTATTGTTTGACTGATGGCCTTAATATAAAGACTTGTTTCGGACTTTACGTTTCCCAATTTTGCTTTAAGTTATAAAGTTATTTTGTTATTTACAAATGGCCTAATAATGATCCTTATTGCTGTTTTAGAGAAGAGCGGTGCTTCAAAGGATAGTTGGAAATTTCTGTCAGAATCTGCCGATTATACAGTACAAATAAAATGTTCACGTTTCTCCAACGTTGTCTTCCCAACAGTTTCACTGGATGACCAGGAAGCGTTCGCGATGTCTTCTCCGGCGCTGATAATTGCCGTCTGTCAGTGACGTAAAAGACGGATTTAATGCGACATGACCATTCAAACAGCAGTCATTTTCTGAAACATCAGATATGTATCAGATTCAGTACCACATACCAAAGTGATATTTGAAAATATCGGATTTGTACTGTTCAAACTGTCATACCATGATCGGGTATGGGTCGCATAGGGTCAAAAAAGTTGGATTTGATGCGCTTTCGCCTGCAGTGTGAACGTAGCCTAATATGTGAACATCACTAATATTTTGAGCCACCTTGAAACATGTTATTAGTATTTTAGCACTCTGCAGCATATCTGTTAACAACTCTTTTCCCCTCCAGTGGGCGGGGCTTTCACTTACACTACGTCTAGTGTTTATCTAATTTATAGACACACAGTGATGACAAGAGAGGATATTAAAAAAAATGCTCTTTTTTACATTTTAATGTACATTTTGTCACCAGAAAGAAATTCAAGATGTTTCTGGCATGTCACCTGTCAGTGAGCACTTATTGTTTGGAGAACAGATAAGCAGTCAGACACCAGTCAGAGGAGAAAGATGACAAGGAATGATGATGAAGCTTGTCTCTGTGTTTTATTAAAGAAGAATAGAGAGGGAGAAATTCGATTCAGAGGGAGGAGAGAGTGGATGTGTTGGTGGATGTGTGTGTGTGTCATAGTTAGATTAGCCTTTAGGATGTGGTGTCATACAGGCTGACCTACAAGTGCGAGACAGAAAGAGCAGAACATCTGGCTGTGGCGGGCGAACGGGCGTTCCCCGAGGCTTGGAGGAGGATGAACTAATCCGATCAAAGAGAGAGATGAGATGTACAGACAAACAGTCTTATACAACTGGGCTCTATCAGCAATATGGCTGTCTTTCTACATGTCACACTGCAAGATGGTGCTAATAAAATCTTGGGAGTACAACCTCAATATTGGAACAGATCAGATTGTGTGATGGATACCTAGTGGACACAGGCTCTGTGATTTAAAAAGGAAGGAAAAACGCATGCAGATCTGCAACACAGGCTCTCATGCTGATTGGTTAGCTTGTACATGTGGGTTGTATACCGTCAGAAACAATGGTACCATAAAAATCCACCTATGTCCGTAAAGGTAAAATTCAATGTATCTCTCCAAGGCTAATTACAAAACTGCAAGGTGTAACATTTAAGGTCTCTGCATGCAGTTACAGGTGCATATTTGCACCATTTCTATTTGATTTTTGTAATATACCATTTCTGTAATATACTTACATATCTATACTATTGCTAATATATATTGTAATATATCTATATCACTAAAGCACTTCTGGATGGATGCAAACTGCATTTCGTTGCCCTGTACCTGTGCATGTGCAATGACAATAAAGTTGAATTCTATTCTATTCTGATTTCAAGGTGCAGTCCAAGGACACAGTCTGTTTTCAAGCAAAAAATGCATGAATCTGCTCAGATTTCAAGATTTGATCACTTAAGCTAAAAAAAAAAAAGCATTAAATACACACTGACAGAATTTATTTTGCATCTGTCAAAATGAGATGGCACAAAGGTTAGTAAGTAAGGATCTTCTTTGTTAGTACTACTAGAAAATGGTTGAAAATGTGCCAGTACAGCTCCTTGTTTGTGCTGATGCTATTCTTGTAGGAATTGGAGACGATGTGTGGCTTGTAACAATCAGCAACACTTGGTCCCGGTGTGCCTGTGCTCCATAAAACACTTTTTTAGAGCTTAGTTGCTGTTCTGAGGGGTATTCTATGAACAAAGCTCAACACAACCAGGTTTTCTTTCCCTTTGCTGGATTAAAAAACTTGAAACCCCAGTTGGAGATAATGGGTATGACGGTGGTGGTTATTAACGTCCTTTTCTAAACCGGACTTTCTGCCTCAGGCTCTGTGCGTGCTCACATAAAACGGGGCATTTCACAGGTCATATGATCCTTCTGCAAAAAAATATCCCCGAGCGCCACCAACTCCAATCAGAGACATTATCAGATCTATAAAGAAAATAAAAAACAGAAACAGAAAAACCCAACACAGTTCCAAACAACACAAGAGAATAATGCTGCAGGAAATTGTAATCTTGTGATTGAATGCACAGAGCGGTAAAGTTTATATTTTATATAGTTGCTTGTTGCTTTGAACTTCTGTTAGTTAATTACATTAAGATCCATACAAACACACATCACACTCCAGTCCAGTCGCTTTTCTTTCCAAGCTCCCTAGATTATTTTGGACAGTTAACCTGAAATTCTCACAACTCACTAGATTGGCCGGTAGACCTAAAAACCCTCGTAGGGGTTTTTTTTTTAGGTATTTTCCACATTTTAGATGCTAAAGCGAAGAACAAGTTGATGTGCAAAGCTTGAAATACAGCAGACTTTCTTCAAGAAATGACTGATTAAACATCTGAAAACTCATCCCTAATATTATTACCACATTGGTTGGCTGCATGCCAAATATCCCTGGGCAAGAGACTACCCCATGTTTGCCTACTGGTGGTGGTCAGAGGGCCTGGTGGCGCCTCGCCTCTGTCAGTGCGCCCCAGGGCAGCTGTGGCTACAATGTAGCTTGCCATTGCCAGTGTGTGAATGTGTGTGTGAATGGGTGGATGACTGAATGTAGTGTAAAGCGCTTTGGGGTCCTTATGGACTGAGTAAAGCGCTATACAAATGCAGGCCATTTACCATTTACCATTTACAATTGATCTACTTGCAATCAACACCATTTATCAGCATAGCAAAACATTCTGAAAATCTCCGACTGGGTTAGAGTTTCCCTCTGAGTCTCACTTCACCAGCCGTCACTTTAATCTCAGCTGAAATCACATGTGAGCATCTACTGTGTTTACACTATGCGGCATGCCGTGTGTAAAGCAGCATATGGAAATGGTTACCACTTATCTGTATTATACGTAACAAGTTAATAAGTGAAAATGTTAAAACGCAAAGGGTCAATCTTACAGAAGGTAAGGTAAGGTTACAGAAAAATGTAGGAATAAGATGTTGCTTTAAGTATTACTGGCACTGACAAAAATGTTCAAGCACAGAAGATGCAGCATAAACTGCATGTAAAGACCTGCCCTTAGGCAGAGCATTGTATTATTAAAAGGAATCTTTGCCAGTTAGGGAGTAGATGGGATTTATTAAAGTTTGCTGGATGTGAGAACTGGAGATTATAGAGAGAAACCTCTGCAAGACTGCCGGCTAGATTAAGGATTAATGAGGGCGTTACAGAAACATGTCTATTCCTCAGACGAGCTTACTTCCCCTCCTTATTTATATATCTCTTTCCTCATTTGCATCCTCTCTCTCGCTGCTATAAATTCTTGGTTTCTGGTTACTCTTTACTACTCTTTACTTCTCTTCTGATCTGAAAAAGGCACACCACACTGAGCTGTGATCGTGTTCAGCTGACTCATGCCTCCAGATTTTACACCCACCAGCACCGCATGCAGGTTGCTTGGTTCCTGTGTTCATGTGTGTGCCCCCTTCAGATCACTTAATTCAATAAAAGCACTACGTATGTGCTTAAGTTAGTACAGTTCTTCTCCACAATGATCCACAACAAAGTCAGTGAACATAACGCTACTGCTGCTCTGATTTGGATTTACTTGCTAACAGTTGGGTGGGTAATCTCCCCACCTGCGCTAATATACAGTATCTCCTGAAACACAGAAGCCAACACTTGATTACATAAATATGAGTACTGAGCGGACCCGTTGCTGTATTAATGCACCTTTTAAGCTTCACTTACAACAGCAATAAGGACAAATTACACATGCCAGCCCTAAGGACATTTTTGTGAAAAATACTGGCTGTTACCCTCCAGTGTGATAATTGACTTCAAGGCATTTGGGGTCAAGATTTGTTGATTCAATTCTGCAGAAAGGCTGCATGAATTACAGAGAATTATACTGAAACCACCATGAACTACTCTTACCAAGATACAGCTGAGTAAACGTCTAACGTATTTCCCGTGAAGTGCTACACATCTGTGTGGAAACAGCTTGTATAAGCCCGTGGGTGTAGCGAGCATCTCCTGGATGAGATGCTAAGAAAGCGCAAGCATGCCCAGGAAACTGTCCCAGATTAAAAGATAATAAGATCAGTCTTAAAGGCCTAGTCTTAAGATATATAAATATAAACAGAGAAATTATGAGAGAAAGAAATGCCAATCAGAGAGTGAACTGAAAAAAATGCAGTGACCAATGAAATAAAAGGTTTTTTAATGTATTATCTAAATTATCTAATCAGAGGTTTTTGAAGATGGCTGCTAAGTGGCAAGATTGGCTCCTAGAAACACTTTGGACCTGGTACCTGTGTTTAATCTCACCTACATACTAATAGTTTGTTTACTCTAGTCCGAATCAGTTTATAACTTTTTTCCAGCTTTTCCCCATCATTTGGCTTCTAAAACCCAAATAAACTCTAAGCAAACAAAAATGCGTCACTACAAACCACGTGAGAATGTTCAGTGCGCTCACTGGCCAGATGTGTCTGGGGTCAGAGCAACAAAAGTAAACAGAAATAAGGTGGAGAACTTATATTAATCTTAGAGCTATTTTAGCCCGTACAGATATATAATACCTTTCTGCATCGCAAAAAACAAAGCATACAAAGCTACAGGAAGTTTTTTACCTTAAACTTGCGACGTACATGTGGTAGCTGGTTCAGATCACATTCACATTATTAAAGAACCACTACACCTACATCCTCCGCCACATCCTCCAAAAGGTCTCGATGCAGTTGTTTTGGTCCGCACCCGAGTTTGATTCAAAGAAACTAAACACTGCAGGTGTGAAAACACCCTGAAAAGCACCTGTTGCTGTGCTAAACACACATTCCTCATGGCTCGTGCCTCACCTCCATTCCAGGACCCGTTGTGGGGTAATACTGTTACGGTGGCGTCATGGTCATGGCTGTCCAGCGATGTGGTTCCATCAGCATCTGTAACCTCAGGCTCCTGCAGGCTGTCCTCCTCCACAATGTGTAGCTTGTCCTCGTCATCGGAGTCTGAGCTGGCCTCCAAGCCATTGTTGAAGTTTGTCACTGCAAGGAAGGAAAAAAAAAGATTTAGTGTTTTGAAATGATCTAACCACTTGATAACCACATAAACAACTCGTTCTCAACCCCAGCACTGAAAAGCCAGCACCCTGTTGCTGTAATCAGTGTTTGATTCACATGTGGTGAACAGAATAAAGGCAATTAACTTCAGTGTGATTAGCATCTGAGCTGCATGGGGAAAAAGCCTCTATGTGCCCCCTTAATGTCTCCCATTCGTACATTTCACATCATAAAAGAAATTTCTTGAATTCAACTTATGCTTCTAGTTTGTGTGTAACAAAACAGAAAGTTGAAATGTATGTGTTGCAAAAATACATAACAGGCCATGCTGACATTAAATCATCTACTTCATTTGTACTGCAAGCACCTGTGATCCTGTATATACATAATGCTGGGCTTACACTGCGATTTTTGGCCCATTTTGAGCCGATTTTTGAGTCGTGCGACCGTTTTGGCGACCGGCCCGATTTTGGCCTTCATCGTGCGTCGTGCATCGTGTAGTATACGTGGGGTAACGAGAATCGATTAACACCTCACGACCAGCTCCCAATCATCAATCGCTTGGTCGCAGGGGATTTCAAACCCTCGCGACCGTCGTGAGGCTGTCAGCGCAGCTTCTCACACTGCGCACGCGCAAACACAAATGTCAGCGAAAAAGACGGAGTAGCACGGCAGTGCAGCGTGTGATCTGGACACAAGCGATGGAGGCACAACTTGTAGAACTATGGCAAGCTCATCCGAGCCTTTTCCATGTGGCCTCACAAAATTATCACGACCACAACAACCGTGAAAATAGCTGGATCTAGACTGCTGCCTGATCAATGTTTTTCATTAGCAATTTAGCAAAGTTGATGGTGGTGGTGTGCGTGTCTGTATGAGTGAAAGACAGAGAGGGAGAGCGAGCGACAGAATTTCTGTTATAACCTTCATTTTATGGACGCACAGTGTGAGCACTCAGGTCGCATCAGAGCATCGGGCCGTATAGTGTGAGACCCTGCATCGTGACCTACGAACTTCTAACCCCCGCGAGTCAATCGTGCAGTTTGAGCAGAAGCTGGTTAACGCGACTGAAAAAAATCACACAGTGTATGCCCAGCTTAACCCTGCTATCCAGCAGGAAACGCATCACTCCCTGATATGAAACCCTGACTCTGCCTCTGAAGAATATGCTGTATTTTCTTGTCTGTT
The DNA here is from genome assembly GCF_057382095.1 of Aulonocara sp. 'chitande type north' Nkhata Bay. NCBI lineage: Eukaryota > Metazoa > Chordata > Actinopteri > Cichliformes > Cichlidae > Aulonocara > Aulonocara sp. 'chitande type north' Nkhata Bay. Next base: position 9,157,916 of record NC_141361.1, read on the forward strand.
CACTCTTTTGTTTTTAGCATTTATTGAATTAGACACAAGGGAGGGAACAAGGGGGACTCGCATGCAGGAAACTGTCTGAGGCAAAATCAAACCCTGGCCCCTGCAGCCTCTCTGCCTCAGTGTATGTGGGTCACCTGCTCAACCAGGTAAGCTATAGCAGCACCTGACTTGTTTTTCCAGGAAAGCACTGACTGTAATATTTTGACCTTCAAGTTAAGCCTGTAAAATCTGTGAAACGCATTCATAAGTGAAATGACTGTGTGTGTGTGTGTGTGTGTGTGTGTGTGTGTGTGTGTGTGTGTGTGTGTGTGTGTGTGTGTGTGAAGTTTGCGGACGACACTACAGTGGTGGGTCTTATCACCAACGGCAAAGACAAAGGAGTTGATAGTGGACTTCCGGAGGTGCAGAGAAGTACACACCGCCATCACCATCAACGGCGCTGCTGTGGAGAGAGTGAGCAGCTTCCGGTTCCTTGGAGTACATCTGGCTGAGGATCTTACGTGGTCAGTACACACAAACAAAACAGTGAAGAAGGCGCAGCAGCGCCTCTTCTTTCTCAGGAGACTGAAAAGATTCGGCATGAGCCCCCGCATCCTCAGGACCTTCTATCGCTGTGCCATTGAGAGCATCCTCACTGGATGCATCACCACCTGGTATGGCAACAGCACCGCCTACAACTGCAAAGCTCTCCAGCGAGTAGTGCGGTGCTCTGAACGGATAATTGGAGGTGAGCTTCCCTCCCTCCAAGACATCTACAGGAAGCGGTGCCTGAGGAAAGCGGGGAGGATCATCAAGGACTCCAGTCACCCCAGCCATAAACTGTTCAGACTGCTTCCATCAGGAAGGAGGTTCTGCAGCATCCGGTCCCGTACCAGCAGACTGAGAGACAGCTTTTTCCATCAGGCCATCAGACTGCTGAACACGTCATAGACACCTCAGCTTCACTACTGGAACTTCAACATTATGCACTCCACACTGTATATAAATGCCACTTGTTTTGCACATATTTTATATATTTTATTATTATTATTTTATTTTATTTTTTTACTATTTAATTTGTAAAAATGTGTATATACACACACACACACACAGACACACACACACACACACACACACACACACACACACACACACACACACGTAGGAAAATATTTAGTATACACATCCAGAAATGCATACACTATTATATATTGTACATATATTTATTAGTTTCAGGTTGGCCATTCTTGTATTTTGCTCGTTTGTGTTGTTGTGTTTGCACATCTCTGTTGCTTGTGGGGCTCGCACACAAGAATTTCACTCGCATGTGCTGTGCCAGTGTGCCTGCACATGTGATGTGACAATAAAAAGTGATTTGTGATTTGTGATTTTGTGTGTGTGTGTGTGTATATGTGGACGGGTATTAACATCTTTGTGGGGACCAAAAATTGGAAGTTTACTATATTCGTGGGAACCGACAGGCCTCATGAGGACCAAAATCCCAGTCCCCACAAGTTTGAAGGCATTTTTGAGGCTCAAAATGCGGTTTTAGTTACAATTAGGTTATGGTTAGGTTTAGGGTAAGGGTTAAGCATTCATTTTTGATGATTAGGGTTAGGGTAAGCGGCTAGGGAAAGCATTATGTCAATGAGATGTCCCCACACTGCTAACATAAAACACAATAAAATGTCAATGCCCACTGAATACAGAAAGAAATCCATTATTTTGAACATGTTTGTATTAAATGTGACAAAACAAATGTATCTTATTTGAGCCACAAATGTTGGTTTTAGTGCCTTCTCTCTGTGAACACTGCAAAAACCTTTTTAATAGACCATATTATCATATCTTAATCTTTAAATCCTGAAATCTGATCCTCAAAATCGTTGCTGCCCTAAAACCTGCATCAACAAAAATAAACCATTGACTTTATGCACGTGCAATTTTCATCTCCAAATACGAGGAGACGATATTAAAAAAGGACAAATGGCAGCCGAGGGTAAAAATAATCACTTGTTTACCAGCCTCTGAAAGCAAATCTATTTCACACTGCGCTGCAGTCACTGAGTTTGTCTGTAGGATACGACTTCTTAATGGAAGCTCGGTGTGAAAAATGGACCAACTGGACCGATCTGAATGAAATTAAGAGCGAGAAGTGTGCGGGGGGGGATTTAGCACAAAGCTGTAGATGCTCGAGACACGGATGCATACAAGTAAGTGATGATGAGCAAAATATGCTGCAGTGGCTTTTTAACTGTCAGCATGAAAACACAAACGAGCGCGAGCGAGCACACGAGAGTGTGTATATAAGTGAATAAAACTGCGTGTAAGTGTGTGCGCTCCACAGGGAAGATGTACGTCTCTGCAGAGGTGCTGAAGACGCCTAATGAGGAGAAGAGCTCGGGCTGTTTGTTCACAGGTGACAGGTGCACACACACACACATAAAAAATGCACGCACGTCTTCAACCACAAGACAAGCTCTACATGTATAGTTCAGGTTGTGCCGTTACCTCATACCTCTTTGCATGCAAACACTGCACACCAGATCACACACACCTACTGAAACCCACCTACATTTAGCCTATGACACCTACTGAGCTCACACACTTTATTTAAACACACAGAGACTCCAACACCACCCCTCAAGAAGTGAGGTGGTGCTTTCTGGAGACAATTCAGTCACTGCTCCAGGCAGACGAGCAGAGCTGTGAATGCAAAGCCCTGTCTGTGTGTTTATGGTGTGAGGTCGATGCCTGTCTGGATCGATGTAAGAGGCTGGAGAGTCATAAAAAACATTTGCTGGGGCTTCAGTTTATGATGTAACACCAACCAAATGATGGAAATACGAGTACTCGAAACATTTTAAAGGTTGGTGTTAGAAATCCTTGAATGTGTTTATGTTAAAAAGCAATACAGGAATAATTTTCATATGGCATCATGTATCTGTGATGAGCAGAGCAACAACAAAAATGAATAAATATCTCATCTGTACACTGTGATGAAGCTGGTGACCTCAACTATATCTGTAATTATTTAAATCTTCGCGTTAGTCTCCCAAACACTTAGTAAAAGATTTATAGACATATCTATCTGACCAATAGTCTAAAACCCAAACACCCATGTTTGGACTCAACATGCAAGCTGGAGCTTTGTATGTATACACGGATTTGTATCTTTGTTCAAAAAAGAGAAAAACCAAATGATCCAGTGATCTGCTATGAGCAAACACTCCAACAGCAGGGAGAAAAAAAGCTCCTTTTAAACTAGGCTCAGGGAGGGCGGCCATCTGTCGCGACCGGTTATTCTGTGGGAAATGGCTTCTGGATAGTGAAAGCATCAAAGTGTGAAAGTGATCACTGTTAAAATTCATTGAAGCTGTTTATAAATAAACTGCAGTGCCCATTTCCTGTGTTCGACTTATCACTGAGTTTTTTTTAGTGTTTGGGTGGTCAGTTAAGCTGTGTGTCACTATTGTGTGGCTATAGCAGTGTTGGGTAAGTTACTTTAAAAAAGTAATTAATTACTAATTACTTAGTCAATATTGTATCTAAAATACTTATCTAATTACTGTGTCAGAAAAGTAACTTAATTGGTAAATAAGTAATTTAACTAAATACTTCTTAAAATCCCTATAAACCTTGAGTGGGCAAACAATAGAAATTAAACTCTTTAAATAATAAATACATTTTTTTAAAGATGGAGACTCTACGCAGCAACAGTATATAAAACATGGACGTTGACCAATGGTTGAGGACTTGTGACAAGACGGTGGGGTGAAAAATGAAGTAAAAGACCAAAGCAAAAGCTTCATGGATATACCTCATACTGGACATGAGGATATATTATTTGTGAGATAATGCAAGTAAAATGCTCCAAAAGGTACCAACAGCACAAATACATTTTTAATGCTGTTAAGGTGGACATTAGGAGTCTATCGGGACTGACTGGACCAGCCTCTAGTGGCCACTCAAGACACTGCAGTTATTAGCATGTCAATGCAGGTCTAGCTCTTTGGTCCTAAAAGATTTTTTTTATCGGTCGTCCAAGTTAAACAGACAAAACTGTTACCAAATTTCAAATTATTGATAAAAAAAATGTCGGTTTAGCTACTTGCTGTCTTGCTGCTCAGTCTTATAAAAATAATGCTTTCTTTCCTGACCTCAAACTCAGCAACTTTAAACACATTGTTGTCATTTAAACTAATCTTAGCATCAAAATATGATTAGTCTTAAATAGTGTGACCAAAAACCTTAATGGTATTTTAGGTGAACCACTGTGGTTTGGCTAGATGCAGATTAATAATGTGTTTAAGTACCACACCGCAGGCATTCAGCGTAAACACACCACCGTAGGCAGCAAGTTCCTACATAAAAAGTCAACAAACTGTGTCTCTCTTCATTTAAACAAAAAGTCACATTATTAACCAGGCAGGCTTGTGACAGTTCCGATAATAGAAAGCACTTCTTCTTTCCTACACACCAGAGGCTGCCTGTTGCAAAATGGTTTGGAATTCTTAACAGAACTGGCTGGAGGGAAGCGCGAGCAGCTGAGCCCCTGATAAAACTGCTTAAGCATCACACACATAAATTCTTTTTTCCTGGATTTTAGTCAGCGTGTTGAATTTAACAGAATTAATCTTGGGAGCACGATAGTGAAGGTGACAAATCATGTGCATTAGCAGATGAAAATGTAGTTTCTTAAACTGCATTCCTAAATCTCACTCTGTACTTTGTTTCTGGTGTCTAGTTAGCATGCTAACTCAGTGATGAGCAATGCTAGGTCACAGTAAGGTTAAACCCCACGCAGGGCTCCTTCTGTGGCTCCATCGTGGCTATGTGTGCACCTCTGGGAGAATGTAATTCATTATTACTGCCAGAAGGGGAGCACTTGTGCTTGTTTAATGGTGACTGTTTCACAATCACCATTAAACAACAGAAATAGAAAACGGATGCAAATGAATGTAAATGAGATCCAGTGCACACTCTGTCAGATAAAGCTACACTGTCACAAGTCTGCAACACTCTCACAGTCAAGTGAGAGCGGTTTGAGGTGGGAGGGGATCAAATAAAATACAGCTGACAGAAAAGTCGAGTAGTTCTCAGTGCACATCCCTGATATGGAGAGGAGTGATCTTCTCCACGTTCATTTAATTCCATCCATCCATCCATCCATCTTCATCCGCTTTGTCCGGGGCCGGGTCGCGGGGGCAGCAGCCTAAGCAAAGAGGCCCAGACCTCCCTCTCCCCAGCCACCTCCTCCAGCTTATCCGGGGGAACACCAAGGCGTTCCCAGGCCAGCCGAGAGATATAATCTCTCCAGCGTGTCCTGGGTCTGCCCCGGGGCCTCCTCCCGGTGGGACATGCCTGGAACACCTCACCCAGGAGGCGCCCAGGGGGCATCCTTGTCAGATGCCCGAACCACCTCAGCTGGCTCCTTTCGATGTGGAGCAGCAGCTGCTCTACTCTGAGCCCCTCCCGGATGGCCGAACTTCTCACCCTATCTCTAAGGGAGAGGCCAGCCACCCTTCGGAGGAAGCTCATTTCTGCCGCTTGTATCCGCGATCTCGTTCTTTCGGTCACTACCCACAGCTCATGGCCATAGGTGAGGGTAGGGACGTAGATCGACCGGTAAATTGAGAGCTTCATTTAATTGCACTGATAAAAATTTTTAAAAAAAAGAAAAACACCCTCTCTGTCAGGTACCGTCTCGAAGTGCTGCCGTAACAGACATGTCTCATTTCATGTAATTAAGGTACACTTTAATACACTTTTCCCTGGTTGCCCAAATAATTTTTGGGTATTTACCAAGACGAAATAAGAACACAACAAACTTTAAAGGAGGTACAACTCTGCACTTAGAAAGCTGAACTCAGCACCCTAAATCTGCCCCCCCCCTTTCACCATGAGATTTAATCACAAACTCATCTGTTAAGCAGATATGAGCATGATGTGTGTGGTTAAATATGATTAGTTTAAGGATTTGTGATTTGAGACGTTTACATCCTTATGCAATGTTGAAATTCGCTGTGGTCCAACTATTGCTCTGAAGACACCTTAATGAAAACCTATAACCAAACAGCAGCTGAGCGGAGCACACCCTGAATACAAATGATCCTGAGACTCATAATTCTTGCAGACCCTGTTCCTCCTCTGCTGTATTTTACATAGTTTTGTTACAAAGTCAACAGACAGGGGGCAGCACTGAGCAGAGCAGGACAGACAAAAACATAATAGGTAAGCCAGAGAGGGTTATTGTGTAGGAGAAAGAGAGAGACACAGAGACCTGTCCACATCATCATGACAATGCGTCAAGTGAACTGTTAATCCCCCATCTGGAGCTCTGTGAAGAGGAGAGGCCGGCTAAGAGAGGAAGAGAAAAGTCTAGACAAAAGCATTCCTCCCTTCCTGCCATCCATCTCTCTGATTAAATCTGTTTCATAACAGGCTCCTTCATTACTACTCCAAACTAATGTTTTTTTCTGATTTTTTTTCTGCCAGTTTGAGTTTAAAAACTAGCACAAAAATACATGCATTTTTCCTGCTTTTTTTCTGTTCATGATTGAAATCATTTTTCTTTATGAAAGGCCACATATTTTACTTAAAATATAAACTTTATGTACCATATGATTCAGCTTAGGTTAACATCAGTGAATTAATAAATAGGTAATAAAACTGTGGAGAGCAAGTGAAAAGTTTTCATCCTTTCTCACCTTATTCAAGCACATTTTCTAAGCTTACACATTGTTGTAAGATATATATGAAACAGGTTAAGAGTCATATATTGATATTATGGCCTATATTCAATAACAGCAAGGGCTGCGTGCCACCACTGAATAAAAAGACCAGGTTTCATTTCAATAGCACTCTGCTGGCACACACAAAGATGCGGAAACAACATGTCACAGGTTGGAATTTACAATATCTTGGAATTTATGTTTGCAGTTTTAAATTATTTATCCATTTAAAGAGGTATTCTCACTGAAATTAAAAAAAAAACATCTTTGAAATAAGAATTGAACTGGTGGTTAAAAACATCAATAAATAATAGACTTTAAGAACAAACAGCTGCTCTAAGAAATCACTACTATAAATACACAATTTCCCTCACTGTCACCTCTGCAGCTACTGCCCTCTACACAAAGCCTTCATTTATCGTTCAGCAACTGAAAAAATAGTAAATGAAAAATTTCTCCCAACATTTGCTTTACGGAAAACCATACGCAAAGCAAAAATCATCAACGGTTCACTGAGTGATCAGCAAGGCAACTGATTTCCTCAGTTTTAGCATCAGGCAGCCAAACCCACATCAAGACACGTGACCATGGAGAGGAAATCACGTTGGCCTGACACACCACAACATAACCCGAAGTGGACCACATGGTCTGGTATCTGGGTTAAAGGTCAGCTGCTGTGCAGGGACAGAAGGGGGGAGGGAGAGCAAAAGCTAGAAATAGATTACTATCAGTCTGCATATGTGATTTATCAGTACTATGCTATTTATCAGTACTATATAAGTATGTGCATGTATGTGAGGCTGTACTAACTAAGTTAAGTTGTTTAACAAGTCCTCTAATTAAATGATCCTTCCTGAAATAACTATTGTAAGGACTTCTGATATGATAAATAGGGTCATTTCCACTGTAAATGTACAATCATGCCTGACTCATGTCTGAAGCTATTCTTCAGTTTCAGTTTCACTCAATTTATTTTCGTTTTCACTCGCTGTTTGGCTGGTATAAGTTTGATTACTAAGTTAGGATTAGAGAAAATTTACTCGAGTTCTACTGCAGGTGAAAATCCCTCCTCGTGCTGTTAAACAACTATGAGAAATTCCCATTTTCTAGGTTACTAAAGTCTAAAGGTGATGACATCAGAGCTCATTGTACTTGCACGTATTCACACAGCCACTAGCTGTCAATTAATGCTAAAACTAAATTAGAGGTTGTAATAAAAGCTTGCTCGATTGACCTGTGAGGTCATTTTTCTAGGAGAAGGCTACTGTTACATATTACAATTCATTCTGAGGGGACATGAATGTCTGTAAAAAACTTTGATCAGTTTCACTAAAACCACACACATCAACCTCATGATGATACTAGAGAAAAATCCAAAGGATCGTTTGTACAGAGGTTACCAGACACCATATCTTTATTGGTTTCAACGGTCACTGAAGCCCACAAAATCGCAGACCCCAAAACATTTGAGTCTGGAACAGTCATAAACTGACTGACCCACTCCGTCTTTAGATCTTCCCGTAGCTAAACAAATGAATCAATGTGTCTTGGCATATATTTAAGTTGAATACTAATATATTACTCATTATTGTCAACACATGACTAAAGACTAAAGACTCCAGCTGAGCAAGTACTACTGGGGATGAATGAAAAAAAAAATCACTTTTTAAAAAAGTCCCAACTAAAGAAAGATGTGTGAGCAAAACATCACACTGTGACAAAACCGCAGCTAGTTTGCTTGGTGGGTGTGTGTGCATGTGTGTGTGTATTGACCCAGTGCAGCTGTGCAGCTTGGGATCTTTGCCAAACCTCTAACAGACAATTACCCCACTGTGTGTGTGTGTGTGTGTGTGTGTGTGTGTGTGTGTGTGTGTGTGTGTGTGTGTGTGTGTGTGTGTGTGTGAGACAGCCAAAGAGGAGTGTACATCACTAAAGCTGCCTGTCTGCTACTAGATGTGACCAGACTTTAACATGGTGAGCAGCTGCAGAGAGAGGCAGCCCACTTAAAGGTGTAGTCACACATTTTCTTTCCTTTGTAGTCGACAACTATGGTAGTTTATGTGAGAGACAATCTATATTTAAACTCTAAATGACGATGACATAGAAGATACCTATATAAAATTATTTTTTTCCAATAAATACTCAGGGTTCATAATTTATAACATTCAGTGGCGTGTGTTGGAAAGCTGCAACATGCAGCTGGCCTGCCAAGATCCTAGCATGCACACCTATCTTGTCATCTCTGTTATTTTATCTCCACAGCAATGCTAGTCATTCATAATGAGAAGCTCAACAGTATCCTCCAGCTCACCACAACAAAAAGGAAACACGCCTTGGTGCACTATTCAGGCGTTGCTGTTGATAAATTACTTACTGAATTAAGTTCTTGAGGCAGCAACAAATTAGCAAATGCAAATACGAAAATCAGGCAAAAACCCCCCCAAAAAAGACAGCCCACAAATCGTGATGGACCAGACTGTAATCTGATAGCTGATTATTTTTGTCCAATCATCCGACCCCTGCTATAAAAGATTAGACCGCATAACAGATGCACGTAGCTATCATGAAATCATCCACTGCTTTCTGAAATCCTGTTCTGAAGCCTCGAGATGAGCGATTCTGCCGCCGCCATCTTGGTTGCAAAAGAACGGATATGACAATAAGGGGCAGGTCTGACATTCAAGAGTTGCTAGCCAATGAAAGTACCACAGATAATCCTCCTGTTTGAAACAGAGTCAAACGGCCAAGACTTTTTTTTTATTCAGTAGAATTCAAAACAAGTATCTGAGCTCAGCAGAAAAGTGTTCACAGAGTAGGGCTGAACGATTATGGAAAATAATCTAATTGCGATTTTTTGCCCCAATATTGCGATTGCGATGCGATATGCGATTATTTTTTAAGGTCTTTGTCTTCTGTATTATTAAACAAAGACAAGCAATACATCATATAGTATGGCCAATACAATATTACATTAATTTTAAACTGTTCTTTCCTGGAAGACAGACCTCTGTTATGATGACATGAGGTGATGCATGAATTGATGACTGACATTTTTATTTAACTTCTTCAATCACAACAGTATATTTGAACATACACAATAGTTTATTTTTAGCTTACAAACATCTGAGCATAAAGTGCTGACAAGGAACCCTGGTGTAAACATTAAAATGAAAGTCAGTACAATGTGCAGATTGCAGAAATATACATAAAAAAAAATCAGTGGCTTTACCACACTCAGTTTTTCGACATCTGTGAACTACTAGACAGTCATTCAATTAAAAAATAATATTAAATAAATAAAACGAATAAATAAAAAATACACACATCTTACTGATCTCTGCAGTCAGTAACATTACACATAAAGTGCAAACATAATAGCAATTGTATAAACACACACACAAACACGCCTTTAAAGTTTAAAGGCGTGAAATTGGACGGTCTAGTTCTGATTAGCGTCACCGCTGTCTCGGTGGAGTTTAATAAACTCGGCCGTCTGCTTCTTGCTATCTAAAATATAACCAGACACTGGTGTAAATTCTCGACTGTCTCATACTTCTGTTTAATAAGTTTTCTGTTTGACGTTTAGTCAGCTGTGTGAAAACCAAGGAGGAACCCACCCGGGGGATTAATAAAGTTTTATTTTATCTAATCTAATAACTTTAATCTCAGCCAAACCGATTTACTCACGAACAAACAAAACACTGAAAAAAGCCCAACAATAACATTTTTAGGTTGTCTAAGTGACTTATATATTACGTTTAACCCGAGCAGCGAAACTCCGCGGTGATCTGAAAATGATGTGCCGGGAGTTGTGCCGTTCTCGGCCGCATCAGTAACCCTCGAGCTCCCGGCTAGCTGTCGAGCTGGTGGGTAGCAGACGCCTCTGAAAACGTCGAAGCACTTTTGCAAATATGGGATATCTTGATAAACCGAGCAGATATTTGATGTTTACACAACTACTTTCTCGCCTGAAAATATGTTAAAAGTTTATTTTGTGACCCAGAAAGATTAGTATGAGTAATTTTAAAACTTAGTAGCGGCCGCCATTGCTGGAAACTGGAGTTTGGCTGGGCCGCGCTATGAATTCTGGGATATGGTAGTAATTTGGACAGCCTTATAATCGCAGTATAATCGCAGCCTTTGCGGTTAGAAAATTGCACTTGATCATGTCGCGATATTATCGCAAATGCGATATATCGTTCAGCCCTATCACAGAGGTGAAGCCACAAAGCTGTTTTCCCACAGACTTCTATAGGACTCCAAGTACTACTTTGTTTCTACAAATCCTGGTATTTGAGCAGCAAGTTTGCTCAGAGTACAGGTTTCTGGCATGGTTACACTTAACTTCCAAGATGCACGAAGAGGAACATAAAATCTAGACAGACTGAAGCTCCAGCAACACTTCTAGCATAAGGAACAACTTTTATTGCTTGACCAAGCAGTAAAAGTTGCCATTTTTGGACTGCTGGTAGAATAAACCAAGCTAAGCTTTGGGCTAACTGCCAATATTTCACTTTATTTTGCAACAATTTATAGCCATAACATTTCAGCAATGGAATCTGCAGCAAAGGAAAGACTGAATAGAAGAAAAAAAATGCTACTTGTATCATTTATAAGGTACCATTTCTATAAATCCCATCAACTCTTGCTGAAAAGAGGTTGTTATTTTCCTGACATTGTTTACTGAAAAGAATGAACATGAAGTATTTTGTCTGGTTTTCAGCATGCTGCATGCCTATAAGGGCTTTCCAGGCTACAAAGTGGTTATAGCAAAGACAAAACAGTCATCACTTTATGACTGGAAGTAGTTAACTGTAGCACTGAGTCATGTCCCTGAAGTTTCTGTTAAAGACGGGCATCATGAGGTAAGACTGTGGCTGCGTCATCGACACAGACAGATGGAGGTGAGGTGCGGTCGCTTATTTCCCTGGCACACAACGGCGAGTTTCCATGCCCACCTTGCTTTAACACAGCTGACAACCTCTGGACAAGCATGCGCTGTACAACTCTAAACGCAGCAGCTCCACACACATACTCAGGAAAGCCCCTCTGGCTCCAGCCAGCAATGTAAGTCACAAGCCAGGGACTCTCCCACCCTCCTCCCCCCAAAAGAGATAGAGCATCTGCCACGTGTATGTTCGTATATGTGTGTTTATTACTGTGACAGAGAGAGGGAGGCAACCTTTAAGGGCTTGGGTGTGATTAATAACCATCCAGTGAATCTCTATAAGTCACTGAGGGCTAACCTGCATTGAGAACTGTGCATGAGAACGTCTATGTGTGTGTCCACAGAGTAATCAGGACTGTCCAGCTGCTTCCTGCACTGCCCAGGTGCTCAAGCAGACCTTTTTCTCTTTCTTTGAAGGGTTGGTTCCTCAGTAAGCACGAAGTAAAGAAAAGCTGCCTGACCTCTGTATTCTGCACAAGGCCTACAGCTTACACAGAGAGAACAGCCTGGGACTTTAAATGGGATATAGGCTGAGCTCATATTTAGAAGGCTTGACTAGTTTTGGTAAACGGCTACTTTTCTGACACTGTGTCCTAAATCTAATTTCACACTGAACCAAATAAGTCATGTGCACTATCTTCCTTTAACATATCCATAAAATGACATTTGCATGATTCTGAATTCTCAATTTACTACTTACTATTGTATAAACTATTGCATATCTATTACATGTGCTTTCGGTCTTTATGATAAGCTAAAGTAATGATGGCTGGGCTCTGTATAGCATGGCATCTTCTAACCCAGTGGTTCTCAAACTTTTTCTAGCATTCTCCATTTCAGAAGCCAAAAAAGTTCACAGTGTGACTCAATCTCAAGTGGGTTGTACCAGTAAAACTATTGCGTAACCTACAAGAAAAAGACTTCTACATGTTCCATAAAATACAAGTAAATTAAAAAAATATTTACATATCTTCAGAGAACAAAACAGATGATCACCAGCCTCAACTTAATTGAAAATTAAATCAGTCTTCTGTCATTGCAAAAACTTTTACTGAAGATCACATCAGCCTATCCTCTCTTATTTTGGTGTGGTATGGCAGATTATTGGTTATGTCTTTGTTAAGATTCATGTTCTACGAACACTCTCCATTCTTGATGATATATCATGAACTTGCAACACAATTATGGTTTATGGTGACATATGTCCAAAATAATACCCTCTTTCTCTGCACAATCCACAAACCATCCAGTAAACCTGAGTGAACAACTTAGAGGGTTGTTTCTGGCCTGTGTAGGGACGTGCGACACCCCAACTTAAAAAGTATATGCTAGAAAATGCTAGCATCTTCTCAGGACCCTAATGCTAAGTCCTTACAATATAACAGAGAAAAAGACCTATGATTCAGGTTGTGCGTGCTGTTGGCAAAAGCTGTAGTTAACGTCATACAAAGTGCAGTAAATGGAAAACAGCTAAATCAAATCAGTATTTGATGTGACCTTCCTTCACCTTGGAAATAGCACTAGCTCTCTCTAGTACAGTTTTCAAGATATCTGACCAGTAGAGAAAGAAATGTGTCTGCAACAGTACAAATCTGGTTTGTAACATATATAATCAAAACCTCAAAATTAATTTCAGTATTTAATGATGGACACAATATCTCGCCACAGACCAGACAACTTAATGAATGCATAAAAAAGGAAAGTACCAGTTTTTATCTATTATTTACCATTACAGTCTTAGCAGGTTACTGAAAATGTTCAGAGAGTGAGGGAGTGAGAGTTGACTACCTGATCTACCTCTTCTTGTCTTTCTGAGTGAGAGAATCATCACGAATCTAGGTTAGTCCCACTGAGATCAAGGATCCTCTTTACAAGGTAGACCTTTTAGCACAGCTCCATGAATGTGAAGTGTGAGCGATTGATTTTAAAAGTTTCATTGCACTCTGGAGGCAAAGGAAAATCTATGAGAAATTCACATTTCAGTGTCACAGCAGAGGTCTAAAGCACGTAGAAATGCTTTGGTTGTGTGGCTATGAGATTCTGTTTTAGAACGTTTGAGGAAATTAGGATGCGTAAGGAGATTTAATCCATGAAGAAACCTTGGTATGGGATGTTAGTCCTTTTAACTGTTAAATTAGTACAATATGAAAAAAATTGACCAATGAAAAAACGTAAAAAAAAAAAAAAAAAAGTAAAAAAAATAATGCAGTATTATATTATAAGATGCATAGTCTGTCCTTATTACTGGTAAAAATAGCAGTCAATGGTCAACCATTACTTTGTGTCCAACCAAAGTTTCTCATTATCACTGTGATCCATTAAGCTCCTGACAAAACTGATTATATGTACCTGAGTATACAGCTCCTACAGCTCCCATAATTCATGTGGAAATGAAAAGTGTAATACATCATATCCAATAACAGAAAACTCGCAGTGCTGTTATCAGTCAACTGCACCATGTTCTAACAGCAAACTAGAGGACGGAGCTTAAAATCCAATGTCATATCGGAAAAAGCCTTTTAAAAAAAAAAGTCAAGTACTCGACCACAATCAAATTCTAACATTCACATTAATCATACAAGAGGTACAAACTCACAAGAGAGATAAATTCCCAAATAACAAGTTTAGCCATAACAAATGATTCATAACTCTAATCGTAACCACGTTACCGTTTTTTCAGAGTGCATTTTTAATATTTGGCATTTAGAAAACTTGCACACTCTTCATAAAGAAGACACATACAGACCTCGAGTGACTCTTATACCTTAATCCCGTAATCTTCCGAGATGATGTTGGGTGGCTTATGTGGTACAAACCATGGGTGATGTCATTTCCCTCTGAAGCTACCATTTATTGTAAAGTATGGTCTCACTAGTGACTGACGGAAGCAACACATGATCGTAATTTAAATAAAGCATTGGAGGACTTTAGTAGTTAAGAAACGTATTAATACATTTGTTTAAAATGGTTTAATATTGTTGTGCTTGAACACAATTCCATATTTGGGGTGGTGAGCAGTGAGATAAATTAAACTGGTGACTCAGTTTTTGATTAGTCCTCACACCAAGAAGGCCCTGGGGTTTTTTGATTTTTTTCTGGGAGCTCCCCTTTATTACTTTATCACTCTTTATCAAAAAATATGGTAATTTAATAAGAGCTATCTTGGCCTCAGAAGAAAACAGAGGCTAACAGGATAATGATAAAGGATATTCTAAATCTCAAAAGTTTCACTTACTGGTTAAAATAAATAAACAAATAAAAATAGTCTTTCAGTCCACTATGTGCATTTATCTGACAAATATATATGTAAAGAAATATTAAAATGTAGATATAAACAAATGTGGCTGATTAAATTGGCCCAGGCAGATTCAGACCGTGTGATTATAAGTGTAAAATTCAAAACATGGACAACTGGAACATCGAGCACAAGTAAATCTTTTTGGGTCATCATCTGTGTCTACAGTTACATTTAAGTATTCAGACAATGAAATTATTTTTGTAAGTTTGCCGCTGATTTCAAATCCACTGTGGTAGCGTGCAAACAATCAAGTTGTGAATGAAGTGCAGATGTTTAGCTTTAATTTAACAGGTTTAACAAAAGTACATTGACTGTTTAGGAATCACAGGCACAACTATATATCTAACTATACCTAACTAACTTGGGATGTGCACACAGAAAGCAGTTACCGAGGACAAGTAGTATTAGTTGTTATACTTTTTTTTTGTCCAGTGCATGCCAGCTATAAGAGTGATTAATATATGTCTTTATCTTAAAATAAAGATTTGTATTTGTTTTTACTGCCACCTGGTGCAATACACTACTACTGCCAGGAGGTGTTGGTAATGTACCTAGAAGCTGTTTGTCAGACACAGCAAACACAGCAGAAGAACAAAACATGCTAACATATGTAAACCCAGTAGAAACCAAAAGTTACATTGCTCTTGTGCTATTATTTAAGTAAATAACAAACTAAATCCACTGAGCTGGACTCCTCTGAGAAGTCAGAAATTAATGAAACCACTAAAATAAATTTTTCTGTTCTGCCTTTTTTTTTTTTTAAACACTAAATTAGAAAATTCATTGACAACAACAATAATTATATTTTAGCATAACAAATATAATTATGATTAAAAAGCTTGTGCTTACTGTTGGATTTTGGTAATTACCAATATTTTTAATTTAGGGTAGCTGTGGAATAAATCACTGGGCGGTATACGTGCATTACATATATACACCAACACAACCGTACATAAATAACACAAATAAATGATACAAATAAAATGAAATGATGACAAATGTGAATGATCAAATCATGAATTTTAATATGCATCAGGCTAATGAGCTGCCCAGTGGTACATGCTGAATTTCTGCAGTGTATGTGTGTAATGAGTCATGCTCCACAGGGGGTGGCAGTGCACCGGGGCATTACGTAACATTCTCAGCTCAGATCTCAGTGCTGCTATAGCTGCCTGGAAAAACCAGCAGTTTGACTGCACCTCTGCTCTACATCATAATCTGTCTAATCAAGTACAGTTCATCGGTGAGTCATATCAACACTAATGGGTGATGAGGTATGCACTGAAGCTGCTCTGGAGAAAGATTTTCAGATAAAAGTCTTCCAGTCTCATCAGTCTCCCTAAAGTGAGGCTTCAAGTCGAGAATGTCATTTGAGCAATCTGTGTCTGAGTGTCACTGTTAGGTCAGATTAGCTTTAAAAAAAATGAAATCAACAAGTAAAAAAAAAAAAAGCAGTAAACAAGCACTCTGTTTACAGAAGGCCAGAGTCAACAACAGCAAGTCATCTTCTTGTTTTACCAAGAATGCTTCAAAATGTGGAACCGGCAAACCTAATGACGCAACTCAGATGGAAACCGCCTGAGAACTAGTGTTGCTATTTAAAGGACATTTCACAAACCGCAAAAAGGCAATAACTATGATGTCCATACAGTGTAAAAAGCATATTTGGAATGTTTCTTTAATAGAAATTTCCATTTATTTTCAGAATAAAACTGTCTATTTAAAAACACTTAATAAAGTGTTCCATGTTATGACACAGAGCTATTTGGTCCAATCAAATCCACCTCAAAACTGACAGCTGTGCACCATCAATGTCATCAAACGTATTGAAAATTTATTTTTTGCAATTTGCAATTAACCCTGCCACAGTGTTCTGCTGAGTCACATTCTCCAAACAATACCAACAGCCCCGAGCTGATCCTTTTGGAGTAGGAGCCGAAACATATTAAGCAACAGTTAGATGATCATAAGACTGCACTGCAAAAAAGGCAGAAGACCCTAGAAGAGACAGAGTATCTACACTAGACCGGGAAACACTTTTAAAGATCAAAGTAAACATAAATACAGTTTATATCAACACAATAAAACGTGGCCTATGTGCTTGTTGACTCTTCTCTTATTGTGTATGTTTTGGGCAAATATCTTCATTCAATAGCCTTCCACTGATGCATGCAAATAATAAACAAAATAATTATTTAAAAAGTATACCAACCTATGTAAATAGGTTAAATAAATTACTATAAATGACCTGAAGCAGAAGCTTTAGCATCTCTTTAATGTTTCTAAATAAGGAAGCTCAAAAGTATTATTTCTGTTTAAAATAAAAATGATTATTTTACATTATTTTAATGTATTTTTTTTATATTTTGAGAATACTTTGAGAACTTTGGGAGTCTGGGATTGGGTAGTGAAATAGCCACTGAAGATAAACAACAGTTGAATTAATGGTGCAGGAAAGCACAAAGAGCCTGTTCCTCACCGTCAAATCAAACTCTCTTCTCGTGTGAATGTGTCACATAGAGAGGTGAAACAATACGCTTAATAACTGAAGGTTTTCAACTAAAAAGTCTTTTCTGACGCCAGACTGAAGGCGTTTCTCTGCATGTGACCCGGCCTTCTGACCTCTGATCCTACGGGGGGGATGCAAGACAAAAGAAACTGTGCTTTTGTAAGTGCAGCTTCACAGTGAAAGCAAAGCTGGATTTTGAGATTTGCCCCAAGTCCCACTGAGCCTGTAAGTTGGTAAAAAGTGATCCACAGCCTAGATGCGTGCCTGACATTCACCTGCCATACTAGCTTACCGCTGCCTGCCTAACAAACTCAGAGTCCAGACTGTTTGACGGGTGTACATTCAGCAGGATTTAACTCACCATGACAACAACTGGGTCACACGCTAATATGACAGGATTGGGAATTGACTCCAATACAGTATAAACACAGCTTTGACCTACACATCACACACCACACTCCAACCAACTCACACTTTTGCTACAGAGGTGCGCATTCACCATTTGTGACAAATGTAACCTGAACGCGCTTACAATAAGCAGCCCTTCACATTCAGGAAGCGACATATTGGGAAGTGGGGGGTTTGCGTGGTGAGTGGTCACTTCCTGTTTACCTTAGTACCTCCCCCCTCGAGTCTTCCTCTATATACCCAGTCCTCTACTCTCAGCTCTGCTCTGCCTTCATTCCTTAAATCAGCGGCTGCTTTCTGTTCTTTTAGCCACACAAGGCATCAACATTTTGGTTTAACTGATGTAACAACGAAGCGAATAAAGTATCTGCAGGACTGTGTATTATGGAGATGAGTTGGGCAAACTAGATCCAGGCCAGAGCTTTTAGAAATGCTGTCCAGGTACTTTTAACTGCACAAGAACACCAAACTGACATTTTGCTCCTTTTCTTTTTCAATCCTAAATTCGGAAAGAAGTAATAATTGATGATTACATCTCTGGGACATTTCTACTGTTGTTTTCAGTCTTCTGCTTCAGTGACAATGATACTTCAGCATATCTATCTGCAGGTAGCAAAGCAACAACAATGCTCCCCCTTTCTCAAAATTAAATTAAACTTTGCACCTAAATCTCACTTGCTGTTCCATCATAAACTCATTAATGTGACTGAATCTGATATGAAAGCTGACAAATATACTGTATTTTCTCTTGTCCCTTTGTTGCAGATTTCCAGTCTGGCTCAGGCTAAGCTTCAGTGCCTACCCACTGTATTGGACTGGTCCGTGGCTTTACAAAACATAATCTAATATCATGCTTGCTAACAGCTTCCCAGCTGATCCTCTCTTCTATTTTTGTTGTTTCAGTGCAGTCTTAAACATCGCAGTATAAATGTAATATAAATGTAATGGGCTGTAATGACAAAGAGGCTATGCTTCTGTTTTGATGAGTAAAAATCTAGTATGTCACACTTGTAATTGGGTTTGTATGTCTGTGTGATGCACCAACATAGCTTACAGCTGCAGTATGCTAACCAAATATGGTAACGTCTGTCTTTATCTTAAAAAATTCAAATGCTGTCACAGCCCCCAAGATGTCATGGGGGCTGTGCTCATCTTTTATATGCAGTCCATGATCAGGGTCCATTCCACTGGCAGTAATGTCACATTACTTGATATGGTTTAGGTAAAATTCCTTGTGTTGATGAAACTATCCATCCACTCTGATGACATCCCTCAATTCTGCCTTTGCTTCCATAAGAAGCTAAGAAGCTGAAGATGGTTTAAGTTCTTTCAAAATACGATCAATGACCAGGATCCATTCACAAAAACACAGTCTGATATGCTGTAAAACAACGGTATCGATTTATTAGTAAATCGATTCATTAATCATACAAAGGCACCGTATGACACCAAAAACCAAGAGCTACAGATGAGCATGTGTAATTGTTTTCAGCTCTCACAGACTGATTTCTCACATGCTGGAAACTCCCTGCTGCCGGTCCAGTTCTTTTAAATGCATGGGAGGAGAAACAAGAGTACTCACTTCAAAACAATGAGTACCTAACAGCCTGCAGCCTGTTGGCGTGTGTTTGTGCATGAGAAGTAAAGTGAGCGAGAGATGAGGCAGGTCATCCAACATATAACCTGCATTGTCATACTCACTCAAATTTCCCACCTCCCACACACATGTGCATACACTTTCTCTATTTTAACACACACAAACACACACGAGTGCTCACTCATACAACCTCTCTGGCAGGGCGTTTCCCTTCTTCTTCACTACAGAGGCTGCAGCGGAGAGCTTAAATCTAATTTAATACTACAGTACATGCATTAATCTGCTGCATCAGGAGGCACACACACTCACTAATCTTCCCTTGCCAGAAGGCCATCCATACCAGCTCTACACCTGGATTAAATGGTTTCATACAGTAATCTATCATAGGTGATTTATTGCATACAGCTACTGTTTGTACACTGAACTCAGTGGGTTTTACCTCTTGTGTGGCAATTAAATCAGTGATGAGATCAGACATAGGCTAACAAGGTCACAACTAATGAGATAGCTGCAGCAACATTTTCATTCAATTGTTCAGTCCAGAAAATGTCACAAAAATGTCAACATCCCAAAATGTCCAGAGGAAGGAGAGGAAATCACTTTCATCAAGATGAATTCTGACTAAATGTAGTGAGGTTACAACAAAAGGTCTATTTAACATAGCATAACATAGTATAAAAGATGGCTGTAGCCATGTGGTTAGAGAGATACTGTTATGAAGCTTTGAATCTCACACACTCATTGACTAACGACTTGTCACTCACAAGTCAGTTGACATACCCTGGATAATTCTTACTTCTTATTCTAATAAAGGTTAGGTTTAGTCAATACGACCTGCAACATTATGACTGAATGCGTTAAGTTATCAGTAAACTACTTTCCGAGGTAGCACCAAGACAGTTTACAGCCATTTTCACATACATATCAATTAGGGCTGCACGATTAATCGTTCATACTTATGTGCGATCTCATTTCCAAATGACAACGATTTTTTTAAAAAAAAGAAAAAAAAAAGAAAAAAAAAAGACGACGACGATTTTGATCCGGGACGTACTCTGCATGAAAACAAGCGCTCACTCTTCCTGCTCAACAAATGACAAGGGCGGAGCCTTATACCACGTGATACAGAAGCTGTGCCGTGTGATGCTAAAATTAGCAGGGAAAAAACAACGGAGAGCACGTCAGGGATGACGAGAAAGTGACCGTCCCCGTCAACCACCCAAACATCAATAACGGGAACCTTATACAGCGCTATGTCGAACTCCCGCAGGCACAAAGAAATTACGGAGGCTATCACATATCACCTGACCAAAGATATGGCTCCCATCAACACTGTGCAAAACTAGGGATTTAGGAAAATGATCAACACCCTAGACAAACGCTACACAGTGCTGTCCCGCAACTATTTTTCTATTGTTGCACTTCTTGCTCTATGCACGCAGTGTCGAGCGACGGTGGAGACGGAATTTCAAGCAGTACAACATTTTGCGGCAACCACAAAACGTGAGACATTTGTTGTTTTTATGTTTATTTATTGTTTTTATGTTCAGTCTCAACTGTTACGAAGTTGATGTGCAGTTAATAAGTGCAATAAATATTTATACTGGAAAAGAAAATCGTGAGAGAATCGTGATCTCAATTCTAAGCCAAAAAATCGTGATTCTCATTTTATGCAAAATCGTGCAGCCCTAATATCAATACAATCAGAAGTGTTTTTGCAACCAGAGGAGTCGCCCCCTGCTGACCAGTGGAAAAGATGCAGGTCAGACCAGGAAGTTGGCTTCATCTTTTATGTTATCTAAAGACACAGTTCACTTCAGTTTGCTAATTGAGATGAAAAATATAGAAGTTGAAAGTTGTTAAATATGAAGCAAAAGACTGAACGAACTGAAAAAACGGCACATTTCCAAATGTGTTTGTGTGAAGCACCACAGCAGAGCTGAAACAAGCTGATTAATCAGCCACTGCTCCAATAATCGTCACAGCTTGTCAAGTTATATGATTTATAGCTTCTTTTTTTATCATTTAAATAAAATATTTTTTTAAGTTTTTGTATTTAGTCAGCTACAAGATGAAAATTTCCCCTCAGGCTCCAGGAAGGTCACTTCTTACTTTTTTCTGACAGTTTTAAAGAGTGGGCCAGAAAAAGACAAGTAGACCAGAGAATAATGTACGTTATATTTTACAACAGAAGTCCTTATCTAGCAACCGAGATTTCTATGTTTTCATGTGGTTTCACTAATATACATCAGTAAACAGGAAAAGCACAAAGTTCTTAAGGGAACTAGAACTGATCAGTGTCTGTCTATCAAAGTAACTTCTGCTTTGCTAATCTGCTTTCTTACATTTTTCAGAATTACTTTCAACAGTGGACTAAAATTGGGGACACAAACACTTCTGGTAAATTATTTAGACACAACATACATATTGATAAGACATGAGCATGTGTAATTCTGGCTTCGGCCTCCTGTTCATCTTGATGAGCCAATCTACTTAATTCATTATTAATGGGGTACAGAAACCAGTTTCTGCCTCTTCCAGGGAGGATTTCTTCCTGTTTAAAGGCCTTTTTTCACAGCAGACATTCTGACTTGTCATAACAGGAGTTACAAAAAACTTTAACAATGGTTTTATTCCATTCAAGTGTCCCAGTAAGCCATGACAGTGTTACAATAATTTCATTGTTAACATCTGTACTTTTCTTACTCTGACATGTCAAAATGTGCTCTGTAAAAAAATACAGGCCTTTTGTAAATCATCCGCGAAAAGTGAAATGTGTAGATAAAAGCCCTCCTTTTTTTGCAAATTGGACAGCTTTCTGATATCTGACTTCACATAACAGGACTAACAATTATTTTTATTCTAAAATAAAAGCCGTTTACATTTTTTTTTTATTAAATGTGTCCTACATGCCCCAGATCTGCCTTGAAACCCATTATTTTTTCCTTTTAAACACATGATTTTAAACATTACATTTTTGACATTTAACTCGAGACAAAAAACAACAGCAAAAATTACCACCGAGCACAAAAGGTCTGGGAATTCAAGAAAATCTGTCCATTTGAGATTATCAAAACAATTAAGCTGTTTTAAGTAAGCTGGGATTTTTTTTTTCTTCTTATAAGCCGAACAGCTTCTCAGCTCAGCCTGACTAACACTGGGACACCACTATAGGTCCCTATACTAAAGTCTCAGGACACCTTTAAAAATACTATTTAGGACAAACATTGTAGCTGATAGGGTCTCTGCTACAATCACCCACCTATGAGTAAGAGGATATAAAACTGATCAGAGTGATGCTGCCTGACCCTTTAGTCTGACATTCAGCCTGCGAAACAAGACATTGAATTTTGGTGAAATATTTCTTTAATCGTCTTCTGAATCCGGAGGTTTAGTTGGAGGACAGGGTTGAGGGCAGGACCTGAAGTCAGGCAGAAAATAGCTCAAGAAGACGTGTGTGTGTGTGTGGTGTCTCAAGGCTGCTTGGCCAAGAATAAGCGATTAAGAGGAGGCGCTCTGACCCTGTTTTCTAGTAGTCTATGAAGCACACCCGTGGGAATAAAAGAGAAGGGAGGTTACATAAGCTTTACTCTGAGAAACCCTCACATACAGCATCCGCTGTCACTGCCACAGAAAGACTGACTGACTATGCAGACTTACTACATGGTAGGAAGTGAGATAAGTCGAAAATAATAGTGATGATAAGCAGGGGCTCTAATGACTTCTGCAGGCAGACCCCAAGTTACCTGCTTCTAAGACTTTCAGCTCTGCTGGATCTACTCAAATAGTCAGACCATCCCTGATACACTAGGCAGAACAGAGGGGAAGCCGACTGTGAGAGCGAAAATCAATCTGATAGCTTGAGTTTCCATGATAGGGGCCGCATGAGAGCCAGAGCAACCGGGGAGCAACTGATTGAATTTACCTAAGAAACCCAGCTGCTACTGAGTGAGAGGGAGAGGGAGGAGACGTGTGTGTGTGTGTGTGTGTGTGTGTGTGTGTGTGTGTGCGCGCGCCTATGGCAAGAAAAACTGCCATACTAGCACTTTCCTTTCTTCTCTCTTTCTTTATGTAATTATGTAGGTCTCCACTTTGGCAGACGTGAGATCTGAGGCTAAGACATTAAATCTTTTTGGTCTGTTAAACGACTCGTGTGTGCGCATGCTCGTTCACAGTGCTCAGGCTCATGGCAGGCTATACATCATGCATACAGCACCTGCCTGTGACTCTTTGATTTTATTATGAGCACAAATATACCGCGGTGCATGAGCTGCATGACCTGCAGTAAACCGGTTCCTTACAGAAAGCTGCTTCTTCATTTTATATTACCGTTTATAGCCTGCGAGTTAAGGCTCATCCTCCACTTTAGTGCAGTGTGCAGTTTAATGTGGCAAATTTAAACAACTTGCTTGTTAAAAGCCATTATAACCTTTGATATAGAATGTCATATTGCAGTCTCTGCTCTCCCTGGTTTAACTCGTTTTTGGAGGCGTCTGGATTCCTGAAAACACCCCAGAAGGCAACACAAAGTGTTAATGAACAGGCCTCGGCACAAGCATTGTTGATCAATCACATGCTGAATCAGGTGACATATGTTCTTAAATGTCTTATATTAAAAAAGAAACTATATTCTGTTCAGACAACTCAAGCGTGAAAATAACTAATGCAGAAGTAGATTCTAATTAGTTTGGTTTCTATCCTCTGAGCTCATTATTATATACACAAATATAGTATATGTGATGATGTATGATGACTAAATATCCGCCAGCGCCTTTAGGTGACAGATCATTTTAGGGTCCAATATAGCAACTGAAACCACTCCTATTCAAGATGATGGCTGCAATTACAGCGTACTAGAAGCACCTCTCCACTCTGCATCACCTTTAAAAATAGGGGCAGGTCTATTTGTGTCAGTAGACCTTGGCAGGAAGTCACACACAGGAACAGGAACTGCATAGAGAAACCAGTCAACTTCCAAAATAAAAGACCAAAGGTAGAAATGCTCCTGGTTAGATTTGATTCTCTTCAAAGGAATCGAATCTGCATCTGAGACATCACAGTGTATTCCTGGGGTGAAGCATGTAAGTGTGTTTGGCACAGCACAGTTCGAGTTACTTGCCTGAACTATCTTGCAGGCTTGGCTCCATTTAGCTCCCAGCACATTTTTTCTCAACCGTTCTTCATGCTGAGTCGTTAAAAATGTATTATTAGATTTTAGGGAAAATTCCTCCTGTTACTTGGGAAAAGAAATGATTCTGGAAAAACAAGCCGGATGTGATAATAAAATCTGTCAACAGTGCCAGACACTAATGTGTCGGTATGACAATATGATACTGAATCATGATACTCGTTCTTTTGCTTTGTGCTCCTTGGAGAGCTGCAAGTCTCTCACCTCTCCACTACACTCTGTCTATAAAAACCTGACTCACCCAGAAAACCCCCTCTACAATATAACACAAGTATGACCACCAGACTGACAGATAAATAGTTTCCTCATAGCGAACCCAAGCTGGAGATACCAGTCCACGAGTTTACTGAAAACACAGTTCCAGAGCTGAGGCTAATTATTCGTCAGAGCTGATGAGCCTTGGCACCCAGAGCAGGAGAAGGTCAGGGAATACAGAGGCCTCGCTTTGAGCAAAACCACCCAGCATATTACTGCTGTCCAACATTTATATCTTGCTTACCCGGTGTAGAAAGGTGCAGCAATAAGCCCTGTTTAGATGAAATAGCAAAGGACATAAGGGATGTCGAGGACAATCTTTCAGTAGTGAATCAGCATTTAAATTTTTTTTTTTTCGTGTGTTCTGCCGATCCCTGCACCATCAGATCAATACGGGTGACAAATTAGGCCAGACTTGATTATTTGTATTCTGCTTGATGCACTGACAAGACCTTCTTGTGAGGTAATGAGGTCAGTCCTTTCCCAGGACTTCGCAGTCACCGACCGTCTGCAGCAGGACGCAGTGGATTACAAATGAGACAAAGGAGGGAACAACTAAGCTGTAGTGCCTCTTCACCTCACTGTGCAATACCTTTTGTGCAATACTTTTGTAAATAGTCAACGGTGCAATAGACTCAATACTTGAAATGTGCAATTCACTTGTATTTTTATTTTTATTCCTATTTATTCTATTTATCCCCTTCGTATATTTTATTTATATTGTCTCTGTATTTATATATATGTGTGTGTGTGTATAACTCTGTAACTTCTGTCGGTGCTGTGCTTTTTTGGAAATCGAATTTCCCAGAGGAACCCACCCGAGGGATTAATAAAGTTCTATCTTATCTTATCTTATCTTATCTTATCTTATCTTATTTAATTTAATGACTACAAATCAGATTTCTTCACTTAGCACAAAAAAGTGTCACTTGCACGCAGAACTGAATACTTATTGCTAATCAAATGTGACTTTAAATTACAGTTTTGATGTCAACATTTATGTTAAAATGCTTCTGTGTTGCAGTGATGTAACTGTTTTGTCTTGTCTTGTCTCTATTTTTTAATTTGTTTTTAAGTTCAACAAATTTATGATTAGCCTAATTGTGTTAAATAATCTTCATTTCAGTGTCGATAATTAAGTAGTTTTACTTCTTAGTTGGTGATTTCTGTATATTAAAGACTTGAATCTGCATGAAAAACCTTTCCTCTTTGTTTGTAGCTGTTTGTAGGTTTTCTTACTAATGAATAGCACACTCATTTAGCTTTCATTGCTTAGTAGAGAAATTACAATACAATAAAAAACATTTGAAACATATTAAGTACTATTAACTGAGTGCACTCATTGATGAAGTGCAGATGGTGACCACCATGCTGATGGTTACCAACAGCTTCTGCCACCCCCCAATGAGCAGCCTCGTTTTAGTGTAAGACCAGAGGCCAGAAAGAAGACGACGCAGCCAAGCTCAGAGCCACACAGTGTCCATTCGCTCTAAAGAGGTCGGAAAGGTCGCTACCCAGCCGTTGCCGTCCACTGACTGGAAACGACCAGTGATAAAGCATGCAGAGGCCATCTCATGGAAGGAGGAGGAGGCTGCAGGAGGAGGAGGAGGAGACAGGACAGGTTAGTGTGTTGGGGAGGGTGGAGAAACTAAGCGCATGGCCTTTAGCCACATGACACTCACTGAGGAAAAAAAGAAAGCAGGGCAGCTAGCTTGCGGTTAAAATTCAGAAATTCGTTGAGCTGGAGCTGAATCCATTCATTTGAATATAAATCAGTTTATCTTCCAGCAGACGCCGGGGAATCTTCCCCAGTGGCACCGGCACAGATGTAATTTACACTGTTGCATTACATGAGTTTTTTTTTTTTATTCCAGCCCAAGCAGTCGGGTTCGTCTGCCAAAACGAGCTGGAAAGACACCCACAAATGTCACAATGTTGAAATGATAATATTCCTAAGCATAGATTGAATTACAATTTCAAACATTAAGCCGGGACCATGTGTATTTACTTTAGTACTAATGAAAACATCAAGCTGGCATGTACTGAACAGCAGGGATGCACTCGGCCAGAGGATGATACACAGGCTTTCTACAGCGCTCCTGTTTTATTGCTCCCACCACATTGGCCAAAATTTCTCTACACAGCTACCATCGACTGATCCAAAGAGTACATGTGCTTTCAAACAAAGCAAATGTAGCAAGAGTAGGATGTAGTGACTAAAAGCCAGTTCATGCTCTGCCAGAAGTAGTTTCTGAGACATGCTGTCCAGTGATGTCAGACGTGTTTATATCTGATCGAAATAGCTGCACTCAAAAGCAGAGTGAAAGACCGCCTGTCATAAAGAGTAGACAGACATGATGAAGCCTACATTTTTTGGGGATAATAGCATGTTTCCAGTTAGTTTCCCCAGAGAGACATTGATAGCATTGCTCAGGGATGTGCACATGAAAAGTGCACAAACACTAAAAAATTTAAACTCAGCCTGCTTTCTCACCTCCGCAACCCTGACGAACGCTGGTGATGTGAAGTCGGATAATTGGTTTCAGAAAAAATACAGAAGTAGAGAAGTGGAGACAAAACCCTCATCTTTGTGAAGAGAGTCACAAAGGTATTCCTCCCTTTAGCAAGCTGCACAGACACTAAGGGTGTGTGGTACAGATTTTATCATAGTAGCACTCATTACCGTGATAAACGCACATAGGTCTGGATTTAAAAACATAAAAAGGGAAATTTACCTCCCGCAGCACCTGATGAACTACACCATTGCCACAGGTTATATACATTAACCAGACGCCCCTGGTAGGTAGTGCTTCTTTCAATCCATTAGCAATTATTCTGTCTTGGAACTAGGGCCAGATTCGTTATCGAATCCCAAATCGATTCCTGATCAATTTTGTGTTCGTAAAGAATTAGGCCCACACAGGTTTTGGCACTGATTTAATTGTTTCATTACCTCTGAGTCTGAGCACAGTGCAGAAACAGTAAAACAGAGGCTTGCATGTTTTCCAGTGTGCCAGAAAAACATGTCAGAACTGATAAAAGCAATTGATAAGCCTGGACACGTGCTGTTCCAGTGCACTGGACGATTCCTATCCCGAGGTCTCACACTCACTCATTTCGTTCCGGAGGATAAAGATCTTTTCTCTTAATGTTTTTTGGCCAGCAGTATTGTAGGTAACATACTCTTCCTAACATTAGGTTATTGTTAAGACAAAACACTGTGAATAAAAGTCTTTATTCACTGAAATGAAATGATTTGAGTATCTGAATGACCTTAACTTGTCATAGGACCTTTCTGTAATGCAGCCTCTGGTGCATATGAAGAGGAAGTCCTCTACTTTATTATTTTCCAGCCTCAGATTCATGAAATGTGCCTATCCAACAGTTTCCCTTCCATACAGCTGCCGCATTATGATCAGCAAAACACACAACAAACCGGCAGCTGTGTAGCAGACGACACATTCATAAAGAATTGAAGGTACCCTGGACTTGTCCTTTGTTTTTGCAATCCCGTAGGAGCCTCTGTTGTTCTGCTGGAGTGACAGATACTGGTGAGAGTAAATCTAGGTCATCGCTGTGTATTCGAGGCTCAGCATTAGTGTTTGACCCAGTAGTTTCACCCCACGGTGTTTTTCAAATTTTTGTGTCTGACTCTCAACCTCTGGATTCACCCTGAGAACAATAGAGTGATGAATCGTGTCTCATATCAGTAAAGTCAGGTGAAACTTTTCTGCCACTTTCGACAGCTAATCACATTTCAGTCCTCGTTTCCATGACAATAAAACCGAAACGAAAGACTCCAAAAAGAGTATTTGTAGAGCGGTTCATCACATCGCAGCTGGGAGAAGCAGAATACTGATTGCGCAGGTCTCGATGAGTCCGTGTGTTGGAATGAATTTAAAGAAAGACTCAATCAATAGCTTGTATAATAGTATACGTGATTTGTAACTGAAAACTACAACAACTCAAATACACAACAACAATATTACGTGTGACTCAGCAGGGATTCAGGAGAAGAATGAAAACGGGAAAAAAAATTCCCGTGGAGCAATTCTGCCAGCTCGAAACAAAAGAGAAAAAAAAAATCCAAAGCCAGTCACACATTAAAATATTTTTCTATTCTTGTGCATCATTTACTGTTCCTTGGCCCTGATCATGAGATATTCATCTTTGTACTTTCAGGCAGGTCTGCATCCACAGTGATCACAAACGACTCTTTTAGTGTACTTTTGTACAATCATTTATGTGAATTTGATGCTGATAATAATGCATGTGGAACGCAACAAAAGTACATAATGCCTGTTAAGCATGAAGCTCTGTTATGCACATGCATTGGTACAACAACACAATTGGCTCCTACTTTCACTAGCTCTTTGGAAACAAGCTTTCTCCTGCAGCTTTCTCTTCATGCTCCGTCTCTCTCTTTACTATGTCTGCCAGTTTGCACAGCCATCAGGAATTGGACTGTGAGTGGAGATATGTTGTTGGGAGAAACCCAAACAGCTGGTTTAACCCCTCAAACACCCAACCTGCTTAAGTGTCCTTGATGGAAAATCTCTTCTTCTTCCAGCTGAGATGCAGTTATGCAGCTGCTGCTGACCTGTAACCTCCATGTGCCAGAAGAGCAATTCATTGTGCCTCAAACTGTCCGTGCAGTACTTCCTTATACCCTTTAACAGAAAGCCCAGCCCCCTTTCTTTTGCTTCCATCTTTCCTGTCACTCTACCCTGTGAGTGGGGGGTTGTTCAGTCTCTGGTAGGTGCAGCAAGGTTAATATCCTCTCAATCAAGCCGCCCATCATCTATGGCCTCATGTGAAACTGTCTGGAAAAGCTACAAAGGGCTACTGGAAAGTAAAAACACAACGGATGGAAAAACACTTGACTTCTGCTGGTTTCTGCTTTACATGTTAATACTGTCTCCACTGACCTTTCCTTTAAGACTGCTGCGGGTTATCGCACTCAAAATGTCATTAAGGTTCACCTATTAAGTCTTCAATCGCCTATAGCGCTCTTCTCCCTGCCTGCCACAGCATTAGAAACATTTATAATGTAATAATTACCATTAAATATAATGGGAAAAACTGCGGTTGACAGCTTCTTGAACATGTGCCACCTGGAGGACTCTGTTACCTGCAAAATGACCTGTTTTTAAATCCATGCCTTCCGTTTTGTAAGATATGCTGTGGTTCATTTCCAATTTATAGAGGGACAACTTTAATATCCATTAGGCCCTTGGTATTGTATTACTGGTGCAAGACAAAGGATATCCTATAGCTATAGCCAAACCAGCTACTGCTGAAGCATGCAGCTAATCATACCATTGATCAATAAAACTCCAGCATCTGTTCTCATGGAGATGCTGCAATGCAAATATTTATATTGCCAAACCTATTCTTGACTAGGAATGGGTACCGGTATCCGGTGCCATAATGTGGCACCGGATCTGACATAAACGGTAGTAACCAGACCGAAAAGCAGCGCACATTTTGGTGCTTTATTTCTGCGCTTTTTTTTCTTGAGACGTCATACACTTTGGATTCTAGACAATCATTTTACGTTTCCAAGGATAGTAGGCAGGCCCAGGTACGTACGTTCTTTTAGAGCAGAGCTACAGATTAAAAATGCCCAAGGCGAAGCGGTCAAAGTCTGGCTGTACTTCACAGCAAAAGATGCAAACTCAGCAGCCTGCAACAAGTGCTTTAAGGTGATACTGTGCAAAGGAGGTAACACCTCGAATCTGATGAAACACCTAGCGATGCATAGCATTTTTTTAAAAGCCGAGAAATGCACCGTTTTTGATAGCTTGCTGCAAGACCTCACACCGAGCACATCTACTGCGGGTGTGGTGCCTGTTATCGGACCCGGAGTTAGCAACATCCTCCAAGAACCCGAAGAGTAGAGTCCTGGCCCCTAGCCCTGCCAGTGTAGCAGAAATGATGACGGATGATGATGGCAGCAGCAGCCGTTCTTTTCAACGTGAGTAGCTTAATTTTGCTCGTGTGTAATTTACGTTGAGTAGGCTAACCACGCTATTAAATTAATGCATGTAAGGTGAACTAGCAAACACCGTCGTAGTTACATGCGGCTGTCTTCTTGTTTGATAGAGTGATACCATATATGCCCTATAGCTGCAAAAAAGGCTAACATTGTTATCTTTTTACAAAAAAAACCAAAAAAAAAAACCATGAGAGGTTTTAGGACAAAGTTTGTGTTTTCCATTGTTTAAGCACCAGTTCCAACCCAAGGAGGTATGTTGTATCAACAGAAAAGGCTAACTTGGTTATCATTTTGCAGAAAAAAAGAGAATGCTAAAAATAAAAACATGAGAGGTTTTTGGACAAAGTTTGTGTTCTCCATTCTTTAAGCACCAGTTCGAGCACCGTTTAAGCTCCGGCACCGTTTCAAAAGTACCGGTTTGGCACCGGTATCGGATAAAACCTAAACGATACCCATCCCTATTCTTGACTGGCTGATGAGCTTGTAGCACAGCTGATATCGCAACGCACAGGAACATTTTCTCCTCCACTGTGTGATTCACCACAGGTGCCTAAAAGAATCATGAGGTATTTATATTCAGTATCTTATTTTACAGTTAAGTCATAAATCTTTTTTCTCTTCACCTTGCTTTTAGTCTGTACACTTGGAAAAGTCCTGCCTTCATAATTCATGTCCTTCCTTGCCTCACATTGGTCACTGAGTTTTACCAGGAAAAACACTTCCATCTTATCCATAATAATATCTGTGAGCCTGATTTATGCCCCAGCAGGTACCACTGCACTGCTGTGGTCATCTTGTACTCTCCACTAGCTCTCCCAACATTTTCCTTCTCACCTGCTCAGTATTCAAATCACACACTCTCCCTCACTGGCACAAAACTTCTTCGGAAATGGGTCGGAGAACTGTGCTGGTTACAAAGTGCTGCTTAGCATCAGCAAAATCTGAGCTCTATGATGTGCAAACATGACATCTGTGTGTTTAGCTGTGTCTCTGTGAGAGCTAGCCTTTAGGGTAGAGGGGTGTATTGCCGCAAGCAATTTCTGTATCCGTGCTGTGCTTCACTAGGCTAAACTACGCTAAACTAAGCGCCCAGATTAACACTGAGACAGTCATTGTGTGGGACTGGCCTCAGCTTCAGGGTAAGCATGCCGAAGCACAAACGGCTATTGCTGTCATGTCAGAAATATTCTTGGATCACACCGCTGCCCTCAGATATCTGGGCAAATGAAGGTCAACGTTAAGGTAACATCACTCAAAATGTTTCCTTTGGAAACCAGTCTTCTCGATGAGAAATGAGTTTGTTTAGCTTCGTACCAATTCCTTAAGTGTAGAGTAACATAAGGAGGTTGTTAAAATGGCTAGGTTAACATCTGGCCAGGGGACAAGCGTTGAAAATGAGGCATTTGGCTAACACGGGCAGTTTTACGGTTCTGCTGATTAATGTGCACTGTTCCTGGTTCTTTGTTCAACTGTTACTGGATATTTGGAGGGTAATTCAAATCTTTTTTTTCCCCTGATATATTTACTGATAGTCTTAATCAGCATGCAGTTGGCTAATTCAGGGGTTTGTTGCAAATGAGCTGAGTTCAACTAGTTATCAGCCTACCGTGAAAAAGTTTACTCGACTTCAACAGTGATACTATTCTTCTACGTATGCTGCAGATGGTGCTGTAAACACCAGTCAGAGCTGCTCTGACAGACAAACAGATGACGGCACCAATTATTTTTATATGAGATATCTCAGGGATTAAATGTGTAGTTAAACATCTGTACATTGGCAAAAAAAAGCAGTTTTCATCTTTACTTAAATGTGATTATTAAACAAAGCTAGACCCTGTTTTGCAAACTGCAACCACTCTTACAGATTTGAATTTGAACATTTTAAATATAAAATATAATATAAATATCATCTAGCAATGCATTTTCACTTTAGCTACTGTACTAGTCCATCTGTGTTATTGCACAGTCCCACCTTCCTCGCAGATTAAGCCCTGGTGAATGGGTCGGTGTATCCAGTCGGCAGCCTAATCTCATAATCAAAGCGCAGATGGAGAATGGACGCAGCTCCAGCTCCATCATCCGTTCCCTACTAACCATATCTCCATCTTTCACATCCAGCAGGCTGCTTCACACCATCCCACCATCTTACATCATATTACTTAATCAGCCCAGAGTATTTTTGGCACAGCCAGCACAATACCGCCCATCTACTGTATGTCAGGAGTTGGCAGCAGCCATTGCAAGCTCTGCAGGCAGCAATCTGGCAGCAGACTCGCCTGGCATGGGAGTTCTGTCCAAACTAAATGAAGACCAGCCGCTGCCGTCTGGATGCCGGACGGTTAGCTAGCTCTGTTTGAACGGCTGTCAGCGAGGGGCGTGTCAAGCTGGGAGATGAGACTGTGCCCAGGCACCAGAGAAGCTGGCACTGCTGAGGACAGCTTCATGTTTGAGTGTTAGTAAAATCAAGCAAGGCAACGACACCCATATGCTTTCCACTGTTAGATTTCAAGTTCAGCTGAACCTCTCGGATGGAGGGAGATGGAATGGGAAGTACTTTATTAAAGTGTTTCCAATTGTGTGCGTTTAGTGTAAATTCGAAAGGCTCAGTTCTCACAGCACTGTCTGAGAACATTTCAAGTGTCTTAGATGATCTATTATTGTACACACAAGCAGATCAATAAGTCGTATTTGGTGCTTTAAAACTTAGTTCCGCCTACGATTTGCAGCTCCTAATGTCTGAACACAGGAAGGACTGAGCAGTGATCCTCCCTGTATAGCCTGTGGAAAATACTGCTTTGTTCGGAGAGCATAATGAGATGCTACCCTACTTTTCTTTTACAGGTGTGTTTAGGGAAAACATCAAAAATAAACAACTCAAAGCTGTTCCGTGCGTGGCAGGCAGTAAAGACAAAGGCATAATCCTCAGCTTGCAGCCGTACAAAGCAAACTCCCCAGATGTATAGGTAGTCTGTGAGGATACACACGTGAGGTTTGTGTGTGTGTGCGTGAGTGCCTGCCTGTTTACCCAGTCGCACAATGCAGGGAGGAGGGGAAGGAAAACACAGGGACAGGCAGGACCTTCCGAACGCAGTTTAACAAAATGTCAAGCGCATTCAGAACGCCATTCGACTGAAATGCCATCCAGGCGAGGTAGCAGAGCGACAAACAGTGCAGAGATGGAGCTGCGTAAAGCGAATGCCAGACAAATATTTATAATTATAACACCTTCTGACTGATAATGTACTTGAATTTCTATAACAGTTTATGGATTCAGAGACTTAAAAATTCCAAACACCTAGGCCTGCACAGTGTTGATTTTCAGCACGGCTGAATGGGATTTACACACAGTGCTTCTGGAAGTGTGTGCAGTAAAGTTAAGTATGTGTTTTGGACAGGGTTGGAGTTAAAAATAAGAAAGTGTGGCAGGGGACACTGCAAATTCAAGAAGCATCCTGTTTTACAAATAACAAAAAAAGTCAAGTCTAATGAATTCACGAGGCCATTTTAAAGAAACAGGTTTCTGCCTTAAATGAGGGGAAAAAACAGTCCGAAGACTCTACTTGAGAGAAAGCATGTTTACTCAGACCAGCTCGGTCTGTTAAGAGGTACTGGGCAGGAGTCTAGCTTTCTTCCCCTGAAGTGTGGTATAATATAATTGTGCTGAAGGGCTGCACGCCACAGGAGGAGAGTTTTATATCGAAGCCTGCCTGCTGTAACGGTGTCAGGTGGTATTTATGAGACTTGTAATGGCGCTGAAGCCTAGGCACACCTGCCATGCTGGGAAGGGTACACACACACGCACACACAAAAGCACACATACACGTTCACTGGCAGCAAATCCTTCAGTTTCCTTGTTTCCGCTTGTTTTTAGCTGTTGTTTGGATGCATTTCGGTGCTCGGTTGCTTGAAGAATCTGAGGGTTTTATGTACACAAATAAAAACAGAACATGTCTTCACGTGGATTCAGTCTGAGAGAAAGCAGTGTGACATAAACAGTTTTCCCTTTTTCAATAGAGCAGCGTTTTTCAAGTCAAATCATCATCCAGCCGAAAATGAAACCAGTGTTTAAAGTAATCATTTTTATTAATCTGCCGATAATTTTCTCAAACTTTAATGCCTGAAAAACCGGCTTAACATTGATCAGTGAACACGGTGACACATCTGAACTGTTGTTTTGTCAGAGTAAAAGTAAAATACATATATAAATATATTTAAGCATAGTAAAGATAATGGAGCTCAATAGAATAAACTAATAATGGCTTCCTATAAAAGTGGTATTTGGGTTTCTCCTAAGGCTTTTCTGCCTCTTCAAATTAGAGAAGGCAGACTAACTAAAGGTTGGTGAGATTAACTCAAAGCACCTCTGAGCTCACATTAAGATGGCTGCTGCATGAGACTGAGAGGAAAAACAAACCGTGTTGATGAAATCAAGTCAAGACGTGAAAGCTGCAGCCTCTGAGCTGCACCTGTGCCAAATCTCTCGTACCTCTAACCCAAAAAGGGAAACTGCAGCTCAGACAGACTTGTGCTTAAGTTTCGTACATGATGAAAGCAGGAAATTAAACTTTTTACCCATTGACTAGAGGGGCTGAGTTTCCAAAAGCCAGCAGCTAATCTGGTATCAGAAGTGTCGACTTATTTTGCTGTCAGTTTGATATTCCCGTAACAGTCTGTATGAGGAAACCCATCATTTAAAGCACAGTTTCTGTTCAAGCCCAGCAGCTCGCCAGGCTTTGGGAGAATTTTTAAAATGATTTTCTTAAACAAAACAACTCTCAAGTTAGCAAAAGTATATTATTTACCTATTGTCACTTTTGTTAGGGTTGGAATGAAAGAGGTTAACCACCATCAGATGTCCTCTGGCTGGTAGAGGCTGTGTTACTTGCTCTTCATGCTGGAAATGGGAAATAACCTCTCTTCTTTTAACAGCGGGAGAGTCTCCCTAAAGTCTGATGTGGAGCCATCCCAACATACTGGTTTTACTAGAGCAAGACGGGAACATACATTTGAATCCTGTAACAAGTGCATCAACCTTGACATGTCAGTTATTGAGACCTCTACATTTTTTATCTGCATGATTTTCTTTTTTCCTGAAAAACCTGATTCCTACAATCACACACATGCAGTGCACAGATAATCCACCAGGGATCAGTAATTCATGCAGAGGGTCTATTGAGTCATCCAAAATGGCTGCTGTCAGTCAGTGACCCACAAGTGACTTTTCAAGAATATCTTTGCCAGAGTAAGAAAGATTGTTACTGATACTTCAATAGGAATATTTAATGGATTAACGCAATGTAAAACTGCTTACTTTTAAAATCGCCAGATGCAGATGTAGCAAAAGTTGATACAAGTTAAAACTCACATATGTAAATTGATATTATATTTCTTTTTTTTTTTATTCAGAAGGTTCAATAAACACTGTAGTTTCAAAAAATGTGAATTTTCTGGTAATTAATTCATAGTTCAGGCTTTACAGGGGCAAGTATTCCTGTAATGGTGCACTGCTTTCCCACACAGCTGCTTGACAATATAAGTCCTCCCACCTCATTCACTGGACTAATGTCACAATGCTTGAATTAGTAAACACGGTGTACATATACATGGACCCAAACCAGCTAATCTGAAGCAATATGGCCTATTTTTAAGATTAATTTTAAAATCGTATACTTTTAATGCAAAAAAAAGAAATGTTTTACATAGTCTACAAACTTGATCCAAAAACTAAATATCGCCTCATTTTCCACCTAAAACTGTTGCTTTCGATAGACATTAATAGTGTTCGTATAAACTGCAACCTATTCTGAATGCTTTTGTGGTTTGACATCTGATATTTATACTTCACAGCGCACACTGAAAATTACACATGATCAACAGGTGTAAAGGTTACATCTTCCCAGCATTAAGAAGAGACACCTCTGCAAAAATAATCCTAGGCTCGCTACAGTTTTATGCAATGAGCCCAATATATACTGCAGCAAAATTAGAGAGGAAACACTGGGAGGACACAGAGGTCCTGCTACAGTGACACATTTTTATAAGCAAACACCCCACAAAATCACACCTACGTGTATGTTTATGGCTAGCTTCCATCTTCAAAGCTATTTTCTAATGTTTGCACACAGAGTGCAGTGTACATATAGACTCTAAAGCCAATGAAGGTGGCCTTCTCAAACGTGTCTTCTTATGTGAACGCAAAGCAAGCCAAAATCCCACGGAGAGACAGCAACACAAACACGCAAACAAAAAGATGAGAAAGCCTGCGCTGTCGCTGCTCCACTCTCCACCTCTTGTCAACTCAACAGCTGACACCTCAGCAATCACGCTGCAACAGCAACACTGACACCAAAACTGCTTTGATCAACAGAAATATAAGTGCGTAAGCACAGCGGCGTTCTCAGCGGCACCGGAGAAGACTGTGTCCTATATATCC
Source organism: Aulonocara sp. 'chitande type north' Nkhata Bay (assembly GCF_057382095.1). NCBI lineage: Eukaryota > Metazoa > Chordata > Actinopteri > Cichliformes > Cichlidae > Aulonocara > Aulonocara sp. 'chitande type north' Nkhata Bay. The sequence continues at coordinate 9,195,263 of NC_141361.1, forward strand.
TGAATGCTCACCAAAAAAAACAAAGCGAACGGGAAATAACCATAAATCCAGCAAAGAATAAAAGCAGTAAAAACAGGAAGGAGACAATTTTTACTCCAATGACCTGTAGTTTTTTATGAATTAATATTCAACCATGAAACTAGACAACAGCTGCTGCTTTTGAATTGAATTTCTGAATCAATTTGATCAATAAAATGTCAAAAATGAATATCCTGTGAAACAAAGAAAAGCCTTACAGCTGAGCAGCTGAATATGCTCCATGTTAACCAACTGATGAACAAATTGTTTCAGCTCTACATCTACTAGGATATGAAATACAAAACATTTCAGCTGCTACTGCCTGGGACACAAATGAGGGACACAAAATCACACTTTAAGCACCGTTTGATTAAAAACTACTATCGCCAAATGTCCTCATCAAGTATGGATGCTGCACGAAGATATTCATGGCTTTTTTTTCTTGTCCATGTTTATTCTCTGTTCATTCCTGTAGCGCTCATTTCTGCTCCTGAAGGGTCCAATCACTGCAAAATTAGGATCCTTACCTTACAATATAATGCGCCTTGACACCAATGTTGTTGTGATTTAGCGCTATATAAATAAATTGAATTTAACTGATTGCATCTGGAGAGAGTTACTAGTGCTTAAGCTGATCAAAAAAGCCCCTTAATGTTAAAAAGTGTCTTTGGTGACAACCTTCAATCCTAAACCCTAAATATATATATTTGAAAGTATTTTTACTCACTTCTACTCCACAAGGTCGAACCAGGAAATATTTTGCACATTTATCAACCATTCGATGAGTCATTTTTGCATTTTTTAAATTTTTTGTTTTTTCATCAGTCCGTTAAAACGATGACTACCACAATTGGTATGCTAGTGGAAAATCCCCTTGCTTTTATTTTGATCTTCGATATAACTTAGTCTCCTCCTCCAGATGAATTCCAGTTTTGGACTACACCTGGTGATGACAGTTCTTCTTTTGCTCTGACGAGCCAGGGAAGGGTCGCTCTTACCAGAAACGTCTGGAGGTGGCAAGCTGCTTCACGTGATACCACACCAAGCTCCCCAAGGCTTCAAAGTAGCACAAAAAAATAGCAGCTGCGGTCCAAGAGTGTGGAATTACAGTGTGCCTGTGTGACGAGAGGAAGTTCATTAAATTCCTCAATTATATTTGTCACAAAGCACTTGGAGATTAAGACACAAACACTGCTACTGCCAGGAATAGAATCCAAATCTGTGCAAAACTGTCACAGAGTCGCTATAGGCTGAGTCGCTATCACGGCGTGATTCAATAACAGCAGCAAAAACACATATTCAAATAAAATGCTTGCAGAGTATGACTTTCAGATAGTGCTGACACCCTGCCAAGAACCACTGTGGAGTGCTAATGTGGTTATTGTCACAGCTTCAGTACAAACGTGTTGCTTCTTGCCTACAGCCCATCAAAACCCGTGCGATCTTCTCACGCAGCAAGCCACCTCAATTACGGCAGCGTCACCTCCGGCTCCATCGGCCCTTCATCCTTCCAGTCTGGGAGTAATTCATGAGGGCTGTGTGGCCTCCATTAGCACTCCTCCGCAGGGACGGGACAGACTCTAAAGCACAGCATTCAGGGAGCACACAGGGGCCCCGCACTTTACCCTAACAGCTTCATCAACCCTCCATCCCTAGAGCCTCACACATACACACACACACAATCTCTGGAGGGCCCAATTAGCAGCCATCACCTGTAATTCAATAACAACACTCCCTTTCTTTCAGCCACTCCAGCTCTCTCTTTCTCTCGACTGTGAATTTGCTTGCATAATTTAAAAAGAACGGTGCTTAATGTTCTCCTGCATCAACAAACTAATCTAAATCTACAATGACAGTCTAATAGATTTGAATAGACTTTCAGATCATGTGTGCAAGCGAGGTGCGTTCCACCTTCTGGTGTTCGCTTTCACAAGCTTCATACATCATCCTGCTGGCTCCACGGACAGCAAATCAAGCCCACGGGATACAGAACAGATGAGAGACAGAGTTCACAATCCACGTCTCTAATCAAATCCTCTGTTCTCTCCTAACTTATTCAGCTTCTATGCCTCCTATGTGGCAAGTGAAGGAAGGGAGTGAACCCCACAATAAAGAGTAGCTTAACCACAAAAACTACAGGCAACAGAACCAATGAAAGATGTGTCCTGCAAGCAACTTCTTTTGTCCCAACAACAGATCAAAAGACACAAAAAGAGACATTTTCATTCTGGATTTGAGAAGTCTAAACTGTCAAATGCATTTTTGTTACAAAAAGAAAACAAACATGAGTCTTTTAGTTTCCAATTAACTTTCTGTTGATCGAGCAGACATGTGTTATATCAATAAACCTAAAAACACCCATTTCTACAAGAAGACTCAAAATTATGAGTCAACACAGCAAGTGTTCAAGCAGCAGTGTGAAAGGTGAGAATAAATCGCTCAGCTTTGCCTCCAATCTCTTCTCCAATCTTTCTTCCAGTCCCAGCAGCAGCACAGCAGGACTGCTGGGACACTCCTCTGAGTCTCAGGAGTGTCTTTAATGAGTCGGGCCATTCCTAACCCACCTGTCCACTGCTCTTGATTTATGTCTCCTGAGACCAGAAGCACTGCCAGGACGTCGCCCTCCTACTCCTACAGTTATTTTTTTTCATATTGTTTTCCTTTTTTGATTTGGATGGAAGTCGCTTACTATGAAGAATGAAAACAGAAATGGAATTAATCACAGTGACGTCAGACAGAAAGTAAAAAAATACTCACATTTGCTCTCAAATAAGCAAAGAAACACAAAGGGAAGCACATTTCAGATGCAAGAACTAAAGAATATGGTGTCTGAAAGGTTACTGTCAGACAGCACTAAAAACTTTAAAGTCGTTTATTTTGCAGAATATATATTTTTCCACTTCTGGAGCAGAGATACATAATGCAAATCTGGCATTACAAAACCTGATTCATTGGTGTATGTCTAATGTTTAGTCAGCTGACCAGCTCATTACTCAAACAGTCACTACAGCTCAGCTTGCTGCTATGACTCAGTGGTAGTAAGAGAAGAAAAACTCTTTAGTTCTGTATTGTGTCAAATGTGGAGATCAGAAGTGAACTAAGGTTTTATTCTTTTAATGATTCCACTGCTGTGCACATTACTGCACTTTAGTTTATTCATTTCCACTTTTACTCTGCTCTCAGCTCTGCGTGCATTTTTTGCACCAGCCTCCCCACACCTGTCGCTTTTTGGTTTACCTTTGAGAAGTGTCCCAATTTTAAACAGTAAATCAAAGCGAGTATAGCCTATCACAGGCAGGTGGCACTCCACTTCAGTGACCAGCACACGCAAAAATTACAAATCAGCTTAATCTCTACTGTACGGCGCCCTCGCCCTCGGATCGGCACTTTGCCTGGAGGCGGCGTTCACTGATTTCCTCTGTTCTCCTTTTCCGCCGGCAGAAGAAGAAAAGAGAATGGAGGATGGCAGGGTATGCAAATTGTACCACCGCCAAAGAAGAAGGAGAGGAGTTTCCCACCGGCTGAGTGCGAAACGAGTGCTCCCCCTCTCCCAGGACTTTGAATGGGACTCTTTCTTTTTGAACACACTTGCCTGCACGCGCACACACACACACACACACACACAAACATAACCCACAAAATCTCACAAAAGAGTTAATGCATTCAATATCTGAGTGCATTAAAGCGCTCTTATAAATGAACACGTATGCATTATTTTAAGGCGGTGGTCAGCAGCAGCAGATCGGCCTCCCTCCCACCCTTAGCTGCTAGGGGAACCTCTCGAATGCATGAATATTCAGGTGGCAGAAAGGGAACAAAAAAAGGCAACAGCAAAGCGTGTTAATTGTGAAAACGGGTTAGACCACCTGTAAGACGTTTGGCAGTTCCTCCGAGATTTTATGCACTGGTGGCGCTGGAGGTAATTTTCAGTTCTGGTTCCACATTTGGCTTTGTTTAGAGCGTAGGTGGCAGAGAGCAAACTTTGTATTCAAAACATCGATTTTTAACGGCGCTGTAAAGTCAGAAGGATTTGGCCTAACGATAATCTTATTTTAATATGACACGGCAGAAAATGAGCTTTCTGGTGCCTCTCAAAACATTTTGTTTTCTGGGAAGAATAATGACTACAGTCTTGCTTTTTTTCAGCAGCATGAAGCACAGGATGACTGAAAGAAATATAGAATCTGCTAAAGTAAATGCAGCTTTTACAGTAGCAACTAACAGAACAAAGGTATTATTTAGTGCTAATGCAGAAACGCAGTGGTGATGATGATGGACACCTACAAAACAACATGTTTTAATGGACAAAGACGTCATCACATTTTAAAGCGAGCTCTTTTAAAATGACATTAGTAAACAGGCACAGTTTAGTTTTCACAGCCTTTTATTTGACTACTTCCTTGTAATCTTCATGCAGAACAGAAAGAAATTAACACCGAAACTCTGAGCATCCTCATTCTGGTCACCGCTGCACAGTTTCTCTCAGCATACGGCATCTTGTACTGTACCTTCTGCTATAACACAGCTTGAGGGCTGCTCCACTGACCTCTGACCTCGCCGTGAAGGACACAGAATTTGCCTGCATCTTTTTTTTAAAAAATCTTTATTTAGACAACTCTGCTCTTTGCAGCCTGAATGACACAATTAGTTGCTCTCAGTTTCATGTTAAATCAGAGGGCGCCGCACCATTTCCTTTTCACCTTGACTAAAAATAAGTCTCACGTTGAGTGTTCACGAGCTGCAGGGGCAAAGCGCTCACACCTGCATGACAACAGGCACGGCTGGGCTGGGTCATGTTTTTAGTCATCTGTCAAGCCAGCACAGCTAATAAGTTGATTGTGATTGTTGCTGCTATATTGGGTTTACCTCAGAGCCTTCACACATGTACAGTAAGGCAACATGAATGCGACGCATCAAAAGAAGCTGCTACAAAAGAAAATGTTTCTTATGTTGGTCACACACAAATGTAGAGGATGAGGTAATAACGTCCGCTGAAAGGTGGAGAAGCTGCTCTGCTTTTCGATAAGGTCGTGGTGCACTACTTCAACAGATTTCTGTGTTGACTTTACAAATCTAAGTGGAGCACATGAGTCACTGCTGGATATCTATCAAAAAGGACTCGTGTTTTATTAACCTGATCACGGATAGACAGCATTAAAAACTATCAGCTTTCCAATACTCCCTGTTTGGGCCATTCGTTCAAATATAGTATCTGATCAGCTTTTTAATGTGCATAAAACATGAATACAACCAAAGCAATAAATGTAACAGTGACTTGAAATGAAGAAAACTGACAGTATAGCTATCAAATACCTGACTGTGTTACCGTTTTTGTTGTTGTTTGATTGTTTTATATTTACCAATTCATAGAAAGAGCTACGTTCAGCAGCTCTCTTGTTCAGAAAGGTTCACCAAAGATGGTAACCCCACATGATTTGGCAGCTTTTAGTCCCGACGTCCTTCATGATGTGATTTGTGTTTCCTCCTGCTGACTGTGATAAACTCATCGACGTATTCACATTTAACTTTGATGTTTACATTTGTTACCAACAGATACACCATACAAACTTCAACCTAATGAACTGTCTGACTCTTTTATCTGATTTAAAGCTAGCACTACAGAAACACTGTACAATTCAGAAAGCTTAAAAGCTTAAACAGCCATTCAAATCTAATGCACACGCCTCGATTAGGCCACAATGAGTCGGCTGCCTTCACTTTCCGTGCCTGATCTGTCAAGGTGCCTTTATCAGCACACGTCATCTAATTGAAGCAACAGCATTCAGCGGGAACCGCTGATGTTCCCTCACAGGCACTTTGTTAATGCATGTAAATCCAAACAAGCAAGTCTGTGTTGTCATGCAAAGCCTGGAGGAAAGTAGCAGCTTCCCACCTTGATGCTAACATCCCCACAATACACAATGCACACACACACAGAGCTCAATTAGTCACAGCAGCAGCATCAGTTAGCCCTGATGCACCTCCCCCTCTGAACCATAAAAAGCGATAGGGAGGGGCTAAAGCTGAGCGGCTAAAGACATCCTGTAGTGCTTTGTCATTCCATAGCCCCATTTGTGCAAAGGAAACACACACACACACACACACAGCTTCAGGCTTTTTAGCACAAGGAGAAAGTAACTTCAATGATCACTGGCCATAGATCAATTAACAGCTAATGTTGACCACAACCACTTCTAATACCAGTCAGACCACTTCCCTCTGAAGCGCTCATCTCCCTCACAAACAGCAGAGGCGGCTGTGCGAGTAAGTGTTCACATAACACTCAAGTAATATTAAAAATAATAGCCTTACATGCAACAACTGCATTGGCTAGAGCATGTCCAGATAAAAATACAGGGTTGCATTACAGAAACAACTTGGATTTTGTGTAATTCCATTTGCTAAATGCAATTATAAGCCATTATAACGTCAATCATTTGATACCCAGCTAATCTAATGAGTGTAACAGCCAGTGTTAGCTTGCAAATAAATGTTCAGCATTACCTCTGAGGCCTCACATGACTCTGTGGGACTGTGTGAAAGACAGCTGCAACTGGAGCACCTGAGGGTGACCTCAAGAATATAGTTCAGACATAAAGATAAAAGAGACCTATTAAACAGGCTGCCACTTTTATATGCAACCCATCTTCCCGTAACGAAAGTATGTGTGCAGCTTTTCTGTGTTGCTTTGCACCAAAAATACAGTCCTGCACAGTGAAATATCAAGCAGTGATTTCAGATAATAAGCTCAATTAAATAGCAGCTATGGTCCTTTCACAATCAGGCGAAGCTTGGTGGTACAACATGCAAGACATTAACAGTGCAATACGGCAACTAGAGAGGAGTGCTCATAAATACGAGGGAGAAGGAAAATGCCATTCATCCACACATCAAACAACAGCAGCCTGATCAAAGAGGCCCAGCATTCACTGATTCACACCAAGAAATGTCTGTTTTGTTGACCTGATATTAAAGAGCAGTCACTGAGAAGAGTCACTGAAAGCTGTCTGTCACTGCAGCAGCATTGATTCTACTGGCAATGCTGCATGTCATTTCTCCAAATGCACATCTGCCAGTTAAATATTGATTATGAATAAGAATATTTGCATTAGCACAACATCAATTATAGAGGTACAGCTGAAATCAAAATGGCAACCTAAACAAAAACAACCCCATCAGCAATCACTCCGAGAACAACTCTCACTTCCAGAGTACAGACGGTGGTGACGGCAGAGTCCTGGCTCGCTTTTACGTACAGTATGAGTATCCAAGCCTGGGAGTAGGCCGCTGTGTTTATCCTGTCAAGGTATGTTAACACCAGGCTGCATTCCTGTAGTCCCTAAATTGCAGTGTTAGATTACAGCCCAGCTGAGAGTGCAGCACTTTAAAGGCGCTGGATGATGAAGCCGTGACCAAAGCAGCGGCAGCAACAGGCAGGGCACATGGAGGGCACACACCTGCCATTTACAGTTGTACTGCAGACAGTTAGCATGGCAAAAACAACTTCACACTTTAGCTTGAGCTATTTTTCCTGCCAGACATCTGTATTATATACTTCAAAAATAGTATATTTGTTTTATGTGCACTAAATGTACAGATTAACTTCATCTTGGAAAAAAATGAGGGTTACTGGAGGTCTTTGCTTGGCTTTTGCATCGACATGTTCACAGGAAAATCATTTATGTTGAGAGCCAGAGGAAGGCAAGCTCTCTGCCAGCTATCATTAAAACCAGACAGGTTGGGTTTAGTTTGTTTAGATAGGCGAGAACAATGCTATTTGAAGTTGGGTGGCACAATATCACAGCACAGAGACAAGTGGAAATGAGACCCAGTGCTCTTTCAAGAAAACTGCCATGTGGCTTGTTATTAATGGATAAAGGCACAACTCCAGAAAATGACAAAAACCAGACGTGAAGATGTTAAACCTGACATTCTGTGCTGCTCATACATAAATAATATGAGTCAAAGACAAATCAAATTATGTAGTTTTTTTATCTTTTGGTTCCTAACTAGCTCCAGAGGAGGCACTGCAGCAAAGACCACAGTCAATGATTAGCTTAAATTACAAGGTCTGGAAGCAGATCGCTATCATCGCCAACTTGACTTCTATCAGTGACAGATTACCTGCTCCATCTGATAACGATCTGCTAATGTTTTTGTTAAGTGCTCTGGTTCAGTAAAACCTAATTGTCCAAAGTAAAGAAATGCAAAAAATCAAACTGGAGATTTTGAGCAAGAGGAAGACAAATCAAGTCATAAATGGGCCCTTAGAACATAAACAAAGCAGATATTAGGCTAATAATGTACAATACAGCTATCAGTGATTTCAGTCATTCTTCTAACGTGTAACTGTAAAATGTGCTATGATTCATTATAAAAACTTAATTAAAGGGAACAAGGCAGACTGGACCCAGGCAAATGTGAGTTGTTAGGAGCAGAGCTATAAACAATTACCTGATTGTTCTACTGACAGAAGATTAATTGAAGAACCATTCTCATATTCTTTTAGTTGATTAGGTAATATTATTAATAAAAAAGTAAACAGCCTCTATTTCCAGCATCTGAAATGACTGCTTTTGCTTTTTAAGCTTAATCTAGGTTCTCTCTCTACTGTTTGTGGAGCACAGCAATAGGGCTGCAGTAGTATAGAGACCGTGTGCTTTACCAAAAATTGACAGATTGTTATTATTTTTAAGCATTTGCTGATCTACAGCGTTTAAAAAAAAATTAACAAGCTAGTGATGGGATTGGAAAGCTGTAGCAAATTGTTTAATGTGTCAGAAACACACACAAACTTACAGCTTACAGCTTTTCTGGCAGTTTATTGCAAAACAGAGACATCAAACTTGTGGCAGTGGAGCTTTGGTACACCTGAGTCACACACAATGCTCTGTCCTACTCTGATTCTGCACTAGAATCAGACTAAGTGATAACAAAGCAGTTGCACAGATGCTAAAAATCTACTTGTCTTCCCAAACATAAAGTAGACCGGGACTTAATAAAGCAATCAGAACCCAATCGATCAAATAAATACAGCTGATGATGTAAGTGACATCTAATGGACATTCATAACAGACAGAATCTGACAGGTGTATCATCTCCTTGCTTCCTCAAAAACCTGTACATACATATTTGACCGATCAACAACGTGCTTCTGTTTTCATTCTTACCTGATGCAATAACTGTAGAAGGCCACATATATTTCTGATATGTACACAACATAAAAAAAAAACATAAACCACTGCAATTCTACAAAGTCAGCAACTTGAAAATGTTATCTGTGGATTAGTGAAATTATAACAAGCATCTTTGGTAAATATGTGATAATTTATAGGGAAAATATACAAGCATTTAATCACAAAATGAATCAGCATATACCTAATTAAGATGTCATCCTCCTTAATGAGTAAAATCTAAAAGATGAAATCTAGCTAAAATTACCTAAGCAACCTGAGTATTCACCTGCAAGACCAAGGATGAGGAAGTAATCCAGCTTTATTTAATTATAAAGGGTCCATTTATATGAGTATCAGGTAAGGTGAGCATTTTAACGTGACAAAGAAAGAAGCTTTTCAGGGACTTTAGTTGATTAAATCAGCAGCTGGTTGCCACATCACGGTGACGACGACTGGTTGGAGGTCATGGTACATTAGCACAGGCTAATATTTGGTACATCAGCTCTTTTAAAAATCGAAGAGGTAGCTGAGGACAAACATCGTGTGTGCCACCTGGATCAAAAGGTAACAGGAAACGAAAAAGAAAACACACACGTGTAAAGAGGAAGGGTGGAAACGAACCGAAAGGCAGAAGGCGGATGAGTTTCACCTGCAGCACATGAAAGCGCTGCGCACTGAATCACAACACCTTTTGCCATCTTGATTGTGCGCCCCATTACACGGACCGGGATGCGCTCCTTTCCCGTTACAGGCTCGTTTCACCTCAAATTTTAGAGGATGTACAGAAATGAGGAGCTAAGAAGCATTCCCATCAAGAAACCGTGGCTTAAACGCCGAGATCGCCACGAGAAAATCGGTGAAAATACACCTTTATAGGTGTTGCATCACCTTGCGTACCTGGCTGTCTCCGGTCCAGAAAAAAAGCAGCAACCCCGCCTTCACTGCAGTAATGGTACTGACCGCCATTCCCTTCCGCACACTGCTCGGGAAATTGTATAACGAACTATCAGCACAATGGATGGACACGGGAGGTTTGACGGTGAGCCACATAATCAACACTGTTATCGCACATGGTGAGGAATAGGGGAAGAATAGCCACCTTATGCCCCGCTCATTTTCCAGAGCAGACACACACACGGAGAGCTGTGGGGGTGCACTCGAACAAACGAGGCAACCGGTCCCACAAAAAATACATAAAAGGGGGATAAATCATGTTCAAGTGGGTCAGAAAAACGTGTCGATGCCATAAACACCGCCAGAATAAAGAGGGGTTGTTTAAAAAAAGGGGAGACGAGCAACCATTCGAAGCTGGCATGGTGCACACGGTGAGAAGTACCAGAAATAAATATTTAAATAATCACGTCTACCTGCACAAGTTGACATTTGGAGCGGTTTTTCTGGCTCCTCACGACACGCAGAGCTTTTAGGAAACGGCGAGCAGATCCTGTTCCGTGAACGGTCGAGAGCCGCAGGTGTTATTTGTGTTTATTTATAGGCCATTGGTCAGCCCCGTTATCCGCGTTCAGGTAAACATGATGATGATGATGGTGATGATGATGATGGCTCCCGTGTAGACGCGCAGAGTCACCGTCGTGTCGTCAGCAGGAGGGGGAAAAAGGTGCTTTCCAGCCCCTCGGCTCACAGACACACCATGCCTCATAACGGTACCCAAAAATATATATATTTATGGGTTTACTTTTTTTATTGGTGGATGCAACGAAAGAGGGGGAGAGTACAGGTAAGGAACTGGCCAATGAGGGAGTCCGGATGTAGGTGGGTGTAATAACGTTAAATTTAGACAGTCCTTTGGAGCCAAACTCTATTTACACTTTCTTTACTTCGTAAAAAGAATGAGATCGTTTTCATAATGAGATATGTGAGATAAATCCCCGCGATCCTGTATAAACACCACTAAGCAGCTAACCGGTAATTACGTATTATTTCCTTTTAATACATAAAAAGCAGCAAAAACAATATATATTTCCAGTATTGTGGCATGTAAACAAACCCGAATTTACCAGTAAAAGAAGCAAAAGTCGAAAACGTGTAATTGAAGCAATCTGCGAGGGAATCGAGAAAAAGCACGCCGAATAAGGAGAAAATGCTAAATGAATAAAGGTACGCTGGTTCAAACGGAGACTAAATGCATGCACGCGTGAAAATAAACTCGCGAAACCTACCTACTTCTGCAGAGTAAACAATACAATATACACGCTTACCTTAAGTAAGACAGCATGTGTACTTGCAGTTGGAGCAGGGAGGGGTAAAGTGGACTTGAAATAAACATCCCATGTCTTTGCCATCACCGGAGCAGCACAAAAATAAATAAATAAATAAGTCCACCACAACAGCGTGATCCACCATCCGGCCATCAAAACAACACCCATAAAGTAAAGTTATCTTCAACAGAGAGCGACCACCAGCTCCGTCAGGGGGGCCGAGCAAGCAGCAAGTTAGCATGAAACTAACTAACACCGCAACAACCTCGCCCTAAAAGCTCACACTCTCAACTACAAGCTGCGCTCAGCGGGCCACGTTGTTATGCGAAAGCCCCGCAACCTGCCGCCAAGTGCTGCCGTCGTTACAAAACTGACCAAAAAAAAAAGAAAAGTGGAAAAAACAAAGAGCAAAGTGGAAAATGCAAACAAGTCTAAAAGCGCTCCTCGGGTTATTCTAGCAGGCAGATAACGGTTCACTCAGTCGGGTTTGCCCCATGCACCGCTAGGCGGAGAGAGAGAAGCCAGCCAGGTATAACGGTACACCACCACACTGGGATATGAACGCACTAATACGGACCAAAACTCCCTGAAATGTGCTCCAACTAACTTCCAAAAGTCCCCAGAAGAGGTGGACAGCTCATCGACAGCCCGCCTGCCTCGACCAGCAGCGGTTACGGCAGAGTTTGGACTTACCGCTGCTCCTCCTCGGGTTCGCCTGTTTTCTGCGCTTACACCTGGGGCCATCCGCCATGATCCTCTCGCTGAGTCTGAAACGCAGCGGCTCGCAAGTCACCTCCCTCCCTCCTCCTCCTCCTGTCTCTCCCGCCTCCCCCCACCTCCTCTCTTCCTCACCCCTCCCATCCACTTTACGACATCACCTTCTTCCTCGCAGAAACACCTGGTTTGCGACAGACTGCCCGCTTTTACGGCATCACCTTCTCAAACACCTCAGCACATGGCCCCTCCTACTGGCCGCACATGGGCGAGCTGGGAGCTCAGCTGCTGCTGCTGCTAACACTGCTGCTGTGTCAGAGTGGGTCCTGCTCGCACGCTGGCTGTGCCACCCACCTGACTGCTGAGTGGGAGATTGAAAAGTGTAGCAGTAAGGTGTTTCTCTGCAGGTGGAAAAGTAGAAACGTGGCGACACAGAAGAGCTAAGGGGGGTGTCAATAAGTCACTGATAAGAAGTGCTGGAGGAACACTGGGAAACATACAAGTCAAAGCCATGAACTAATTGATTAATTAAGAAGTCAGCTGGGTTTCAGTTTTCACACTTTATCAGCAAAGTGGCAAATTTGTTGTTGATTAGTTACAATTGATAGTTACACTGGAGTAGGTGATAATGGAAATACTCAAGTTCAAATTAGTACTCAAAGTTCCTGAGTGTTTCAAATTCAGCTTTAGTAGTCAGTGTTATCAGAGACACACAGAAGCCATAATTTACTGTATATTACATTGTTGTGTCATTATAAATAGTCTACAGTGTTGTTGAGGTGAAGCTAATTTACCTTTTTAATTTTAACTGTAACAGTGTAGTTTGCGTGTGTGTTTTTAAAGCGTGTTCTTAAAGTCCTTAAATAGATGTGATGTGGTTGAAGTGTGATGTATAAAGTAGCCGAGTGGTAAATATTGTACTTTTTAGCTCATTGCATGTGCTTGATACCTGTACTTACACTGCAGATTTAGATAATAAAGCAAACTATAGTCTAATCAATAAATGAAGCATGTTGTAAGTGCATGTGTTATATGTTAGAATATAGTAGACTGAGACTTTTTCAGTAATGTCATTTGCATGTGCATATTTATATATAAACAGTAATGTGCTGTGGGATGATGGGAAATAAGTGCAATAAAACATTGAAATATCTGCAAACATACATTGGAATACAGTATATAAGATGAAAACTGAGTTTTTACAATTCTAACAAGCACCTTTATTCTTCAGTGGTGCCTGAACTTTCACAGCTAAGCTTTCTTGTAATTTCCTAAAGTGGTCTTTAAAATCAGGTCTTCAGGGTTCTTGAAGGACATCCAGAGTTCTTCTCTGTCGGCTGGCTTTTGTTTCATTCTGTGCTTCTGTAATATTGAGATTCAGGATAGTGTTCCACTGTGTATTTTTCTATCCAGGTATACTTTTAGTGCATTGACAGTGTGTTTGGGATTATTTTCATGCTGAAATTGCTGTTTTATGGTATTGCAGAGCATTTCTCATGATGCTTCAGAGAAAAGTAGATTGATCAAATGAAGGACCAGATTTAACTCTGAGGTTCCATGTGAGGTCTTTGCTGTATTTTTCATCTTTTTTCAGATTTTCAAATGAAGACAACTTTCAGATACTGTTCATCTGCTATGGGTAGTTGTTTAGACTTTCAATTTTTCTTATGTCTTCCAGTTGTGCAATTTCTAATGATTTTTTTAAGGACAAACTTCTTACCATGTCGGGATATGCCAATTTTCCCATTGATAGCTCTCTGGAAATCACCTTGTTGCTGTAGGTATACTATTTTATGTCTGCCAAACTGTGTTATCGTTGACATTTCTTTACATTCAACTACATGAAACGGGGACAAGTCTGATAATAAAAAAATTGCTAAAGATAGAATTTAAAATTGGCTATTTGCTATATTTTCTGTTATTTGTAGACACTACACTGATTCATCCCACAGGTTAAGTGCTTTACATACAAAAACAGAGATTCCTCTGAAAACAGTTAGGTGCAAGGACTGAACTAAAAATGGCAGCCAATGAGGAAAGAAAAACTATTCTAGTGAGCTTTTGTTCAAGACCACCTAAAAATAGAAGGATAGAAAAGACTGGCTGCATGGTAACAAAATATAAAAAATGAGGGAATATATTTTTATTTTGATATTTTGATTATTTGACTTTGGGATGAACACATAACTATTAGGCAAAGGTTTATTTATTTATTGTATTTATTTAGTACTACTACTAAGGAAAGCATAGGCCAGCAAAGTTAATCTGATCTCAGTGCCAGCCCATATCATGAATTAATCATCTCATACCCTTCTACACAAAGTCACAAAGGACCTGCCAATTAACCTGCTTCACCAGGCTTGCAGTTGCTATGCACCTGCAAGCCCCTTTGCAACCCACCAAGCTTCACTCCAAATGTTTAATGTAGATTTAAAATGTCCCTAACAAATAAAAATAATAATATTTTTTTTGAATATTATTCTTGAAAGACAGATGATTATCACCTAAAGGCAGCAAGTTAATACCTCATAGGAAGAAGCACTCTTGCACTTTGATTTAATCTCTTCTGATTTTCTTGCTCCTGTCAGCCTATGACAAGTGCATGAAGAGAGGCGAAGGGAGGACACTCATGGGGTTTTACTCCGTTGCATCACCTCTTGTGACCACTTCTTGTATCTTATTTATATAAACTCAAATACACTTCCATATTTATTTACACTAAAAGAAGACTCTCCTCTCACTGTCTTGTGTGTTTGTGGAAATGACAGACCCGACACCAACAGTATTTACAGTTGTACACGCTTTTTTTGCTCTGTTTTTCACTGTGCAACTTTCCAGCTGCCCTGTTTGTAGCACACACACTCTTGTCCACCTCAGGTCCCGGCACATCTTTTATAGAAGAGCCTTGATCAGTTGATGGAGCTCAGGTGTGTGTCAGCCTCCTCTGACACCGCACCCTGAACCCACTGCTCCAGCCCTCCCCTGCAGCTGAGCCACAAACCACACCCTGGCACAGTGTCATAGTAATCTTCTTTCAAAACATGTAGAGTAAAATACTATGTAAACATAACCCAAATTAATGTGCTTGTTATTTATTTATTTAATTAATTATAACATCTTATAGTTAAAAACAACTAGTTATTAAAATCAAAACCTGTGAGCTAAGAAAAAGAAATATTATGGCTGAATGCAAGTAGAGCAAGGTTTTCCTCTGCAGAGACAGAAGTTCATAGACAGTTTGCAGCAGGTCAGAGGAATGACCTTTAAGGTCCACTCGAGCTATTCTTGTACCTGGTGACGATCAGGTTTCCAGTTCATACATACCAGGTGCTGCTGAACACCGAGACTTTCTCAACTAGTCAGGTTCCTCTGGATGTACCGACAGCGTGTGAAGAACGGTGGATCAAGTTAGACTGAAGGAGAATAACAGGGAAACAGCGATTACAAACAATATTTAAACACGAGAACAATCAAAACAGAACAATACAGAGTTGATATGCAGTTGCAACAGACCACAGTTACTTGATAGTCTGAAGTCTTAACCTTCAGTGCTCACAGCAACATCTTCTATGTGCTATAATAAAGTAGAATCTTTGCTTGTTTGTTTGTTTTAATGAAGGTTTCTTGTAAATTAGTTGCCTGAAGATAAGGAAAGGATTTCCATTTCCATAAACTTATTTTATTTTAATTTGGCCTGATATGTTTGTAAATGTCGAGATTTTGCCCTGAATGCAAAATACAATTCAGTACTTGACAACCCTACAGCAGATAAAGAGGCAGGGCTATTATAGTGGTCGAGAATGACTGCGGAGTATGAAAGTCATACTTTTTCATCTGTTAAATAACTCAATTTGCTGCTATGTCTGTATTTATTTGATGAACCACTACTTAAAGCATCACTTGAGTAAAATATGAAAAGCTGTATTGTAAAGACTGTAGAAAAGTGTTCAGGTGTGCCCTGGGGTCCTTGTGTAAAAATAAACCTCCTCAGATTACATAAGCAAAATTCAGTGCAATAATGAAGACTTGTGTATTAGTGGAACGTATTTAGTGTTGGAAATCTCACGTGACTACAAATCCCCTTTTAAAGTGCCCCTTTCTGTCATGCACTGCATATTTTTACTAGATGGGTGCGTAATACATTTTACTTTTTTTTATTGTTTGTCAGAACGTGTAGGATTGAGTTTGCGATTACAAATTTGTGATCAGTCTTTGTATCATTTCCTTTTGTTCATTTTACAGACTAAATGTGCCTCAATAGCTTTAGTTTCCTGCTGAAGTGCCTTAATCTCCTCAAACTGGAAATTAAGCAACTACCAGTGAAATTGGGAGGCAATATGAGCCTTTGGACAGTGGACAGTGTGACTAGTCATAGTGGGAAAACCACACTAGCAGCATTAACAATGGATGGGGTCAATCTGAGTGTTCCAGTAAAGCATGTTAGTATAACCATGAGCTAAAAACTCAGAAGCACCTAAAGGAAAATGTAGTTTTTACATGTTTTACTGTTGTGTATCAAAATGTCTGCATTACATCAGTTTTGCTGTCATAACCCTGAACAATACATCATAATAGACTCTGTATAAAAGATGGAAGTAGCCACCATCACATCAGTTTTCTCGAGTGAAGCCTCAATTTAATGGCACTTGTCATATTGGGTTTTTGTAAAGCCAGAAGTCACTACACTTAGAGTAGATGGTAAAATGCTAAGGTATGAGATAATGGAAGCTGCATAAAGTATACAAGTGCCATAAATGGACACACACGCCTGCTAATTTTTGAAGTAACAGACCAATTGCATGCTATGTTATATCTTTCCACAAAACTGATGGTAGACATAATATTTGTCTTAGACTTCCATGCTCCAAAATGCACCAAGAGAACAGGGTAAAAAGATCCATTCCAGTGTATGTAATTAGCAGAGGTGAAGCTCGGCAGACAACAATCAGCTACAGACACCAATATCAGCATGCGCTGTATGTCAAAGAAAGTGACCATGTCTCTGATTTAAGCCTTAATATTATCCAAATGGATTTGTAATAATTAAAAAACAGTATACTTGTGCCTTTCAAACATTTTAGATTCATGGGCAAAGATAAATACAGTGGGGCAAAAAAGTATTTAGTCAGCCACCGATTGTGCAAGTTCCCCCACTTAAAATGATGACAGAGGTCAGTAATTTGCACCAGAGGTACACTTCAACTGTGAGAGACAGAATGTGAAAAAAAAATCCATGAATTCACATGGTAGGATTTGTAAAGAATTTATTCGTAAATCAGGGTGGAAAATAAGTATTTGGTCACTTCAAACATGGAAAATCTCTGGCTCTCACAGACCTGTAACGTCTTCTGTAAGAAGCTTTTCTGTCCCCCACTCGTTACCTGTATGAATGGCACCTGTTTGAACTCATCATCTGTATAAAAGACACCTGTCCACAGCCTCAAACAGTCAGACTCCAAACTCCGCCATGGCCAAGACCAAAGAGCTTTCGAAGGACACCAGGAAAAGTATTGTAGACCTGCACCAGACTGGGAAGAGTGAATCTACAATAGGCAAGCAGCTTGGTGTGAAAAAATCAACTGTGGGAGCAATCATCAGAAAATGGAAGACATACAAGACCACTGATAATCTCCCTCGATCTGGGGCTCCACGCAAGATCTCATCCCGTGGGGTCAAAATGATCATGAGAACGGTGA
The DNA here is from genome assembly GCF_057382095.1 of Aulonocara sp. 'chitande type north' Nkhata Bay. NCBI lineage: Eukaryota > Metazoa > Chordata > Actinopteri > Cichliformes > Cichlidae > Aulonocara > Aulonocara sp. 'chitande type north' Nkhata Bay. The sequence goes on from NC_141361.1 coordinate 9,213,086, forward strand.
GCTTTGATCCCAGAACCACACGGGGGGACCTGGTGAATGACCTGCAGAGAGCTGGGACCAAAGTAACAAAGGTCACCATCAGTAACACACTACAACGGCAGGGAATCAAATCCCGCAGTGCCAGACGTGTTCCGCTGCTGAAGCCAGTGCATGTCCAGGCCCGTCTGAAGTTTGCCAGAGAGCACATGGATGATACAGCAGAGGATTGGGAGAATGTCATGTGGTCAGATGGAACCAAAGTAGAACTTTTTGGTATAAACTCAACTCGTCGTGTTTGGAGGACGAAGAATACTGAGTTGCATCCCAAGAACACCATACCTACTGTGAAGCATGGGGGTGGAAACATCATGCTATGGGGCTGTTTTTCTGCCAAGGGGACAGGACGACTGATCCGTGTTAAGGACAGAATGAATGGGGCCATGTATCGTGAGATTTTGAGCCAAAACCTCCTTCCATCAGTGAGAACTTTGAAGATGAAACGAGGCTGGGTCTTCCAACATGACAATGATCCAAAACACACCGCCCGGGTAACAAAGGAGTGGCTCCGTAAGAAGCATTTGAAAGTCCTGGAGTGGCCTAGCCAGTCTCCAGACCTCAACCCCATAGAAAATCTGTGGCGGGAGTTGAAAGTCCGTGTTGCTCGGCGACAGCCCCAAAACATCACTGCTCTCGAGAAGATCTGCATGGAGGAATGGGCCAAAATACCAGCTACTGTGTGTGCAAACCTGGTAAAGACCTATAGTAAACGTTTGACCTCTGTTATTGCCAACAAAGGTTATGTTACAAAGTATTGAGTTGTATTTTTGTTATTGACCAAATACTTATTTTCCACCCTGATTTACGAATCAATTCTTTACAAATCCTACCATGTGGATTCATGGATTTTTTTTTTTTCACATTCTGTCTCTCACAGTTGAAGTGTACCTCTGGTGCAAATTACTGACCTCTGTCATCATTTTAGGTGGGGGAACTTGCACAATTGGTGGCTGACTAAATACTTTTTTGCCCCACTGTATGCGTAGGAAGATTAGCAGGCAGGGGATAGCTCAGTAGGTAGAGTGGTCGCCCCATGATCGGAAGGTTGGGGGTTCGAATCCACTGAACGGCTACCCTGAGATACCCCTGAGCAAGGTACCATCCCTACACACTGCTTCCCAGGCGCCTGCATAGTGGCTGCCCACTGCTTCACTGAGTGAATGGGTCAAATGCAGAGAAAAACAAGTGATTTCCCCACGGGGATCAATAAAGTGTACTTTATTATCAAGATGAAATACCCTCTGGGGGGAGAACTGCAAAGTCCAAAAAAGCCTCCTAAATTTCTTCAGACCTTTGTTTAAAACTTGGGTTGTTGAGATTGAAGGAGGTGATTCTTTACCTGACATGAATTCTTAAAAGAAAGAAAGTCAGATGTGTAAGATCTGTGCCTCATATTGAAAATTTTAAGTCAGAATATCACTACTTACTGTATGAGGAACTAGACACCAAGTTTTGATGGAACGCTGATCTGCTAACGAATTTGAACTCAACCTTTTAACAGTTTAAAACACCCTTTACCACATCAGCAACAGAATGTCCCACTAGCGGGATGTGAATTGGTATAGAGTTGTCTGCTATCCAGGAAGTCCTGCCCTGCTACATCATAATGTCTCTGCAGGCCACTGATGTCCTGCTGCCTGAAAAATAAAAGAGAATATGGATGCCATTATTCAATGTTAATTTGGGACTGGCATGAATATTGGGCTCAAAGGGATTTTGAGCTTTTCTTCTTCTCATCTTCATGTATATATTGCTGGAAAATCCTTCTCAACGCGAAGTCAGCCAGTGAACTAGTGAGCATCGTTCTTTGAAGAATATTTCACCCTTCAGGCTAAACTTCTCTTTATTCCTTCCTCAGCAGTTTCCTTTGTCAGGTTGCAGGTAGGCTAAAGGTTAACGAGGCTGTGGATCTCACTGAGATATACAAGGAATTTAAGGCCTAAACCTGTTAGCACTTATAGTACTAACCATCTGTTTGCACATGGACAATTTTCTGCACTGAGGTAATAATATAGATTAGGAATATTTGCCCTTTAGCTGGTATAGTCAGGGGGAAAAGATTGTACACTCCAGGTATGAATAAAGTCATAAGTATACTTTAAATAAAAATATTAGAAGTTCATTCAGTCCTGATGTTTTGCTTATTCATAGTCAGATTTGGAGGTAGCAGGCAAAAAACCTAATAAAGGAGAAAATGACATGTTTACCTCACCTGTAAGATGGATTTTTTGAAGCATGAATAGTTGGTATAGGTTTAAAGTGGACCTGTTTTGCTCATTTCCACCTCCATATTTTTATTCTTTGATTTTATTAGAGTACATTTGAATCATGCAAAGTTTTTTTTTTTTTTTTTTTAAATCCTTATCAGTGTTATAGCGGGCCCTCACGGAGCGCCTCAATGTATCCACCATCTGAATCAAAACAAACTTTTTCTGTTTGACTGCTGCTTGCAAAAAGAAAGTCTGAAGATGCATCTTCTCTGATCAGTGTGATGAGCTTAAATGTACAAATAAACTACCAGAAAGTGTGAATGAAGTGTTTAGAGAGGTCTGAATCCAGAGCCTGGATCACCTGCATCCATCATTTTAACAGTAATTATATATATACCACACAACCTTAATGGTTTTAATGGTGAATAATGGAAACATGTGAAGTGAGGTTAAAAGTTGTGGAGCACTTTTGAAATGCTAATGCAATGGTAATGTTAAAAGCTGACACCAACACAACGGGGGCTAAAATTGTGCAATAAACCTACATTGGTGCCTTTGATGCCAGATCTATTTTATTCTAATGTCACGTGTTGGTCCTCTTAGGGTTCATCTTTGAAGCAGGTCTGTTGTTCACTACTTGATGTTTTATTTTAATGTGTGGTACATAGATTAGTGTAAGAAAAGACAAAGGTTTGCCATAGCTCTGTCCTTGATATGTTAATCGACCCAAACATGTAGCATTTCCTCAGAAGAAATCAATTAACTTCGACTCTACTGTCCTCCAGTCCAGGACTGTTGAGGGGGTTTCATGCCCAAAAGATGAATAATGTAATTTTTCTGTCATGACGAGTGATGTGAGTAAAAATCACTCGTCTCGATGAGTGGCTGGGGAGATGATAATGGTAAGTCCTCACACAGAGTTTATATGGCAGGAGGAGAGACAAAGATTATTCATCCTCTCTCTTGGTCACTCTTTCCATTTAGGATAAGCTGTAAAGACTACAAAGCTGCATTACATTATGAATGAAGAGTAGGGCATGAACGTGAAATAAAGGGAACTAGCTGCTGAGAAACGTTAACTTTATGACAAGGTTAATTAAAGGCTTCCTCTTGAAGCCTCAGTGGAGATATAACCTTGTAATAAATGTCTTTACTGAGCGATATGGCTGTAATGGTCGTTTTCAGTGATTCATTAATCTGTTGAAGGGAACCTGGGGTATTTCTAAAGCTTCATTACTTGCTTTCCATGAAATAGAAAACATCATTTTATTGATCATTCATTGACTGAAACAGTTAAGAGTTTCAAATTTTTTCTCCCCCGCATGTCAGATTTCCTCATGTTACCTGAGATAAGGGCTTGTTTGACAAGCCAAAGTCTGAGGGGCGTTTTGGCAACAGACAGGTAAACCAGGGTCAGTTTACTGAGTGCTCTCCCAGGTGTGTGTGTGTGCATGTGTAGAGTTTATGTTTGTGCTATTGTATATTTTCCATCAATGTCACAACTGTTTAAACATCATCAGGAAAACAAGTAATGGGTTCAGATGCCACAATATCTTGAAACACACAAACACAGTTTATTCAAACACAAATACATAAAAATGAAGATGTTTGCATTAATTTCTCCAAGTAAAAATTGAATTTAGACCTTTAATCCACTTGTAGGTCTTTTTCCATTTTGTTTTATAGGCTGCATATTAGCAGGCTTAGCAGGTCCTGTTTTCCATTTCAACAAGATAGCTCGAATAATGATGTATTATACAAATGTTATTATTGGGAGCATAACTGGGAGTGTCTAATGGCCAATTCTGTCAGTCTGCTCCAGGGCAGCTGTGGCTACAACTGTAGCTTGCCTCCACCAGTGTGTGAATGTGAGAGTGAATGAATAGTGGAATTGTAAAGTGCTTTGGGTGCCTTGACAAGCGCTATATAAATGCAATCCATTATTATTATTATTATTATTATTCATTATCATTTACTTATTAAAATGCCCCAAATATTAGATAACAACAATGCCATCATTACCTGCACAACAATACAAATAAAATCTTAACATATGCTTAAATTCAGTCATTAATGCTTTTAAAATTGAATGATTCACAGTTTTTTTTGCTATTAAAGACTCTACCATCTCCTTAGTAGCTCATATAATTTACATAATTTACACTCATCTGGTCAGCAGCAGAAAATTAGTGGTTGGATGAATTAGCAAGGGTTTGGTGCTTTCAGTTCTGCAAACAATGCGTGTTAGGTGGCATTGCTATAAAACCACTGTGCACCCACACTGAAGATTTACTGGTAAGGCCTACCAGACACAAGCCTCTGTTTAAAATTAGCATTTCTTATTGTAAAACCAATCAAGCAAACAGAAATAGACACAAAATGACTCCAAAGATATTGCAAAAACAATCAGAAAGAGAAAAGAAGGCACCAAGGACTCCAAATGACCACAGAGCAGCAGGAAGAAAAAAACTAGTGTGAGATACAGAATAACCACAAACGATGAAAGATGCAGGCAGATCACAGGGAGATTAAAAGCTTTAAGACAAAGACACTAAACAAACCCAAATATACAGCTACATCCTTGTTGCTCATTCTCACCTTCTCTCTAGTTTCAGAGTCCAGCTTCTGTGTAGGAAGGTGGGGAATCTTTTACAAGCCCATGAGGAGGAGCCTGCTGTCTTATAATTTGCTCATTGTACATGGACTTGTGCAGCACTGCACAAGTAGACCAGCAGAGTTCAAAGCTATAGTTGGTGATATTCAGATAATTTTCTCAGGAGTAAGGGAGCAAAAATTAAAATTATAACTAAGACTAAAGCTCCATGTCTGCAGTGAAAAGAGCTGATTGTTTGCTAACACATTAGCTAAGACCTTCAAAACTTGCTCATATTTGTTTATGCTGTGTTGGGGTTGTGCTCTTCTTGTGCTTTTCTGCCCTCTGGCAGCGAAAAATGGATCAGTGCAGCTTTGTGGTTACAAATACACACACACACACACACACACACACACACACACACACACACACACACACACACACACACACACACACACACACACACATACATCAACACCACAACATTCATTTCCTGTCCTCCTCACATCACACTGGTGATCAATAGACTCATGTGCACTTCAGGTGATGTGTGTGGTGATAACCTGGCCTGTTTTTTTGCTCTCAGCAGAGATAATGGTGAATCTTTAGAGCCAGTGTAATGAGTCACATGCGGAAGCGGGAGCGACTCGTGTCATTTTGCATCACTTCATTTTCTTTGGGGCCAGACAGTCTGTGTTTTTTGTGCACGTATTAGCGTGCCACTGTGTGGGCCTTTACATGTGCATTAGTTTGCGTTCATTGCATGTGTGTGTGTAAAGCAGTGCTCATCCTGAGGCTCTGCCTGCTGTTCAAGCCCATACCTGGAGGCTGACCTCATTTATTGTAGCACGCATCTCTGGACACATGGAAATCATGTGATTAAGCCCTTCTGACTCCATATGGAGCAAAAGGCTCTTGCTGAATGTCCTGCCCACCCTATTATGAAAGTGGCCCTTTTGAGCTTTGTGCAGGGAAACCTAAGCTCCTCTACACTTTCTCTGTCTCTCTATAATTATCAGGTTTACCAATTACCATTACCAATAAATAATAAAATAAAAAGCCTACATGCACAAACCATGTGTTTAGAAACATCTCTATAGAAAAACACTCAATAGATCACAGTCAGCGGTACAAGCTGTCATTGTACAGATAAATTCTGATGTTCTGATCAATGGAAAAACATCCTGCTAGGGAGTCAGGAGAGCAACCCAGGTGATATAATAAAATGTGACCCTTTATTTGACTGTTATTCAGAAATAAAGTAGAAACATTAAACGTAAGAAAAGGAATCTGATCTGAAACAACCACAGACCACAAGCAGGAGTAAACGGAGACACAGGTGCGAACGGGCAACAAGTGAATGAATGAATCAAATACAGTTGAAACTACTGAAGCAAGGGAATAAAGCAGCAACAAGTAAAACTGTGGTAAGACACACAAGAATCTTTCAAAATAAAACAGGAAGTGACCAGGTGGGAAATAAACAATGATGCATGTAGTCCAAATCTAAAAATGATTATGAAGACACGGCAACAGAGGAAACAGGAGAAAGTAGAAACACAAAAACTTTGCTTGTGACTGTAGTTTTCAACCAGGTGAAGATATCAGCAGGTGGTTTCCAACCTTAATTGGATGTTTCGACCATGAACCGCAATGTCCTTCAACTAATGGCCAGTCATTGCCCACCATCCTGCCGGCTTAGAGGTCAACTCCTCCCACTTATTTTAGAGCTAGCAAGATTCTCGCATCCCCCCAATCTGCATGCTGCTATCATAAAAGACACCATAAAAATAAAATGCCAAAAAGTTAAAAAAAACTTTGTTGTCATTGCTTAGAACGATATTAATCTTTTAATTGCATGCGAATTATATATTAATTTCCATCTGTCATCCATTTTTAACCACTTGTCCAATGAGGTGTTGTGTTACAGGCCGTTTAGAAATTAACCAAGTTGATACTGGGAGTGAAATGGGGCACATCTGGACAGGTTGTCAGTCCATTGCAGAGCTAACTACAAGAGCCAGACAGTCAGTCAAATTCACATGCAGATTTACAGCTAATTTAGGATCAGTAATTAACCTTAATGTGCATGTCTTCGGAGTCAGAAGCACCCAGAGGAAACAAAAAGGCCCCAGCCAACCTGGTGTGCAATAATTTATAAAGTATAGAATGTCCAAAAAAGGACTATTTGATGGTTAAAAGTGAAACAAACAAGAAAAACCACTCATGTGTTCAAACAGATTGATGACCTTTTACACCTGACAAAACGCTTTGGAACCTTAACAGTTAATAACAGTGATTTTTTGGGAGGGGGCTCTATTTTCCAGCTGTTTCCCAGTGTGATATACAAGGCACACTGTCAACGCTTGGCTGTGTGATTTTCAATCTAATTGTAAAGTCTTTACCGAGTCCAAATGCGCAATGTCCCATATCAATGAATGTACACAAAGACACCTGTGCCAGCATTTTAATCACACCCTATGTTAGACCTTTTGCCGCAGCTGCACTGCAGTAGCTTGCATTAACACTGAGTATAAGCTCAGTGGGCATATGCGTGGGAAGATGAAATACTCTTTGCACACAGGCATGAAAACTATGTCAAATTAAACCACTTACTCTGGTGAAATGCACTCATATCTATGAAATTTCCATAGAAATGAATTACAGCTGTGACATCTTTACCCTGACTTCGGTTCTTCACGTTTCACTGACACATTAAATTATTATTTTTTTGTACATTTGTTTGTGCTTCTGTGTATTTGTTCCTTTTAATTTTTTCTCCCAGAATTCAGGAGGTTAATATATTATTCCAAAGTCATCCCTTAGGGTCCCAGCAATGATCTCACCCTGCCTCTGCCTCAGTCTATGACGGTACAGAAAGCAGCGCTCAGTGTCTGAGCAGATAAGTCACTGCTCAGACACACTCTGTGACTCATCCCACTTGATATTATTGAAGATGAAAGTCAGACTTTCTGCTTGTCACACTTTCACATTTACTGGAAGGAAAGGAAAGGGTTCAAAGAAAGGAAAGAACATCCTGATTTATTATTGATGCAGTAAATAGAATTACTGGCTGACTTCAGCGGTGTAACCTCACTTGTTGCAAGATGAATAAACATCAAGTGCCTGTAATCTTTTATGGCTTAGTTTTAGTCTAATGTCAATGATTAGATTTTTTCTACAAATCTGAATTGTGAAAAAAAAAAATCCAGTCATCTTTTCAGTCTCACTTTCTACCTAGATGTTAACAAATTATTCAGCTACAGGCTAATCCAACTGTGTTATTAACTGAGGATTGTTTATGGTGATATCTGTTAAATTTTTGCACTTTTTTTCCTTTTTATTAATTTGAATGACTATTTACAATACACATGTTTAACTCACTAGCTCACTCATTAGGTACTCTTCACCAGTTGGGGCCTTTTTGCCTTTAGAATAGATTTACTTATTTCTGGCAAAGAAGCATTTCTCAGAGATTTTGGTCTGTATAGACATGAAAGCTTGAAAGGTGCTCTACTGGATTGAGATCTGGTGGCTGGAGAGTGTATTTGAGTTGGAGGCAGTCATCAGAAGATGGTACACTGTGGTCAAAAAGGGAAGGACATGGTCACCAACAATACCGAGGTAGGCTGTGGCATTTAAACAATGCTCAGTTGGTACCAAGGGGCCCAAAATGTGCCAAGAATACATCCCCCCCACACCATCACACCACCACCTGGCACCAGTCTCAATCATTGATACAAGGCAGGAGGAATCCATGCTGTCACGTTGTTTATGCCAAATTCTGACATTAGCACGAATGTCAGCAGAAATCGAGACTCTTCAGACACAGCAAAGTTTGCTAACCATCTATTGTTCTGAAAACATATGGAAGCTAACTCAAAATGGACAATACATAATTTGCATATTCAAACATATTGTCAATGTAAATAATCTTTCATTACATGTCAGCTGATCGTGTTGCTATGACTCACAAGGAACAATATTTAGGAGCAATTAATGTTTGCACTAAATCTCGTGAAAGTCTATCTCATAGTTCTTGAGATAATTCAGTGTGGACTGAAGTGTGGGACGAGCTGTACATGGCGATGAATTATATGCTGAAAGCTAAAATGTCACAAAATAACACACAACTTGTCCAAGACTGTTATAGAAGAAGTACAGCTCTATAAAGGAAGTGTTTATATCTGTCAGTACAAACTAAGCTAAGACAGTTTTGACATTGCTTTCACCAACAGAGAGTCAGCTTGGGTCATTTCCATTACCTCCACCCATTAGATCTTGATAGGTACCTGTAAACACACTTAAATTGCTGTATTTGAATCCACTGAGCACGATTCATCAGCACAGAGGTAACACCCCCCCTGCTCTCAGCTTCGCCCTGCCATCACCCTCAGATCAGCAGAAGCCATCTAGCCTCCACTCCTCACTGTTTTGACACTAATTGCACTTTGTCGAGATCAAACTGACTCACTGTGTTTTCTCCACTCAGCCCAAAATTCATTCTGACACTTGATAGTCAGTGAAAGGGGCTTCATATCTCACACATCAGACAGGTATGTAGCGTGATGTGATAAAGGTTGACTTTAATATTCAAACCTCTTAAACCCCCCCCCCCCCCCCCCACACACACACACACACTACACTCAACAGCTCCTCTCAAGTTTAGAACAGCACTTTAATCTTCCAGGTCACGTTCAAAGTGGGTGAAAGCACCAGCAGTGTGTGATGAACTCTTACTGCAGATGAAGATTTACTTTCAGAAAATAATCTGGAACATGACTCCAGATCTAAAATGCAGAGGAAGCTAAATATAAAAGCTGACCCTCACACAAGCTTCTCTGTTGTGTTGATTTTCTGCACTTCCGAGTAAAATAAGTATTCAAAAGATTTATTATGACTTAGAATTCAAATTCAAAGTGGTCATGAGGAGCTCTTAGTGAATCTTTCACCAGGAGCTTTGAGGAAGTCCTCTGTGTTTGCAGTGTTTTCGCTCTACTAGTGAAGTGCTCTCCAATGGTTCATTAGTGCACACACACCGAAGCAAAATACAGGAAATTGAATCTTAAACACACAGAACTTGTTTAGATTAAGAAACAACAACAACAAAACAAAACAAAAAACAAATTTCACTTAATGTAAAAAAAGAAAGATCAGATGTTAGCGGTGGTCCCCAACCCCCGGGCCACGGACCGGTACTGGTCCGTGAGTCGTTTGGTACCAGGCCACGAGAGTTGAGCCTCCGGTGTGAAATTTATGGTTTTCAGTGTTTTAATCATTATTTTTTTTATCGTTTTTATCGCAATCTCAGTTTCCCTGGGTCTTTTACTGTGTGCTATGAATAAATCTTCTTTTTTTTGGTACCGGTACTGTTTTTATCTTGTTGTATTTATCTGCGACACATTGAAGGCCGGTCCGTGAAAATATTGCCCGACATAAACCGGTCCGTGGCGCAAAAAAGGTTGGGGACCGCTGTCCTACAGAACTGCAGTCAGTCTTAATAAATGCTCTAACACACAGTCTTCTACATGTGGACACAGTGCAGTCATATTTCAGAATAAGTTTGGAAATGAGCTTCTTACCGATAAAGTCACATGAACACTCCCTGAAGATGTAACTCAGAAGACAGAAACATTGTAAATGGATGTAAATGTGTGGTTTGCATCCCTAATATTATTTATTTGCTAACATTTAATTGGACATATAGTGCTTTCTAGTCATCTGTCGTAATAAAGTGTTTAATAAGAATACAACAAAGTTGAAAATATGACTGACTATATGACGATATGAATAAGAACAATACTGTCATTGGAGTGGCAGAGACACCTCTGACTTCTAAATAGTTTTACCCCAGGGGCAAATCACCGTGGACCTAAATTGTTTAGCACTGTATTTGGCCTCTGCAGTTATCGCTGCCAGGTAGGTACACTTTGTAGGCTCATATAATAGCTGAAAAGGCAATTGGAGATTATGCATCAGAATTTCAGGAGCGGGACCACGCCTCCAAACACGCTCCTTCCGGTTGTCATCTACATAGGCTCCCCCAGTTCTGCAAGCTGTTTTCAGTTCTTTAACTTCTTCACTTCTATTTAGTACACGGAGATCTGCCAGGTGCGGGAGCCGCCGCCAGTCCCCTTCGAGGCCTTCCCCAAACCACAGCTCAATTCATGTCCATGCATTCACCTTTACCTACTAAAACACTGTCAAACCTAAATTGAGGATGTGGGCCCAGCTAGTGAAATGCTAATAAAATGTAAGCTGATGCTGTTGTATCTGTCTGGTTGTAGAGAAATAATTCTATAAAGTTCAGCTGGAAAGACAGTAATGCTTGCAAGTCCTCCTTTGCTCTTTGTGTTTTGTTTCATCCAGCTTTTTTCTCTAGTTTCAGTCTCAACCCACATGTAAACAGCACCAGAAGACCAACAACCTCTTTAACTCATAATTAACCCAAAATATTGCCAGACACCATCTCCGGGCCTGCAGGATGTCTCCTGGCTTTGTTTTGCCCTTCTCTGTCTACCTTGCCAGGAGTGCTGGCAACACCTAGAACAGGGGAAGTGCATAAAGGATTAAATTATGAATGGAGATGCAGAGAGGCAGAAGAAATGGCTGTGATAATAGCACGACAGCATATTTAATTTGCAGATAATTGCACTTTGGGGGCTTTTAAGAGGCTCGTCTCACACTGGCATTTTTAATGAAATAGGCAAATGATGGCTTACAGGACAGAAAAAAACACAGAGTCATAAAAGAACCATGGCTAGGATTGGGTCAGCCGTTTTAATCATTCAGATTGTGGTGAAAAGGGAAACCGGGCCTTTGCAAACCAAAAATGTTGCATGTGACTTTAGCATTATAAGGGACAGTGATGTGTAAATGTTTAGGTGACGGTGGGTAAATGAGAAAATTGTATTTTTTTAATGAAAAGAAGTCAGTGTCATGATTGCAGTGAAACACACAGAGTTTGCTGCTCTTCCATGTAATCTCTGCAAGGTTTTTATAGTGTAATATTTTCCAGTACTTCTTTTTAATATTACAATTTACTTTTAAATTTCATTTTCATTTCAGTTTAGTTTTGGTTAGTTTCTAGACCTGGTTTCAGAATTCATTTTAGCTTTCGTTATTATGATACGTGTGGTATTTGTCACATTTCAGCAGTTTAGAAAAACACATTCAACACAACAACTTACTGTAATGACTCGACACTTCGTCGGAAATCCCGGTGCTATTAAACACAGTCATCTCTTCTTCAGGCTGTTTGTATTAACAGACTTGACAAAAGTGTTTTCCAGTATGTTGTATTTTACCCCAGTTAGTTCATTCAGTCATTCAGTGCATTTTCATTTTGGTTAATTAAAGTGTTTATTTGAAAATTTGGATTTAGTTTATTTAGTTAACTAAAATCAGTAAAGCCAATTTATTAAATTAAATTGTTATCATAGCCTGTTTAAATCTAACTATGGGTTTTCAGACTTTCTAAATCGACTCCAAAAGCTTGTGTTTCTGAAAAAGTTCATGGAGGATTGAGAGGTCTGCTTTGGATCAGCATCCTGTTGTTAAAGTCAAAATCTTATCAGTTTCACTTTTGTGACTGTTTGACATTTACATCCAAAATGTGATATTTAATGGAATTCACTTTTCTCTTTACAGGTGCAATGTTCCCTGTGACCACAAAGAAGAAAATTTCCCCCCACCCACCCATTCACAGAGTGGAACCATCAGTCCCGTATCAGATAAACCTTCCTGTGACTCTTTGTAGTCATATCTGAATATTTTAATTCACCTCCTCCACAGATTTCACCTCAACCGATCCCATTAACTGTCATTTCTTTACACAGTGGACACTGCAAGCTGGAAGTACGCTTGTGTTACTTTTATAACAGGTGCTGGTTCACAGGCAATAGTTGGCTCTTTCACTTGCTTCACTGGAGTCCATAGCTGACTGTTACCACAAGTTAACAATCACATTAATGCTTTAGCTGCCCTATGATCCTGAGTGGAGGCCCAGTGAGTCACGGTTAGAAATGTGCGCATGCCACAAGCACTTGTGTAATTTTCTTTTTAGTTCTAACTAAAATTGGCATATCATTAAAAAATTGAAGAACTTTATTTTCTGTGTTTAGTTGTATTTTGTAGAGAAATAGAAGACATAACCATAATCAGCTTTTAAACAGAAGACTTTTTTTCTACACATCCAATTCAGTTACACTAGCAGCTTTTCAAATCCTGCCCTGAATTTGAGACTCAAATCAGATCTCTTTAAGACTTAGTTTGTTTTTTGAGGGATTATATTATCATATATAACAATTAATTTTGGAATAGGAAATTGCTCTCAACCTTAGTCTAAAATCCTGATTGCAGCTAAATGCTGTCATTGTCATGGTAACAAGCTTACAATGTGAACACAAAATTTTTAATTTTTGAAAGGTTTTGAAGATGGAGCTGCTGGGCAGGAAGAAAAGAGGAAGACCACAGGGAAGATTCATGGATGTAGTGAAGCGGGACAGAGGATTGGTGTGACAGAGGCAGGATGCTAGGGATAGAGCAAGATGGATGCCACTGTGGTAACCCCTAAAGGGAACGGTCGAAGAAGAAAAAGAAGAAAGAGACGGAGAAGAAGGATAAACTGATTACCTTTAAGTTTATGAAAGGTGACATATTTTATAGGATTAATTATATATTTCACCAAAATCATTGAGATTCATCCTTTGTTGTCGATTATTCATCTGCACTGAATTTCATGACAATCAATCAAATGCCTGACAAGACAGGTGACTGAAGGCCAAAAACATCAGTCTGGTGGTGACAATGGAGGAAAAGTGTGGTCATAATGTGGAAACCCTGAAGGTCAGCAGTGACCTGCCCTAGTAGTTGTTAGGCTATACAACTCTGAAATAAGGTACAGTGTTTTTTGGTTCAGATTTGGTTCATGATTTTAAAGCCTTTTTCCTGAGTTTCCAGCTGATGATGTGGCTGTTTCTCCGTCTGCAAAACAGAAAGCTGATGTTTGTTTTCAGATTTTATTCAGTCTCTAGTACACCTCATGTTTTCCACCACAGTTGCATGTGGTGTCAGCACTGTCTGGGCAGAGGATGCATTTAATTTATGAGCTGAATCCTCTGGCACTGTGGACACTGTGGATTTAGCACAGAAACAGAAAAACACCTTTATGTCATCATCCAAAGACAACTCTGTTACACCAGCTCGTCCAATTCTGGCCTACATACTGTAAATGTAATTCTCACATTTTTTAAGTAATAACCTCACTGAATGTGGAGCGAATCTTGCACGTATGAGACATGTTTGGTCAAAAGCAGCATTTGCATGAGTGTGGGATAGCTTATGTATTTATGAAATGAGAGTAGCTAAAACACGTTTAACCCATTTCTGCTTATTTTGCAGACAAGTGCTTTGTAGAAACTTAAATCTGCAGATATATAAATGTATTTTATATAACATTTACATTTATATTGTATATAACATTTATATAGCACATATGATGAGATGATCAATGTCATTCACTTCTCCTGGCAGTGGTTTTAGTTAATCATGTGTTGTGCAGCACTGCAGCAGTCCCACTAAAGGGTCGGGTATATATTTGATTTTCGCACCAGCATCTTCATCTGTGAACACTGTGACATTGTTATGAAGCTGATGGTGCCTTAAAATATCATTAGCTACACTTTGAGAGCCTGTGTCCTCTACATATAACGCAGCACTCCTCCACCTGCGACAGTTGTCTGCAGCAGACATTTGTAATATCTCCTCCTTCTGACTGCTTTCTTGCTGGTCAGTTTGCCACTTTGAGTCTTGTGAGCACAGAAGTGGAAAAAGGTAATCTGTGTCTGTGAGGAAGCAGTGCACACGCTTGACAGCTCACGAGTGCCCAAACAAACTGTAGGTGGAGATTCCCATTTTGCAGATTAATGAGGTAATTCACGCAAATGGTTTGGTTTCTAATTAGCATACTGTAATGAAGGGAGCAGCCCACTTCATTCTTTTACTTCTATCTTCTGCCTTAGGTTTGTTGTATCTTACACTGGCATTCACGGGCAAATTAATACAAAGAGACAACTGTGACCTCCTGAAGAGGATGTGCGCGTGAGTGTGTGTGCACCACCTGTTTTTTTCAGCCATCTGTGGTGTCAGATGTTTGGAAGGAAGCTAGAAGTTGCTTAACCCGGTGTGACAAACATTATTTGGCGTTTACGCTGCACACACACACACACACACACACACACACACACACACACACACACACACACACACACACACACACACACACGCACCCACTGCTCATCTTTGCTAAATGACTCGTTCTGCTTGTTCATGATTTTTTTTCTATGTCCTCTCCCTCTTTCTCCTTTCTGTTCAGCTCTGTTATATTTTTTCTCTTAATGACATTGCCTAATGGCCACAGGAGTGTCTGTGACAAAATTAATGATTACAGAACAACAACTAAACTGCAGAAGTAATATTATATGTGTCAACATGTTGCTGCAGATCAGTTCATTTACATGAAGAAGAGCTTTTAGGAGAATGGATTAGATTCATAAACCTATATTTCAACATTACATTACAAAGTGAGCAACTGGCTGTGTTTAAAAAATGAGCTCTGAGTTATTAATACTGATGTTTTACTTCATATCTTCCGCTATATAAGTTATGATAACATTGTACTCAGTGAGTTAATTTGCCTTTTTTTAAAATTAAGCTTCACTCTGTAGAATACAAACACACTGAACTACTGACCCAAACAGTCAAGAGTGTCCCGAACTGTCAAAATAATCATGCAGTTACTAATGTAACTATTTTAGTTCCTTGATCAAAGAAATGTAACTTGTGAAATATGATAACTTTTGAGGATTTATGTGGTTTGTCTTATAAACAATATGAACAATATTGTCCTCATGACATCTGAGAAGAGTTTGAATATCATATTACAAGGAAATACTGGCAATCCCTGCAAGACTGATTGATAAAATGTCAAACCTGAGGACAAACTTAAAGCCTGTATAGGACACTTCTGGGCTTATTTGAACAGTTAGAAACACTTCACGTTACAGACTCGGGTTGCTTAGAGCAACGCAATGTTACTGGCAGATGAGCCGAGGTGCAAATTAAAACAGGTAAACTAAATGGATCCTGCGTAGCCAAAGGAAAACCTCCTTCAAGCCATTGTACTCTTGCACTGCCTTTGAAGAATTGCTTTTCATCCAATCATCATATTTACATTGATATGTGTCCATTAATATGGTCTGTTCCTTTTAGATAAATAAATTGAAATTTATTTGAGAGACTGAATATTACTGCATTATAACTGCATGTCCAAAAATGTAACCAGTATTTTGATTATTGCCTTAAATTACTTTCGTAGTAACTATACCTGATTCAAATTGCATTGGTCATTGTGATGTTAATTCAGTTAAGTAACTTTCACAGCAGTATTAACAAAAGCTCCTCCTCAGCACTTCTACAGAGTGATTTTGTTACCTTAATTTGTATTTGTATTTTGCTCTCGGGACATGAATGCTTTGACTTTCTAAGAAGTGGAGCCACACAGCAGTAAGTACGAAATAAGACTCAAGCCCAGACTTTTTAATGACTTTAGTTTGTGTGGGTTTTGGATACTGAGGGATTACATTAACATATACAATAATTTATGTAATTACAATAAGTAATTTTCCATAATAAGATAACATAAAAATATATATTAACCCAAAAGCAAAAAGTAAAAAACAGCTTAATAAAATCAATATAACAAAATATCTAAAGGAGGAGTTTAGGTACATAGAAAATATGAATGACTGAATCATTGAGATTCATCCTCTGGTGCTCATTGGCTGTGCTGGATTTAATGACACTGAAGGCCAAATATATTCATCTGTTTGCAATACTGTAGGAAACATGTAGAGTAAAGTAAGAATCTGTGTACTATGAGTGTGAGAGGCAAAGCGTGAATCTGTGTGAAGAAGTATCTGTACAAAAGGTGTCTGATATCTGTTTCCAGTGTTCATTTAGTTTCTTGTATGTCTCTATATTTCCTGCAGCAATTGCATGCGTGTCAGTGTTCTAGTTTTACTATTTGGGCATGTTCTAGCTTTAATTTATGATGTTATGTGAACTAAATCCATTGTCCTGATGGAACAATGTGTGGAAAAGTTAGGCTATAACCCCTGACTGCTTCACTGACAGAGCAGCAAAAGATTATGTTTTACTGGCATGTGGGGATCTGGATGGATGTAAAACTTGGCAATTGTGAGTGAACTGCTCAGATAAATGTGTTTAAAAAAAGGCTACTTCAGCTGGACTACATCCTATCTTCTCAGAAATGACTCCATAAAGCAAGCCGTTCTCCTTCAGCTGATCACCCATGTGATCAGCGTCAATGCCAGGATGCTGTAAAGAATTAAAGACCTGATGTCCGAACAGGACGGCAGAGCAGAGAGCTGCGAGATCCTTCCATGTACCTGTCAGCCTGAAATGATGGCTCACTTCCTGCTGGCTGGAGAAACACTAATCATCTCCATCTGGATGGAGAGAAATCTTCAATGTGTGTGTGTGTGTGTGTGTGTTTGCTTCAAACAGCAGGAAACCTTACACCTACGTTAGGTCAGTGGATGACTTGAACATATGTGTTCACCTGATGCCGTACTTTCTGGAAAGAGGAAGAAACGATTGGTCAAACTCCAAGAGCTTGAGAATAAAATCGGAGGTGACTTCATGATTACTACACTTTCTCACATGCTGGGGATTTCTCCCCTGCTGTCAGGTCGATAAGACTGTGGAGGTTTGGCTAAACCGTATCTTATTTTTTACAGACTGCCAAAGCTGTCTACTACTATTATAGAGCCAGCTATGAGATGAGCAAATAATAGGGCGGGTATATTGTGAAAAAGTCGGCCAAGATACCTGAAAAGATGTGTTCACACAGCTGTATGAAACAGTCTTACAGGGTAGATTTAACAGTTTAACTGCTCGGTTGCTGCTATTAAAAAATACAAATGTAAAAAAAATTCTAGCATTAGCTGAACCAACACAGGAAAAACAGTGAGGCGCAATCAGAGTATCTGAAGGCAAGACAAGTTTATTTATGTAGCACAATTCAACAGCAAGGTGATTCAAAGTGCTTTACAGAGACATTAAAAAACAGAAACAAATAAAAAGCATGATTTAAAATGGAAAAAAAAGAGTAAGTTTCAAAATTCAAGCTTAAAAGTAAAACAGTGCGGATTTGGTGCTTTATTCAAATGCAGCTGAGAACAGGTGAGTCTTCAACCCGGATTTAAATAAACTGAGTGTTTCAGCTGATCTGAGGCTTTCTAGGAGTTTGTTCCAGATATATGGAGCATAATAGCTGAATGCAGCTTCTCCGTGTCTGGTTCTGACTCTGGGAACTGATAAAAAAACAGATCCAGATGACCTGAGGGATCTGGAAGGTTCATACTGGGTCAGGAGGTCACTGATGTATTTTGGTCCTAAACCATTCAGAGCTTTATAGACCAGCATCAGAATTATCTTCTGACGGACAGGCAGCCAGTGTAAAGACCTCAGAACTGGACTGATGTGGTCCACTTTTTTGGTCTTAGTGAGGACTCGAGCAGCAGAGTTGAACTTTTTTATCAAACTGAATCTCTTTTAGGCTTTAAACATCGACCACATTAACAGGAAAAAAAAAGGCGTCATTCGTCAGTCGGTGAAGAATTCCAGTCTCGACCAGCTTGTTTTTTTAAACAGGACATGCTGAGCAAAGGGAGTATCTGGCGGAGAAACTAAGGGACGATGGACACTAATAGTAGGGAGGCTTTTTAACCAAAAACATAATGCAACAATCAGCGACCTGTCAGAGAACTGAAAACAAAACACTGTCACAAGAAATTTGTGTATGACAACACACTTTATTTCACAACTGTCACACTTTAAACTGGAGACGTTAGATAGCGGTTGGGGAGGATAGACATGTTGCCTGCCTGGTTAAATGCAAGACCTCGCCCCCAGGTTTTTAGCATTTTCTAGCATTACTAAAAAATGGTCAGAGATATGAATTCCCACATAAAAAAAGTGTTGAGTGCTAATGCATAAGGACAGCATTTTGGAAGCAGCAGACGAGGCCTAGTAAGGAGCATTGATGATGGTATCTTGCATTTATGGGGCGCCGTTTTCATATTTAAAACACGATTTTAAATGTTAAATCTAAATGTTAAATGTTAAATCTAAATATTATATTTAAATCTAAATGTTACAGGAAACTAAAGCTAACATGCAAATTGATTTCATGTTAGCAATCAATTTGCCGCTGGTCATGTGCTGCAGCAATAGTGAAGTGGAGACTGCAGCTGCTGAGAGTGCACTACTGCTGAACCTTTGAATGGCTGACAAAACGGATCTTCTGATGTTTTAGCTAAATCGCTGGACGTGCTGGTAGGCAAGAAGTGAAGCAGCTCATGGTGGTGAGAAGTGACCATCATTGGAGAGCAGACACAATCTGACCACTACCGGCACACTTTTCCACTGGAGGTTTTTGTAAAGCTTTTATTTTGGTATTTCCGTTGAGCCGTACAGTAAATTTGCATGTTAGCTAAATATTTAGTTTCCTGTAACATTTAGATTTAACAATTAACATGTAGTTTTAAATACAATATTATATTTAGATTTAAATATATTTAGATTTAACATTTAAAATTGTGTTTTAAATATGAAAAGTTACAAATATTTTACTAAATAATGTAAAAAATGACTTGAAAAAACATGTTTTTGTAAGGTTTTGAGCTAATTGTGGAAAAATGTTGCCGTTAATTTCAGCATGTTTCACTTTACAAACGGCGCCCCATATGCATTACTACCCGGAGCCCTACATTAACTAAGCAAGGCAACAAGCCTCCCATCCTAATACAGGAACACTGACCCCTTCATTATCTGCCTTCATTCACAGCAGCCCTAACCAGCTGCGAACGACACCCTCCTCTAAGGTGAATGCAGTCCCACCATGTAGCTTCCTGCTCCTTCTTACACACACACTTCCCAAATGCCCTTTTAATCAAATCCTACAATCCCAAACACTGTGCAGTTAACCACACCTGATATCAATCAGTCATTCCTGTTGGACCAATGATAAGTTCAAAGTTCATCTCAGTCACATTATAATCATTTGCCCTATTGATAGTGTCTGTCTGCTAAGGGGGCAGTGTGTCGCTAGATTAACCACATAGAATCAAATCTGAGTGATTGTGACCTTCTCAGGTCAATATTTAAGATATTATAGGAGCACAGGTGCCTCATTAACTGTCTTTGCAGCCAGCAAAATGGCATTAGCAGCTGCACTTTTCACCACTGGAGCTTCTTTGATAACTAACAAAGAATGAGACTCTACAATGTGAAAACTTTTAATTATAGCTCTGCAAAGATGCATATTAAGGTTGGACTGAAGATGTTTTGAAGACTCAAGGAAAAATTTAAGAGGTAAGACAGAGCGCATGCTGTAAAAGTTAAGTGTAGGTTGTTCCCGTTATACGAGGCACACTCACCTTTAGTCACAGTGACCTTTCCTTGATGGCATCCTAAACTTGTAACAAACTTCTTACGGCCAACTGTTTTTTGAAGCTTTTTTCTGGTCATTATTTTGTAATTGACTGCATGCACTTATTGCTGTATCACACTTAATCCCTGAATATAACGAAACCTGCTGTAAATTGGACAAACTTTTCTTTCTGTAGAAAAAGACCATGTCTCTTATTTCTGGGTCAAAGCATCTACTGCACTGGATATTTGGATGGATTTATATGGATTTTTAATGTGCTGCAGCACTTTGTCCCTTGCTGTTGAAGGGACACAGGTCATAAAATGATTCAGTCATTCCAGCCTTCTGGAGCATTTTATTAGTATTTTCCAAGTGTAGCATGCCTTTAAGCTACGGTTTTTAAAAGAAACTCTCTGTGTATGCAACACTTGGTTTCCTGGACACCAAAACTAAAATTATGGTATGGAGATTCAGCTGAAGACCACAATTCTTAATATATTAATGCCTAACCTTGTGTTGTGTACTTATAGCAACAACTGTATCCATTCTCAGTGTCTTTTTGTTATATTCCACATTTGCCAGTCAGATGCAGGTGCTGCACCATCTCTGACTCAAAACAATCTAATGCTTATCCTTAAACTTTTAGATGTTGTAGCCCGTACTGACCTGATTACATTTTGATTAGCTATGAAATAAAGGAGTGTGTCTTCCATTAAATTCTAACTTAGAAATATTAGTTCAGGAAACCAATAAATAATATATTCTCCTCACTTAATGATTATGGATCAGCTGCACTGCATCACAAACATTTTAACTTCAAAGTGATGCACAAGTTGTTATATGTTGAGGTGCAACATGAACTTATTGTGTGGCAGATTCAATTTATTTTTAACATCCTTTTACTGAATTTTTATTACATTTTATTCTCTCGTTTGGAGCACTGGGTGGGCATTAGGGGCACAGCACTGGAGTGGTTCAGGTCCTACTTGACGGGGCGAACTTTTTGTGTCAGCCTTGTGACTGTGTCGTCCTCCGCTCCCCTCTTGTGTGGTGTCCCACAGGGCTCAGTTCTAGGCCCCCTCCTCTTCTCTTTATATTTGCTTCCTCTTGGTTCTGTACTGAGAAAGCACGGCATTGCTTACCACTTTTATGCTGATGACTGTCAGATCTATGTCCCTCTAAAGAAAAAAGGCAGATACCTTACACAGCCATTACTTCAGTGTCTCGATGACATTAAGGCTTGGATGTCTGTTAACTTTTTAAAATTCAATGATAAAAAGACAGAGGTGATGGTTTTTGGTAGCTCCACTGAGACCCCCAATGTGTATGTAGATTCCCTGGCACAGTATGTTAAGCCAACTGTCACAAACCTGGGGGTCAAAGTGGACTGTGATCTGAAGTTTGATAATCAAATTAAGGCAGTGGTAAAATCTAGCTTCTTTCACCTCAGGCAGCTGGCAAAAATAAAGCCAATTCTTTCACGGCAGCACTTTGAGACAGTGATCCACGCCTTTGTTAGCACTCGGCTGGATTACTGTAATGCACTTTATATTGGGGTCAGTGCATTATATATTAGTCATCTACAGAGGGTGCAAAATGCTGCAGCTCGTCTTTTAACAGGCACTTGAAAGTTTGAGCACATTTCCCCTGTTTTAGCTTCACTTCACTGGCTGCCCATTTCTTTTAGGATTCATTTTAAAATTCTTTTATTTACTTTTAAAGCTCTCCATGGCCTAGCTCCATCTTATCTCTCTGAGCTGCTACAGCCTTATACACCCACCCGCTCTCTCAGGTCAGCTGATCAGCTGCTCCTGAAGATACCCAGGACTGGGCGTAAACTTAGAGGAGATCGTGCTTTTGCTGTAGCAGCTCCAAAACTGTGGAACGAGCTTCCTTTAGAGATCAGACAGGCCACTTCTTTATCTGTTTTTAAGTCACTCTTGAAAACCCACCTCTTTACCCTGGCCTTTGACACCACGTGAGATGTTGGTTTTTTATTTTAGTTGTTTTTAGGTGATTTGATGCCGTTTTATCTTGTTTTTGTTTTAACATAGGGCTGTTTTAATTTTGTTTTATGTGTTTTATTTATTTATTTTGCTGTTTTCTGTTATTCTATTGTTTTAACTTATTTTCTGTACAGCACTTTGTTCCTGTGCTGGGTATTTTAAAGTGCTTTATAAATAAAATTGGATTGGATTATCTCACTTTACTTTGACCATAAGCAATCTGTCACATCCACCAACTCAGCTCTAGTCAGAGTATTTCAGAAACTGCAGATATGCTGGCATTTGAAGATGTCAGAAAAAGAAAATATCCAGTGAGTGGCAAAAATGCTTTGTTGATACTAGAGGTCAAAAAGTAACTTAAGTAACCACTCATTACAAAAAAGCTATGCACGAGAGTCTCTGAATGCACAATAGGTTGAACCTTGAAACAGATGGAGTACATCTACGCAAGACCGGGTGTCAATCGTGTAAGAACAGGATATTAAGAGCTCGATTCACATGGGGTAACCAAAATTGGACAACAGAAAATAAAGTTGGGGGGGGAAATGGCCTTGTCTGATATATCTCAAATTCTATTGCAATGTTCAGATGGTACGATCAGAATTTGGAGTAATCAACATGAAAGCATGGATCCTTCCTCGCTATCAGTGGGATTAGAGTTGGGGCTGTTTTTGTTTTTTTTGTTTTTTTTTTTCCCTTGGGAAATATCTTCTCACAGTCTTTGAGCTTAGTACCAGCTGACCACAGGCTACATGATTACTGCTGCTGATCATGTCCTTCATGACCTTAAACATGACAATGAGTTCCATGTACTCAAATTGCTTTCACAGTTACCAGATCTCAGTCCAGTAGAGCGACCACGGAATGTAGCAGAACAGGAGATTCCCATCATTGATGTGTAGCCAACAGATCTATGTGATGCTGTCATGTTATCATTTTGTTGAATCCTTGATCCAGAACAATCTCAGTCTCATCAAAGTTTTTTTTTCTATTCAAGTGAGAACTTCCTCTTGTAATCCTGTTGTGTATGTTTCACAGCACAGACATCCATGGAGTCCTGTCACTTCTTAAATTACTGTTTTGATCAGACAAGGAAAAACTGCAGATCTCTCTCGGGACAGAGACAAACATTTCTCTTTCAAACATGCATCCTAGTGTTCCTCAGGACGAACAGATGGAAATAATTCCTTGTATTCATTTTAAAGTGTTGGGTTAGCACACAATCGCGCATCTTGATGTAGACTTTTAGATATTTTGCTCCTATTGCTTGAATTCCTGTTCATTGCCCTACAAGGTCTGCAAAAACAATTTTCCCTGGTCAGATCTACTCAAAGAGTGGGAATGAAACCATATTGAAATCATTAAAGGACCTGTGCACTGTTGGCTGCATTTCTCAGCCTCTTGCAGGTAAGAGCTGAAGTCAAACCACAATGCATATCTGAAATATCTGGCTGGAGGAATGTGTGTGTGCCATGCTGATTTCTATCCTGAGGTGTGTTTTCAAGGTCTCAGGCTGCATGGAGGTCCCTGCTCCGGGCCTGCTCCACATTAAAGCCACATGTCTATGTTTTTCTTTCCTACAGGCATGTGATACCTGCAGCTCTCATACTGGCACATGTGCACAATGCTGTCTTAGGATGGAAACCTCATGAGTCCATATGATCTTACTCAGTGTAAAAGATTAGATGACTCACAGAGGTTTTATAAACATTTATAGGTGCGTGAAGCCTGTTTGAAATGTATAATCTTTGATGACTCCAAAGAACAGGTGAGGTAAATGGTAATTGTTGGAAAAAATTACCAAATGCACCAGTTACATTGCATGTATTTATTAGGGAACATACACTTAAAGAAACTGGCAATAAAAGTCTTCACTAGTGCCTATAAAATATTGCAATGTTTCATAACGCAAAATTAAATCATAAAGCTGCAAAAACGGATATTTTTGCCCATTAGCGGACAGAAAAGTTTGCAAACGAATGTATGGGGTTGGGGGTGTGTTACGGTACCTTTTTTACGCCTCAGTGTGAGCAGGCACCTGTGAAACTGAAGGATGATGCACCCTCATACAGTAACTTTTCCATCATAAGGTAGGCCCAACCATATTCATCTACCTTTTTGACTCTAATGAGGACCATCATTTACAAAATGAACATAATATTTTATTAAATAACACCCTTGAACTTCCGAGGAAAGAATTTATTGAGGTCATAGTTCAAACGGACCAAAGGGGGTATTTCCATCCAACTCTACATAAGCAGGTTTGCTTTTGCAACCAGAACAGCTCCCTCTCCAGGTCATTAGAAAGATGCAGCTGTGTGCTGTAGATTAAATGGCCCGTTATACCTGCCTCTGTTGCCCTTGTGAATGGTGAATGAAATATGAGCGTGCAACCATGTTGGTTCTTATTTTTTGGTGAAAACATTAAAAAAAGAAAAGAACTCTGTTTTTGCACAGATGTGTTTAAAATGTATGTCGTAGTCATACAGTTTATTCACACAAAGACCCAGAAATGTGATGGTTATGATATAATCTTGTTCTCCCTTACTTGCACACACTAACACACACTCAGAGTTGGACAGGAAGGGGTTGAGTTTTGCGTTTCCTGTGCTGTATTCCCCACTCTCGGCTCATGCCTTGATGTGAAACGTTCCCCATTTCCTGCAGCTCCCAGGTGAGTGTGTGGCTGGAAACTAATGTTTTCACTGGGAAATTGAAAATCTCCTATATTCACCTTCTTTCCAGCAGTTATTTTCAATGTTTTTCCACTGCCTTTCTCTATTGCAAAGACAGGTATGTGGGCCTTTTTTTTTTCTTTTTTTTTTTTTTGCAAATTTGCTGCAAATTTACAGATTAATTTGGGGATATAGTTGAGTAATCAGAACTAACAATGAAATGAAATGTATCCAGCAACCTATCATGCAATTAAATTCTGTCTGGCCGTGTCGACAACAGTTTCTCAAAGCCAATTAAAAAAAACCATATAGGGCTGTAATGGGCCTTGGAAAGAGGTCCTGACCTTTTTCTCATTCATTAGCTGGTAAAAATTCATGTCTGCAAATCAATGATTTTGAAAACATAATCTAACTATTATTGTTTCTGTATATTGTTCTTTATACTGTAGAAACACTAAAATTCTTCCCAGATGGAAAACACATGAACTCTACCTGGATTTGGTGTTGAGCTGCAGCCTGTCTGCATTTTTTTTTCTGCCTCTGTCTGTTTTCCCCTTCTTCCTTCAAGCTCTACCTGTCTTCTTGTCTTCCCATCTTTTCCATAACCTCTTTCTGTTTACTTCATCTTCTCCCTGTTCACTCAGTTTCTTTTATATTCAGTTTCAACGCTGCTGAGGCGGAGTTGTCTGTCTTTACGATGTGCCGGTTACGATGCCTTAGGGCGCTCCATTTCCATGTTGATCCGCTCCTCAAAACAGACTCAGACATGCTTTGCTGTGCACAATATCTGATAGCAATGATGTATTACAATACCTGCAACCTCTTTTTAAAAAAGACCAGAATTGTGCTGAATTAGGTAGAAAAGAGTCCCTACAGTTTATAGGGACACTCAGGAGTGAACTCAGCATGCCTGCAGCAAACTACTTGGAGGGGGCGGAAGACTGGACTGGGAATGTAGGAGCTAAACATTTTAGTCCAAGTTTCAGTAAAATACTGTTGGGATGGAACTACACAAATCATTTTACAGTAGCTGTGTTGATGTTCAGCGTAGCAGCTGCAGGCTTACTCTTTTAAGGTTTAAATGAGTGAGAGGAAGAGACACCAGGGCTGACAGCAGCAACTGCGGTGCAGTTCAACATCAATGTTTTTTAATTAGAGGTGAGAATTTAAACCTTCTGAAGCAGTGTGGCTATTATAATGAAAGACTCTACCTACTCTATAAAATGTCTTCTTAAAAAAAAACCCCAAAAAACAATCATATAAGAACACATCCACCCATCCACATTAAGGGGACGGCTGTGGAGCGTGTGAGCAGCTTCAAGTTCCTGGGAGTCCACATCTCCGAGGATCTCATCTGGACGACCAACTGCTCCAAGCTGGTCAAGAAGGCTCACCAGCGCCTCCTCTTCTTGAGGACTCTGAGGAAGAACCACCTGTCCTCAGACATCCTGGTGAACTTCTATCGTTGCACCATCGAGAGCATCCTGACCAACTGTATAACAGTTTGGTACGGGAACTGCTCTGCCTCAGACCGGAAGGCGTTGCAGAGGGTCATGAAAATTGCCCAGTGCATCGCCGGAGCACCACTTCCTGCCATAAAAGACATCTACAGGAAGCGGTGTCTGAAAAGGGCTGGGAAAATCATCAGAGACCCCAGTCACCCATCACATGGACTCTTCACCCTCCTGCCCTCTGGGAGGCGCTACAGGAGCCTCCGGACTAAGACCACCAGGTACCGGAACAGCTTCTTCCCCACAGCTGTCACACTCCTGAACTCTGCCTCCTGACATCTGACCCACGTTAACACATGGACTGAACATACACACACCCACAATGGACAACTGTACCCTCAAACACACAATAATAACATGGACTGAACCACCACTCACAACAACTAGCACTTTATATAGCCTCTGTAGGAATTATATCTCACTTATCTTAACTGCACTACTGTATAGCTCTGTGTAAATAATCATTCTGTACATTCGATAATTTTTAATCCTACAACTGTTTACAACTTGCATAGTTCCCATTTCTGTATAACTGTATATCTCAGATTTCTGTAAAGTTATTTAGTTCATATTCTGTATAGTTTTTCATATTTATATCCTGTTCATAGCCTGTACATACCTATAGTTATAGAATATTCACAACATACTTCATACCGTGTACATTATAACATACCATAATAGACCCATTTCTGTAATATACTTACATATCTATATTATTGCTAATATATATTGTAATATATCTATATCACTAAAGCACTTCTGGATGGATGCAAACTGCATTTCTTTGCCCTGTACCTGTGCATGTGCAATGACAATAAAGTTGAATTCTATTCTATTCTATTCTATTCATGCTAAACAAAGAGTCCTGAATGGTCCAGTCAGGACTTGACAGTTTTGTAGAGTGTAAATGTTTCAGAGGAGGAGGGCTACATTTTTGGGCTTTTCACTATGACATTATCTATGGCTTACCATAACACATGGTGGTTAAGCCAAGTAACCTTTCCAGTAAATAAAATAGAACAGATTTGTCAAAAATAGCTGGAGGAAGGACACAAATGCAAAGCAGAGAGGCAAAAATGATCTTTAATACAAATGAATAAAGAAAAAATACATAAAGTGCAACAATTAAAGCAAAAACAGAAATGCAAAAACCCAAGAGAGTATTGAAACTTTCTCCTTGAACTTTTTTTCAGGCTGTTGGTCACTGGTTTTGTTGTAAATGTTTTCAGAATATATATGCACTTTTTCTTACACAAAAGAAGCCACAAGTTACCATGTTTTTAACATACAAATAAAATGAGAATACGTTTAATCACACAACAATGTGTGTTAGACTGGTAGGGCCCTGTGGCTGTCTATCAAAGAGCTGATGCCCCTATTAATACACACCTTTACTTTGGGGATACTTTTTAAGCTCTTCAGGTCGTATCAGAGGGTAACGTTTGAGCTCATCTGCTCATTTGTTTAATGCAGGAGTCTGTGGGAACCTGTATTCCCTATGTGCGATGATGGAAACTCTATTGAATCACTTCAGGTACAGTTGTTGATACAGTTGGTAGAGAGAGAAAAAAATCACCTCAGCAGCAACAGAAGAAGTGACTTGTCTCTGAATACCTCACTCAGCTAAATATAGCAAAGAGATCCTTGTCTGTCAGCCTCCCCCCCCCCCCCCCCCCCGCCCTTATCTTAATTATTTCCAGACCTCTCAGTCTACACCCAAACATTCACAAACACACGCATATGCACACAAGGCTGATGGAGAAGAAAATGCAAGTGTTGTATTGATTGGCTTTTCCTGTTAAAGCCAGCCTGGGGTGTGACCCTGTATGTGTGTGTGTGTGTGTGTGTGTGTGTGTGTGTGTGTGTGTGTGTGTGTGGAGGGGGGGGCATCTGTGTGCCTATGTAGGATATATTGTTTTAGTGCATGATCTTTGATCTTTTCAGACAAATAAGGAGCTGGAACAGAAATACAATTCTTTTAATTGTTAATTGGGATTCTTCTGAAAAACATTCAATCAGTTTACAGTAACTATCTAATAATTTCACATGATTACCATAAGATAATCTAGCATAGAAAGTTCAGCAGTGGTTAAATATGCCACAATGGGTTTTTTTTCTTTTCACACATGCAATCCTGTGTCACTGGTGCAGTGATTAGAACTGTCGTCTCGGAGCAAGAACGTTCAGGTTTAAAATCATCTGATTGGCTGGTGCATTAACCTGTTCTCCCTGGACCTGCATGCTTTTATCTCCAGGTGATCCAGCGAGAGGTTAATTGCTACTTGGCTGTAAGTGCTGTTGTTATCATGTCTGAGACTTCAACAGACTCAACAGAAACATCTTGGGTGTAATGTGCTCCCTTGCCATCATCAGCTGGGGTAGGTTTAGTCTCCTATAAACATTTAGAGCGGTCATTCCCAACGGCAAGAGTGCTGCGGCCCCTTAAAAACCAGAAAATCCCACAAGGCCCAGCCAATCCTAAATATTCACTTTAATTAAAATACAAGAAAAAGTGATGTATTTCCTTGAAAGGTTTATCCAAAAAACCTAACCTACATTCGTTGTTGGCTATAAATTGCTAATTCTATCCACTCATATGCCAAATATTGAGGCCTGAGGGTGACACACCGGCCACTGGGACACAAACTTTAATAAAAAGCCAGCAAATTTCGATCAGAGTAATTAATAATATCACAAACTAACAACCTTCTATTTCCACTTTTATTTAACTCTTTATATAAAGAGATAAATTTATATAGATATGCAACTGTACATACTTCTCTATGTACTATACATCTGTTATTACTGCGGACCACCTGGAATACCTTTGTGACCCACATTTTAGGAATGACTGATTTAACGGCTGTAGCATGAACCTAGCTTTACTAGCTTTAATGTAGCTTTGATACCAATGACTGTATTGGATGATACATAACTTGACATTTTGGTTTGTTTTGTAGACATAGATACAACAGAGTTTTCTAGGGAAAAAAAAAAAAAATCCCTCAAAATTTTAAGATGCAGCTAGTTGCGATGTGACGTGTGCATAACACATAGTTAAAACCTGTGAAGACTATTGCATATTCTTTAAATAGCTCAGGTATTTTGGCTCAGCATTATCGACTGCAGCTCCAGGGTAACAAGTGTGTGGAGACGGCCATGTGTTGGCATAGATTATTAGATTATGCCCATTTTCTGGCGTCTCCTGTGCACCCCAGTCTTTTAAAGCTCCACCTATCAAACCTGGTTGAGAAACAGTCCACATAATGTTCCTGCGCAGACAGCATTATTGCTCCTCATGGATCCAAACCTCATATCTGCAATACGAAGAACATCAGCCTTTATTAACCCAAGTGCCTTCCAGCAGCAGGGGTGCATATTTCAGGTAATTGTTGACTCATATAATCTGAATGCCTGATGATTTTTTTAATGATAAAAGGATTTTAAATGGCTATCATCAGGGCTGTGTGTGTTTGAGAAATAACATTAGATGAAACTTTACTGATCTCAGTAGGCAAATTGGGCAGCAGCAGCAGCAACAGCAAGGAATAAAATGGCAAAAAAAAAAGAAGACAAAATTGAGGTTTAGTACATATGTATGAAATAAACAGCTGTGAACACTGCAGGAATTATAAGCATCAGATATGTTTTACTGAGATAAATTACCTAATGGCATGGCTATCCGTCCATCAGTTATTAATAATGTCATTTGGCTAATGAGCTCGTCCTCCAGAAAACCCTTTAAATCTCAAACACACTAAGAACAAGCATGGATGGTTTGTTTCTGTCAGAGGCGATAATCATATGAGCGGATTTTGACACTGAAAAGTGAAAATGCCACTGAAATAATTGAGGTACATACGTCAAACTGGTGTGGTTGTCTCTAAACTCAGAGACGCAGGCTCTGATTAAAACACATCAGTGAGCAGCTCAGTCACATTATCCTAAGCACAAACAAATAGGTTGTTTATTTTTATTTAGTCCCACATACTGCATTATCATGCTCAAGGAAATTCTCCCCAGATGTGTGTTTATCCGCTACTGAAAATAGTCCCCAGCAAATAAACTGTTTGCATACAGATTTTTTTTATTTAGTGCTTTTATTTTTCTTTAATGAGTTTAATCTTCCAGATGATGCAAAAAGCACCATTTTATTTGTTTGTTTTATAGTTTCATTATCATTTCCAGTTTATCAATATTGTTAATTCCTTCTGGTTTCACATCTGTGATTGGATCAGTTTGGGCTTTCCGGTTGTTTAAAATAATGTATTTTTAAAGATAAATGTGGCAACAGGAAGTCAAAAATCAAAAAGAATCCCCACTGCAGAAAACCTTTGATGTTTGGGTGATCGGCCTGATTCAGAAAGGAAAGGTTGAGAGAAAGGACATTAAAAACAAGTGTGTGTGTGTGTGTGTGTGTGTGTGTGTGTGTGTGTGTGTGTGTGTGTGTGTGTGTGTGTGTGTGTGTGTGTATATATAAGCAGGTACCAGTCTATTGGTGGGGTGCCTCCCTGCAGTAAGGAAGCTGTGTCTGTGTTTAGTTGTGTTTAATATGGATATTTGTGCATTTGAAAATGAATGTGTGTGTCATGTGTGTCTCCATTTATTTTACATCATATTAATCTCTGTCTCTAGTTGCAGTCTTTTCAGGTTGTGTGTATGTTTTTCAAACAGGAAGTAATCCGTCTTTTCAAATATAATATAATATTTTAATATATATGCAGTACTTTGGATAGTTAGGGGTTCTTTACTTGCTTACATTTAGTATTTAGATTATTTAAATGCTTTTATTCCAAGCAACTGTGCAAAATGACTCCTCACAACCACTAGGGGGCAGACAGGCAAAATCATTTATTCACTTTTCAGAAACTAAATCACTGAAAAGTGGGTGTAAGTGGCTGAAAAGTTACTTTCCCTTAAGAGAAAACGGAAGTTGTTGTTGGGGACTGAAAGTTAATGACACACTGAAATCCCTAAAGTTTATGGAATTTTGGTTAATTGTATGGATTAAACAAATGACACTAATGGCTCTTGGCTCTGGAGTAATCGCTGAAATTACTCCAGAGATCTAAAGCGTATCTTATATGAATATTTCCCATAATGCTGAAATGCCAAGTGTATCATATTTAATACATTAGTTTTTATGACTTTTTTGAGACTTCCACATTATTAGTGTGAATTTTCCCCCTGAGAAATCTGAAGAAATTGCACAATAAAATTTCAAGCAATAAATTGCACAAAAATGCCAGCTGAAGTAAAAAAAATAAAAATATTAATTAAATTAAGACTCATACATGCACATTGATATTTAATTTTTTTTATGGGTCTAAAGTTAAAAAAATACCTGTGTCAAAAAGATGAACCATTTTGTAGTTATTTCATGGTTCAGGCTTTACAGGGTTAAAAACGAGTTCAACTGTTGTTTCATTCTTTTATTCTGAAGCACATTTGAATTCATGGGATTATTTTCTTCTTTTCTTATGTATGTGTACTTTTGATATTTGTTTTGTTTTCTGTTCATTATTAATCATACTGTCTGTGTAAAACACCAGCTTCTAATCTAGGCATGGGGATATCTTTAGAGTCCTGCATATGCAAACCATGCATATGTCACAGAGGGACAACACAACAATAAACAAGGGGAGACTGAGACAACATGAAGACAATATAGATACAGTATAATGAGACGGGGGAAGTTAGCTCAACACAAAACACATTACATATCCATTACCAAAATAAAACAGGAAATGTGACACAACATGAATCCATCCATCTTCTTCTGCTTATGTAATCCAGGGTCACAGCGAGAACATAAATCATTTGACAAAATGAGCTCTTAAGACACCGAGACCATGACAGCTGTATATAGATTCAAGGACTCAAGAGATTTTTCAAATTAGCAAAGAAAAAAAATATATCAACATTTTTCTGGAAATGTATGTTTCCATTAAAATAGTAAATGGCCTGTATTTGTATAGCGCTTTACTAGTCCCTAAGGACCCCAAAGCGCTTTACACAACCAGTCATCCACCCATTCACATTCACACACCGGTAATGGCAAACTACATCGTAGCCACAGCCACCCTGGGGCGCACTTCGTAATCCATTTAAAAATTCATCTTAAGTCACTGTCTGCTTATTCAGAAAAGTCCTGTTTAATTTTTTATAGGAGATGTACTCCAGAGAAGCTCCTCACTGTACAGGTGAGACGCTCGTGACTGACTCGCAACACAAAAGCTGCCAAAATAAGTGAAAAGCAAGGATTCTGGTATCTTACTGCCCCTGAGGATTTTTATCCCTTTCCAAATTTATTTAACAACACAAATTCAAAACAGCTGATTATTCAGCTTCATTATATGACATAAACCCTGTATTCTCTCTCCCCTTGAGCTTTTCTCTCTTAACTGTCACCAGATTTTTGTTATCTTGTCCACACAAACAGTTTTATTTGAATGTAGTTTGCAATTTTTCTTGCACAGAATTTATGCAGATAAAGTTATCACATCATTCCACCAAATGTTACAGTTTATGGCAATAAGACATGGAAGAAAAGCACAAAACTGCATAAAAGGTCAACCTAAACCTCCAGACATTTGAACACTTTTACTAATTTGTAATCCATGATCATTTCTGCACTAACATCTGAATGTGAAATAAAGCTTCACTCTGCTGATCTGTTACTTACAATCATCTAAAAGCCTTTATGTCCCATTAATTTATTTTACTTGTGATGTGACAGATGGACGGTGGGAGTATGTAAATAATCATAACAACAGCAAAAATGTACTGACAAGGTGAAAGTGAGGGTCTAGAATCTAGTTATAGTTCAATCACTATATCAAGCTAAATGAAAAGGCTTTAAGCTGAATTCATACTGATGTAGATGTAAACTTTACATAAACTGATTTTTGTGCTCTGAGGCTGAAAAGTATGCCAAAAACTGCCATTCTTTTAACGGGCACCTGAGGCTATATCCAAAGAAGTGAGTAACTCTCAGCAGTAGGAATACACTTGTTTACAGCTTGGACCAAAGCCGTTTTTTGTATCTATGGCTAATTTTCTACTTGTAACAGCTTCATGCAGGGTGGAATTTTATATAACTTACCCATTTAAATTGTGTGCAAGTGGATGTAGCCACATTTAGTGACAGGTGCGTGGAAACTAGGTCAGTACTGTTTTAGTGGGCCTCACCGAAATTGACCTCTCAGCCACGTAACTGGGTAAGTTTTGTATTATTTAAAAATGCAAATCATCAGCTAGTCCAAGAACTTTGTGCTCCAATTCTAGTGTGTGATGTTCAAGTATTTAGTTTGTTACACCAATATATTGTATTGATATAGTTTGCTTACCAAGCTTGGAAGCATTGGGTGATAACTACATCCTCTTGCTAACGCACTGCTTACACCAGGCTGTTTTTCTGTTTGTTTGTTTTTCATTGTTATTTTTAAGTATGAGTGATAGAGTGAAATAACATGTTTTAATTCAAGTTTATTATTTATTACATCAACGCTAAAAAGAGTTTAGTATTGATTGCTTAACTACAAAGGATTGGAAACAAATCTTTCATCCATTCTGTTTGGGAAATCTATCCATTCATTTACTTCCACTTACCTAATTCCGGGTCACAGGGGGCGGGGGGAGCCTATGCCACCTGTCATAGGGAAAGCTGGGTTCCACCATGGACAGGTTGCCAATCTCTCACAGGGCAACACATCCATTCACACTCACATTCACACCTACAGTCAATTTAGCATGACTAATTAACCTAATTGCATGCATGTTTTTGGGCTGTCCAAAGAAGCCAGAAAGGCAAAGAACATGCACACACAAACTGGGTTGAGACTCAGAACCTTGTTGCTTTGATATTCAGTACAAATCACTGGTCCACTCTGCTTGACACTCAGGAAGCTTTAGGTTTTAAATGTGGTGCCTAAAGTTAGATATTTGGGTCACATCATGACTGATCTCTGCAATGATGATGTGCAGCACCACTGCTGCACAGTATATGCACAAGCAAATATGCAAGTCTTTAAATTCTACATGTGTACAGATGATGTTAAAAGCTCCTTTTAGATGGCTTTTTTTTATTGTACTCCATCTTAAACCACAATTATGGCACAAAAATGAAAGAAAAAAGCTTTAGGATGTTGCTCAAGCTTGTGCAAGTGCAACACTAAATGTGTATTGTTTTAAGTTTTGATTGAGTAGTGTTAGTTTGTTCTTTTCCTTTGTTTGATGACTTCATTTACTTTTGTTTGAGCAACCAAAAAAAAGTCAAGTGGATTTCATAATGGTTTTGAACACACTAACAATAAAAAGCCCATTTAAGCCTCTCAGAAAATTCCTAATAGAACATCTCAGCTTTTCATTAGTTATCTATTGTTTTACAGAGTTTTTCAAATCCTGCAGGAGGCATTACTCTCAAAACAGAAATAGTAACACCCATGATGTTAACCTATTGCTCCCTCTTGATGCAGTGTAACCACTGCACTGTTAAGCCAGGGGGCTTTTTTAAAAAAAATCTACATAAATATACACGGTACGGTATCATATACCAAACATTAAATGTATTTTTTTTCCTAAAAACTATGAAAATACAGATTTCCATGCAGTAGTGTTGCAACACAGAATCTGACATGATGTCTATGCCTATTCAGGCCTCACTGGGAACAATGTAAAGCACAAAATGTGTGGGATAAACATGTAATTGTTATACTTTTACCAGAAACGTGGAAATCTTTGATCATCTGTTTTCAAAAGCAGGCCAACACGTTCGCTGTCTGCATGTTGGCAAGAGCCCGAGGACCACTGCCAAACACAAGGGCCGCAGAGGGATTTGAATAAATGTTTCTACAATCACTGTTTCCTCGTGTCCTTTTTAGATGAATTAAAAGGAGATGATATGGTGGCTCTGCTTGTTTTGGATGCACTGTGCAAGGAATGAGACAAAGACTAAAGAAAAGCGCTCTTGCGTAAATCAAAAGTTGTTTGACTTTGGAGACCAACTTTTTCCTTTGTGTGTTGATAAAATCAAGAACTACACAAAAAGTGTACAAGAACTAAGGAATTTTCTACACCAGTCATTGCAGTTAATCAAATCGCAATCACTATTGCTAGGATTTAGTTTCCCGTGAAAGCTCCAAGAGCAAGGCAGCTCTCAGATTGTGGTTTTTGATTGTTTTGCCAGTTTCATAAAAAAATTATAGTATGAGACATGTGCTACAGATATATATATATAAAAAAATTATTTACTGACCTCTTACAGCTACAATCAATAAGATTTATTAATAACATAATGTAGGGTGCGATCGTGGCTCAAGAGTTCGTCTTGTAATCGGAAGGTTGCCGGTTTGAGCCCCGGCTCCGACAGTCTTGGTCGTTGTGTCCTTGGGAAGACACTTCACCCGTTGCCTACTGGTGGTGGTCAGAGGGCCCGGTGGCGCCTGTGTCCGGCAGCCTCGCCTCTGTCAGTGCGCCCCAGGGCAGCTGTGGCTACAATGTAGCTTGCCATCACCAGTGTGTGAATGTGTGTGTGAATGGGTGAATGACTGAATGTAGTGTAAAGTGCTTTGGGGTCCATAGGGACTAAGTAAAGCACTATACAAATACAGACCATTTACCATTATGTTTAGAAACAGAGTGGACCTTTCAAATTATTTCACACATTTCCTCTAGGTTCAAATTTGTAGCTCTTTCTCAAAAAATTTGAGTGATTTCATTATTGTAAACCCAGTAAATGTGCTTTTAAAGTGCAATCAACACTTTGAAACGGTTCAAACACTGGATAATATCTCATTATGGCTTCCAGATGGACTAAATAAATAAAAAGAAGCTTGCAGCTAGCAGCATGAAATAGTGAAGAAAGGGGAGCCGATATCATGTGATGCATTATTGAGCAAAGTGTAAGAATAGTCTAAGAAGAATTTTGGCTTTCAAGTTTTCTTCAACTGACTTTAAAACAGTCTTTGTCTCTGTCCTTTGTTACTAAAGTCCTAAAGATACAACACAGTCTTAAAAATAAATACATCTGCACCACATGGGACAGAGATCTTGGCTCCTCTTGTCAGCAGCCTGCTGAGATAATTACACGGTGCAGACTACATGAACATGGCCTAATAATACACAGTGCAGACATGGCAGGCTTGTAAGGTTCACCAGATCAGCAGCTTGGCCCAAAACCATTCTCGTTCTTACTGTTTTTTAATCAGTTGGAAGAAAAAGGTGAACACCTGAAACAGACAGTATTATTTGTAATTGTTACTGTACGGGGGACTTCTTGAAGAAAGAAATCAGCTGCTAATCTGACCGAAAGCTTGTTTGTGTCAATGAAACTTTGAACTTTATAAGCCGATCTTTTAAACTATTCACTGAATTCTCAGCGTCACAAATTACCAACATGATGTTAACAACAATCCAAGGGAGAGCAGCAGCTCCAGTCCTTCATTAAATACCACAAGCGATTAGATGATGAGAGAGAAACTACAGGAAAAGGAAACTCCATCCACAGGTGGACCCACAAGGAAGCGTCACAGAAGAATGAAAGGGACAGAAGGACTGAGAGAGAGTGAGTGAGAGGGAAAAAAACAGGGAAAATCCCAAAAAGTTATTGTTAGAGGCCAAAAACCAGGGGTATTAATATCCAGGTAAAATACCCCAGCTTGCTCCAGATCCTTTAAATCACCTTCAATTAATTCAGTGAGATTTTTTAGGTGTAACTGATTTTGCAGAAATGGAAATGTTTTCCAAATTCAATGTTTTTTAATGTGACATAAACAAAAGTACAAATGTTGGACTAGAGTAGGATTAACCTCTTCAAATCTTATGTTATTTAGTTCCATTTAGTTTGATTAAATCTTCTTTAAATAGCACCAAAACAATACAATTATTCAGCAAAGAATTCAACCCCAGCAGTTTTTATGGGTTGTTTTGAGTTAACTCTAGTATTCAGTGAGGTTTCACGGAGTCCTGAAAACTTCACCCCTGATAAAGTCTTTTGGAGCATCATGACCTGCCTCCTGTCTGTTTTGGCTCCACAATGGGCCACAACAAACAGCTCACCATTAACAACAGAAAGTTAATGTCAAGTGGACATTGGATAGTGTTCAGAACCCAGCCTTAACTTCTCTGATCACCTATTCTGCTTGTCTCTAAAGCCTGTATGTTTTATACCTTGTACTTGTGAAATACTTTTAACATCTCAGTTACAGTTCTGGTATCTGCTGGTATCTGCATGCAGTTTAAATTTGAATGGCTATACACAAATGAATTAATCATCATTTACTCATAAACACAGAAGCATAAAGTCAATCTCAAGTTCCCACAGAACATACATCCCTTAGTGCAGGTATAATGCCTTTCAAAGGCCAGAAGCTGACGTGAGCTCCACTGAGCTGAAATGACAGAAAGGGAGCAGTCAGATACAGAAACACAAAGAACAGGAGAGATAGAGAAGGAGCTTTTCAACAATGCTGCTTAATAAATCAAACAGGCAGATGAAGGTTCTGCAGTCTTCATGAACTCCCTGCACTGTAGCAAGCATGTTATCTCCCATCTCAGAGGTGAAAAATGAGGTTGAGGTAGGTACTAGTACGTCAGGTTTTGTTCCCCGCTTCCCATTTCTTGTTTAAATTCCTCTTCCGCTCTGCCAAAGTTGCTTTGAGGTGATTAGTTTGGTTGAGTTTTATGGTGAGTTATTATATTTTTTCAAGACTTTAGTGTAATGTTGCCCAAAACTCTGTTCACTTAACAGTAATCTCCAACACTCGGTCTTCCTCCCACAGTCCAGCACCATGCAGGTTGGGATAGATGATGCTCTAAATTCGTTGTAGATGTGATTCTGTTTCTTTCTGTGTGGGAGCACTAGCCAGAGCACGACTGTTTATTTAGAGGCTTATACTGCCATCTTGTGGCAGTAGTGAAGACTGACAGGCTCACTTGTTTCATTCATATAGTACCATTTCACAATAGTTCATCCCAAACTATCTTATAATGGGAGGCAAAGACTGCGTAATATTAAAGAGGAAACACCAAGTTCACAATCCCCTATTAGCAGAACTTCCTTTTCTGGAGGGTCGTCTGGTAGAACAAGGACTAAGAGAGACACAGGCGTGTTCCACTGGTTTGGGAGTTCATTGAGAAACCATGAACAACAAACACAAGACCAAATTCGTTGCCTTTGAATACACGTCTATTGTAACAGTTGCAACAACAATTTTAAGGAAAAACAAAATTCAGTTAACATTAGCTTGTAAGGTAATAGGCACCAGTCTGTCTAGTTTGCTGTGTGAAGATGGGATGTGTCAGTATGCCTCAAGGTAATTTGTGAGCCACAGATGCCAGTTTATGATAAATCACAATCTTTCATTACATTAAATAATACATCAGAAATCAACACTTAAGAACATTTATTCTAGAGTTAAACGGCAGTCAATACGTCTTGTCTTTTTGGTTTTGATGAATTAATAAGTTGACTTTAGAGTGTCCAGCAGCAAAAGTAACTTTAATTTTAATAGATATTTTAATAGACATGAGACAAAGTCTGCAGCAACATCACCCTGTGACAACTGGATCGTCTCGCAACATCAAAGTACCTCAGTGTGACAGAAGGACTGAATCTACATCGTGTCAAGAATTCAGGATACGCTTTTTAAGTTTTATACAAATAAACCTTTTTCAAATTTTACCAACTTTAATGATGAAAACAGAAAACTTACAAGCATTTACATGAC
The DNA here is from genome assembly GCF_057382095.1 of Aulonocara sp. 'chitande type north' Nkhata Bay. NCBI lineage: Eukaryota > Metazoa > Chordata > Actinopteri > Cichliformes > Cichlidae > Aulonocara > Aulonocara sp. 'chitande type north' Nkhata Bay. The sequence continues at coordinate 9,252,362 of NC_141361.1, forward strand.
ACTATGGAGTATTAACACAAAATTATAGCTATACCTTGAGGGTAAGGAGGATCCCGTTCTACCTGTTGTGATAAATTACAGACTTTAAATGTTTAAAATAGTGAATCATTAATCAACACATTTAACAGGTCAGACATGATTATCACAGTTTTATGGCAGTCGTGACTTTAATTTTTGTTATTCATTGTCTAGTTTGAAACTATAACTTGGCCCTATTCTGTGCAGCATCAGAGCTCAGATGATTTCTGAGGAAATCTTGGATCTTCTTCCACATGTGGACCTCAGCTGCTGCGTGGGACTTGGGCTCACCTCCCCACAAGGCTGGCTTGCCTAAAACCCCATGGAAGCTGGAAGGGCAGTAGGGTCCATAAGGTGGCTCTAAGTAGTGTCCAGCTCCAGGGTATGACACACTCTCAAACTTCTCCTTCCCGTGACGCTTCAGTCTCTCCACCATCTCATCCATGTAAGCCTTGCTGTCCCATTGAAGGTCATCCTCAGAGGCCACAAAGAGGAAATGTCCTTTGGCTCGTTCAATGGGAATCAGGCTGCCCTTGTTCTCCTCCGCCAGAGGATTGTTTAAAACGTATTTGGTGTTGAAGGCCCCTGACTCAGTGGGAATCGCTTTCTTTAAATCAAACATTAATGCAGAATGTATTTGTCTTTTCTTATAGTAGAGAGGGAAAACTATATTGGCAGAGCAGCCATTGATCCACACTGTGGCCTCAACATCTGGTAGGTAAGAAGCAACTGATAAGGCAAGATCTCCACTTTTGGAAAGGGATATTACACCAACTTTTTTACTGGAACCCTGTGGAAAAACATGTCAATGAACAGCCATCAAAGTTGTCTTCAACAACTATGAGTCTTCCAGAATAAATTAACTCACCTTAGTTAGTTTTTTTAGAAACTCGACAGCTTCTTCCAAATAATCCAGGTGGATCTCCTTAATGTTTTTGGGCAGGTCATCGTGGCCATACAGGGCAACAGTCAGAACCAAAAATCCTCTGCTGGCCAACAGAGAGGCTCTTTTCTCTGACAGACCTCCACCAAAAGTGTACAAATCTAACACAGCTGGGAAGGGACCCCTGCCTGGAATGAAACATACATGCAAAGCAAGCATATTTTTGTATGGAGCTAAAATTATGAGTAACTGTAACTAGGACATTTTCAAGTATGTACTTTTTTTCCTAAATGATGCTGACAAACCTGGAGGAGTAAACAGGACTCCTCGAATGTTCCCCTCTTTGATGGGGACCCGAATGACCCCATCTCCCATTAGAATCCTCTCATTAGTCGCCTCTGCCAGAATCCGGCCCTCACCTGCCTCCTCGTGCACTGAGAACTTTACCATGGATGGATTAAGGGCATTTGTCTTCTGAAGTCTTTTATGCAAAGAGTCCGGTGTCATTGACCAAAGCAGACCCATCGGTTCAACCCCAACGTAGCTCCCACTGAGTGAGGGGTCTCTCTTCAAGTCAATCTCCCCGTTGCCATTGGCTCTGTAGGTGGCCGCAGAGCTGAACACAGTTCCCTTGTCGTCGGTTGAGCTGGCTCTCAGGGAGACCACCTGCCTCGACCTCAGCCCGGCCACCTTCACCTGAATAGGCTCATCAAACAGACACCTGGCACTCGGGAGCAGCCTCAGCCTGATTTGGGAAGCCATGTCTTCAGCAACTTTCCTTTAAGTTACACGTTTAGACTTTGCCCTATAGAAAAATAAACAAAATAGTGCTACTGCACACGTTATTTTTATTACTCTAAGAGGTGCTGTGAACTTTAGCCTTTTAGAGTACACACTGGCCTTGTGGTAAAGTTAAAGAGTCCTATTGTATTTCACTCCAACTCTAGCATCCAAAGTGGATGTAAACGACGATGTGATATACGTCTTCCAGCTTTGTTTGGCTCAACAGAACTGTCAAGTTTCAAGGGTCCTGTGCGCTTTTATTTTGATGCCTTCCTTCCTACTTCCCTAACCCTCTCAGACCTGCAGTAACAGAACTACAGAAGCATTAGCGCTAGCTAAAAATCTTTTCTTCCCCCCACCAAGGGTAAAAGAGCAGGAAATATTTTTACATTTCTGTAAAAGCCTGAAGCCTCACCACCTAGACTTTTGTCGAGGATCAAGGGAAGACAGAGTACAAGAAAAGCTTCGTAGACTTTGGCTTCACTAACTAGTACATTTAAGCATTAAACATACGACTTAAGCCTGAAAACAAAAGCTTTACCTGACGCTTAACCCTCCAAATGTGGAGGCATACTGTTAGATTTGTGTTCTCATGAGTAAATATATTAATTTATTTTATGTTGTGAAAGAAGTTTTCTGATTGTCATTTTATTTTGAAAAGGATTTTATTTTGGTGATTATAGACTACTTCACTTCCTGTTCCTGTTGTTCCGAAGCGCGAACTGCTGAAGTAATGTATGGTTTTCCCCTCCTGTGTTGTTAACAATAAAAGAAACGGGAAAAGTAATCAACCACCAAGTGTGTGCATTATTAAGAGAACATGGCCGAAGAAGAAGAAAACTCTTCGAGCTCAACAGGTTATGGGCCCAGGCGTGACACAACAGGAGGAAGATGGCAGAGGTTAGTGTTCAACGGAGACGAAAACAGTTACGAACTTTGGGAGGCAAAGTTTCTCGGCCACATGTGGATCATTGGTCTAAAGGACACTATATTATCAGCCACTAACCCAGATGCAGAGAAGAACGCTGAATGCTACGCTGAACTGATACAGTTTCTTGATGATAAAAGCCTTTCACTGGTAATGAGAGATGCGACTGACGATGGAAGAAAAGCTTTAAAAATACTACGTGACCACTACGATAGTAAAGGCAAGCCCAGAATCATCGCACTGTACACAGAGCTGACGTCTTTACAGAAGAAACCAGATGAGACAGTGACAGATTATATTATCCGGGCTGAAAAAGCAGTGACCTCCCTAAGAAATGCAAAAGAAGTCATCAGTGATGGACTTATTATCGCTATGATTCTAAAGGGGCTTCCTGAAGCTTACAAGCCATTTGCTATTCACACAACTCAAAGCAGTGAAGATTTAACATTCACACAGTTCAAAAGCAACCTACGAAGTTATGAGGAAACCGAGAAATTCGACAACAAAGTAAAAGCGGATAATGTGATGAAGGTTGATTTAACATCAATCACCTGCCATGGATGTGGAAACCGAGGACATTTTGTAAAAGATTGTCGCCAAAAGGGAACACCTAAGTGGTGTAGCTACCATAGAAGCTCGACACACAGTGATGAGACATGTAGAAGAAAAACCAAATACAGAGATGATGCGAAACTAACTGTAGTAAAACAAGAGGACAAGAAAGAAGAGCAGACTTTTGTATTTAAAGTTAGTCAAAGACTTCTGCCTACTGACATAATAAGAGAAGGACTAATGGTGGACTGTGGTGCTACTTCACACATCATTACAGAGAAGAACAAGTTCATAAAGTTTGATGAGACTTTTGATCCTGAGAAACACTACATGGAGCTCGCTGATGGATCCAGGACAAACAACGTCGCACTCAAGAGGGGAGATGCCAACGTCTCTCTACGGGACATACAAGGACACTGTACCACCATCACACTGAGAGACGCCCTGTTCATCCCATCCTACCCTCAGAGCATATTTTCAGTGAAGGCAGCTACAAACTATGGAGCACAGGTGATCTTCAAGAAGGGACAGAATGAACTGGTGAACAAAGATGGGACAGTCTTCTCCATCGAAGAATACAACAGACTCTACTATTTGAAAACGGTAAACAATGAAACATCATACAATGACATGATGTCCTGTGACACTGTTAATCTGGCTTGTGATGTGAAAACATGGCACGAAATTTTAGGACATTGTAATGTTAGTGATGTGTTAAAGCTACCCGATGTTGTAGATGGCATGAAAATCACAGGCAGTGGCATGTTAGATTGTAATGTGTGTACAGAAGGGAAATTCACTAACAACAGAAACAGACAAAGCGACCCAAAAGCGAGTGACCCATTACAGTTGGTGCACACTGATCTAGCGGGCCCCATTGAACCTAGTGGCCAAAGTGGTCATAAATATGCTATATTATTTACAGATGATTTTTCAGGGGCAGTGTCAGTTTACTTTCTAAAACAGAAAAGTGACACCACAGAGGCCACAGCAAAGTTTCTAGCTGACTGTGCACCATACGGCAGTGTTAAGTGCATTAGATCGGATAATGGCACCGAGTTCACAAGCAGTTCCTTCCAGTCTCTTTTAAGGGAAAAGGGTATAAAGCATGAGACATCTGCGCCATATTCTCCCCATCAGAATGGCACAGCTGAGAGGCAATGGAGAACTCTCTTTGAAATGGGGAGGTGTCTTTTACTAGAAAAAGAGCTGCCAAAAGAATTATGGCCTTACGCCATCCAAAATGCAGCACACACCCGCAACAGATGCTACAGTAACAGGACTAAAAGTACACCGTATCAGATGTTAACAGGGAAAAGACCAGATCTCTCAAAACTGTGGATATTTGGGTCAGACTGTTATGCATACATACATGATCACAAGAAACTTGATCCCAGATGTGAAAAAGGGATATTTGTGGGTTATAGTAAAAATAGCCCAGCATACCTGGTCTATAACCCTCACACAGGAAAAGTGTCAAAACACAGACTCGTGAGATTTATCAAGAAGAACACTGTTGAACAACAAACACAGACTGATGAATATGACACAGAAATTCAGACTTATGAACATGTAGTGCCTTTAAAAGAAAGTACAGAACAACAAAATGAAAATGCAGCAGAGAACATACCTCCTAGAGAAGAGGAAACCAACACAAATGAACCAAACCCTGACATAGAAAGAAATGAGGGTGATGAGCAAAACCAAACTGAGCGCTATCCTAACAGAGAAAGGAAACCTCCTAAATATTTAGAGGATTACACATCTAACTGCAAAGATTTAGCAAATGAAACCCCTGTAAGTGTTGATTATTGTTACAGAGCAACCTGTGGAATCCCCCAAACCTATAAAGAGGCGCTGATGTCACCAGAGGCACCAAGGTGGAAACAGGCAATGACAGAAGAAATCAACTCTCTGAAGGAGAATGACACATTCGAACTGACTACTTTACCTACTGGTAGAAATACCATTGGAGGAAAATGGGTCTACGCCCTCAAAGAAAATGAACAAGGACAAATATTCAAAGCCAGGTTTGTAGCAAAAGGTTACAACCAGACACAAGGAATAGATTACCAAGAGACATTTGCACCAACAGCAAACATGACATCTGTGCGAACCCTAATGCAAATAGCAGTCCAGAATGATCTTATTATCCACCAAATGGATGTTAAAACTGCATATTTGCATGCTCCCATTGAGGAAGAAATATACATGGAACAACCAGAAGGTTTTGAGCAAACAGAGTCAGGAGAAAACTTGGTGTACAAATTAAAGAAATCCCTTTACGGGTTAAAACAATCAGGTAGAAACTGGTACAAACTCTTGAATGACTACCTTGAACAAAATGACTTTGAAAGAAACCTTTCTGATCACTGTGTATACAGAAAGGACATTGGACATGAAACTCTACTCGTTATCATCTGGGTAGATGACTTGATCATTGCGGCTAGCAATACTAACTTGTTAAACACATTCAAAGAAACAATGAGGTCAAAGTTTAACATGAAAGACCTGGGGAAAATATCCAGTTTTCTTGGGATACAGTTTATACAAAAAGAGAATGAAATCAGGATGAATCAGAAGAGGTACATTCAAAGAATGTTGGAACGCTTTGGGATGTCTGAATGCAAACCCAGATCCACACCGTGTGAACTAAAAACGGACACTACTACATGTGGAGGAAGTGATGCAAATGAGACTGTTAACTCAAGAGAGTACAGAGAAATAGTGAGCAGTTTGATATATGCCATGACGTGTACGAGACCAGATATAAGCTGGGTTGTTAGCAGACTATCTCAAACACTAGCTCAACCCACGAGAGAGAACTTAGTAATGGCAAAACAAGTCCTCAGATACCTAAAAGGCACAAATGACTTTGAACTGATCTTTAAGAAAAGCAGTGAGAATCTAGATCTAATTGCTTACAGTGACTCTGACTGGGCATCCTCTGTAAAAGACAGACGCAGTACAACAGGCTACTGTTTTGCACTTACTAAAGAGGGACCAGTAATATCTTGGAAAACAAAGAAACAGCCTACAGTGGCACTCTCAACATGTGAAGCTGAATACATTGGTCTTGCAACCACTACTCAGGAAAGCATGTACTTAACCCAACTGTTAAACGGCATGGACAGAAAAAGGTACACATGTACTAAACTGTTTGGGGACAACCAAGGGGCCATTGCGTTGAGTAAAAACCCAGTGAACAGACAGAGGTCAAAGCATATTGATGTGAAATATCACTTCATTCGTGAAGCGGTAAATGAAAGGAAAATCTGCATTGAACACTGTCCATCAGAAGAAATGGCTGCAGACATACTAACAAAACCAGTTACAAGAGTGAGACTCAGAAAGTTTCAAAAATGGTTCTTTGGAAATGCATAAGATGCTATGGGCTAGCAGCATGAGAACAAGGGGGGGTGTTAGATTTGTGTTCTCATGAGTAAATATATTAATTTATTTTATGTTGTGAAAGAAGTTTTCTGATTGTCATTTTATTTTGAAAAGGATTTTATTTTGGTGATTATAGACTACTTCACTTCCTGTTCCTGTTGTTCCGAAGCGCGAACTGCTGAAGTAATGTATGGTTTTCCCCTCCTGTGTTGTTAACAATAAAAGAAACGGGAAAAGTAATCAACCACCAAGTGTGTGCATTATTAAGAGAACATGGCCGAAGAAGAAGAAAACTCTTCGAGCTCAACACATACACTCACGAAATCTCCCACCACTACTGGCAAACGAGCAAAAAGTGTGCAGAGAGCCACGACAAACTCGAGCGCTTATCAAAACAGGAAGTTATCACTAATCCCTTCACAATAAGAGCCTGAACTGCAAACAAACGCAGAGCTGCTCGGTACCGATTATAGCCCCCCAACCCCCCTTCCCCTCTCTCTCTTCCTCTCCACTGCATGGCTTTGGAAAATGTGAATGCGTGCACAAAATTCAGACTTTTAATTGTATTTTCTTAAGTTTTAAAGCTTTATCTGCAATCATACTACATCAAAGTAATTAAGTAATAGAAAAACAACTAAATTAAAACTGAACAGTTAAACAAAAAATTCAATGTTTTTCATTGTCTACAGTACCTTAGAAATTTCAGTATGTGTTTTTTTATGTAGAAAAAAGGAAACTGCTTGAAGATAATAATAATAATGATGGATTGGATTTATGTAGCGCTTTTCAAGGCACCCAATGCCACTATTCATTCACTCTCGCATTCTCACTGGTGGAGGCAAGCTACGGTTGTAGCCAGCCACAGCTGCCCTGGGGCAGACTGACAGAAGCGAGGCCGCCTACTGGTGTTGGCCCCTCTGGCCAACACCACAGATACGCTTCCCAACCCCCTGAGCCACGGTCGCCGTAATAACAACCTTTTGTTTAATAAATGCTGAAAAGCCTGGGAAATCGCACATTGACTACAATGAGACTACAATATGACTACAATAAGATTATAACACAGTATCCAACATCAGGATTTAAGGGCAGAACCAGAAATAGAAGAAAATTTTAGAAGTACTTACAAGAAGCATTAACAGAAGCTTGCCGGAAAATAAACAAAAAGTTGTTGGAGAGTCCAGGGCTTTTTCCAGAAACCACGTTAAGAAAAGATGCGGAATTTGTTAATCGTGAGATGAGGGAAATTCCACGTTTTGTGTTATACATAGAGGGCTACCTAAATGGCTGGCAGGTTTTCTTCAACACACCTTAAATTTTTGTTTGACTCCTCCCCTCATGCTGCATCTGTCTGAAACTGTTCCTCATTTCCACATTTATGTAATCATCAAAGCACATAGTGATTTGAAAATTGCAGCTTTTCTGGTATTAAGAGATGACCACCTTACTACTTAGTAACATATTCAATAGAACATGTTGGATTTGTTGGAGGTAGTTACCAGTATGTCAGGTTTTGTTCCCGGCTTCCTGTTTAATTCGTCTTCTTGCCAAAGTTACTTTGAGGTGACTAGCTTTGTTGAGTTTTATGGTCAGTTATAATATTTTTATATATATATATATATATATATATATATATATATTTTATAAAACAGGCCCTGGGACAAAAGGGGTAAGGTCAAGAACTGGTCCAGGATCACACAACAAACACTCAATAATAGATCACAGATAAAAGACCACCCCCACAGGACTACTGGTAGTGGCCATGTCCTTTCCCCAACATATATATTCATTTCACCTAGTAATAACCTCCAACAGGTGCTCTCCAGGTACTCTATCTTCCTCCCACAGCGAAGCAACATGAAGTTTGGGATAGATGGTGCTCTAAATTGGTTGTAGATGTGATTCTGTGTCTTTTTGTGCTTTAATATCAGGAATTATTTTGTCTAATTAAATATTGACTGGCAGCTTTTCTGGGGTGTACCCTGCCTCTCTCTAAATGTCGGACAGGATAGGCTCCAGCCCCCTTAATTATTGGGTAAGTGTTAAGTGAATTGGATAAGTGGTTAAGAAAAATTTAGGGATATTTTGGCTGGGGATCGTAAGCATATTTATAAACTGAAGGAGTAAGTTTAATATTAATAATATAAATGTACTACATTTGACAGATGTACAGATAAGAGCTAGAAGCTCCATTAACAGAAAAAGAATTAACCATGTAATATTTCTTATACCAAACAATATAGTGCCAGGGCTGGATGGCTTCCCGGCTGAGTTCTATAAGCTTTTCTGGGATATGCTCAGCCCAATATATTTAAAATGTATCCAAGGAATAAAACAAACTGGTATTATTCCCTGTGATTTAAACACAGCTGCTATCACAGTTCTTCTTAAACCTTGCAGGGATCCCACTGTCACATGTAGTTATTGATCACTCTCACTAATTAATACAGATATGAAAATTATAACCAAGGCAGTAACAATCAGAATTGAGAAAGTCATCTCATCCATAATTCACCTGGATCAAACTGGTTTTATCAAACACAGACACTCCCCAAACAATACACCTAGACTTTTGGATTTAACGGCTTCAACAGGAAGCCGTTAGGAAAAGCTTTGTAAAGACATTTGTGCAGAGAGCCATGACAGACTGGAGTGCTTACCAAAACAAAAAGTTACCACTGATCCCTTTGGAATAAGAACCTGAGTTGCAAACAAATGCAGAGCTGCTGGATATGTTTTTTTAATAATCTCTCTTTTGAATTTAACCTTTTGGATTTAATGTCAACTTAAATACAGTTTCAGTCAGTGGCAGACCTGTAATATTTGACCTGTACTAAATGAGTATAATAGTATTTGCCAGTGTGGCAAGCACGTCCCATTTTACTTAGAGGTTAACTCTAATGGAGCCAATGTTGCTATGTGAACTTTGCTCCAGATACCATTCCTGCTATCCAGAAAGTACATCATGAAAAGCTATTCGTGTACACGCAGAACACCCAAAACAACGCTTAACAACAGTGCAATCCTCTATGCCAGGGGTCTCAAACTCGCGGCCCGCAGGACGATAGTTTTTGGCCCCCACCTTAATATGAAAATTTAATGTTAGTGCGACCCGCGAGTTTGATAATGTATTTTAATGTATGACGTATGGAGTGTTTCTTTCTTTTCTGTACCTGGCTGGCTTCCTCCTTTGGGCAAACGCGGACATTCGCCCCAGCGTGCTGCGTTCACAACACTTCAAAAAAAGTTTTTTTTTTTAAGTTGCTGCCCAGCGGGACATTATACGTATATAGATTTATACACACGTCAGTGGGATTTTTAGTTATTTTTTCACAGTTATTTTTATTAATCCCTCGGGTGGGTTCCTCTGGGAAATTCGATTTCCAAAAAAGCACAGCACCGACAGAAGTTACAGAGTTATACACACACACATATATATAAATACAGAGACAATATAAATAAAATATACGAAGGGGATAAATAGAATAAATAGGAATAAAAATAAAAATACAAGTGAATTGCACATTTCAAGTATTGAGTCTATATCAATCTGTATTACAGATTGATTCATTTTCTTATTAATTCTTAATTTGCTTATTTATTTTTCATATTTTGTGTTAAAAAAAAAAAAAAGAGATTTGCGAAGATTGGAATTTTTTAACCATGCCTTTCTTGTGGAAAACCTAATGCGGCCCAGCCTCACCCAGACTCTGCCTCCAGCGGCCCCCAGCTAAATTGAGTTTGAGACCCCTGTTCTTATGCATTTCTGACTAGAGCTTTTTTCGTGTGTCTGACTCTCTTCTGACTACAAATATGTAGGACTGCTTTCTTTCATTTGCGCAAAATCTCTCAAATTAGAAACATCCTGTTTAAGAGTGATGTTGAAAAACTAGTTTATGCATTATTACTTCTAGGCAGAACTACTGTAATTCATTATTATCAGGCTGTCGTAAAAATTCCCTGAAACACCTTCAGGTGACCCAAAATGCTCCAGTAAGAGTACTGACAGGGAAAGAAGGACCATATTTAAGAAAAAAAAAATCCAAAACAAAGAAGTGAGAGTTCAGGAGGCTAGCGGCAGAGACACAGCAGTTAAGAGGGCTGACCAGGAGGCTGGCAAAGAAAGACGGAGCAGATCTGGAGGCCGACCATGACCATAAAGATCCTCGGCTGACAAGACTAGAGACCGTTGTCAGTTTATACGTCAAGGACCTCCTCAATCACACTAACACTTCTTCTGTAGAGGAAATAGAGTCTGGGGATGAGGTATATGAGTCTGGGCACTGAGGCAGTCTTTGGTGGGAGGACCCCTAGGGAGGATTTTTATGAGAATCAGCACCCACAAGTCTGAGGCCATGTTCCTCAGCTGGAAAAAAGTGGAGCGCCCACTCCGAGTTAGGGATGAGTTGCTGACCCAGGTGAAAGAGTTTATGTATCTCAGGGTCTTGTTCACGTATCATGAGAGAGGGGATTCCTTTTTTGATTCCTTTTGTCTGTACATTCATGTCCTTGGTTTCGGTCATCTCTCCTGATCTTGTCATTCTATAGGAATGTATTTAGGTTTAATGAGAGTAAAAGAATATTTAAGCGTTAACATGAAGTGGAAACTTGAACATTTAAGTAGTTGTTCATGCTTTGAAACAGCTAGAAAGAAGAATTAAACTGTCTAATCCAGGGAATAATTGTATTAAACATAAAAAACCTTTAATTTAAATCCATCCATCTAGAATTTACAAGTTTAAGGCTTGGTAATTTAGTAACATCACGTAAGATCATGAGATGAAATCTATTGGGCCGAGCTAACTGCGGTAACGCGTTGACGCCATGCAGCCCCATGCAGCGGGTGACCCGCATTAACTCGCTAACGGAGATTTGCCGAGTTAATGCGGTTATGGCGTTAACGTGATTTTAACGAGACTAACGCTGACAGCACTAGAAAATCTAGAATAGAAAATGAAATTATCATGGTTTTGGTAAGAGAAATTAAAATTACCAAACTGCATGAAACTGAACATTAAAACAAAACGTTAAAGGGAAATTTTCATTTGTATTTTTTTCTTCCACACAGTCTTTTTGGATAGCAAGGATTGGAGTGTGTCAAGGTTAATATATCACATTTATCTATACCAGAGTTGCAAATGTTTAACCGAAAACCAAAGGCACATTCTGTTCTTCTACAAATCCTTACCATATCCAAATTCAAACGTTTGAACTATCGAGCCAAGCGACCCGCAGAAAATAACTGCTAAAGCACTTGCAGAGAAACTGGACAGACTGCAATGTGATAGAAAAGCTAAATTAAATAAAGCTAATCATCTACAAGAGAGTATATGAAAATAATATCTATATTGTAAGTACATCACTAGATATAGATAATAGTATCTATATCTATATGGTTCAAGCCTCAACTAATGATTCTGTTGCTTTGTGTAATGAAGCAAGAACTATTCATGGTTCTTTGATCTGTGTGTTACCAGATGATGAAAATGAAACGCATGAAACATGGTTTAAAGCAAAAACAATGTGTTATGATGAGTTTATTTATGAAGTGAGTGAATGGTTATCTGGTTGCGAACATTTGCATTTAAAATATTGGTGTTGATGATGGTGTTAATCCAGAGGACAGTGTTTCAAATGTGGCTGGTAAGCCTTCCATCATTAAAAGGTCAACTAGTGGTAAAATAAGGACGATCTGATTTCCTCGTGTCAGCATTGTTCCCACATCATCATAATTAATGTTGTTCCAGGTTCAACATTGCAAGTGACCAATCACCTTCTTGTGACGTAATTCCTTTGCGACTTCGAAATACCCGCCTTCGATTATTTCGAAATACAAGTGAAGAAGCGAAAAACCGCCGCCTGTCCGCCGAATTTGAAGTCAATTCGCCTGTCCGCCGAATTTGAAGTCAATTTAGGATACTTTCCTTTAATAAACGGTAAGCATTATACATATGTTCCTCACTTGGCTTGCTGTTTGTTTGCTAGCGATAGGCTACTTGACGACAGCATTAGCTAACCAGTGTTCTCTAGACCAGCGTTCCCCAACTTTTTGGGTGTTTCGTGGCCCGGGGGTTGGGTCAGGCAAAATTGCAGTAGCTTCCCTGATCATTTTACAAACATAAGTGAAGAGAATCTGGACTAAAAGGCCTAGACTTATGGTTGTGTGCTGAATCTATGAATCAAACTATCACCTGGAAACATAATTAACTGGTCCATAGCTGTGAAACTGGACATGAGTTCTTGATTCTATGGAGATTAACAGTAATCCAGAAATTTACAAATTTGTCCTGGTACATCGCGTAAATGTTGTCCCAGGGACATCGTGTAAATGTTGTCCCTGGGACATTGTGTAAATGTTGTCCCTGGGACATTGTGTAAATGTTGTCCCTGGGACATCATGTAGAATTTGCCCTGGGACATCGTGTAGATGTTGTCCCTGGGACATCGCGTAAATGTTGTCCCTGGGACATTGTGTAAATGTTGTCCCTGGGACATCATGTAGAATTTGCCCTGGGACATCGTGTAGATGTTGTCCCTGGGACATCGTGTAAATGTTGTCCCTGGGACATCGTGTAAATGTTGTCCCTGGGACATCGTGTAGATGTTGTCCCTGGGACATCGTGTGATAGCTTGTAAATAATGGAATGAAAATTATTGATTGTTATTAACTTGTGAAAAAGAAGTGTAACAAATCCACATGTTATGTTCTTACACCCTTACAGAAACTGTGACTCCTTCACAATGTCAGGTAAATGTCAACTCATGTTGAATAATCAACCAATCAATCCTTTTATTATCACATGCAATGTTACACGTACAACTGCAATGAAAATTTCACCCCCTTCTGACCATACATATATTGCTTAAACATCACATTGGGAAGACAGGTCGGAAACAGTTAGGAAGGTCAGAAAACAATTTAATTAATAGATGAGGAGGAGAAAAAAGAACTACAACCAGACAAAGCTCCTAGAAGACTGAAATGGATGATGGTTGCAGCATGCAAAAAGAAAATGATATCTGTTGACTACAGCATATGCTTTCTCACAGATTACCTTGTGGGAGTAGCTGGACCAAACTCTATTGGTATTTCAAGTTTGAAATCCCTGTTTGACCAGACTAACATTTCAGATGAGGTACCTCTTGACATAAAAATCCTTTTATGTTGTCATAAAACTAATGTTAAATTCTGCTTTAAATACACTTTATTGTACAATTTACTTAATGAATCGTATTCCTTAGTTCTGTTTTTATTTATATGTATTTATTTATTTGTTTTATAAGGTAATAGATGGCCTAATCTATTTGCAGTGTGAGGTATGTTGAAAAGCTTGTTTGATCATAATGACATAGCATGTTTACGTTTTTTGTAATGTATTTGAAAACATAGGTGTATTTATGTTATTTTTATAGAATTTCCCTCACATTTATCCAATACCAAGCCAAATCACTGGAAAAATTTTGGATGGGTCCACAAGAGCACAAAGTGCATACTTTTTGAAGGTATGACTTGGACTGTGGTAACTATGTTCTTATCACAAAGGGTTTATAAGTTGCCACTATAAACAAACAGCATTTTCCAAAATTGAAGCCTTGTCAGAAGAACCTGAAAAATACCTTTCTGAAACCTTTTCTGTGTAAAGACTTGTTCAAAAGCAATGCACACAGATTAAAACATTTCTGTCTTGGCCAACTGATAAAGAACACCAAAAATTGAGTGGTGCGTGTTGAGTCTGTGGTCTTGATTTGTTTTGTACACACTATAGAAATTAATTAATGTAAACCAAAAATGACACTTTCTATATGTTTGTGTATCTGCAGAATTAATTACAAGTCTCACCTGACAAGCTTTTGCAGTTTTGCAGTGTCATTCTTGACAGAAAAACATACTTGTCACATTATTTTTATTTCCAGAAAAACATCTTTCAGATGTATGAGAAATTGATTGGAGCCTGTCTGGAAAACGGCAGCCACTGGACCTTGTTTGTAAGTTGCACAGATTTTGCACTCTCTCTAGTGCATGATACTTTTCAGTGTCCCTCATTAGGAAAGCTCAAGGCCCAAGCCTACCATATCCATCTTTTTACAAAACAGTTTTGTGACATACCCAAGAGGACCATAGTCTATATGAATTCATTTGGCGAGTCGGAGGTCAGAAAAAGTGCGGTGTTGAAAAACTGGAGGTAATTAATTAACATATTTAACATAACATATTTAATTTAATTGAAATCATTACCGAACGTGGTTATTGATTTCTCTATATGCTTTTTATTTGTAATAACTGCGATCTCTCAGCTCATTTGCTTCAGCAAGAGGCTGCGCTGGAGAGTGGACCTTGTCACATGTGAGCCACCCACATCAACAGGATGGGAACTCATGTGGAGTGCATGTCATAATGGTACTGAAAACTATAGCTTTAACCTATATAAGCAATGTTTACATTTTTGCCTAGTCAGTTTTTAAAGCCTTAGAGGCAGGATGGTAAAATCTCAATTTTTTTTGTAGATTGAACCATTTCAGCAGTAATGCTTTGCTTTGGTTGCTCTGTTTTTTTTTTTTTTCTCGGGGGGGGGGGGGGGTTAAAAACAAACAAACATTTCTTTGTTAATCTAATTCTTTTTGTTCTTTTTTTTTTTTTTCTTCTTCGTCAATTATTAGTTTGCCCAATCTCTCATTGACGGTAAAACACAAGTGGAGGAGTACAACACTGAAATCACAAAGCTCAGGTCCCGACTTTGCCACTACTTATTTTCCTCAATAGGTAAAGATAAAATGAGCTGCCTTCTTTTTCTCTAACATTGGAAAATGTAACTTGTACTTAAACAAATTATATTTTGCAGATCGAACTAGGAAGTGCAGTCAGTGCTGGTGTGTGATTGCAGCCAAAGACCGGGTACACTATGACATGTCCTTAGCCATATAGATTGTTTATTTAATGGACTTTGTTCATTTGTTTTTTGTTTGTTTATTTCTTCTTCTTTTTTTTTTTTTTTTAAATTCACAGGTGCAGTGCCAGAAATGTGGTGCATACAAGCACATGCGTTGTTCAAAGTCTGTTTGTGGCATCTGTATCTTCTGTGAGAGTAAGTCACAATATAACTAAACAATGTCCAAAAATGTTTAAAGTGAATTTTTTTTTCGTAATTTTGCCTTTGCACACCAGGACTGTGTAATTAAAGTGGACGTTTCAAGATCCAGTTTTTACACAAAACTATTTTAGACATAACTGTGTCGTATTGTGGGGATTTCTCTTCACAATTAAATTGATATAGTGCTGTTTATATCATTCTTCTTTATGTAACAGCACAGTGCAGCACAGCAGAGGGAAAGGAGTTGTGCAGCATAGTGGGTGGCTATACAGGAGGAGCAATAGAAGTAGCCAGTGAAGAATGTCATCAGGGAAAGCATCAGGCAGCGAATGACAAAGGAAAAGTTCCTAAGGGAGAGAACATCTGCAGCAAATCGACAAGTAACAGTGAGATAGGAAGACTGACAGTCAGAGATGAAGGTACACAGACTGAAGACAAAGAAAAAGAAGCAGAAGTATACGGCACAAGTCTGAGTACAGATAATGCTGCTGCTGATGATGTTGACAGGATCGATGCAGATACAGAATTCCAAACTGATTCAGAAGGAACTAGTACAGTTTACAGAGTGCATGGTCGCTTATCTGTACCAAGCTCAAAAAAGAAAACCTACACAATAACAGAAGACGAGATCAAGCGCAGAATCAACGCAGAGAACATGTCAGTTCATGTTTTCAGAGGTTTGATTGGGGTAGATATACATTTCGTGATTTTGATGTCACCTGAAATAAATCCGGGTTACTCGTATCAATGAAGTGACAATGTGGCTGGAAATTGTGCATTTGCTGCAACATATACACAATTACACCATGTAAACAAAAGCATTTAACTTTGTGCGCATGTGTGTGTCTCTCTCTGCTCTTTTGGTGTTTGCACTTTTTCTTTTTTAGGGCCGTAAAGCCAAACTGCCCGCAATGATTCTTGACAGGCCTAAGAAGGCCAAAACTAAAGTAACGGTGTTTAGTGTTCTGAGTGAAGAGGAGGCTGGGGAGCTAGCCCTCGGGTTTGCCGGAAGATTGGCCTGCGATGTCACAACAGACATGGTCTGTAAAGGCATCGACCATTCAAGTGCTGATATGACAAAGTAAGTTAGTAAAACAATATGAAAGTTGTATCTTTTTTGGTATTATTTGTCATTTCCCCGTATTTGGGTTATTGGTGTAACATTGTTAATCTTACTTTCTAATAACAGACAGACTCTTCTCAAAATCCAACACAATCTTAAACATGAGCTGACTGATTCCTCAACCTTCAGTTTGCTGACACACACCTTTGGCCCCGCTGCACTGGATTCTGTCATTTCATTCCTGTGTGAAAAACTTGATCTTGTCTCTTAAATAATGAAACCTTTTGTGACTTTTGTTTGTTCTGTAAATCAGAATCTTGAAAATTGTTCATTGTTGTTCTAAGTTTGTGTTAACTATTTGGCAAAAATGATTGGTTCCTAATCCAAACAGCATAATGACTGTTCTAACACATATCTTAAAAATGCTACAAAGAAAGAAAATTATCACATATGTTTCAATATGAATGTAATTGTGTCACACTCGGTTTGTAGTAGCTTTCCTGTTTTATTTTGAGTTTTGGTATGTTTACACTGTTATTTTTATTTCCCGTGTGTTCGTCTTCCCTTATTAGTTTTACTGTATTTAATTAGTCTGATTTAATAACTTATAATTATTTACTTTCCAGTGTGTATATATGCTCCTCGTTTGGATTATTGTTTGTTTGAGTTCTGCCTGTCTTTTCTATTAAAGATTTGGACTTTTGGACTATTAGTGGACCTCGTAGGTTTTTATTCTGTTCAATTGGTAATTGACTGGGTTTAATTTAGTGGCCTGGAAAACAGGCCAGAGGGGTCTGGTCATTTTAACCCCCTAAGACCCGAAATCTTCCATGGCATGCATTTTTAATTTCTCTTTGATATTTGGGCCGATTGGAACCCGATGAATGTAAAAAGAAAGAATTACCAGGTTTTGGTTTTTTTTACCTAATTTTTGTTTCTGAGAAAAATGAGAGCCACATATGAGGACATTAATTTGAAATTTCGATAGAACAGTTGCAGTATAATGTCCTCATAACTGTATATCAGGCACTTGTTGATCAAGATTTAGTATTTTGGTCTAAATAACCCAAAATGTGATGTCCACATGTGTGGACGCCAGGCTGGAGTAAAGTGTTAGAGCTATTTATACCTATGTAAACTTTGATCTGTGTGTTACCAGATGATGAAAATGAAAAGCATGAAACATGGTTTAAAGCAAAAACAATGTGTTATGATGAGTTTATTTATGAAGTGAGTGAATGGTTATCTGGTTGCGAACATTTGCATTTAAAATATTGGTGTTGATGATGGTGTTAATCCAGAGGACAGTGTTTCAAATGTGGCTGGTAAGCCTTCCATCATTAAAAGGTCAACTAGTGGTAAAATAAGGACGATCTGATTTCCTCGTGTCAGCATTGTTCCCACATCATCATAATTAATGTTGTTCCAGGTTCAACATTGCAAGTGACCAATCACCTTCTTGTGACGTAATTCCTTTGCGACTTCGAAATACCCGCCTTCGATTATTTCGAAATACAAGTGAAGAAGCGAAAAACCGCCGCCTGTCCGCCGAATTTGAAGTCAATTCGCCTGTCCGCCGAATTTGAAGTCAATTTAGGATACTTTCCTTTAATAAACGGTAAGCATTATACATATGTTCCTCACTTGGCTTGCTGTTTGTTTGCTAGCGATAGGCTACTTGACGACAGCATTAGCTAACCAGTGTTCTCTAGACCAGCGTTCCCCAACTTTTTGGGTGTTTCGTGGCCCGGGGGTTGGGTCAGGCAAAATTGCAGTAGCTTCCCTGATCATTTTACAAACATAAGTGAAGAGAATCTGGACTAAAAGGCCTAGACTTATGGTTGTGTGCTGAATCTATGAATCAAACTATCACCTGGAAACATAATTAACTGGTCCATAGCTGTGAAACTGGACATGAGTTCTTGATTCTATGGAGATTAACAGTAATCCAGAAATTTACAAATTTGTCCTGGTACATCGCGTAAATGTTGTCCCAGGGACATCGCGTAAATGTTGTCCCTGGGACATCGCGTAAATGTTGTCCCTGGGACATCGCGTAAATGTTGTCCCTGGGACATCATGTAGAAGTTGCCCTGGGACATCGTGTTAAAGTTGCCAGAGACATACCATATGAAAGTTTAGCTTCTTTTAGCCCCTGTTTGTTTTATATTATTTTATATATATATTTTTTTAATATTATATTTAATATTTACATTGTATTGCAAAAAACCCCAAAACAAGTTAAAATGAATTAATGAATATTGACTAATTAAACCTTCGCTATTTTTCCACCAGAAATGGACGACATAATTAGAAGAAGTGTTCTGAATGACGAAAAAAAAAGAACTGGAAAAGACACACAACTTTGTGTGCATGTGTCACAATGCCAGGAGGACCCATTCAGTGTTGTGTTAGAAAAATTGAACTCATTAACCCTTCATGGACATTATAAATGTTTAAATGTTGCCTCAGGTAAAGACAGGAAAAGAGACTATTACAAATTCAACTGCATCAGAGCTGGGGAAAAAAGTCGAAACAGCTACAGAGCAGTGGGCTGTAAGGCCTATGTTTCATTTAAAGTACTCAAATGTTGGAAAGACCACACAGTCATCGTGCAGCGTACATATGATAAGCATGATGGGCATGATCCTTCGGACCCAAAAGACGCACATTTCAACAATATTTCCAGTGATTTGAGGAGGAAGATTGAGGAACTGCTTTCCCTTGGAACTAAGCCAGCCATCATACTAACCGAATGTCATAAATGGGCCAAAGAACATGGACACAGAGATCTTCACAACAGAGAGCATTTTGTCACACCACGTGACACTGACAGTGTTAGAACCTGCATGATGAGGAAGAAGCACTTTAACTGTGGAGACAGTCAATGTGTACATACCTTACTTAATGGAAAACATCAAGAACATGTTCTCTTCTATCAACCATACACATCTGACCAAGAACTAATGATTATTTTGCAGACACCTGTAATGAAAAAACAGTTAGTATTTGTTGACACCACGCACTGCGTTAACCAGTATTCATTTCCCTTATTCACACTTGTTGTAAGAGATGATCATGGGCATGGAGTCCCTGGCCCTGTGCTTCGTACGTCGCTTACTACATCCAAGATCAAATGAAACATCCAAGACCAAATCATCGCGCTAACTCTGAGCTCGCTATTCCGGTTCCCCGAACACACCTGTTGTTGACGATTAGTATAGCTGGATGAAGTAATGTGAGATCACTGGGTGGCCCAACAGGGGCTATGCATCGATAGTAGAAACATTGATCGGCAACCCTTTGATTGGTCGGCGAAAATGTCGAAGGAGCGCGCTCGGTATTTTTCGGCAGCAGAGCAAGAACTCTTGAGTGAGGGATTTCAGGAGTTTCAGAGTTTAATTAAAACGCAAGGGAACACTGCAAAGGCTGCAAAAGCAAGGAGAGAGGGCTGGCAGAAAGTTGCTGACAAATCAAACTCGTAAGTAATTTAATAATAATAATAATAACAATAATAATGGAGTGGATTTATATAGCGCTTTTCAAGGCACCCAAAGCGCTTTACAATGCCACTATTCATTCACTCTCACATTCACACACTGGTGGAGGCAGCTACGGTTGTAGCCACAGCTGCCCTGGGGCAGACTGACAGAAGCCAGGCTGCCATATTGCGCCATCGGCCCCTCTGGCCAACATCAGTAGGCGGTAGGGTAGATTTATCATATCACACCATATTATCCAATATTATATTACATTATATTATATTATAATATGTTATATTATATCCCCTTTCACATTAGAGCCACAACAGGACCCACTAGAACATGGGAACAAGTAAAAGTGAAATATAAGAATATTCTACAGAATGGTAATATTTATCACTTATATTGCTTGTCGTCTCTTGGAAAGAGACCCTGGAATACTCTGTTTGTTTGTTCATAACAGCAACCAAGAAAAGGGCAGAGCAAAAAAAAAAAGACAGGTGGTGGTCCTGCACCCCCTCGTCAACAAGTTGGTTAAGTGAATAATACCCTCACGGGAAAATCGATATCTCTCTATGAGCACACTGTCGCGCTGAGCTAAAGGATCCTGTCTGTCCCGCAATATACGCTGAATTCTGAGGACTATCCTTATCAATCTTGCACCTTCCGCAATGGGTTGCTCGCGTAAACGGACAGGATATGACTGCGACAGACTTCCCAAATCCACCTTCGCTTTTATAGCCGTGGTCTCTCATCTTGATTACACGAAGTAATTTACAATTACTACTCTGAAATATGAATTACATCTGTAATAATCACATACATGTAATAGAATGTTAATAGTACATTTCCCTTTTTTAGGGAATGACCTGTATGTATCTGTGTGAAATCAATAAAAGGATCAAGTGCTGCATTATCTTTAGTTACATTGATGTTATTTATTTATGGTGAAACAGTGGTGGAATATCGCTGTTGCTTTCGTATGAATGACGCGGACATACCTGCGTGGCCGCGATCTAATCCTGTTTACATAAAGTAAACCTGCTCCCCAGCAGGTTTACGCTTACGGCTCTGTTGCTATGACAGCAAGTCCCGGATGGGCTTCGGGGAACCGAACGATCCAGGATCACGTGAAATCGTCAACAATCTCATCCAGCTAACTCACTTAGCGCGGTACGAAGAACAGGCCCCCTGTGGCCTATGCTATTGTCAGCAACGAAAGTCAGAAAACCCTGGAAACTGTTCTTGGAATAGTTTGTGAGCATTTCCCAACTTCCCCGAGGTAAATAATACATTGACAGCTATTAATTTTGAAATAATTCCTTTTCAAAAAAGTTATAACATGCCAGAATCTAATGCTATAGCTGCAGCATGGGCTGCAAAAAACTTTCCTTTCCAGTTGTTAAAGTTATTCCTATAGGCTGTATGCAGTATTTTATATATCTACTTGTGAGTTGAAATGTTTAATTTGGCATTGAAGTGGTGCTTTGAGATAGCAAAAACATTTTCATACTGTTTAATCTCATTTAGTGTTTTCTTTTTTTCTGTAGAGCATTTATGGTTGACAAAGACTTTGCGGAAATAAATGCTTTGCAGAAGGTTTTTCCAGAGTCAGCTATCCTTCTATGCTGGTACCATGTCTTGCAGGTAAACCACATTGTTTTCTTTTCACGTTGTCTAAGATGCACCTGAAACACATTTTTACAACAGGGTCCTGTTGTTATGATTTGCCTCATTGTGATATTCACCTACTCAGGTTAATGAATATAAAGGGATAAAATGTTGAGTGACTATGTCCATCCATTTAAGACCACAGTGCACTCATCTTCTGGTGGCTGCTTCCCAAAGCTCTTTTTGACATTTAAAAATATGTTTGCCTGGTTGATTTCTGTAATGCACAGGTCCTCTTGTCCAGTGAGTGACAAAGTTATTTTTGGACGTCAGCTTTCTTTTATGCTTTTTGTACAGCTGCTCCTCTGTCTCTCTCTCCAGATTAACTTTTTTTCTCTTACATTCACAGGCTGTTAATCGATGGCTTTCAAAATCAGAGTCCGGGGTCCATGGGCTTTCTAACACCCAAAAGAGAAATGAAATCATTTCTTTCTTTTGTAAGCTGAAAGCTTGCACATCTGTAAGTGTAATTTGTCTATTTCACATTTTGATTTCTTGATTACACTAAGAGCATAATAACTTTCAGTTGCTAAAAAAAGTTACAGAGAGATACAAAATAGATTTTTGAAACAATTTCTAAAACTGGCTTCTTATCTTGCTTATCAAAACAAGTACTTAAGCTGTGCAGAACATCATTGTGTCACCCACTGTGCAGTAGAACTTGTGAGTGGGATTCTTTCACAGACAGATGCTGAAACCAAATATGCTTATAGGTTTAGTGTTCCTTCTTAGCCATTGTAAGGGAAGAAATAATTGCTTCTTAATACAAAAACACGACATATTATTAATAACTTAAAATTCTTAATGTTATTCAATAAAAGGAAAAGGCCTTCAATACATAATATTAAAGATTTCAATAGGTCTGTTAAATGGATTGAAATATATTCTGTTGCATCCAATTCTCTTAGGAGGACGACTTTAAAGCCACATCAGCAGAGTTCTGCCAGACATTTAAGCAATACCCTTTGGTGTGCCAGTATTTTCAGAAGCACTGGGAAGGCATTGGCCACATGTGGTGTGACTACGGCCGTCGCTTCAGTCACGCTCGTTCTGAAACAAACAATGTGATTGAAAGGTATGATTTATTATTTTGACCTCATTCAATTGTATTGCTGAAAAAAAGATATTATGCTTTAATCCAAGAGGCTAAACTGAGTAGGTTCGTCATGTCATTGCCAGAACAGGTTTTAGGCAAATCCTTTAAATTCTAGCAGCGTTTTTTATGTTATCACAACAAAAAACAGAGTAGGTGGATTTGCCTAAATCAGCTAAACCGGCACAGAGCATTCCTTTATAAAAGACGTGTGCAATAGGTATTCCAATTTTTAAAAAAATAATACAGTCTTGATTAAAACTTTAAATTCCTTCAATTACAGTTACTAATCATTTCAAATAACTGTTTTTCAGATTTTTCCACCGCCTGAAATACCAGTTTTTATCTGGCTACAAGAATAGGCGTCTGGATGATCTGATTGAAGTGCTCCTAGGGAAGGCCGACGACTACTTCTCAGTCATAAAAACCCTGCAAGATGTGGGCCGCATGAAAAACAGGTTTGCTGACACCTTGTCTCAAGTTTCAGACTCTGCTTCAAGACTGATGGAAAGTGGTTGGGCTCTTAAAATTACAGTCAAGAACAGCCATGGAGTTAATGCATATCAAGTCCCATCTGAGTCAAGAGAAGACATGGTGTATGACGTCTGCCCTGTTGAGTCCTACTGCAACTGTACATATGGCTTACGAGGACTTCTTTGCAAGCATCTAGTGTTACTTGCAAAATTAGCAGAGGCTGACAATGACATCTATCCAAACATGGAAACAGACATTTCTACCTTGGCAAGAATTGCAGTGAAAGAAAGGCATTACTTTGTACACTGTGAGGACTTGAAAGTGATAAAAATGCCAAGTTTGTTTGGAAATCTGTGTTTTTTTGCATCGGCTGAAACACTTCAGTGCACTTGTTGTACGTTCTCTCACTATAACACATGTGCTTGCCTGAAGGTGGCTTGTAGCCATTTTAAAAAAATGAAAAACTCTCTGAAAAGTCCTCTATCAACTTTGAATGACACTCCTGTAGTTGAAAGCACAGACAAAAAATGCACAGAAGATGCAGTTGGAAAACTAAATGCTGTTTTAGACACAGTTAAACAGTGGGCATTCATTCCAGAGGGTATTACTCCAATGATAGATGAACTGCATACAAATGTCTTAAAAACAAAACAAGTAGGCAAAAGTATATGCCAGTACGAAATAAAGACGACAGAGAATGCACGCAAAATTAGGCCATTGTATTCTAGCAAGAAACGTTCGGCCAGCATCGACATTCCAACAGTCTGAAAATGAATGTGAACAGTCGATAACCACTGAAAGAGAGACATCCTCTGGAGAAAATGAAAACCTTTTGGAATACAAAACAAAAAAGAGAAGAGTTAAAGCTAAGTATATGCATAAGTAGACTTTTGTGTGACATTTCAAAGGGACTGCATCCATTACTTCTGTTTATTGAAACCTAAAGCTGAATAGCTGTCCTAACTTTCTGCCAAGGAACAGATGAAAAGAAATTGTTTGGTCTCTCAAGCAGTTGTTATTTATGTGTGTTATTCATTACTTTGGCTTGGTTGCTGTTTTTGATACAAATTCATCTGTGCCCATTGTAATATTTTCATATGTTACTATTTTTATATTGCTATGCATTATAAATAAAGGATTACTTATTACTATTAAAGGTCTGCATTTGTAATTGTTGGTATTATTTATAAAATATGCGCTCTTAAGTTTTTTGCTCCATAAAACGATACCTGTCACTTTTTGGACATAGAGTATCAGCTGTTGAGAATCCTGGCTCATACAAAATAGAAGTAAAAGGTTTCAACATCCAGCCTTTTTAAGATTAAATACAAAGTGTAATAACAGAGTTATTGGGGTGTGATTTTGTTAATAGTTAGTCTTAAGTATAAGTTTAATAGTAATGAGTAAGAAAATATAGCCAGAATAATGGAATGAGACTAACACCTGACCTCACACTGAGATTTGGTATGAAGTGGCATGTTTGTGCTAATGCTGACATTGGGGCTCAGAGTTCCTCTGTGTGTATATATTTGTGAACGTTAACTTGGCTAATGTCCAAGGGTTTGACTGCTTTCCTGTTGGATTGTATCACAAAGAACAGGGATAAGAGCACCAGTGGCCGTGCACACCCTCATCTCTCTCCTTCACCCGATCATTAGTGTTGGAAACCGGCATTAGCTCAGAGTAGATTAGACTTCAGTATATGCAAGTGATTTGATTTTATGATTATTTGATTCAGTTTTTTCTGTGTTCAAGCTCAATTACTTTAATAAAATATGTTGAATTCAAACAAATAAATAAACAAATAAACTGTGGACATTACCCTTTTAAACCTTTCTGAAACAAGACAGGTAAAAACCAGTGTATAAAAGTTTACATAGGTATAAATAGCTCTAACACTTTACTCCAGCCTGGCGTCCACACATGTGGACATCACATTTTGGGTTATTTAGACCAAAATACTAAATCTTGATCAACAAGTGCCTGATATACAGTTATGAGGACATTATACTGCAACTGTTCTATCGAAATTTCAAATTAATGTCCTCATATGTGGCTCTCATTTTTCTCAGAAACAAAAATTAGGTAAAAAAAACCAAAACCTGGTAATTCTTTCTTTTTACATTCATCGGGTTCCAATCGGCCCAAATATCAAAGAGAAATTAAAAATGCATGCCATGGAAGATTTCGGGTCTTAGGGGGTTAAAATGACCAGACCCCTCTGGCCTGTTTTCCAGGCCACTAAATTAAACCCAGTCAATTACCAATTGAACAGAATAAAAACCTACGAGGTCCACTAATAGTCCAAAAGTCCAAATCTTTAATAGAAAAGACAGGCAGAACTCAAACAAACAATAATCCAAACGAGGAGCATATATACACACTGGAAAGTAAATAATTATAAGTTATTAAATCAGACTAATTAAATACAGTAAAACTAATAAGGGAAGACGAACACACGGGAAATAAAAATAACAGTGTAAACATACCAAAACTCAAAATAAAACAGGAAAGCTACTACAAACCGAGTGTGACACAATTACATTCATATTGAAACATATGTGATAATTTTCTTTCTTTGTAGCATTTTTAAGATATGTGTTAGAACAGTCATTATGCTGTTTGGATTAGGAACCAATCATTTTTGCCAAATAGTTAACACAAACTTAGAACAACAATGAACAATTTTCAAGATTCTGATTTACAGAACAAACAAAAGTCACAAAAGGTTTCATTATTTAAGAGACAAGATCAAGTTTTTCACACAGGAATGAAATGACAGAATCCAGTGCAGCGGGGCCAAAGGTGTGTGTCAGCAAACTGAAGGTTGAGGAATCAGTCAGCTCATGTTTAAGATTGTGTTGGATTTTGAGAAGAGTCTGTCTGTTATTAGAAAGTAAGATTAACAATGTTACACCAATAACCCAAATACGGGGAAATGACAAATAATACCAAAAAAGATACAACTTTCATATTGTTTTACTAACTTACTTTGTCATATCAGCACTTGAATGGTCGATGCCTTTACAGACCATGTCTGTTGTGACATCGCAGGCCAATCTTCCGGCAAACCCGAGGGCTAGCTCCCCAGCCTCCTCTTCACTCAGAACACTAAACACCGTTACTTTAGTTTTGGCCTTCTTAGGCCTGTCAAGAATCATTGCGGGCAGTTTGGCTTTACGGCCCTAAAAAAGAAAAAGTGCAAACACCAAAAGAGCAGAGAGAGACACACACATGCGCACAAAGTTAAATGCTTTTGTTTACATGGTGTAATTGTGTATATGTTGCAGCAAATGCACAATTTCCAGCCACATTGTCACTTCATTGATACGAGTAACCCGGATTTATTTCAGGTGACATCAAAATCACGAAATGTATATCTACCCCAATCAAACCTCTGAAAACATGAACTGACATGTTCTCTGCGTTGATTCTGCGCTTGATCTCGTCTTCTGTTATTGTGTAGGTTTTCTTTTTTGAGCTTGGTACAGATAAGCGACCATGCACTCTGTAAACTGTACTAGTTCCTTCTGAATCAGTTTGGAATTCTGTATCTGCATCGATCCTGTCAACATCATCAGCAGCAGCATTATCTGTACTCAGACTTGTGCCGTATACTTCTGCTTCTTTTTCTTTGTCTTCAGTCTGTGTACCTTCATCTCTGACTGTCAGTCTTCCTATCTCACTGTTACTTGTCGATTTGCTGCAGATGTTCTCTCCCTTAGGAACTTTTCCTTTGTCATTCGCTGCCTGATGCTTTCCCTGATGACATTCTTCACTGGCTACTTCTATTGCTCCTCCTGTATAGCCACCCACTATGCTGCACAACTCCTTTCCCTCTGCTGTGCTGCACTGTGCTGTTACATAAAGAAGAATGATATAAACAGCACTATATCAATTTAATTGTGAAGAGAAATCCCCACAATACGACACAGTTATGTCTAAAATAGTTTTGTGTAAAAACTGGATCTTGAAACGTCCACTTTAATTACACAGTCCTGGTGTGCAAAGGCAAAATTACGAAAAAAAAATTCACTTTAAACATTTTTGGACATTGTTTAGTTATATTGTGACTTACTCTCACAGAAGATACAGATGCCACAAACAGACTTTGAACAACGCATGTGCTTGTATGCACCACATTTCTGGCACTGCACCTGTGAATTAAAAAAAAAAGAAGAAGAAATAAACAAACAAAAAACAAATGAACAAAGTCCATTAAATAAACAATCTATATGGCTAAGGACATGTCATAGTGTACCCGGTCTTTGGCTGCAATCACACACCAGCACTGACTGCACTTCCTAGTTCGATCTGCAAAATATAATTTGTTTAAGTACAAGTTACATTTTCCAATGTTAGAGAAAAAGAAGGCAGCTAATTTTATCTTTACCTATTGAGGAAAATAAGTAGTGGCAAAGTCGGGACCTGAGCTTTGTGATTTCAGTGTTGTACTCCTCCACTTGTGTTTTACCGTCAATGAGAGATTGGGCAAACTAATAATTGACGAAGAAGAAAAAAAAAAAAAAAAAGAACAAAAAGAATTAGATTAACAAAGAAATGTTTGTTTGTTTTTAACCCCCCCCCCCGAGAAAAAAAAAAAAAACAGAGCAACCAAAGCAAAGCATTACTGCTGAAATGGTTCAATCTACAAAAAAAATTGAGATTTTACCATCCTGCCTCTAAGGCTTTAAAAACTGAATAGGCAAAAATGTAAACATTACTTATATAGGTTAAAGCTATAGTTTTCAGTACCATTATGACATGCACTCCACATGAGTTCCCATCCTGTTGATGTGGGTGGCTCACATGTGACAAGGTCCACTCTCCAGCGCAGCCTCTTGCTGAAGCAAATGAGCTGAGAGATCGCAGTTATTACAAATAAAAAGCATATAGAGAAATCAATAACCACGTTCGGTAATGATTTCAATTAAATTAAATATGTTATGTTAAATATGTTAATTAATTACCTCCAGTTTTTCAACACCGCACTTTTTCTGACCTCCGACTCGCCAAATGAATTCATATAGACTATGGTCCTCTTGGGTATGTCACAAAACTGTTTTGTAAAAAGATGGATATGGTAGGCTTGGGCCTTGAGCTTTCCTAATGAGGGACACTGAAAAGTATCATGCACTAGAGAGAGTGCAAAATCTGTGCAACTTACAAACAAGGTCCAGTGGCTGCCGTTTTCCAGACAGGCTCCAATCAATTTCTCATACATCTGAAAGATGTTTTTCTGGAAATAAAAATAATGTGACAAGTATGTTTTTCTGTCAAGAATGACACTGCAAAACTGCAAAAGCTTGTCAGGTGAGACTTGTAATTAATTCTGCAGATACACAAACATATAGAAAGTGTCATTTTTGGTTTACATTAATTAATTTCTATAGTGTGTACAAAACAAATCAAGACCACAGACTCAACACGCACCACTCAATTTTTGGTGTTCTTTATCAGTTGGCCAAGACAGAAATGTTTTAATCTGTGTGCATTGCTTTTGAACAAGTCTTTACACAGAAAAGGTTTCAGAAAGGTATGTTTCAGGTTCTTCTGACAAGGCTTCAATTTTGGAAAATGCTGTTTGTTTATAGTGGCAACTTATAAACCCTTTGTGATAAGAACATAGTTACCACAGTCCAAGTCATACCTTCAAAAAGTATGCACTTTGTGCTCTTGTGGACCCATCCAAAATTTTTCCAGTGATTTGGCTTGGTATTGGATAAATGTGAGGGAAATTCTATAAAAATAACATAAATACACCTATGTTTTCAAATACATTACAAAAAACGTAAACATGCTATGTCATTATGATCAAACAAGCTTTTCAACATACCTCACACTGCAAATAGATTAGGCCATCTATTACCTTATAAAACAAATAAATAAATACATATAAATAAAAACAGAACTAAGGAACACGATTCATTAAGTAAATTGTACAATAACATTGCATGTGATAATAAAAGGCTTGATTGGTTGATTATTCAACATGAGTTGACATTTACCTGACATTGTGAAGGAGTCACAGTTTCTGTAAGGGTGTAAGAACATAACATGTGGATTTGTTACACTTCTTTTTCACAAGTTAATAACAATCAATAATTTTCATTCCATTATTTACAAGCTATCACACGATGTCCCAGGGACAACATCTACACGATGTCCCAGGGACAACATCTACGCGATATCCCAGGGACAACATTTACGCGATATCCCAGGGACAACATTTACGCGATGTCCCAGGGACAACATTTACGCGATGTCCCAGGGACAATATTTACACGATGTCCCAGGGACAACATCTACACGATGTCCCAGGGACAACAATTACACGATGTCCCAGGGACAACATTTACACGATGTCCCAGGGACAACATTTACACGATGTCCCAGGGCAACTTCTACACGATGTCCCAGGGACAACATTTACACAATGTCCCAGGGACAACATTTACGCGATGTCCCAGGGACAACATTTACGCGATGTCCCTGGGACAACATTTACGCGATGTACCAGGACAAATTTGTAAATTTCTGGATTACTGTTAATCTCCATAGAATCAAGAACTCATGTCCAGTTTCACAGCTATGGACCAGTTAATTATGTTTCCAGGTGATAGTTTGATTCATAGATTCAGCACACAACCATAAGTCTAGGCCTTTTAGTCCAGATTCTCTTCACTTATGTTTGTAAAATGATCAGGGAAGCTACTGCAATTTTGCCTGACCCAACCCCCGGGCCACGAAACACCCAAAAAGTTGGGGAACGCTGGTCTAGAGAACACTGGTTAGCTAATGCTGTCGTCAAGTAGCCTATCGCTAGCAAACAAACAGCAAGCCAAGTGAGGAACATATGTATAATGCTTACCGTTTATTAAAGGAAAGTATCCTAAATTGACTTCAAATTCGGCGGACAGGCGGCGGTTTTTCGCTTCTTCACTTGTATTTCGAAATACTCGAAGGCGGGTATTTCGAAGTCGCAAAGGAATGACGTCACAAGAAGGTGATTGGTCACTTGCAATGTTGAACCTGGAACAACATTAATTATGATGATGTGGGAACAATGCTGACACGAGGAAATCAGATCGTCCAGGAAATCAGATCGTCCGTAAAATAAGCACAACATCCTCTGCAAGAATAAAAGAAAAGCCAGAAAAAGCTCTGTAACACACATACAGTTTCTAGGTCTGACCAACAATCTCCATCACCAACCAGTGTTGCCTTCTACTTTTAAATATCCTATGAACCTCAAGTAAAGCAGCAATCTGAGAGCGAAATATACCGGCTCCATTCTTTTAGTACAGGTAAGCAGTAATATTCTATAATAACTTCTCACACCTTCTATTCGAGCGCCCTCTGTCAGACATCATTTACAGTTTCAATAAAGCTGCATTCACAAACACTGCAACCCAGTTTTACTGTTAAGCGACAATTACAGTTCACCGTTTTGAGTTGTTTGTATCCACTTATCAGGAACCCGACTATAGTTTGAAAGTCCAGGGCATGCAAAGTTCATTCTTGCACAATGCTCGACTTTAAAGGGACCATCAGTGTGAAGCACTCTGGAAAGACTGGAGCAAACGGTGGACTGACTTCTTAACAAATCAGTTGTTAAGAACTTCAGTGTGGTGACTGATTAGTCAATGACTGAACAATCAACAGACTTGTAACCTTTCAGTAACATGTGTGTGCTGTATGAACTATAATATTAAAAAATATTATGTTACTCTTGTACATGTATTCAAGGATCATGCTGCTAACTCAACAAAAACAATCAGGTCAGATGTTAAAATGACCTGTTTTCTGCATTCTAAAATAATCTACAAACTTACCTACAGACGTTTGTTTTGAAAACAGCTGAAATATAATATGATCATTTCTGGAGCTGATTTGACATCGGCTTTCAGGATATCCAGGAACAGATCGACATGTTACATACTACCCTAAAACTCAGTGTAGAAGCGCACGAACGTTTAAGCGGTTAACAAGCGGCGGCTGGCTCGACTGTGGTGGGTAAAAACACCGATGTCAACACATTAAAGTGAAATAAAATCAGACACTTTTTGCAGGCTGACTTTAAACTCTGCAAAACCGATTTTCTCAAGAATAAACCACTGCAGAAAAGCAAACGTCACCCATTATATATATATATAATATATCCTAAAAAATTATATATCTTGTGCTTAACTTTTGCAAATAGGTAATATTTTGATAATTTGGCCGGATATTTAATGTTGCTACATTCTCGCCGAAATCGTCGCACTATTTTATGCACTAGAAACAGTGCTTTTTCAGAACTTTACTTCCAGTTCTGAATTTCGTTTGAAATGCATTCTGGGATACTTGGCTAAGGCGAAGTCCAAACAAGTCGTCACCAGAAGCGTACTTTGAGCGTATTTTGAATTTAAAACATATTTGGGCTGCGACTCAAGTCTGTCTTAAGTCCGCGTGATCACGGGTACTTCGAGAAACAAAACCAACCACCAGACTCATTCGCTTCGGTGAGTTTTGGTTTTAAGGAAAAAAAAAACATCCTTGTAAAACTCTCGGCTGTTGCACATATATGGAGATACATTTGTCTCGAAAGGTTGAAAATAATCTACGATATACAAATGTGCGGACTGAGTTAATTTTGAGTGCTCACAAATCCGTGCTCCAGTCCACATAGATACACAGCAATGTAAACATATGGAAAACTATTTTGCAAGTACTGTACATGTTACAGTACAGTGATAATTTACGTAATTCAAACGTAATTAAAAATTTGAACATCACAAATCTCCCATTTCTCTTGTTAAAAATGTCACTGAGCATTGAGCGCATATTTTATTTTATTTTATGTGTGTGTGTGTGTGTGTAGTCTTTTTTATAAAAATATATATTTATTTACAGTCAACCATGTCACACATTGCTCAAGCCTTTAATTCAGTTGTGTTAATTAAAATTTTTTTTAGCTCTAGTTCTATTGTTTTTCTGAGCTTCTGTGTTTGTTTTTTTCGTTTGTTTCATTTTTTTTCTTTCACTTTTAAAGACATGCAGTTCTAACAGGTTAGCCACTATAAATATATGACTATATATAAATATGTGTGTGTGTGTGTGTGTATATATATATATATATATATAATTTTATTTTATTTTATTTATTTATTTATTTTTGCCTGTCCCGTTTGGATTTTTAGCCATCAGAATTGTTGTCTGAAGGCCAAGAAAGATGCCAAGTGGATTTACTTTACCAAGTGGATCATCGTGGCTTTGCCATATTGGTCCATTTAACTGACCTTTATTATAATTATGTATTTATTTTATTTTCATTTTTTAAAGATGGGACAGACATGACTGGGGGATAGGACAGGGTGAAAGAAAGAGAGGGTGAGAAAGAAAGAAAAATAGAGGGGAGAAGAGATGGTGAGAAAGGGGGGAAGAAAAAAAAACAAAGAGCAACATAATAAATCCAGGCTGGAGAAATCCAGGCTCATCCAGGCTGGAGAAACTGATCAGGAGGGCTAGCTCTGTGGTCGGCATGAAGCTGGACACTCTGGTGACAGTGGCAGAGAAAAGGACATTAAAGAAACTGATGGACATTATGGACAATGCCAGGCATCCTCTGCACACGGCCATTAACAACCAGAAGAGTCTGTTCAGTGACAGGTTGCTTCTCCCCAAGACAAGAACTAACAGACTTAAAAACTCCTTTGTCCCACACGCCATCAAACTGTTTAACTCCTCTCTGGAGGGGGGAGAGGGAGGGGAAACAGGAGGACAAAGGAGGGGGGAACAACTAAGCTGTAGTGCCTCTTCACCTCACTGTACAATACCTTTTGTGCAATACTTTTGTAAATAGTCAACAGTGCAATAGACCTCAATACTTGAAATGTGCAATTCACTTGTATTTTTATCTTTTATTCCTATTTATTCTATTTATCCCCTTCGTATATTTTATTTATATTGTCTCTGTATTTATATATGTGTGTGTGTGTGTGTGTGTGTGTGTGTGTGTGTGTGTGTGTGTGTGTGTGTGTGTGTGTGTATATAATATTCTGTAACTCTGTAACTTCTGTCGGTGCTGTGCTTTTTTGGAAATCGAATTTCCCAGAGGAACCCACCCGAGGGATTAATAAAGTTCTAATCTAATCTAATCTAATCTAATCTAATCTAATCTAATCTAAAAACAACACCCTCACAATAAACTAGCTAACAATAGATAACAGTAGATACTTTTTTTTAATTTCACCTGTTGGGAATGAAAAAAGAAAACAAGCAGAAGAAAACGAGAGCAATAGAATAAACAACATCACGATGATCTATGGGAATATAACGGTAAATACTAAATATTAAACATTATTGTGCAGCACGTAAGATCGACAGAACACAGTGTGCTTTGAGGTAGGAGCCAAAAAGGGTGTAGTTTGTGTGTGTGAGCACCCGTGTGTACACCTGTAAGCATGAACGCGCTTGTTTTTAAAAGGTTCCTTCATGTAATGATCTGCTAGAGCAGCGGTCCCCAACCTTTTTTGCCCCCACGAACCGGTTTATGCCCAAAAACATTTTCACGGACCTTTAAGGTGTTGCGGATAAATACAACATAATAAAACTAGTACCGGTACCGAAAAAAAG
This sequence comes from Aulonocara sp. 'chitande type north' Nkhata Bay, assembly GCF_057382095.1. Lineage (NCBI taxonomy): Eukaryota > Metazoa > Chordata > Actinopteri > Cichliformes > Cichlidae > Aulonocara > Aulonocara sp. 'chitande type north' Nkhata Bay. Next base: position 9,286,408 of record NC_141361.1, read on the forward strand.
AAGATTTATTCATAACACACGTGAAAAGACCCAGGAAAACCGAGTTAACGATAAAAACGATAAAAACGATAACAAAATAACGCTGAAAAACGATAAAAACCCTGAAAACCATACATTTCACACCTGAGCCTCAACTCTCGCGGCCCGGTACCAAACGACTCACGGACCGGTACCGGTCCGGGGATTGGGGACCGCTGTGCTAGAGGGTGTGGGGAGCCACAGCCCCATCCACCAGGGCATGAAGCAGGTATGGAGGAGATCAAAACTCCAAACATCCAGAGGCCCCCAGAACACAAGAGACCAAGGAAGACCAACAGAGGGGCAGCCGCGCCACTATCCCAGAAAGAGCTGACGAGAGTCCCAGATGAGGGGTCACTCAGCAGCCGCGGAGCAGAAGCCGGGGGGGTTGCAGTGACGTGCCCGTGAGCTCCGCTGGCAGCCAGCTGTGCCTGAGTGACCGAGCCCCAGGCCGAGAGGCTGAGGGCACCCCACCCCCGAAATGGTCCGAGCGAGCCCCAGGCTCCAGGCCCCGACAAGCAGCCACCAAGGAGTGAGTCGGTGTGTACCTGGGCGCCCATCCCCGGACACAAAGAACCACCAACGCACTGATGTCTGAGGGCGTCTGTCACTGGCAGGGGAAGTGGTGGGGGGAGATAGGCCTCCATACCTTGGAGGGCCCGAGATGCCCCCAGAGAGGTGGCGTCTGATACCCGACCAGATACAAACATCCATTCCCACCCTCATGCTCTCATATGTAATTACTCAACACTCACCCAACGTGGAGATATATTCCTCTTGTTAAAAGACCCATATTCACAAGGCGGTCTTGTGAATACCCTCAAAGCTGCAGGACTGCTTTGAGGGTATAGAGAATGTAATTTGTGAACAACATTGAGAAATCAATAACAGTTTAACCCAGGGGTAGGCAACTCCAGGCCTCAAGTGCCGGTGTCCTGCAGGTTTTAGCTCATTCAAATTGCTAAATTATCTCCTAAACGTGTCTTGACATTCTCCAGAAGACTGGTAATGAACTAATCATTTGATTCAGGTGCGAGACCCAGGGTGAGATCTAAACCCTGCAGGACACTGGCACTCGAGGCCTGGAGTTGCCTATCCCTGGTTTAACTGATTGCATGACAGAATATATATCAAATTCTGTGAACACATCATCCTGCCAGGCAGGACTGTATCACTGGATCACTTTTTCCTGATTATCCTGGACTCTTTGTGCCTCTGTTATTTCCAGTCAGCTTGTGTTACCACCTTGCAAGTCTTATTAACTTTTAATTAATTGTGACTATGCATTGATGGCATGGATTTGGGACCTTTTGTCCTAATCAACATCTATTCAAATTTTTTGTTTTTAAAAGTTTAATTGTAAACAATGGAAGAGAAATATCACTTTGAAGTTGGTGTTTACCTTTTGAAGTGGCTGTGTGATCATGAAAACGGGAATCAAAACTGCCTGAAGTTCAACGAGTGACTGAATAATTGTACTGAACATAAAAAAAACCTTTAATGGAAATCCATGCAAACCATTTACTTAACTAGAAAGAAGTCTTTACTGATGGGTGCATGGGAGGGTATCTGGTGCAAAGGTATCACACTAACAGTGGCTGTGCAAGAGCTGTTAAATATTAACAAAAAATAGTCAGAGTTTCTGTCTCGCTCTGGAAGATCCTGCTGTGCTGATTTGCTGCCCAGTGTAAAATATTACTGCCACTGTCTGAAATGGATCTAGTATTAACATTATTGACAGAGAGTACAGTGGGCACTTATAGTGTGGTTGCTTGCTAATGATACATATTTAAACTGGCACATTTTTTGAGTGGAGTTTGGATTTGGGTTTCCTGCACTCAGAGACCAAACTGGGACAGTGGGTTGTTGGTGTAATTAATAAACATAATGTAATGTAATATGGATCGATCTGTCTCTGAAATTTCTTACAAAAAGTATTGTGTAAGGGGACTTTTTATCTTACATTCATAAAGTCCAATCTTTTTCTCTTTTTCAGAAAAGATGTCCTCTCAAGTGAGACTGAAGCTGCTGCCAAGCATCAAATGTATGTTTGATGAGCCCATTCAGGTGAAGGTGGCCGGGCTGAGGCCAAGGCAGGTTGTCAACATGAGAGCCAAATTAACTGATGACAAGGGAGTGGTGTTCAGCTCCTCGGCCACCTACAGGGCTGATGGCAGTGGGGAGGTCGACCTGAAAAGAGACCCCTCGCTAGGTGGGAGCTACGTTGGAGTAGAACCCATGGGTCTGCTGTGTTCCATGAGGCCACATACCATGCACAAAATATATCTAAAGACAAATGCCATAAACCCCCAGGTGGTGAAGTTTTCTGTGCATGAGGAGGAGGGCAGATTACTGGCAGAGATGATGAATGAGAGGCTTCTGATGAGAGATGGGGTCACCAGGGTTCCCGTCAATGAAGGGAACATCCGTGGAGTCCTTTTCACTCCTCCAGGTACTGGAGGTGGTTCCTAGGTTTCTATGTTCATTTTAGTTCATTTAACATTAACCAGCTTTTAAATCAACATTGTTGAAATTAAACTTTAACTGTCATTCAGTCATCTGAAACTTCTAGTTCAAATTTTAATTTTCTCCCACCTTGCTTACTGTAGTTCACATTTCAGGTGCGTTTCTCAGTCCTCCACAACTCATGTCCAGTTAGTACAGAATGCAGCAAGACCTTTGTTTGAAAGACTGCTAACAAAAAATAGCTGACTGTCACATATTACACCTATTCTTGCGTCCCTTCACTGGCTTCCAGAGAAATTAAGAATAAAATTTAAAATATGACTTGCTGCTGATTAGAATCTTTTTTCTTTCTTCCAGGAAAAGGTCCTTTTCCTGCTGTGTTGGATTTGCCCACCTCAGTATCTGAGGCAAGACCCAGTCTACTGGCTAACAAAGGCTTTGTGGTTCTCTCAGTGGCGGTGTACAATAAGAAGGGTGACAATATCACAGAGACACATCTGGACCACTTTGAAGAAGCAATGAATTTCTTAAAACAGCAACCAAAGGTGAGTTGCTCTAGTGCGCACAGACAGCAGAAAGATGTTTCATACTGAAGGAAAGTTTATGTTTCTATACTCTGTGCATTCTCAGAGAGGAGAGTAAATTTGTAGATCCCAGGTGGAATATCTGCTGTATTCCTGTAGCTAATGGGGATCTTAATTAGCTTAAGTGGAGTTTCAGAAATACTCTCATTTACATTCATTCAGATAATTGAATAAATTTCAGAGAGCATAAAGCCTCAGCTTTACGACATATTTTTTGTAATCGCACAAATCTTCTTGAGAAAACATGAATTGTTTCTATTATCACACAATAACATAATAATTTCTAACATATAATAATTTTCAAGATCAACATTATCAGCCCCCTGAAAAATTGACCTTTTTATTGATAGTAGAAGCCACTGCTGTGCAATGTTTGAGCTGTCACTTGAGAACGCATCACCCCAAAAACAGAAGAAATCCTTTTATAATTTTATAGAATAAGAAATGTTGAAGATCTCTAAGCAAGAAATAGATATACAAAGTTATCACAGCATTTCCAAGTTTCAATATGCAAAGTTAAGAAATTCAGCCAAGAGAGTCACACAGTACAGAACAAGCTTGGCAGGGTAGGAAGCAAAAGATTTCAAACACTCTAGAAAGAAAACTAGTGATAGATGTGTCTAAAGACCCCAGTACTACTGCCAAGACACTAGAATCTAGAATTGTAGTCTCAAAAAGGACAATCACGAGAACAAACAAAAATTTGCAGTGTGAAGTGAACCAAGGTCCATGCTAGAAGCCAATAAAATCTGGAGGAGCTTGAGAGATTTGCCAAAAGAGGAATAGACTGTAGAATGTAACAGCGGCTCTGCGTAGCGTGATAACGTGGTCATGGGGCCAAGTGGGGGAAATTGGGCTTGAAGGGGTAACTGTAGCATGGCTTGGTACATAGAGCGATCACACTGAGGAGCGTGGAGTTAGAACTGTGGTAAAAGGGGAGTACTAGAAAAGGTGAGCATGGCTATATGTCTTGCTTACTTGCAGGTGGAGTGAAAGATGCTTGGAGGGAGAGGGGGCGTGAGTTAGACGGTGTGAGATGGCTGACCTGAGTTCCGTAGGTTCCGAAGGAGTGTGATGGCAGGAGGGCAGGCAGGTGAAGCACGGAGAGATTTCCAGAGAAGAGCTGGGTTATCCGAGGTTCAAGAGATTAGCTTAATTTGGGGGTAAGGGTTTTGGAGGTTCCGGGAAAAGCTAGGGCACAAGAGAACAAGGTAAGAAAAGCACTTGGCAAATAACATGGAGCATTAGAGCCAGCTACCAACATGAAGTAGTTGACAAACTGTTGGAGAGGGAATATCAGTGTAAGGCTTAAATCTCTTTAGCCTGATTGCCTCAACTCAGCTCCAGGTGAGTGAAGCTGTTGGAGATATGACGGCCCTGCCCAGGGCCAGATACCAAGGAGACTCAAGACCCTGGTAGAAGTTTCCAGCCACTCACCCGGATCATGATAGCTTCACTGTGCATATATGAATGTGTTTGTTTATTTAGTAATGGTAATATGCATATGTAGTCCACAAAAATGAAAATAATGACAGGTAGAGTCAGCCCTGCGCTCCAAATGTTTTATAGATTTGCATCGCCTTTTAATTTCTGTGTTATTTCACAGGTGGGCAGTAAAGGAGTTGGCATAATGTCAAGATGCAAGGGAGCAAATATCGGACTGGCACTCGCTGCTTTTGTGCCAGGTGTCGAGGCCATAGTGTGCATGAATGCCTGTAACGCCAATGTGGTCACGCCTCTCTACTACAAGAAACGGCAGATCCTGTCATCAATACTGTTTGACGAAAGCAAGTTTATTCCCACCGAGTCAGGTGCAATCATCATAAAGGATGCTCTTGAAGATCCCCTGGCAGAGAAGAATAAGGGCAGCTTGATCCCCATTGAACGAGCCAAGAGCCATTTTCTTTTTGCGGTTGTAGGAGATGACCTCAACTGGGACAGCGAAGCCTACATGGATGAAATGGTAGTGAGACTTAAGCATCATGGGAAGGAGAACTTTGAGACTGTTTTTTACCCTGGAGCTGGACACATGTTGGAGCCACCTTATGCACCCCACTGCCCCTCCAGCTTCAATGCAGGTGTAGGCAAACGAGTGCTGTGGGGAGGTGAGCCCAAGGCCCACATAGCAGCTGAGATCCACCTGTGGAAGAAGATCCAGGATTTCTTCAAAACTCACCTGAGTTGTGATGCAGCACAGACTAAAGCCAAGTTATAGATTCAAACAGGATGATTAGAAAGCTTGAGTTACAGAAACATAAATCATGACAGCAAATTGACTGTATGAAAATCACATTTTATAATTAATATAATAGTTGTTAATATGACAGTTTGAAATTTTAGGTGAAATTATGATTCGCACATGTCTTCCCCTCCTGTATCTCCTGAGCCCTGTACACATGTTTCTTTTTTCATTTTTCTTTATAATTTTTTGGGATTGTCACTTGATCTTCTGTCTGCTTATCCTGGACTCTACAGTCAGCTATGGTTTATTTCCAGTCGGCCTTTCTTAATGTTTCATTGAAATTACTTTTTATTTGTTTTGGCTATTTGTTCCATCATCACAGTGCCAAAAACATTATATGATGAGTGTAGATACATGTTTTTAATTTTTGCGTAACGCTGATTTTGTTATTTGATCCCACATTACTGTACTTATCTTTTGTAAATTGATCTTTATGTTGTAATTAAAAACAACAACAAAAAACAATTGTGTTAAAACTATTAAAGCCTAAAAAAAACGCAACAAAGAATAATGAGCTGACAAATAGACTTCAGTTTAAAGTTTAATTTACACAGTTTCCTTTCTGAGAGACCAGCAAATTAAAAAGATGACCCATGAAACATAACATATTAAAAATATTCAAATATATATAATGTGTAAATGGGAAACTAAAAATGGCTTTATTGATATGGTCCAACCCACAGATTAATTTCTTAACTTTAGGTGGAAGCAGTTTGTTATTATGTGAGAAGAAAAAACAAAACAAGGTGAGACAATGTAGCTACTCCTGTTTAATGGTTTACTCGTATTTTAAGGTAGTAAGTAAGGTACTAAGTCCACACAAGTCGTCACTAGAAATAAGGTATTCACTTGCTTTGAGCATATTTTGTATTGAACCATATTTGGTCTGCGACTCAAGTCCGTCATAAGTCCACAAGATCACGGGTACATCAAGAAACAGCACGGACTAGTGACTCATTTTCTTCAGTGAGTTTTGGTTTTAAGAAAAAAACATGCATGTAAAACTCTCTTTGGGCTGTTGCATATTTTATGGAAATAATACATCTCAAAATGATCTAAAAAAAAAAAGATTTTACAAATGTGTGCACTGTGTGAATTTTGAGTGCTCACAAATCCCTGCTCCACACAAACACACAGAAATGTAAACATACAGAAAGCTATTTACAAGTGCATATTTCAAAATCATAATGAACATATAAAAACACATTTTGAAGCTAAACTTCACAAATCTGCTCATTTGTGCAGTTAAAAGCTCCTTGAGCATAATACACTCGCACACACCAATCACAGTTGACAGTGTATAGGAATTTCTTTTACTTATGTATTAATCACATTATTTTATTGTATAATGCCTTGGTGCCACTGGATTTTAACATGTTTCACACTCATACTATAAGACAAATGGTGGGGGTGTAGTAAGGAAGTTGGGGGAAGCAGACAGCTCCACAGGAAGAAACTTTTGTCTCTTTGAGGACTCTGGTAGGTAGCAAGGGAGTGTGAACCTTAACCTCGTAAGACCCGAACTCTTCCACAGCATGTATTTTTAATTTCTCTTTGATATTTGGGCATATTGGGGCCCAATGAATGTAAAAACAAAGAATTACCAGATTTTTTTTTACCTTATTTTTGTTTTTATGAAAAATCAGAGCCACATATAAGGATATCCGTTTAAAATTTTGATAGAACAGTAGCAGTATAATGTCCTCATCAGTGGATATCAGGCCCTTGTAGAGCAAAATTGAGTATTTTAGTCTAAATAACCCAAAATGGGAAGTCCACATATGTGGACGCCAGGTCCTAGGAGGTTAAGGTGTGAAACAGCTGTGTACTGCCTTTTGTTCCTGGAGAAGGTATTTAACTGAGAGCCATGTTAGACTCAGGGGAGACTCTGCTGACCTGCCCCACGGTCATGTAGGCTCTCCACCAAGCCTGGTTGTCTGTTCTTTGTGTGTTTTGATTAAAGACTGTTAGCTACCACTCACCGCTCGTCTGCAGGCTTTATTTAAATGGAAAACTTCCACAACAACAGTTAACCACATCACACATTGCTCAAGCCTTTAATTTAGTTGTGATTTTCTTGGTATTATAATTTAAAATAATTCAAATATCCAGCTGTAGTTCTGTTGTTTTTCTAAACTCATCAAAAGTGTTTTGGGGGTTTCTTTTTGTATTTTACTTTTAGAGATATGCAGTTCTAAGAGTATTTTAATCTAAATTTCTAAACCGAAGAGACTTCAGGAAAGTCTGGCGGCAGAAGCTTGATAAATCCATCCATCCATTCGCTTCTGCTTATCCTTTCCAGGGTCGCAGGGAGCTTAATAAATCTGCTCTATAATTTGACAAAAGCACACTTAAGTCGTACTGAAACTGTAAACTGTAGATTCCATCACATAAATCTTATTCACAATATTTTTCTACTCTGATATCCTGAGCGGCCCGGGAAAGAGCCAATACCTTGTGATTTCCTTTTTGGCTGCTACAATCAGAATTTTTAAAAGATATTAAAGAAATTATCAGAATTTTTTAAGAATATGGAAGAAATTTGTAAAGGTATTTTATTTACCTTGAGCTTTGTGGAACTCAAGCCGTAACGTTTTAATTTTCCAGCAGTCCCACCTTCCAGGCCTCACATAACCTCCAACGGTTGAGTGTTCTCATGTCAAATATCCCTTTTTAACTACAGAAATTTTTATCAGTGGTTTATTGTCCTGTAAGGAGTACAGAAAGGTGTATCTGAGTACTTCATACTTTAGAAAAGAAGTCTTTACTGATGGGTGCATGGGAGGGTATCTGGTGCAAAGGTATCACATTAACAGTGGCTGTGCAAGAGCTATTAAAAATTAACAAAAAATAGGACACAGAGTTTCTGTCTCACTCTGAAAGATCCTGCTGTGCTGATTTGCTGCCCAGTGTAAAATATTACTGCCACTGTCTGAAATGGATCTAATATTAACAGCTTGTTGAATTAACAGTGGGCACTTATAGTGTGGTTGCTTGCTTGCTAATGATACGTATTTAAATTGGCAAATTTTTTGAGTGGAGTTTGGTGTAAAGCATTTCATGCACACTGAGCACAAACTGGGACAGTGGATTATTTTAAACACTGCATGGTAGCAATGGCACCCTTCAGTGACAATTTTACATAAATAAGCAGTGTGTTATACTGTTATCAGATGTGGAGTCTCACTAACCACTTTAATAGTGACTTGTGTCCCAAATACTGTTTATTTGTCTTAGTTACAGATAGTGAAATAAAAATGGAAAATGATTGTTTCATAATTGTATACTCAGCTTGGTCAAGACAATAATTCGAGAACGAGAAGCGTAGGATTTTGAATTGATACCATTGGTGCATCTACTAAAGTTCTGGGGTCAGTTTGAATATCAGTGACCTTGACCTTGAGTTCAAGTTTTCTGAAAATCTTGTGAATGCTACAACTCTGTGACGAGAAGTAAGTCTCCTAGGTCTTTAAATTTGTATATAGGACTAGGAAGCTGAAGGGTTGCACTGCGGGCCATCTGTAGAGGTGTAGAGTCAACAACCTGTCTCTGAACGTGGACAAAACAAAAGAGATTGTTGACTTCAGGAGAGCACAGTGGGATCACTGCCCACTTAACATGAATGGATCCTCTGTGGAGGTCGTCAAGAGCACCAGATTTCTTGGTGTCCACCTGGCGGAGAACCTCTCCTGCTCCCTCAACACCAGCTCCATAACCAAGAAGGCCCAGCAGCGTCTCTACTTCAAGCAGAAGCTGAGGAAAGCCCATCTCCCACCATCCATTCTCACCACCTTTTACAGTGGGACTAACAAGAGCATCCTAAGTAGCTGCATCACTGTCTGGTATGGTAACTGCAGCGCATTAGATCGCAGTACTCTATAACGGATTGTGAGAGCAGCTGAGAAGATTATTGGAGTCCCTCTCCCCTCCTTATAACACCCGCTCGCTGGAGGACCCCACACAGCCTTCAAACACACTCTTCACCCTGCTGCCTTCTGGAAAGAGGTCCCAGAACATCCGGGCCCTCGCTACCAAACTACGGAAAAGTTTCTTCCCACAAGCCGTCAGACCCCTGAACACTCAGTGACTGCACTGGCACACGCACACCTTCACACACGTTAGTTACTTTTGCACAATACTCAGCATTTTGCATATTTCCATTGTCTTGTGTCTGTATCGTCCTGTTCTGTCTAGTTTTGCACTGTTTTGTCTTGTTTATTTTTGCAATTTATGCACACTGCACTTTATGTAGTCCTGGGTTTGTCCGTATATGTCATATATAGCACCAGGGTCTCGGAGGAACGCTGTCTCATTTCACTCTGTACAGTACCTCTGCACGTGGTTAAAATGACAATAAAAGCCACTTGACTTGACCTGTATTTTGTAGCAGTTGCTTGGAGACGAGTGCCATACAGTTCAAATGAGCATACATTCCAAAATATGCAAATTAGCCCCATACATCATAATGATGATGTTTGCTGTTCAGGGTATGAACATTCTATGCTGAAAGTTTATAAATATACAACCTCTGACTGCTTGTTTTCAGTTGAACTTTTGCAAAGCTGAGGAGATTTTGGCTGCGATCACATCAAGTCCAAAGATGTTTAAACTTCTTTTTCACAGAAAGGTAAGTTTGAAGAGACTCGCAGCACGTTTCTCTGAATATTTTCTTATGGTAAATAAGCATTTTTGAAACTTTTAAGGAAGCTTCTTGGATGATTTCTGTAAAAACTGAATTTTGAATCCAAATGAAGGATATTGTATTTTCTTACCATATACTTTGTTTTATGCCATTACTGATGTTGGTTTTCTTGTTTCTAAACAGAAATCACACAAACAAAACGTGGCAGAGACGGAAAGTCCTTCTACGTCTCATCAGAGGTAAAGAAATGTGTCACTCTTTAATGCTGCTGGAGATATTTATAGCAGTGGTTTAGTTGGAGCTGTTTTATTTCCCTTTTATTGGTGTTTTGTATTTACATCTTTTACTACTTCTAGTCTTGTCTATAATTTATATTGATTCAGAGATTAGCGTTTGAAAATGTAGAGTGTAAATGTACAAAATACATGATTTTGTTCCATTACAGTTATTAATTTTTATCTGCAATCTCCAGCATGTACTCCTTGTTAAAATTTTCCACTTTGAAAAATAACATTTACACTTTTGTCCTCATCAGCATCCCGGATGCTTCTGTTGCTGAAAATGGTCAAAAGAAGAAGAGAAAATGGAGACACTTCTGCTGTTCCTCGGTTTGCTTTTACTCAAAACATATGAAATGCACTTTCTCTTTAAATTGCACTTGTTAATTTAAAGTGACTTTACTTTTTTAATAAACTTATGTTTGTTCGTCCTCTGCAGCAAACTGACAGCGATGCAGAGGCAGAGAGCAGCACTGTGAAGACACAAAAGAAGTGTCGCTGGTTTCTTTTTAAATTCTGGAAGGTATGTTTTATGGAAAGAGTCCCTGTCATCAAGCATTTACTCATCACAGTTAAATGAGAAGAATTAAGAGCAATTTAGCACATCTATGTCCTCAAATTAAGTTCAAAGATGTTTAAACGGTTTTTTTTCACAGAAAGGTAAGTTTGAAGGGACTTGCAGGATGTTTCTCTAAATATTTTTTATGGTAAATAAGCATTTTTGAATCTTTTAATGAAGCTTAATGGATGATTTCTGTAAAAACTGAATTTTGATCACAACCAAATGAAGGATTTTGTATTTCATAGGACAAACTTTAAAACTCAATTTAAAGCATGAATAAATTGTTTTTATTTTATTTAAAGATATTCCTATATATCTGCTTCATGAGCTGACAGCTCACTAAAGTGATAAATAATATGAAATAATACCAAATTTTCTAACTGGACACTTTTCATGGAGAGACTCCCTTGGTATGTTTGTTTTATGCCATTACTGATGTTGCTTTTCTTGTTTCTAAACAGAAATTACACAAACAAAACGTGGCAGAGAAGGAAATTCCTTCTACGTCTCATCAGAGGTAAAGAAATGCGCCACTCTTTAATGCTGCTGGAGATATTTATAGCAGTGGTTTAGTTGGAGCTGTTTTATTTCCCTTTTATTGGCATTTGTCTTCCACCTTGTGTATTTACATCTTTTTTACTACTTTTGGACGTCCTCCAAAATGTTTCAGCGTCAAAGCTCATGCATACATGCACATACACTGCTCAGAATCTTGACATCTTTCCTAATTTTGTGTTTGTGTTTTTACCTTTTTGGAGCAGTGTAGCACGCGGTGGGAAAAAAATAAAAAGTCAAACTGGGACTATAGACCGCTTCGGGTGAGTACACGTGGTGCACAAAGATCAAAGGTCACTTTGTCAAAGTGGAGAAAATGAATTATTTTACACTGATACTGTAAACGTTGCGCGTGTGTGTCAGGTTTCCAAACATCGGAAACACCTGCTACATGAACTCCTGCCTGCAGAGCCTCCTCAACATTGAGGAGTTCATAAGAGACATCAGGCGTCAGGGGGTTTTGTGGAGCACAGATCCAGAAGCTCAGCTCTTAAGGTGCGCTACGTCAACCTTCTACTTTCTTCAAACACCTGAAGAACAAAGAGATCTAACAGCAGAAATGTCTGTTTACCCTTCCTTTCTACAGAAGGCTTATTGATGTCAGGGACTGTCATGAGTCGACAGATTATGGCCTTAAAGATCACCACCTAAGAGCTTTTAAGAAGGCATTCAGCAAGCAAGCTGCCGAATACACCGGCAGTGCACAGAAAGTGCGTCAGCTATTTGGACATTTCGTTTTTTGCTTTACCTTCTGATTTTGATGTACTGTTTTAAATCTCTCTGCTTTTCTTTCAGGACGCTCATGAATTCCTAACATTGTTCCTCAATGAGGTCAAAAGGCTCACACCTCGCCTGGAGAGGAACGCAGCTCTCCTGGGCCAAAGTTATACCTGCCCAGTAGAAGACCATCACATTTTTAAAATGGAGAACATAAGGACATGCAAGAGGTAAGCCTGTCTTTCAGAAACGCAGAGCTGGTTGCAATATTTTCATATACCTCTTTTCCACGTACCTGATCTTTACTTTAACTACGTTACTCCTGAAATGTGTAGCTGCGGTCACCACTCATCACAGCAAGAGGAATTCACCAGTTTGTCTCTTGACCTGGTTCCAGAGGGGTCTGTGATAAACATGTTAGAGACATACTTGAAGGTAAGATCACAAATTCCAATAGAGTTGTCGTATCAGCGATCTTAACACACCTTTTTTGTTAGTGTTTGTGTGTATGCGTGTGTGTGTGTGCATATGTTGAGATTTCTTTCTACCATAAAGCCTGTTTTCTCTGTGCTGTTGTTCAGGAAGAAGAAATAGAATATCGCTGCGATTGTGGAGGGACGGCCTCAGAACTGAAGTCGTCTTTTGATACACTGCCAAGGTGAGTAAGGTCACATCAGAATTGATCGACTGACCAGGTTTCCAAACTGTGGCGCATCAAATATCAGAGTTTTTCGAGACAATATTTGAGCAGTCGTTTTCTCCCATCTTCTGTTTGTGTTTGACACTCATTCTTCTTATTTTCTGCCTTGTTTGTGTTTTTTTTCTTTTCTGCCAGAGTTCTGATCTTGCATCTGAAGAGGTTTGGCTTTACACAAACCTACAAGATTCAGAAGGTGGATGACCCCGTCAGGCTGCAGAGGGACTTGGTGGTGCCATCCAATCAGGTAAAAACAGACTGCAGAACGTCTCAGGCTACGTCCACACTAGCCCGGATAGATTTGAAAACTCCGTGTCCACACTAGCGTTTTCAGTCATTTTCAAATAGTTGTGCGTCTGCATTGAAACGGCCGAAAACGCCTATGTTCCAGTCCTGCGCATGCGCAAAAGTGAGTGAGAATTACAGAATTTGAAGAAAAGCTATCCGGAGCATGTACAAACTGATATTAATCGTTTTTAGGGCTGTCAAAGTTGAGAGCAATCAAAACAACTGCTGTATAATGCACTCGGCTTATCTTTGTTTAATTGCTCACATGACTGCATCACATGACTAAAATGCGTCATCGTTTTAGAAAGTCTGCGTTTTCGAGTGTCCACACTGCGACGGGACAACTCCGTTTTGAAATGTATGCGTTTTCGAGAGCGTTTTCAAGATGCTGTGTTTTTCCTTGAGGAAAACGCCGTCTCAGTGTGGACGGGAGGTCAAAGCGGAGAGAAAACGATGTGTTTTCAAACGAAAACGCATTAGTGTGGACGTAGCCTCAGCAAATCAGCTTAATTGTGGCACTGATGTGAGACTTTATGAAACTAACACTCTTTGGATTTGTTCCTTCTCAGGGTGGTGGCTGTTATAGTATTGTCAGCATCATCAGTCATTATGGAGGCACAGAGTCAGGTAAAACAACAGACTTGTGACAAACAGAAAATGAAAACTTGCTACTTTTCAGTGAAGGACTCACACACAAAAGCTTTTGATGTTCTAAGAAGCACTAAGTCAAAATCACTGTTTGCTTGAATCAGTTGACTTCCAGAAGTTGGATTCATTTGTCTTAATGTGATTTCAGGACACTACATCTGTAGTTCTGTCCATCCTGAGGAGAGTCAGCACTCTACATCAGATCGCTGGCTCACCTATAATGACGCACAGGTGCTCCACACAACCGGATCGGCAGTTTGTGAGGAACAGCAGCACTCGGCCTACATCCTGTTTTACAAGAGAAACGTAAGAAGACACAGCATCTCATCCTGAAGTGAGAGAATTTTTAAATGTCCTGTTACCTTGTTAACCAGTTTTGTCTTCATTCTCAGTTCTGAAACAGGAAGTGGAAGGAAGGAAGGAAGTTAAGGTCATCGTCATGCTGAGAAGGAAAAGCAGTCGTCCCAGCCCACCATCGCACACTGGAGGACAAGTATAGGTAAGTATTGCCCTCAGGAGGGAGGGTCCTCCCAGAGAGCCTGGTCCTCCCAAGATTTCTTCCTCCAGGAGGGAGTTTTTTCTTGCCACCGTCGCCCCACATTCACTGGTCTCATCAGCAGGGACATTTTTAACCTCCTAAGACCTGAACTTTCATGGCATGCATTTTTAATTTCTCTGTGCCATTTGGGTTGATTGGGACCTGATGAATGTAAAAACAAAGACATCAGATTCGGACTATCTTTTTTTTGTTTCTCAAAAGAATGAGATCCACATATGAGGACATTCATTTTAAATTTCGATTGAACAGTGGCAGTGTAATGTCCTCCCTCATAAGTGGATATCAGGTTTTTGAAGAGCAAAATTTTGTATTTTGGTCTAGACAACCCAAAATGTTATGTCTACATATGTGGACACCAGGTCCTAGGAGGTTAAAACAAAATCTACTAGAGATCGTCCTTTTCTGGACCAGTGTTTGGCTTGCTCTCTGGAAACAACAAATTAGTGCTGTCAGCGTTAACGTCATTTTACCTAATGACGTTTACGCTGACAGCACTAATTTTATTGTTGTTATTAATATTATTATTAATTTATTTGTAAAATAAATTAAATTTAAAAAAACAAAGAAATGATTTAATTCTTTATTTTATTTTGTTTTATTAAAATCAAAATAACAACAAAAACAAAAATAACTAATAAAAAAATATTAAAAGTATTCAGCAGTGTTTTGTGAAATTTGTAATGAGCCTTAGTTAAGTTGATGTCACAGAAGTTTCTGAATCATTTAGATTGTTCAACAAACTGATTCACTCAGGTAAAGATGGTAAGCTGGAGCAATGGTACCCTTGGAGTTCAGTTTAAGTTTTCAGACAAATATTCCCTCGATCAGTTGCAGCTTCTGCTTTTAAATAAATGATTTAGCTGCAAATGTTTAGCTGCAGGTAGCAAAGTCCAAAAGTGACAACATTTCCACTGCAGTCTCTCCAGAAATGGCTTATAAAATTTTTACCAAATTAGACATTTATCCTTGGATCATTGACAACCCTGTAGGGTGAAAATCTTTCATTGTACCTTTTATAACATTTTAACAAGTTGCTGTCTCCTGCTGCAAGTTTCCTGTTTTGGCTGAACTTCATCAGCTCAAAAAAACTCACCGTGCTGTGGTGTACTAAATGACCTCATGTACAGGACACACTGAAGGCAGGTTTGCAGTGTTTAATTAACAAAGTCAAGATCAGTTAACAACAGCTGAACTAAAGACTTTCTTTTTCTCATCGATAAAATGAGGTCCATGCCAATGCGCTCAAATGGGACCTCCATTAATGGTGAGGGGCATAAAGGTGCTTTTTGAATGACCAGCTGGTTCACCAGCTGACACCATTGGACGCACACCATCGGCGCATATCCAAACATGCAAGAAATGCAAGATGGTGGTGCGCACAGATACAGCGGCTCTCCACTTACCCAATTTCACTGTGCAAGAAACTGCACAATGACAATAAAAAGCTCTAAGTCTAAAACAGTTTCCTGGCCAGTAAAATCGGGCAATTATTCGCTCCAGAGTTTTATGCTATTCCAGGTGACCAGCCATCGACTTGTAATGAGCCAGCTAAAACAATAATTTCTCAGTGGCTCTTCTGGCACCAACAAGTGGGTGTGTTCTTCCATCGTGCAAGTGTCACGACACACTGAACATGGTCTGAACATGGATTTTCCCTCGATATTTCTTTTCCACCAGTACTATGGGGTATTTGTGAATATCCATGACTGACCCGGCCAGGTGGCCAGCTGGTCTTTGGACAGGGTCACGGCAGTTTCAAGGTTCAACAAAATCCCTTTCACTGACAGACTGAAGGAAAGCTCCTCAAAAATAGAGGGTCTTCAAGCTCCTCAGTGGCACGAAAAGGTTTCCCGGACTCAGTGTTGTATATTTTTTTCCCAAAAGATTGAAATAGTGGAGAGAAATCAGCTTCTGAAACCATCCAGAAGACAAAGTCTCCAACTGGTTTGTGGAAGTCCAGTTTCTCCAAATTAATCAGCGGGTGAAATGTCTCTTCATGGATGGTTTTGATTCTGTTGTTATTCACGAACAAAGCCCTCAAAGCAGCATATGAAAGAAAGTCCTCTTTCATTGTTGTCTCCAGCGTGTTAAAAGAGAGATCGAGCTCAGTGATGAGTTTTGAAGCGGCTGCAGGGACTTCTCGAAGGTTTTGGCTCGAACAGTCGAAGGATGTTGTTCACAGTGGTGACACTGTTGACTGGTGATTGACAAGCACTGAGATACTAGCATGACAAACACAAGAAACATCATGACTTATTCTCCTGAGTGCCTGCAAAACAAACACAAAATCAAACTCAAAGCTTTTCTCTCAGATGCTGGTGTGGCACAATCTAATGATAAAAAAGGTCATGCTAACAGCTTTTGGAGCACAGCTGCACAAAATAACAGCTTTTGGAGCACAAAATGCATTACAGGTAAACCCAGTACCCAAACATGTTAACAAGGATAAAGAAAAAATCTGAAACAAAAGCAGGTAGTGTGGTGATTTATGTTGTGAGGATGCTTTCACTCCCATCAAAGTCACCCAGTGTTGAGAACCCAAATGAGCCCAAAAACCTCAAGTGGCTGCAACCAACAGCGAACGTCAAGAAGTGGATACTTGCATGTTGAGCCAGAAACATGCAGAAAACCCAAAAGAGGCGAGATAGCACATCTTGGTCCCACTCAGGCAGTACGAACACCTGGAAAGAGGAGCCCACAGTTCAGACCCAAGGTCACTGGTAAGGACACCAGCCAGTTATAAGTCTAGTTTTAATTTTCATTTTAGTTAGTGTTATGGCCTTTCTAAGGGTGGCCAGACCATAATATAAGGGTGATCCACCCCTGTCTGACCCCAAGCAGCACATCACACAACCAGTACAATTTTGATGGTGATTTTTTTTCACAGTGATTGAATTCTAACAAAGGAAAGGAGCGAACTATAGCTTCGGGGTGGACCCCAAAACAACAAACAAAAGGGACCGTATCTAAAGGATGTACAAAACTTATTTATGAAAAGAATAAAACCAAATGACAATGTCTTATCTCCCTAACTAAGAAAAACATGAGAAAAGGGTAATCAAATAAAAAGGCAGTCCACCCCTACATGCTCCTGTATAAAGAAACAGGTAACACAAAGCCTGCCGGTTGAGGTCCATGGCAGTGTCATCTTATATGTTGTCTCCAGGTCATTAGCCAATCTGTATGGGCCGTCCCATGGATGCACCAATCACGGAAAGGCACCTGCACACTCAGATTTACATATGAGACAACATTACGACAACAGTCGTAACATTAACTAAAAATGTTTTTCACCATCTCGTTTTAACTTCTGGTTTAGCTTCAGCTAACTAAAACTAAATGGACCTTGGAAATAATCACATCTTAATAGAGTGAACCATAGACTGTATAAAAGATAGGACCATTGCAACTTTACTGCAGCACTTCACCCTTTCACATAGTCCCAGCTCTTCTCTGTCATGTTTTATGGTGCTGCAAATGTCTTCAGTTGGTGAAAGGTTGGGCTGCTGGTGTCTTGTTGTGCTTGCTATGCATCCCTGACTCCTTTCTTCTTTCTGCATCAAGTAAGGAATGTAGTGAAAGTTCTCAAGAGGTTAAAAGCACCACTGAAAAAATGCCATCAGACCTGAGTTGGGACACTTGGATTATGGAGCTTCTGGACCAAGAGAGTGGATGGGAGCATGTGTTTAACAAGTAAGAGTATAACGTCCCCCAAAATGTCCCTAACTAAGAAAAACATGAGAAAAGGGTAATCAAATAAAAAGGCAGTCCACCCCTACATGCTCCTGTATAAAGAAGCAGGTAACACAAAGCCTGCAGGTTGAGGTCCATGGCGGTGTCATCTTATATGTTGTCTCCAGGTCAAGGAGACAACCTTAACCTTAACAACCTTTCGCGTGCCACAGCTGGTTGCCGACCCCTGGACTAGACTATTTAACAATATGTTACAGATTTATGTTACAAAGAAGAAACGCCACAGAGGAGGTTTGTGGATGTAGTGAAGGAGGACATGCAGAGGGTTGGTGTGACAGACGATGCAAACAATTGCCCATTCCCACAAAGCTATGGTAAAAGCTAGCGTGAGATTGGGCTGGGTTCATTGTACTGCTGTATATGACTAGGTATTTATTTGGGAAAGGAAAAAATGAACTGAAAACAGTTACTTTCTTATGAAATGAACAAAAATAAAACCCAATGTTGTAACAATTACTGCATGGTATATAAATTAAGATTTTCAAAATAAAACACCAGGCCTCCTAAGTCCTAACTCTGGTTTCACTCATAAAACCTTATACCTTTAAAGTGGAATGGCTTTCACCTTTGAAATGCCCCAGGGTACAACTAAAACAGTTATTGTCAACTTAAACCACATTTGTACTAGTGGGCCCCCACATAGACACACATTTACTTGTCCATATTAAACCTGAAGCATAGGCCCTTTCTCTTGTTTGTACTTGTGTTCTCGTGTACTCATGATACGTCATCAGTCGGAGACCAAGTACTGTTCCAATTCAAAGTATGCATCAAGCCGAGAACGCGAAAAAGTCCCGGATGTGTTCTCGCTCCGCCTGTTTTATTGATAAATGAACGTTTTCTTTAAATTATTTGAATATATATGAGTGCCTGTGTATAAATACACAAACAATACACATATGCTTTCAATTGTGTAATTTAAGTGATCTAGGTAGCTCTGTTTTGGAAGTTCAGTTAACGCTAGAAATGTGTTTTGGAGTTTCTACGTCCTTTAGAATTTGTACGTGCTTTTTGGAGTTTGTACGGGATTTATCTCTAGGGGCCACTGTATATATTTATATATAAACATACATAAATAAAACCACTTTTTTTTTTTTTTACATTAGTAATTCCTTTTGTGCATAATTTTATATTGTTGTTAATAATAAATTAATTAAAGCAACAAAACAACCTGAAGAGCCGAAAGAGCCGTCTCTTTTTAGTGAGCCGAGCTGAAAGAGCCGGTTCTCTAAAAAGAGCCGGAATTCCCATCACTAATTCTTAGGACTTAGCTTCTGTGTCAGGTCCCACAGGTTCACCTGAACCTTTACCACTTGTCCCGCCCCAAAGCAGAAAAGAGTGTTTTGGACTGGCTTGTTAGTCTAGCAACCAAAGACAATACAGAGTTGAGATGACTGACATTAGATTGGTAAACAAATAAGGTGAACCTATAAAACAGTCATAAATTCAATTATGTTTAATTCTTGAGTTTAATAAACAGATAATGTCTGTTAGCAGTTAATCTGTCATTACAGTTAAATGCTGAAGCAGGAATACATTTGTTTAACACTCACAAATGTAGGACTTAGTCATTTCTACTTTAATTTCTCCATTTTCTACCTATAAAAGGATGACAAAATCGCATTTGGAGTCTGCTGTAGTTGATAGTGGTGCAAATACTTTCACAACCACAAGTCAAAGGTTTTTACACTTAATTTGTCTTGTTTTTCAATACATCAGTATTTTAAAATACATTGTTATTTATCATAAAAAAGAGCAGCATTGATGAGTAATGTGCTAGTTTTCTGTGGTGCCATTTTCATCCTTGTACTACTGTGGTAGTGAAATATACTTTAGAAATGTGCTATAATAATGCAGTTCTTTAACTTGGACTTGGTCTTGTATGGTTTAACCTTTTTTTCCTGTGTGTTCGCATTTGTATTGTAACATTTATTCTGTAGCGATATCTCCCAGGTGGCGTCTTTGGTCTCCTTCCTTGCTGTTTTCTGGTAGTGACCTCACCCAGATAGCTGTAGGATGGTCACTCACAAGCTGAACACAAATATTTCTTTTAATCTTTGCTGCCATTGTATTAAACTTGATTTATGAATTTATGTATTCAGTCAACACAAATTCCAAGCAGGTAAAAAGCTTTGGAGCTCAGCAGCAGTCAGAAGAGCTTGATGAGGTGAGGAAGAAGTTACTGCCTCTGTCAGTGCGCCCCAGGGTGGCTGTGGCTACAGTGTAGCTTGCCATCACCAGTGTGTGAATGTGTGTGTGAATGGGCGAATGACTGGATGTATAAAGCGCTTTGGGGTCCTTGGGGACTAGAAAAGCGCTTTACAAATACAGGCCATTTACTGTTGTCCTGGAGTAACTGTAACCCACATAATTCCCTGAGGAATTATTAAAGTATTCTGATATTAAAATCAAACATGAAATGCATTCAAAGACAGAACAGAAAATATTCACAAGCAAATAAAATAATATATTCAATAGTTGTTTTTTGTTTTATCTTTCAAATCCTGTTTATAAATTGGCTTTAGCCTGTGCAGCATCACAACTCAGGTGAGTTCTAAAGAACTCCTCTATCTTCTTCCACAGGTGGATCTCTGCTGCTGCGTGGGCCCTGGGCTCCCCTCCCCACACCACTGAGAAGCTAAGCATCCCATGGAAAGCAGAGGAACAGAAGGGTCCATAGGGTGGCTCCAGCAAATGTCCAGCTCCAGGATAAAAAATAGTCTCAAAGTTCTCCTTCCCACGACGCTTCAGTCTCTCCACCATCTGGTCCATGTAGGCCTTGCTGTCCCAGTTGAGGTCATCCTCTGCAGCCACAAAGAGAAACTGGCTCTTGGCTCGTTCAATGGGGACGAGGCTTCCTTTGTTCTTCTCTTCCAGGGGATCTTCAGTAGCATACTTGATAAGGTTTGCTCCAGACTTGGTGGTAATCACCTTGCTGAAGTCAAACATTAAGGGTGAGAGGATCTGCTGTTTCTTGTAGTAGAGGGGAGTGCCCACACTGGCACTGGTGCCATTGATCCAAACTAAGGCCTCCACACCGGGCACGAATGCAGCAAGAGAGAGCGCGATATCTGTTCCCTTTGATCTTGATATTATGCCGACTCCTTTACTGCCCGCCTGTGAAATAACACACAGAGCTCAGAAACCGGCAATTCCAAAGTATTAAAAGTTGTGACCTGCTGGGCATTTAAACTGGAACAGTAGTACAATAAGTACTTCTACAAAGGATACAGCTGTGCAAATATGATTACAGCTAATATGACAAGCCACCCCCTCCTCTGTCCTCCAGATGCATTTTAGGAACTGAGACATCTTTTAAGACATCTGTTATTAATCTCTGTCTCTCTTCCACAACATGTCTTCTATCCTGTCTTCCTTCTCTCACCCCAGATGGCCCCGCCCCTCCCTGAGCCTGGTTCTGCGGGAGGTTTCTTCCTGTTAAAAGGCAGTTTTTCCTTCCCACTGTCGCCAAAGTTCTTGCTCATAGGGGGTCATTTGATTGTTGGGTTATTCTCTGTATGTATTATTGTAGGGTCTGCCTTACAATATAAATACTTTGAGGCGACTGTTGTTGTGATTTGGCGCTATATAAATAAAATTGAATTGAAATTGAATCAAGAAAAGTGATGTACCCTTTGCAGAAAATATACCTTCGCCACCTGTTAAAAAAAAAAAGGGGGCCCACTGTAATGATAGTGAATACTTCTAAGTGGAAAACCACATACAGTACCTGGGGGTGTAAACAAGACTCCTCGTATGTTCCCCTCTTTGACTGGGTCCCGACTGACCCCGTCTCCCATCAAAAACCTCTCGTTTGTCTCTTCTGCCAGTATCCTGCCATCCGCCTCCTGCTCATGCACAGAAAACTTCACCACGTGAGGGTTCAGAGCTTTGTTCTTGAAGAAGTACTTGTGCAAAGTGTCTGCCTTCAGTGACTGCAGCAGACCCATGGGCTGCACTCCAACGTAGCTCCCGTTGAGTGAGGGGTCTCGGTTCAGGTCGACCTCTCCGCCATCATCTGCCCTGTAAGTGGCTGAAGAGCCGAACACCACTTCTCTCTCGTCGGTCGATGTGGCTCTGATTGTGACTACCTGCCTTGACCGCAGCCCGGCCACTTTCAGCTGAACGGGCTCATCAAACAGACACCTGGTGCTCGGCAGCAGCCTCAGCCTGACTTGGGAGGACATCTTTTCTGAAAGATCAAAGACTGAACTCCATGAATGTTCAATATTTGGACAAATGGGTCATTGCAAGGAAAATAAAAAAGAAACATTCTTGGAATGCTTCCCACTCGACACCATCAGAATCAGATCTTTTTTTTTTTTAACTTCAATATATTTGAGGACGCAATGCTACATACTATGTAGATTACTGGAGTTACAGACCAGAAAGTATACAGTGTTAGGTCAAAATGTGGCACTTTTTAATGTCCCAGCATTTTTTAAATCTCACAACTTTTTAACCACATGAAATTTTAAAGGCTGAAAATTACATTTCAGCTTTGTTACAAACAGCAACCTATTTAATTTT
Organism: Aulonocara sp. 'chitande type north' Nkhata Bay; assembly: GCF_057382095.1. Taxonomy (NCBI): domain Eukaryota; kingdom Metazoa; phylum Chordata; class Actinopteri; order Cichliformes; family Cichlidae; genus Aulonocara; species Aulonocara sp. 'chitande type north' Nkhata Bay. The sequence continues at coordinate 9,308,947 of NC_141361.1, forward strand.
AATTCAGCTGTCTACTGGGATATATCAAAATTTTCAGTAGTAAAACTTCATAAATTTAATGCCAATGATGCAGAGAAAAAGAAACAAGCAATAATACACTGGGTATTTTTCCTGCTCTGATCAGTCACTGGAGAAAACTCTCACAGGTGCATTTTGATGATCTTTCACATAGTTACTGGATGTGAAAGGTCATTTTTTCCCTACATTCTAGTGTCCAAAGTAATTTTCTAAAGCAGGGATTCCCAAAGTGTGGGCTGGGGCCCTCTGGTGGGCTGTAAAGATACTGCAGGTGGACCACAGTATTAACAGAAATTCGGTTTGGAATTACTCGGAAGTATGTGTAGTTACATGTTCATACAAGTTAATTTACTTATATAAAAAGTGAATTCGAACTGGTAGTACGAGGTGGTTAGTTTGTGATATTATTCATTACTGTGACCTTAATTTTCTGCTCATGTATTTAAATTTGTATCCCTGTGGCAGGCGGGGTCACACACTGGCCTTAACATTATGCATATGATTGGGTAACAATAGCAAATTATAGCCTGAGTTGTTTATGTTTGTTTTGTTTTCAAGGAAACATATACATTTCTTTTGTATTTTAATTAGAGGGAGGATTTCAGATTGGGTGGGCCCCGCTAGGTTTTCTTTTTTTAAGAGAAAACGGAAGTTGTTGTTGGGGACTGAAAGTTAATGACACACTGAAATCCCTAAAGTTTATGGAATTTTGGTTAATTGTATGGATTAAACAAATGACACTAATGGCTCTTGGCTCTGGAGTAATCGCTGAAATTACTCCAGAGATCTAAAGCGTATCTTATATGAATATTTCCCATAATGCTGAAATGCCAAGTGTATCATATTTAATACATTAGTTTTTATGACTTTTTTGAGACTTCCACATTATTAGTGTGAATTTTCCCCCTGAGAAATCTGAAGAAATTGCACAATAAAATTTCAAGCAATAAATTGCACAAAAATGCCAGCTGAAGTAAAAAAAATAAAAAAATAAATTAAATTAAGACTCATACATGCACATTGATATTTAATTTTTTTTATGGGTCTAAAGTTAAAAAAATACCTGTGTCAAAAAGATGAACCATTTTGTAGTTATTTCATGGTTCAGGCTTTACAGGGTTAAAAACGAATTCAACTGTTGTTTCATTCTTTTATTCTGAAGCACATTTGAATTCATGGGATTAATTTCTTCTTTTCTTATGTATGTGTACTTTTGATATTTGTTTTGTTTTCTGTTCATTATTAATCATACTGTCTGTGTAAAACACCAGCTTCTAATCTAGGCATGGGGATATCTTTAGAGTCCTGCATATGCAAACCATGCATATGTCACAGAGGGACAACACAACAATAAACAAGGGGAGACTGAGACAACATGAAGACAATATAGATACAGTATAATGAGACGGGGGAAGTTAGCTCAACACAAAACACATTACATATCCATTACCAAAATAAAACAGGAAATGTGACACAACATGAATCCATCCATCTTCTTCTGCTTATGTAATCCAGGGTCACAGCGAGAACATAGATCATTTGACAAAATGAGCTCTTAAGACACCGAGACCATGACAGCTGTATATAGATTCAAGGACTCAAGAGATTTTTCAAATTAGCAAAGAAAAAAAATATATCAACATTTTTCTGGAAATGTATGTTTCCATTAAAATAGTAAATGGCCTGTATTTGTATAGCGCTTTACTAGTCCCTAAGGACCCCAAAGCGCTTTACACAACCAGTCATCCACCCATTCACATTCACACACCGGTAATGGCAAACTACATCGTAGCCACAGCCACCCTGGGGCGCACTTCGTAATCCATTTAAAAATTCATCTTAAGTCACTGTCTGCTTATTCAGAAAAGTCCTGTTTAATTTTTTATAGGAGATGTACTCCAGAGAAGCTCCTCACTGTACAGGTGAGACGCTCGTGACTGACTCGCAACACAAAAGCTGCCAAAATAAGTGAAAAGCAAGGATTCTGGTATCTTACTGCCCCTGAGGATTTTTATCCCTTTCCAAATTTATTTAACAACACAAATTCAAAACAGCTGATTATTCAGCTTCATTATATGACATAAACCCTGTATTCTCTCTCCCCTTGAGCTTTTCTCTCTTAACTGTCACCAGATTTTTGTTATCTTGTCCACACAAACAGTTTTATTTGAATGTAGTTTGCAATTTTTCTTGCACAGAATTTATGCAGATAAAGTTATCACATCATTCCACCAAATGTTACAGTTTATGGCAATAAGACATGGAAGAAAAGCACAAAACTGCATAAAAGGTCAACCTAAACCTCCAGACATTTGAACACTTTTACTAATTTGTAATCCATGATCATTTCTGCACTAACATCTGAATGTGAAATAAAGCTTCACTCTGCTGATCTGTTACTTACAATCATCTAAAAGCCTTTATGTCCCATTAATTTATTTTACTTGTGATGTGACAGATGGACGGTGGGAGTATGTAAATAATCATAACAACAGCAAAAATGTACTGACAAGGTGAAAGTGAGGGTCTAGAATCTAGTTATAGTTCAATCACTATATCAAGCTAAATGAAAAGGCTTTAAGCTGAATTCATACTGATGTAGATGTAAACTTTACATAAACTGATTTTTGTGCTCTGAGGCTGAAAAGTATGCCAAAAACTGCCATTCTTTTAACGGGCACCTGAGGCTATATCCAAAGAAGTGAGTAACTCTCAGCAGTAGGAATACACTTGTTTACAGCTTGGACCAAAGCCGTTTTTTGTATCTATGGCTAATTTTCTACTTGTAACAGCTTCATGCAGGGTGGAATTTTATATAACTTACCCATTTAAATTGTGTGCAAGTGGATGTAGCCACATTTAGTGACAGGTGCGTGGAAACTAGGTCAGTACTGTTTTAGTGGGCCTCACCGAAATTGACCTCTCAGCCACGTAACTGGGTAAGTTTTGTATTATTTAAAAATGCAAATCATCAGCTAGTCCAAGAACTTTGTGCTCCAATTCTAGTGTGTGATGTTCAAGTATTTAGTTTGTTACACCAATATATTGTATTGATATAGTTTGCTTACCAAGCTTGGAAGCATTGGGTGATAACTACATCCTCTTGCTAACGCACTGCTTACACCAGGCTGTTTTTCTGCTTGTTTGTTTTTCATTGTTATTTTTAAGTATGAGTGATAGAGTGAAATAACATGTTTTAATTCAAGTTTATTATTTATTACATCAACGCTAAAAAGAGTTTAGTATTGATTGCTTAACTACAAAGGATTGGAAACAAATCTTTCATCCATTCTGTTTGGGAAATCTATCCATTCATTTACTTCCACTTACCTAATTCCGGGTCACAGGGGGCGGGGGGAGCCTATGCCACCTGTCATAGGGAAAGCTGGGTTCCACCATGGACAGGTTGCCAATCTCTCACAGGGCAACACATCCATTCACACTCACATTCACACCTACAGTCAATTTAGCATGACTAATTAACCTAATTGCATGCATGTTTTTGGGCTGTCCAAAGAAGCCAGAAAGGCAAAGAACATGCACACACAAACTGGGTTGAGACTCAGAACCTTGTTGCTTTGATATTCAGTACAAATCACTGGTCCACTCTGCTTGACACTCAGGAAGCTTTAGGTTTTAAATGTGGTGCCTAAAGTTAGATATTTGGGTCACATCATGACTGATCTCTGCAATGATGATGTGCAGCACCACTGCTGCACAGTATATGCACAAGCAAATATGCAAGTCTTTAAATTCTACATGTGTACAGATGATGTTAAAAGCTCCTTTTAGATGGCTTTTTTTTATTGTACTCCATCTTAAACCACAATTATGGCACAAAAATGAAAGAAAAAAGCTTTAGGATGTTGCTCAAGCTTGTGCAAGTGCAACACTAAATGTGTATTGTTTTAAGTTTTGATTGAGTAGTGTTAGTTTGTTCTTTTCCTTTGTTTGATGACTTCATTTACTTTTGTTTGAGCAACCAAAAAAAAGTCAAGTGGATTTCATAATGGTTTTGAACACACTAACAATAAAAAGCCCATTTAAGCCTCTCAGAAAATTCCTAATAGAACATCTCAGCTTTTCATTAGTTATCTATTGTTTTACAGAGTTTTTCAAATCCTGCAGGAGGCATTACTCTCAAAACAGAAATAGTAACACCCATGATGTTAACCTATTGCTCCCTCTTGATGCAGTGTAACCACTGCACTGTTAAGCCAGGGGGCTTTTTTTTTTTAAATCTACATAAATATACACGGTACGGTATCATATACCAAACATTAAATGTATTTTTTTTCCTAAAAACTATGAAAATACAGATTTCCATGCAGTAGTGTTGCAACACAGAATCTGACATGATGTCTATGCCTATTCAGGCCTCACTGGGAACATTGTAAAGCACAAAATGTGTGGGATAAACATGTAATTGTTATACTTTTACCAGAAACGTGGAAATCTTTGATCATCTGTTTTCAAAAGCAGGCCAACACGTTCGCTGTCTGCATGTTGGCAAGAGCCCGAGGACCACTGCCAAACACAAGGGCCGCAGAGGGATTTGAATAAATGTTTCTACAATCACTGTTTCCTCGTGTCCTTTTTAGATGAATTAAAAGGAGATGATATGGTGGCTCTGCTTGTTTTGGATGCACTGTGCAAGGAATGAGACAAAGACTAAAGAAAAGCGCTCTTGCGTAAATCAAAAGTTGTTTGACTTTGGAGACCAACTTTTTCCTTTGTGTGTTGATAAAATCAAGAACTACACAAAAAGTGTACAAGAACTAAGGAATTTTCTACACCAGTCATTGCAGTTAATCAAATCGCAATCACTATTGCTAGGATTTAGTTTCCCGTGAAAGCTCCAAGAGCAAGGCAGCTCTCAGATTGTGGTTTTTGATTGTTTTGCCAGTTTCATAAAAAAATTATAGTATGAGACATGTGCTACAGATATATATATATAAAAAAATTATTTACTGACCTCTTACAGCTACAATCAATAAGATTTATTAATAACATAATGTAGGGTGCGATCGTGGCTCAAGAGTTCGTCTTGTAATCGGAAGGTTGCCGGTTTGAGCCCCGGCTCCGACAGTCTTGGTCGTTGTGTCCTTGGGAAGACACTTCACCCGTTGCCTACTGGTGGTGGTCAGAGGGCCCGGTGGCACCTGTGTCCGGCAGCCTCGCCTCTGTCAGTGCGCCCCAGGACAGCTGTGGCTACAATGTAGCTTGCCATCACCAGTGTGTGAATGTGTGTGTGAATGGGTGAATGACTGAATGTAGTGTAAAGTGCTTTGGGGTCCATAGGGACTAAGTAAAGCACTATACAAATACAGACCATTTACCATTATGTTTAGAAACAGAGTGGACCTTTCAAATTATTTCACACATTTCCTCTAGGTTCAAATTTGTAGCTCTTTCTCAAAAAATTTGAGTGATTTCATTATTGTAAACCCAGTAAATGTGCTTTTAAAGTGCAATCAACACTTTGAAACGGTTCAAACACTGGATAATATCTCATTATGGCTTCCAGATGGACTAAATAAATAAAAAGAAGCTTGCAGCTAGCAGCATGAAATAGTGAAGAAAGGGGAGCCGATATCATGTGATGCATTATTGAGCAAAGTGTAAGAATAGTCTAAGAAGAATTTTGGCTTTCAAGTTTTCTTCAACTGACTTTAAAACAGTCTTTGTCTCTGTCCTTTGTTACTAAAGTCCTAAAGATACAACACAGTCTTAAAAATAAATACATCTGCACCACATGGGACAGAGATCTTGGCTCCTCTTGTCAGCAGCCTGCTGAGATAATTACACGGTGCAGACTACATGAACATGGCCTAATAATACACAGTGCAGACTCTAGTATTCAGTGAGGTTTCACGGAGTCCTGAAAACTTCACCCCTGATAAAGTCTTTTGGAGCATCATGACCTGCCTCCTGTCTGTTTTGGCTCCACAATGGGCCACAACAAACAGCTCACCATTAACAACAGCAAGTTAATGTCAAGTGGACATTGGATAGTGTTCAGAACCCAGCCTTAACTTCTCTGATCACCTATTCTGCTTGTCTCTAAAGCCTGTATGTTTTATACCTTGTACTTGTGAAATACTTTTAACATCTCAGTTACAGTTCTGGTATCTGCTGGTATCTGCATGCAGTTTAAATTTGAATGGCTATACACAAATGAATTAATCATCATTTACTCATAAACACAGAAGCATAAAGTCAATCTCAAGTTCCCACAGAACATACATCCCTTAGTGCAGGTATAATGCCTTTCAAAGGCCAGAAGCTGACGTGAGCTCCACTGAGCTGAAATGACAGAAAGGGAGCAGTCAGATACAGAAACACAAAGAACAGGAGAGATAGAGAAGGAGCTTTTCAACAATGCTGCTTAATAAATCAAACAGGCAGATGAAGGTTCTGCAGTCTTCATGAACTCCCTGCACTGTAGCAAGCATGTTATCTCCCATCTCAGAGGTGAAAAATGAGGTTGAGGTAGTTACTAGTACGTCAGGTTTTGTTCCCCGCTTCCCATTTCTTGTTTAAATTCCTCTTCCGCTCTGCCAAAGTTGCTTTGAGGTGATTAGTTTGGTTGAGTTTTATGGTGAGTTATTATATTTTTTCAAGACTTTAGTGTAATGTTGCCCAAAACTCTGTTCACTTAACAGTAATCTCCAACACTCGGTCTTCCTCCCACAGTCCAGCACCATGCAGGTTGGGATAGATGGTGCTCTAAATTCGTTGTAGATGTGATTCTGTTTCTTTCTGTGTGGGAGCACTAGCCAGAGCACGACTGTTTATTTAGAGGCTTATACTGCCATCTTGTGGCAGTAGTGAAGACTGACAGGCTCACTTGTTTCATTCATATAGTACCATTTCACAATAGTTCATCCCAAACTATCTTATAATGGGAGGCAAAGACTGCGTAATATTAAAGAGGAAACACCAAGTTCACAATCCCCTATTAGCAGAACTTCCTTTTCTGGAGGGTCGTCTGGTAGAACAAGGACTAAGAGAGACACAGGCGTGTTCCACTGGTTTGGGAGTTCATTGAGAAACCATGAACAACAAACACAAGACCAAATTCGTTGCCTTTGAATACACGTCTATTGTAACAGTTGCAACAACAATTTTAAGGAAAAACAAAATTCAGTTAACATTAGCTTGTAAGGTAATAGGCACCAGTCTGTCTAGTTTGCTGTGTGAAGATGGGATGTGTCAGTATGCCTCAAGGTAATTTGTGAGCCACAGATGCCAGTTTATGATAAATCACAATCTTTCATTACATTAAATAATACATCAGAAATCAACACTTAAGAACATTTATTCTAGAGTTAAACGGCAGTCAATACGTCTTGTCTTTTTGGTTTTGATGAATTAATAAGTTGACTTTAGAGTGTCCAGCAGCAAAAGTAACTTTAATTTTAATAGATATTTTAATAGACATGAGACAAAGTCTGCAGCAACATCACCCTGTGACAACTGGATCGTCTCGCAACATCAAAGTACCTCAGTGTGACAGAAGGACTGAATCTACATCGTGTCAAGAATTCAGGATACGCTTTTTAAGTTTTATACAAATAAACCTTTTTCAAATTTTACCAACTTTAATGATGAAAACAGAAAACTTACAAGCATTTACATGACACTATGGAGTATTAACACAAAATTATAGCTATACCTTGAGGGTAAGGAGGATCCCGTTCTACCTGTTGTGATAAATTACAGACTTTAAATGTTTAAAATAGTGAATCATTAATCAACACATTTAACAGGTCAGACATGATTATCACAGTTTTATGGCAGTCGTGACTTTAATTTTTGTTATTCATTGTCTAGTTTGAAACTATAACTTGGCCCTATTCTGTGCAGCATCAGAGCTCAGATGATTTCTGAGGAAATCTTGGATCTTCTTCCACATGTGGACCTCAGCTGCTGCGTGGGACTTGGGCTCACCTCCCCACAAGGCTGGCTTGCCTAAAACCCCATGGAAGCTGGAAGGGCAGTAGGGTCCATAAGGTGGCTCTAAGTAGTGTCCAGCTCCAGGGTATGACACACTCTCAAACTTCTCCTTCCCGTGACGCTTCAGTCTCTCCACCATCTCATCCATGTAAGCCTTGCTGTCCCATTGAAGGTCATCCTCAGAGGCCACAAAGAGGAAATGTCCTTTGGCTCGTTCAATGGGAATCAGGCTGCCCTTGTTCTCCTCCGCCAGAGGATTGTTTAAAACGTATTTGGTGTTGAAGGCCCCTGACTCAGTGGGAATCGCTTTCTTTAAATCAAACATTAATGCAGAATGTATTTGTCTTTTCTTATAGTAGAGAGGGAAAACTATATTGGCAGAGCAGCCATTGATCCACACTGTGGCCTCAACATCTGGTAGGTAAGAAGCAACTGATAAGGCAAGATCTCCACTTTTGGAAAGGGATATTACACCAACTTTTTTACTGGAACCCTGTGGAAAAACATGTCAATGAACAGCCATCAAAGTTGTCTTCAACAACTATGAGTCTTCCAGAATAAATTAACTCACCTTAGTTAGTTTTTTTAGAAACTCGACAGCTTCTTCCAAATAATCCAGGTGGATCTCCTTAATGTTTTTGGGCAGGTCATCGTGGCCATACAGGGCAACAGTCAGAACCAAAAATCCTCTGCTGGCCAACAGAGAGGCTCTTTTCTCTGACAGACCTCCACCAAAAGTGTACAAATCTAACACAGCTGGGAAGGGACCCCTGCCTGGAATGAAACATACATGCAAAGCAAGCATATTTTTGTATGGAGCTAAAATTATGAGTAACTGTAACTAGGACATTTTCAAGTATGTACTTTTTTTCCTAAATGATGCTGACAAACCTGGAGGAGTAAACAGGACTCCTCGAATGTTCCCCTCTTTGATGGGGACCCGAATGACCCCATCTCCCATTAGAATCCTCTCATTAGTCGCCTCTGCCAGAATCCGGCCCTCACCTGCCTCCTCGTGCACTGAGAACTTTACCATGGATGGATTAAGGGCATTTGTCTTCTGAAGTCTTTTATGCAAAGAGTCCGGTGTCATTGACCAAAGCAGACCCATCGGTTCAACCCCAACGTAGCTCCCACTGAGTGAGGGGTCTCTCTTCAAGTCAATCTCCCCGTTGCCATTGGCTCTGTAGGTGGCCGCAGAGCTGAACACAGTTCCCTTGTCGTCGGTTGAGCTGGCTCTCAGGGAGACCACCTGCCTCGACCTCAGCCCGGCCACCTTCACCTGAATAGGCTCATCAAACAGACACCTGGCACTCGGGAGCAGCCTCAGCCTGATTTGGGAAGCCATGTCTTCAGCAACTTTCCTTTAAGTTACACGTTTAGACTTTGCCCTATAGAAAAATAAACAAAATAGTGCTACTGCACACGTTATTTTTATTACTCTAAGAGGTGCTGTGAACTTTAGCCTTTTAGAGTACACACTGGCCTTGTGGTAAAGTTAAAGAGTCCTATTGTATTTCACTCCAACTCTAGCATCCAAAGTGGATGTAAACGACGATGTGATATACGTCTTCCAGCTTTGTTTGGCTCAACAGAACTGTCAAGTTTCAAGGGTCCTGTGCGCTTTTATTTTGATGCCTTCCTTCCTACTTCCCTAACCCTCTCAGACCTGCAGTAACAGAACTACAGAAGCATTAGCGCTAGCTAAAAATCTTTTCTTCCCCCCACCAAGGGTAAAAGAGCAGGAAATATTTTTACATTTCTGTAAAAGCCTGAAGCCTCACCACCTAGACTTTTGTCGAGGATCAAGGGAAGACAGAGTACAAGAAAAGCTTCGTAGACTTTGGCTTCACTAACTAGTACATTTAAGCATTAAACATACGACTTAAGCCTGAAAACAAAAGCTTTACCTGACGCTTAACCCTCCAAATGTGGAGGCATACTGTTAGATTTGTGTTCTCATGAGTAAATATATTAATTTATTTTATGTTGTGAAAGAAGTTTTCTGATTGTCATTTTATTTTGAAAAGGATTTTATTTTGGTGATTATAGACTACTTCACTTCCTGTTCCTGTTGTTCCGAAGCGCGAACTGCTGAAGTAATGTATGGTTTTCCCCTCCTGTGTTGTTAACAATAAAAGAAACGGGAAAAGTAATCAACCACCAAGTGTGTGCATTATTAAGAGAACATGGCCGAAGAAGAAGAAAACTCTTCGAGCTCAACAGGTTATGGGCCCAGGCGTGACACAACAGGAGGAAGATGGCAGAGGTTAGTGTTCAACGGAGACGAAAACAGTTACGAACTTTGGGAGGCAAAGTTTCTCGGCCACATGTGGATCATTGGTCTAAAGGACACTATATTATCAGCCACTAACCCAGATGCAGAGAAGAACGCTGAATGCTACGCTGAACTGATACAGTTTCTTGATGATAAAAGCCTTTCACTGGTAATGAGAGATGCGACTGACGATGGAAGAAAAGCTTTAAAAATACTACGTGACCACTACGATAGTAAAGGCAAGCCCAGAATCATCGCACTGTACACAGAGCTGACGTCTTTACAGAAGAAACCAGATGAGACAGTGACAGATTATATTATCCGGGCTGAAAAAGCAGTGACCTCCCTAAGAAATGCAAAAGAAGTCATCAGTGATGGACTTATTATCGCTATGATTCTAAAGGGGCTTCCTGAAGCTTACAAGCCATTTGCTATTCACACAACTCAAAGCAGTGAAGATTTAACATTCACACAGTTCAAAAGCAACCTACGAAGTTATGAGGAAACCGAGAAATTCGACAACAAAGTAAAAGCGGATAATGTGATGAAGGTTGATTTAACATCAATCACCTGCCATGGATGTGGAAACCGAGGACATTTTGTAAAAGATTGTCGCCAAAAGGGAACACCTAAGTGGTGTAGCTACCATAGAAGCTCGACACACAGTGATGAGACATGTAGAAGAAAAACCAAATACAGAGATGATGCGAAACTAACTGTAGTAAAACAAGAGGACAAGAAAGAAGAGCAGACTTTTGTATTTAAAGTTAGTCAAAGACTTCTGCCTACTGACATAATAAGAGAAGGACTAATGGTGGACTGTGGTGCTACTTCACACATCATTACAGAGAAGAACAAGTTCATAAAGTTTGATGAGACTTTTGATCCTGAGAAACACTACATGGAGCTCGCTGATGGATCCAGGACAAACAACGTCGCACTCAAGAGGGGAGATGCCAACGTCTCTCTACGGGACATACAAGGACACTGTACCACCATCACACTGAGAGACGCCCTGTTCATCCCATCCTACCCTCAGAGCATATTTTCAGTGAAGGCAGCTACAAACTATGGAGCACAGGTGATCTTCAAGAAGGGACAGAATGAACTGGTGAACAAAGATGGGACAGTCTTCTCCATCGAAGAATACAACAGACTCTACTATTTGAAAACGGTAAACAATGAAACATCATACAATGACATGATGTCCTGTGACACTGTTAATCTGGCTTGTGATGTGAAAACATGGCACGAAATTTTAGGACATTGTAATGTTAGTGATGTGTTAAAGCTACCCGATGTTGTAGATGGCATGAAAATCACAGGCAGTGGCATGTTAGATTGTAATGTGTGTACAGAAGGGAAATTCACTAACAACAGAAACAGACAAAGCGACCCAAAAGCGAGTGACCCATTACAGTTGGTGCACACTGATCTAGCGGGCCCCATTGAACCTAGTGGCCAAAGTGGTCATAAATATGCTATATTATTTACAGATGATTTTTCAGGGGCAGTGTCAGTTTACTTTCTAAAACAGAAAAGTGACACCACAGAGGCCACAGCAAAGTTTCTAGCTGACTGTGCACCATACGGCAGTGTTAAGTGCATTAGATCGGATAATGGCACCGAGTTCACAAGCAGTTCCTTCCAGTCTCTTTTAAGGGAAAAGGGTATAAAGCATGAGACATCTGCGCCATATTCTCCCCATCAGAATGGCACAGCTGAGAGGCAATGGAGAACTCTCTTTGAAATGGGGAGGTGTCTTTTACTAGAAAAAGAGCTGCCAAAAGAATTATGGCCTTACGCCATCCAAAATGCAGCACACACCCGCAACAGATGCTACAGTAACAGGACTAAAAGTACACCGTATCAGATGTTAACAGGGAAAAGACCAGATCTCTCAAAACTGTGGATATTTGGGTCAGACTGTTATGCATACATACATGATCACAAGAAACTTGATCCCAGATGTGAAAAAGGGATATTTGTGGGTTATAGTAAAAATAGCCCAGCATACCTGGTCTATAACCCTCACACAGGAAAAGTGTCAAAACACAGACTCGTGAGATTTATCAAGAAGAACACTGTTGAACAACAAACACAGACTGATGAATATGACACAGAAATTCAGACTTATGAACATGTAGTGCCTTTAAAAGAAAGTACAGAACAACAAAATGAAAATGCAGCAGAGAACATACCTCCTAGAGAAGAGGAAACCAACACAAATGAACCAAACCCTGACATAGAAAGAAATGAGGGTGATGAGCAAAACCAAACTGAGCGCTATCCTAACAGAGAAAGGAAACCTCCTAAATATTTAGAGGATTACACATCTAACTGCAAAGATTTAGCAAATGAAACCCCTGTAAGTGTTGATTATTGTTACAGAGCAACCTGTGGAATCCCCCAAACCTATAAAGAGGCGCTGATGTCACCAGAGGCACCAAGGTGGAAACAGGCAATGACAGAAGAAATCAACTCTCTGAAGGAGAATGACACATTCGAACTGACTACTTTACCTACTGGTAGAAATACCATTGGAGGAAAATGGGTCTACGCCCTCAAAGAAAATGAACAAGGACAAATATTCAAAGCCAGGTTTGTAGCAAAAGGTTACAACCAGACACAAGGAATAGATTACCAAGAGACATTTGCACCAACAGCAAACATGACATCTGTGCGAACCCTAATGCAAATAGCAGTCCAGAATGATCTTATTATCCACCAAATGGATGTTAAAACTGCATATTTGCATGCTCCCATTGAGGAAGAAATATACATGGAACAACCAGAAGGTTTTGAGCAAACAGAGTCAGGAGAAAACTTGGTGTACAAATTAAAGAAATCCCTTTACGGGTTAAAACAATCAGGTAGAAACTGGTACAAACTCTTGAATGACTACCTTGAACAAAATGACTTTGAAAGAAACCTTTCTGATCACTGTGTATACAGAAAGGACATTGGACATGAAACTCTACTCGTTATCATCTGGGTAGATGACTTGATCATTGCGGCTAGCAATACTAACTTGTTAAACACATTCAAAGAAACAATGAGGTCAAAGTTTAACATGAAAGACCTGGGGAAAATATCCAGTTTTCTTGGGATACAGTTTATACAAAAAGAGAATGAAATCAGGATGAATCAGAAGAGGTACATTCAAAGAATGTTGGAACGCTTTGGGATGTCTGAATGCAAACCCAGATCCACACCGTGTGAACTAAAAACGGACACTACTACATGTGGAGGAAGTGATGCAAATGAGACTGTTAACTCAAGAGAGTACAGAGAAATAGTGGGCAGTTTGATATATGCCATGACGTGTACGAGACCAGATATAAGCTGGGTTGTTAGCAGACTATCTCAAACACTAGCTCAACCCACGAGAGAGAACTTAGTAATGGCAAAACAAGTCCTCAGATACCTAAAAGGCACAAATGACTTTGAACTGATCTTTAAGAAAAGCAGTGAGAATCTAGATCTAATTGCTTACAGTGACTCTGACTGGGCATCCTCTGTAAAAGACAGACGCAGTACAACAGGCTACTGTTTTGCACTTACTAAAGAGGGACCAGTAATATCTTGGAAAACAAAGAAACAGCCTACAGTGGCACTCTCAACATGTGAAGCTGAATACATTGGTCTTGCAACCACTACTCAGGAAAGCATGTACTTAACCCAACTGTTAAACGGCATGGACAGAAAAAGGTACACATGTACTAAACTGTTTGGGGACAACCAAGGGGCCATTGCGTTGAGTAAAAACCCAGTGAACAGACAGAGGTCAAAGCATATTGATGTGAAATATCACTTCATTCGTGAAGCGGTAAATGAAAGGAAAATCTGCATTGAACACTGTCCATCAGAAGAAATGGCTGCAGACATACTAACAAAACCAGTTACAAGAGTGAGACTCAGAAAGTTTCAAAAATGGTTCTTTGGAAATGCATAAGATGCTATGGGCTAGCAGCATGAGAACAAGGGGGGGTGTTAGATTTGTGTTCTCATGAGTAAATATATTAATTTATTTTATGTTGTGAAAGAAGTTTTCTGATTGTCATTTTATTTTGAAAAGGATTTTATTTTGGTGATTATAGACTACTTCACTTCCTGTTCCTGTTGTTCCGAAGCGCGAACTGCTGAAGTAATGTATGGTTTTCCCCTCCTGTGTTGTTAACAATAAAAGAAACGGGAAAAGTAATCAACCACCAAGTGTGTGCATTATTAAGAGAACATGGCCGAAGAAGAAGAAAACTCTTCGAGCTCAACACATACACTCACGAAATCTCCCACCACTACTGGCAAACGAGCAAAAAGTGTGCAGAGAGCCACGACAAACTCGAGCGCTTATCAAAACAGGAAGTTATCACTAATCCCTTCACAATAAGAGCCTGAACTGCAAACAAACGCAGAGCTGCTCGGTACCGATTATAGCCCCCCAACCCCCCTTCCCCTCTCTCTCTTCCTCTCCACTGCATGGCTTTGGAAAATGTGAATGCGTGCACAAAATTCAGACTTTTAATTGTATTTTCTTAAGTTTTAAAGCTTTATCTGCAATCATACTACATCAAAGTAATTAAGTAATAGAAAAACAACTAAATTAAAACTGAACAGTTAAACAAAAAATTCAATGTTTTTCATTGTCTACAGTACCTTAGAAATTTCAGTATGTGTTTTTTTATGTAGAAAAAAGGAAACTGCTTGAAGATAATAATAATAATGATGGATTGGATTTATGTAGCGCTTTTCAAGGCACCCAATGCCACTATTCATTCACTCTCGCATTCTCACTGGTGGAGGCAAGCTACGGTTGTAGCCAGCCACAGCTGCCCTGGGGCAGACTGACAGAAGCGAGGCCGCCTACTGGTGTTGGCCCCTCTGGCCAACACCACAGATACGCTTCCCAACCCCCTGAGCCACGGTCGCCGTAATAACAACCTTTTGTTTAATAAATGCTGAAAAGCCTGGGAAATCGCACATTGACTACAATGAGACTACAATATGACTACAATAAGATTATAACACAGTATCCAACATCAGGATTTAAGGGCAGAACCAGAAATAGAAGAAAATTTTAGAAGTACTTACAAGAAGCATTAACAGAAGCTTGCCGGAAAATAAACAAAAAGTTGTTGGAGAGTCCAGGGCTTTTTCCAGAAACCACGTTAAGAAAAGATGCGGAATTTGTTAATCGTGAGATGAGGGAAATTCCACGTTTTGTGTTATACATAGAGGGCTACCTAAATGGCTGGCAGGTTTTCTTCAACACACCTTAAATTTTTGTTTGACTCCTCCCCTCATGCTGCATCTGTCTGAAACTGTTCCTCATTTCCACATTTATGTAATCATCAAAGCACATAGTGATTTGAAAATTGCAGCTTTTCTGGTATTAAGAGATGACCACCTTACTACTTAGTAACATATTCAATAGAACATGTTGGATTTGTTGGAGGTAGTTACCAGTATGTCAGGTTTTGTTCCCGGCTTCCTGTTTAATTCGTCTTCTTGCCAAAGTTACTTTGAGGTGACTAGCTTTGTTGAGTTTTATGGTCAGTTATAATATTTTTATATATATATATATATATATATATATATATTTTATAAAACAGGCCCTGGGACAAAAGGGGTAAGGTCAAGAACTGGTCCAGGATCACACAACAAACACTCAATAATAGATCACAGATAAAAGACCACCCCCACAGGACTACTGGTAGTGGCCATGTCCTTTCCCCAACATATATATTCATTTCACCTAGTAATAACCTCCAACAGGTGCTCTCCAGGTACTCTATCTTCCTCCCACAGCGAAGCAACATGAAGTTTGGGATAGATGGTGCTCTAAATTGGTTGTAGATGTGATTCTGTGTCTTTTTGTGCTTTAATATCAGGAATTATTTTGTCTAATTAAATATTGACTGGCAGCTTTTCTGGGGTGTACCCTGCCTCTCTCTAAATGTCGGACAGGATAGGCTCCAGCCCCCTTAATTATTGGGTAAGTGTTAAGTGAATTGGATAAGTGGTTAAGAAAAATTTAGGGATATTTTGGCTGGGGATCGTAAGCATATTTATAAACTGAAGGAGTAAGTTTAATATTAATAATATAAATGTACTACATTTGACAGATGTACAGATAAGAGCTAGAAGCTCCATTAACAGAAAAAGAATTAACCATGTAATATTTCTTATACCAAACAATATAGTGCCAGGGCTGGATGGCTTCCCGGCTGAGTTCTATAAGCTTTTCTGGGATATGCTCAGCCCAATATATTTAAAATGTATCCAAGGAATAAAACAAACTGGTATTATTCCCTGTGATTTAAACACAGCTGCTATCACAGTTCTTCTTAAACCTTGCAGGGATCCCACTGTCACATGTAGTTATTGATCACTCTCACTAATTAATACAGATATGAAAATTATAACCAAGGCAGTAACAATCAGAATTGAGAAAGTCATCTCATCCATAATTCACCTGGATCAAACTGGTTTTATCAAACACAGACACTCCCCAAACAATACACCTAGACTTTTGGATTTAACGGCTTCAACAGGAAGCCGTTAGGAAAAGCTTTGTAAAGACATTTGTGCAGAGAGCCATGACAGACTGGAGTGCTTACCAAAACAAAAAGTTACCACTGATCCCTTTGGAATAAGAACCTGAGTTGCAAACAAATGCAGAGCTGCTGGATATGTTTTTTTAATAATCTCTCTTTTGAATTTAACCTTTTGGATTTAATGTCAACTTAAATACAGTTTCAGTCAGTGGCAGACCTGTAATATTTGACCTGTACTAAATGAGTATAATAGTATTTGCCAGTGTGGCAAGCACGTCCCATTTTACTTAGAGGTTAACTCTAATGGAGCCAATGTTGCTATGTGAACTTTGCTCCAGATACCATTCCTGCTATCCAGAAAGTACATCATGAAAAGCTATTCGTGTACACGCAGAACACCCAAAACAACGCTTAACAACAGTGCAATCCTCTATGCCAGGGGTCTCAAACTCGCGGCCCGCAGGACGATAGTTTTTGGCCCCCACCTTAATATGAAAATTTAATGTTAGTGCGACCCGCGAGTTTGATAATGTATTTTAATGTATGACGTATGGAGTGTTTCTTTCTTTTCTGTACCTGGCTGGCTTCCTCCTTTGGGCAAACGCGGACATTCGCCCCAGCGTGCTGCGTTCACAACACTTCAAAAAAAGTTTTTTTTTTTAAGTTGCTGCCCAGCGGGACATTATACGTATATAGATTTATACACACGTCAGTGGGATTTTTAGTTATTTTTTCACAGTTATTTTTATTAATCCCTCGGGTGGGTTCCTCTGGGAAATTCGATTTCCAAAAAAGCACAGCACCGACAGAAGTTACAGAGTTATACACACACACATATATATAAATACAGAGACAATATAAATAAAATATACGAAGGGGATAAATAGAATAAATAGGAATAAAAATAAAAATACAAGTGAATTGCACATTTCAAGTATTGAGTCTATATCAATCTGTATTACAGATTGATTCATTTTCTTATTAATTCTTAATTTGCTTATTTATTTTTCATATTTTGTGTTAAAAAAAAAAAAAAGAGATTTGCGAAGATTGGAATTTTTTAACCATGCCTTTCTTGTGGAAAACCTAATGCGGCCCAGCCTCACCCAGACTCTGCCTCCAGCGGCCCCCAGCTAAATTGAGTTTGAGACCCCTGTTCTTATGCATTTCTGACTAGAGCTTTTTTCGTGTGTCTGACTCTCTTCTGACTACAAATATGTAGGACTGCTTTCTTTCATTTGCGCAAAATCTCTCAAATTAGAAACATCCTGTTTAAGAGTGATGTTGAAAAACTAGTTTATGCATTATTACTTCTAGGCAGAACTACTGTAATTCATTATTATCAGGCTGTCGTAAAAATTCCCTGAAACACCTTCAGGTGACCCAAAATGCTCCAGTAAGAGTACTGACAGGGAAAGAAGGACCATATTTAAGAAAAAAAAAATCCAAAACAAAGAAGTGAGAGTTCAGGAGGCTAGCGGCAGAGACACAGCAGTTAAGAGGGCTGACCAGGAGGCTGGCAAAGAAAGACGGAGCAGATCTGGAGGCCGACCATGACCATAAAGATCCTCGGCTGACAAGACTAGAGACCGTTGTCAGTTTATACGTCAAGGACCTCCTCAATCACACTAACACTTCTTCTGTAGAGGAAATAGAGTCTGGGGATGAGGTATATGAGTCTGGGCACTGAGGCAGTCTTTGGTGGGAGGACCCCTAGGGAGGATTTTTATGAGAATCAGCACCCACAAGTCTGAGGCCATGTTCCTCAGCTGGAAAAAAGTGGAGCGCCCACTCCGAGTTAGGGATGAGTTGCTGACCCAGGTGAAAGAGTTTATGTATCTCAGGGTCTTGTTCACGTATCATGAGAGAGGGGATTCCTTTTTTGATTCCTTTTGTCTGTACATTCATGTCCTTGGTTTCGGTCATCTCTCCTGATCTTGTCATTCTATAGGAATGTATTTAGGTTTAATGAGAGTAAAAGAATATTTAAGCGTTAACATGAAGTGGAAACTTGAACATTTAAGTAGTTGTTCATGCTTTGAAACAGCTAGAAAGAAGAATTAAACTGTCTAATCCAGGGAATAATTGTATTAAACATAAAAAACCTTTAATTTAAATCCATCCATCTAGAATTTACAAGTTTAAGGCTTGGTAATTTAGTAACATCACGTAAGATCATGAGATGAAATCTATTGGGCCGAGCTAACTGCGGTAACGCGTTGACGCCATGCAGCCCCATGCAGCGGGTGACCCGCATTAACTCGCTAACGGAGATTTGCCGAGTTAATGCGGTTATGGCGTTAACGTGATTTTAACGAGACTAACGCTGACAGCACTAGAAAATCTAGAATAGAAAATGAAATTATCATGGTTTTGGTAAGAGAAATTAAAATTACCAAACTGCATGAAACTGAACATTAAAACAAAACGTTAAAGGGAAATTTTCATTTGTATTTTTTTCTTCCACACAGTCTTTTTGGATAGCAAGGATTGGAGTGTGTCAAGGTTAATATATCACATTTATCTATACCAGAGTTGCAAATGTTTAACCGAAAACCAAAGGCACATTCTGTTCTTCTACAAATCCTTACCATATCCAAATTCAAACGTTTGAACTATCGAGCCAAGCGACCCGCAGAAAATAACTGCTAAAGCACTTGCAGAGAAACTGGACAGACTGCAATGTGATAGAAAAGCTAAATTAAATAAAGCTAATCATCTACAAGAGAGTATATGAAAATAATATCTATATTGTAAGTACATCACTAGATATAGATAATAGTATCTATATCTATATGGTTCAAGCCTCAACTAATGATTCTGTTGCTTTGTGTAATGAAGCAAGAACTATTCATGGTTCTTTGATCTGTGTGTTACCAGATGATGAAAATGAAACGCATGAAACATGGTTTAAAGCAAAAACAATGTGTTATGATGAGTTTATTTATGAAGTGAGTGAATGGTTATCTGGTTGCGAACATTTGCATTTAAAATATTGGTGTTGATGATGGTGTTAATCCAGAGGACAGTGTTTCAAATGTGGCTGGTAAGCCTTCCATCATTAAAAGGTCAACTAGTGGTAAAATAAGGACGATCTGATTTCCTCGTGTCAGCATTGTTCCCACATCATCATAATTAATGTTGTTCCAGGTTCAACATTGCAAGTGACCAATCACCTTCTTGTGACGTAATTCCTTTGCGACTTCGAAATACCCGCCTTCGATTATTTCGAAATACAAGTGAAGAAGCGAAAAACCGCCGCCTGTCCGCCGAATTTGAAGTCAATTCGCCTGTCCGCCGAATTTGAAGTCAATTTAGGATACTTTCCTTTAATAAACGGTAAGCATTATACATATGTTCCTCACTTGGCTTGCTGTTTGTTTGCTAGCGATAGGCTACTTGACGACAGCATTAGCTAACCAGTGTTCTCTAGACCAGCGTTCCCCAACTTTTTGGGTGTTTCGTGGCCCGGGGGTTGGGTCAGGCAAAATTGCAGTAGCTTCCCTGATCATTTTACAAACATAAGTGAAGAGAATCTGGACTAAAAGGCCTAGACTTATGGTTGTGTGCTGAATCTATGAATCAAACTATCACCTGGAAACATAATTAACTGGTCCATAGCTGTGAAACTGGACATGAGTTCTTGATTCTATGGAGATTAACAGTAATCCAGAAATTTACAAATTTGTCCTGGTACATCGCGTAAATGTTGTCCCAGGGACATCGTGTAAATGTTGTCCCTGGGACATTGTGTAAATGTTGTCCCTGGGACATTGTGTAAATGTTGTCCCTGGGACATCATGTAGAATTTGCCCTGGGACATCGTGTAGATGTTGTCCCTGGGACATCGCGTAAATGTTGTCCCTGGGACATTGTGTAAATGTTGTCCCTGGGACATCATGTAGAATTTGCCCTGGGACATCGTGTAGATGTTGTCCCTGGGACATCGTGTAAATGTTGTCCCTGGGACATCGTGTAAATGTTGTCCCTGGGACATCGTGTAGATGTTGTCCCTGGGACATCGTGTGATAGCTTGTAAATAATGGAATGAAAATTATTGATTGTTATTAACTTGTGAAAAAGAAGTGTAACAAATCCACATGTTATGTTCTTACACCCTTACAGAAACTGTGACTCCTTCACAATGTCAGGTAAATGTCAACTCATGTTGAATAATCAACCAATCAATCCTTTTATTATCACATGCAATGTTACACGTACAACTGCAATGAAAATTTCACCCCCTTCTGACCATACATATATTGCTTAAACATCACATTGGGAAGACAGGTCGGAAACAGTTAGGAAGGTCAGAAAACAATTTAATTAATAGATGAGGAGGAGAAAAAAGAACTACAACCAGACAAAGCTCCTAGAAGACTGAAATGGATGATGGTTGCAGCATGCAAAAAGAAAATGATATCTGTTGACTACAGCATATGCTTTCTCACAGATTACCTTGTGGGAGTAGCTGGACCAAACTCTATTGGTATTTCAAGTTTGAAATCCCTGTTTGACCAGACTAACATTTCAGATGAGGTACCTCTTGACATAAAAATCCTTTTATGTTGTCATAAAACTAATGTTAAATTCTGCTTTAAATACACTTTATTGTACAATTTACTTAATGAATCGTATTCCTTAGTTCTGTTTTTATTTATATGTATTTATTTATTTGTTTTATAAGGTAATAGATGGCCTAATCTATTTGCAGTGTGAGGTATGTTGAAAAGCTTGTTTGATCATAATGACATAGCATGTTTACGTTTTTTGTAATGTATTTGAAAACATAGGTGTATTTATGTTATTTTTATAGAATTTCCCTCACATTTATCCAATACCAAGCCAAATCACTGGAAAAATTTTGGATGGGTCCACAAGAGCACAAAGTGCATACTTTTTGAAGGTATGACTTGGACTGTGGTAACTATGTTCTTATCACAAAGGGTTTATAAGTTGCCACTATAAACAAACAGCATTTTCCAAAATTGAAGCCTTGTCAGAAGAACCTGAAAAATACCTTTCTGAAACCTTTTCTGTGTAAAGACTTGTTCAAAAGCAATGCACACAGATTAAAACATTTCTGTCTTGGCCAACTGATAAAGAACACCAAAAATTGAGTGGTGCGTGTTGAGTCTGTGGTCTTGATTTGTTTTGTACACACTATAGAAATTAATTAATGTAAACCAAAAATGACACTTTCTATATGTTTGTGTATCTGCAGAATTAATTACAAGTCTCACCTGACAAGCTTTTGCAGTTTTGCAGTGTCATTCTTGACAGAAAAACATACTTGTCACATTATTTTTATTTCCAGAAAAACATCTTTCAGATGTATGAGAAATTGATTGGAGCCTGTCTGGAAAACGGCAGCCACTGGACCTTGTTTGTAAGTTGCACAGATTTTGCACTCTCTCTAGTGCATGATACTTTTCAGTGTCCCTCATTAGGAAAGCTCAAGGCCCAAGCCTACCATATCCATCTTTTTACAAAACAGTTTTGTGACATACCCAAGAGGACCATAGTCTATATGAATTCATTTGGCGAGTCGGAGGTCAGAAAAAGTGCGGTGTTGAAAAACTGGAGGTAATTAATTAACATATTTAACATAACATATTTAATTTAATTGAAATCATTACCGAACGTGGTTATTGATTTCTCTATATGCTTTTTATTTGTAATAACTGCGATCTCTCAGCTCATTTGCTTCAGCAAGAGGCTGCGCTGGAGAGTGGACCTTGTCACATGTGAGCCACCCACATCAACAGGATGGGAACTCATGTGGAGTGCATGTCATAATGGTACTGAAAACTATAGCTTTAACCTATATAAGCAATGTTTACATTTTTGCCTAGTCAGTTTTTAAAGCCTTAGAGGCAGGATGGTAAAATCTCAATTTTTTTTGTAGATTGAACCATTTCAGCAGTAATGCTTTGCTTTGGTTGCTCTGTTTTTTTTTTTTTTCTCGGGGGGGGGGGGGGTTAAAAACAAACAAACATTTCTTTGTTAATCTAATTCTTTTTGTTCTTTTTTTTTTTTTTCTTCTTCGTCAATTATTAGTTTGCCCAATCTCTCATTGACGGTAAAACACAAGTGGAGGAGTACAACACTGAAATCACAAAGCTCAGGTCCCGACTTTGCCACTACTTATTTTCCTCAATAGGTAAAGATAAAATGAGCTGCCTTCTTTTTCTCTAACATTGGAAAATGTAACTTGTACTTAAACAAATTATATTTTGCAGATCGAACTAGGAAGTGCAGTCAGTGCTGGTGTGTGATTGCAGCCAAAGACCGGGTACACTATGACATGTCCTTAGCCATATAGATTGTTTATTTAATGGACTTTGTTCATTTGTTTTTTGTTTGTTTATTTCTTCTTCTTTTTTTTTTTTTTTTAAATTCACAGGTGCAGTGCCAGAAATGTGGTGCATACAAGCACATGCGTTGTTCAAAGTCTGTTTGTGGCATCTGTATCTTCTGTGAGAGTAAGTCACAATATAACTAAACAATGTCCAAAAATGTTTAAAGTGAATTTTTTTTTCGTAATTTTGCCTTTGCACACCAGGACTGTGTAATTAAAGTGGACGTTTCAAGATCCAGTTTTTACACAAAACTATTTTAGACATAACTGTGTCGTATTGTGGGGATTTCTCTTCACAATTAAATTGATATAGTGCTGTTTATATCATTCTTCTTTATGTAACAGCACAGTGCAGCACAGCAGAGGGAAAGGAGTTGTGCAGCATAGTGGGTGGCTATACAGGAGGAGCAATAGAAGTAGCCAGTGAAGAATGTCATCAGGGAAAGCATCAGGCAGCGAATGACAAAGGAAAAGTTCCTAAGGGAGAGAACATCTGCAGCAAATCGACAAGTAACAGTGAGATAGGAAGACTGACAGTCAGAGATGAAGGTACACAGACTGAAGACAAAGAAAAAGAAGCAGAAGTATACGGCACAAGTCTGAGTACAGATAATGCTGCTGCTGATGATGTTGACAGGATCGATGCAGATACAGAATTCCAAACTGATTCAGAAGGAACTAGTACAGTTTACAGAGTGCATGGTCGCTTATCTGTACCAAGCTCAAAAAAGAAAACCTACACAATAACAGAAGACGAGATCAAGCGCAGAATCAACGCAGAGAACATGTCAGTTCATGTTTTCAGAGGTTTGATTGGGGTAGATATACATTTCGTGATTTTGATGTCACCTGAAATAAATCCGGGTTACTCGTATCAATGAAGTGACAATGTGGCTGGAAATTGTGCATTTGCTGCAACATATACACAATTACACCATGTAAACAAAAGCATTTAACTTTGTGCGCATGTGTGTGTCTCTCTCTGCTCTTTTGGTGTTTGCACTTTTTCTTTTTTAGGGCCGTAAAGCCAAACTGCCCGCAATGATTCTTGACAGGCCTAAGAAGGCCAAAACTAAAGTAACGGTGTTTAGTGTTCTGAGTGAAGAGGAGGCTGGGGAGCTAGCCCTCGGGTTTGCCGGAAGATTGGCCTGCGATGTCACAACAGACATGGTCTGTAAAGGCATCGACCATTCAAGTGCTGATATGACAAAGTAAGTTAGTAAAACAATATGAAAGTTGTATCTTTTTTGGTATTATTTGTCATTTCCCCGTATTTGGGTTATTGGTGTAACATTGTTAATCTTACTTTCTAATAACAGACAGACTCTTCTCAAAATCCAACACAATCTTAAACATGAGCTGACTGATTCCTCAACCTTCAGTTTGCTGACACACACCTTTGGCCCCGCTGCACTGGATTCTGTCATTTCATTCCTGTGTGAAAAACTTGATCTTGTCTCTTAAATAATGAAACCTTTTGTGACTTTTGTTTGTTCTGTAAATCAGAATCTTGAAAATTGTTCATTGTTGTTCTAAGTTTGTGTTAACTATTTGGCAAAAATGATTGGTTCCTAATCCAAACAGCATAATGACTGTTCTAACACATATCTTAAAAATGCTACAAAGAAAGAAAATTATCACATATGTTTCAATATGAATGTAATTGTGTCACACTCGGTTTGTAGTAGCTTTCCTGTTTTATTTTGAGTTTTGGTATGTTTACACTGTTATTTTTATTTCCCGTGTGTTCGTCTTCCCTTATTAGTTTTACTGTATTTAATTAGTCTGATTTAATAACTTATAATTATTTACTTTCCAGTGTGTATATATGCTCCTCGTTTGGATTATTGTTTGTTTGAGTTCTGCCTGTCTTTTCTATTAAAGATTTGGACTTTTGGACTATTAGTGGACCTCGTAGGTTTTTATTCTGTTCAATTGGTAATTGACTGGGTTTAATTTAGTGGCCTGGAAAACAGGCCAGAGGGGTCTGGTCATTTTAACCCCCTAAGACCCGAAATCTTCCATGGCATGCATTTTTAATTTCTCTTTGATATTTGGGCCGATTGGAACCCGATGAATGTAAAAAGAAAGAATTACCAGGTTTTGGTTTTTTTTACCTAATTTTTGTTTCTGAGAAAAATGAGAGCCACATATGAGGACATTAATTTGAAATTTCGATAGAACAGTTGCAGTATAATGTCCTCATAACTGTATATCAGGCACTTGTTGATCAAGATTTAGTATTTTGGTCTAAATAACCCAAAATGTGATGTCCACATGTGTGGACGCCAGGCTGGAGTAAAGTGTTAGAGCTATTTATACCTATGTAAACTTTGATCTGTGTGTTACCAGATGATGAAAATGAAAAGCATGAAACATGGTTTAAAGCAAAAACAATGTGTTATGATGAGTTTATTTATGAAGTGAGTGAATGGTTATCTGGTTGCGAACATTTGCATTTAAAATATTGGTGTTGATGATGGTGTTAATCCAGAGGACAGTGTTTCAAATGTGGCTGGTAAGCCTTCCATCATTAAAAGGTCAACTAGTGGTAAAATAAGGACGATCTGATTTCCTCGTGTCAGCATTGTTCCCACATCATCATAATTAATGTTGTTCCAGGTTCAACATTGCAAGTGACCAATCACCTTCTTGTGACGTAATTCCTTTGCGACTTCGAAATACCCGCCTTCGATTATTTCGAAATACAAGTGAAGAAGCGAAAAACCGCCGCCTGTCCGCCGAATTTGAAGTCAATTCGCCTGTCCGCCGAATTTGAAGTCAATTTAGGATACTTTCCTTTAATAAACGGTAAGCATTATACATATGTTCCTCACTTGGCTTGCTGTTTGTTTGCTAGCGATAGGCTACTTGACGACAGCATTAGCTAACCAGTGTTCTCTAGACCAGCGTTCCCCAACTTTTTGGGTGTTTCGTGGCCCGGGGGTTGGGTCAGGCAAAATTGCAGTAGCTTCCCTGATCATTTTACAAACATAAGTGAAGAGAATCTGGACTAAAAGGCCTAGACTTATGGTTGTGTGCTGAATCTATGAATCAAACTATCACCTGGAAACATAATTAACTGGTCCATAGCTGTGAAACTGGACATGAGTTCTTGATTCTATGGAGATTAACAGTAATCCAGAAATTTACAAATTTGTCCTGGTACATCGCGTAAATGTTGTCCCAGGGACATCGCGTAAATGTTGTCCCTGGGACATCGCGTAAATGTTGTCCCTGGGACATCGCGTAAATGTTGTCCCTGGGACATCATGTAGAAGTTGCCCTGGGACATCGTGTAGATGTTGTCCCTGGGACATCATGTTAAAGTTGCCAGAGACATACCATATGAAAGTTTAGCTTCTTTTAGCCCCTGTTTGTTTTATATTATTTTATATATATATTTTTTTAATATTATATTTAATATTTACATTGTATTGCAAAAAACCCCAAAACAAGTTAAAATGAATTAATGAATATTGACTAATTAAACCTTCGCTATTTTTCCACCAGAAATGGACGACATAATTAGAAGAAGTGTTCTGAATGACGAAAAAAAAAGAACTGGAAAAGACACACAACTTTGTGTGCATGTGTCACAATGCCAGGAGGACCCATTCAGTGTTGTGTTAGAAAAATTGAACTCATTAACCCTTCATGGACATTATAAATGTTTAAATGTTGCCTCAGGTAAAGACAGGAAAAGAGACTATTACAAATTCAACTGCATCAGAGCTGGGGAAAAAAGTCGAAACAGCTACAGAGCAGTGGGCTGTAAGGCCTATGTTTCATTTAAAGTACTCAAATGTTGGAAAGACCACACAGTCATCGTGCAGCGTACATATGATAAGCATGATGGGCATGATCCTTCGGACCCAAAAGACGCACATTTCAACAATATTTCCAGTGATTTGAGGAGGAAGATTGAGGAACTGCTTTCCCTTGGAACTAAGCCAGCCATCATACTAACCGAATGTCATAAATGGGCCAAAGAACATGGACACAGAGATCTTCACAACAGAGAGCATTTTGTCACACCACGTGACATTGACAGTGTTAGAACCTGCATGATGAGGAAGAAGCACTTTAACTGTGGAGACAGTCAATGTGTACATACCTTACTTAATGGAAAACATCAAGAACATGTTCTCTTCTATCAACCATACACATCTGACCAAGAACTAATGATTATTTTGCAGACACCTGTAATGAAAAAACAGTTAGTATTTGTTGACACCACGCACTGCGTTAACCAGTATTCATTTCCCTTATTCACACTTGTTGTAAGAGATGATCATGGGCATGGAGTCCCTGGCCCTGTGCTTCGTACGTCGCTTACTACATCCAAGATCAAATGAAACATCCAAGACCAAATCATCGCGCTAACTCTGAGCTCGCTATTCCGGTTCCCCGAACACACCTGTTGTTGACGATTAGTATAGCTGGATGAAGTAATGTGAGATCACTGGGTGGCCCAACAGGGGCTATGCATCGATAGTAGAAACATTGATCGGCAACCCTTTGATTGGTCGGCGAAAATGTCGAAGGAGCGCGCTCGGTATTTTTCGGCAGCAGAGCAAGAACTCTTGAGTGAGGGATTTCAGGAGTTTCAGAGTTTAATTAAAACGCAAGGGAACACTGCAAAGGCTGCAAAAGCAAGGAGAGAGGGCTGGCAGAAAGTTGCTGACAAATCAAACTCGTAAGTAATTTAATAATAATAATAATAACAATAATAATGGAGTGGATTTATATAGCGCTTTTCAAGGCACCCAAAGCGCTTTACAATGCCACTATTCATTCACTCTCACATTCACACACTGGTGGAGGCAGCTACGGTTGTAGCCACAGCTGCCCTGGGGCAGACTGACAGAAGCCAGGCTGCCATATTGCGCCATCGGCCCCTCTGGCCAACATCAGTAGGCGGTAGGGTAGATTTATCATATCACACCATATTATCCAATATTATATTACATTATATTATATTATAATATGTTATATTATATCCCCTTTCACATTAGAGCCACAACAGGACCCACTAGAACATGGGAACAAGTAAAAGTGAAATATAAGAATATTCTACAGAATGGTAATATTTATCACTTATATTGCTTGTCGTCTCTTGGAAAGAGACCCTGGAATACTCTGTTTGTTTGTTCATAACAGCAACCAAGAAAAGGGCAGAGCAAAAAAAAAAAGACAGGTGGTGGTCCTGCACCCCCTCGTCAACAAGTTGGTTAAGTGAATAATACCCTCACGGGAAAATCGATATCTCTCTATGAGCACACTGTCGCGCTGAGCTAAAGGATCCTGTCTGTCCCGCAATATACGCTGAATTCTGAGGACTATCCTTATCAATCTTGCACCTTCCGCAATGGGTTGCTCGCGTAAACGGACAGGATATGACTGCGACAGACTTCCCAAATCCACCTTCGCTTTTATAGCCGTGGTCTCTCATCTTGATTACACGAAGTAATTTACAATTACTACTCTGAAATATGAATTACATCTGTAATAATCACATACATGTAATAGAATGTTAATAGTACATTTCCCTTTTTTAGGGAATGACCTGTATGTATCTGTGTGAAATCAATAAAAGGATCAAGTGCTGCATTATCTTTAGTTACATTGATGTTATTTATTTATGGTGAAACAGTGGTGGAATATCGCTGTTGCTTTCGTATGAATGACGCGGACATACCTGCGTGGCCGCGATCTAATCCTGTTTACATAAAGTAAACCTGCTCCCCAGCAGGTTTACGCTTACGGCTCTGTTGCTATGACAGCAAGTCCCGGATGGGCTTCGGGGAACCGAACGATCCAGGATCACGTGAAATCGTCAACAATCTCATCCAGCTAACTCACTTAGCGCGGTACGAAGAACAGGCCCCCTGTGGCCTATGCTATTGTCAGCAACGAAAGTCAGAAAACCCTGGAAACTGTTCTTGGAATAGTTTGTGAGCATTTCCCAACTTCCCCGAGGTAAATAATACATTGACAGCTATTAATTTTGAAATAATTCCTTTTCAAAAAAGTTATAACATGCCAGAATCTAATGCTATAGCTGCAGCATGGGCTGCAAAAAACTTTCCTTTCCAGTTGTTAAAGTTATTCCTATAGGCTGTATGCAGTATTTTATATATCTACTTGTGAGTTGAAATGTTTAATTTGGCATTGAAGTGGTGCTTTGAGATAGCAAAAACATTTTCATACTGTTTAATCTCATTTAGTGTTTTCTTTTTTTCTGTAGAGCATTTATGGTTGACAAAGACTTTGCGGAAATAAATGCTTTGCAGAAGGTTTTTCCAGAGTCAGCTATCCTTCTATGCTGGTACCATGTCTTGCAGGTAAACCACATTGTTTTCTTTTCACGTTGTCTAAGATGCACCTGAAACACATTTTTACAACAGGGTCCTGTTGTTATGATTTGCCTCATTGTGATATTCACCTACTCAGGTTAATGAATATAAAGGGATAAAATGTTGAGTGACTATGTCCATCCATTTAAGACCACAGTGCACTCATCTTCTGGTGGCTGCTTCCCAAAGCTCTTTTTGACATTTAAAAATATGTTTGCCTGGTTGATTTCTGCAATGCACAGGTCCTCTTGTCCAGTGAGTGACAAAGTTATTTTTGGACGTCAGCTTTCTTTTATGCTTTTTGTACAGCTGCTCCTCTGTCTCTCTCTCCAGATTAACTTTTTTTCTCTTACATTCACAGGCTGTTAATCGATGGCTTTCAAAATCAGAGTCCGGGGTCCATGGGCTTTCTAACACCCAAAAGAGAAATGAAATCATTTCTTTCTTTTGTAAGCTGAAAGCTTGCACATCTGTAAGTGTAATTTGTCTATTTCACATTTTGATTTCTTGATTACACTAAGAGCATAATAACTTTCAGTTGCTAAAAAAAGTTACAGAGAGATACAAAATAGATTTTTGAAACAATTTCTAAAACTGGCTTCTTATCTTGCTTATCAAAACAAGTACTTAAGCTGTGCAGAACATCATTGTGTCACCCACTGTGCAGTAGAACTTGTGAGTGGGATTCTTTCACAGACAGATGCTGAAACCAAATATGCTTATAGGTTTAGTGTTCCTTCTTAGCCATTGTAAGGGAAGAAATAATTGCTTCTTAATACAAAAACACGACATATTATTAATAACTTAAAATTCTTAATGTTATTCAATAAAAGGAAAAGGCCTTCAATACATAATATTAAAGATTTCAATAGGTCTGTTAAATGGATTGAAATATATTCTGTTGCATCCAATTCTCTTAGGAGGACGACTTTAAAGCCACATCAGCAGAGTTCTGCCAGACATTTAAGCAATACCCTTTGGTGTGCCAGTATTTTCAGAAGCACTGGGAAGGCATTGGCCACATGTGGTGTGACTACGGCCGTCGCTTCAGTCACGCTCGTTCTGAAACAAACAATGTGATTGAAAGGTATGATTTATTATTTTGACCTCATTCAATTGTATTGCTGAAAAAAAGATATTATGCTTTAATCCAAGAGGCTAAACTGAGTAGGTTCGTCATGTCATTGCCAGAACAGGTTTTAGGCAAATCCTTTAAATTCTAGCAGCGTTTTTTATGTTATCACAACAAAAAACAGAGTAGGTGGATTTGCCTAAATCAGCTAAACCGGCACAGAGCATTCCTTTATAAAAGACGTGTGCAATAGGTATTCCAATTTTTAAAAAAATAATACAGTCTTGATTAAAACTTTAAATTCCTTCAATTACAGTTACTAATCATTTCAAATAACTGTTTTTCAGATTTTTCCACCGCCTGAAATACCAGTTTTTATCTGGCTACAAGAATAGGCGTCTGGATGATCTGATTGAAGTGCTCCTAGGGAAGGCCGACGACTACTTCTCAGTCATAAAAACCCTGCAAGATGTGGGCCGCATGAAAAACAGGTTTGCTGACACCTTGTCTCAAGTTTCAGACTCTGCTTCAAGACTGATGGAAAGTGGTTGGGCTCTTAAAATTACAGTCAAGAACAGCCATGGAGTTAATGCATATCAAGTCCCATCTGAGTCAAGAGAAGACATGGTGTATGACGTCTGCCCTGTTGAGTCCTACTGCAACTGTACATATGGCTTACGAGGACTTCTTTGCAAGCATCTAGTGTTACTTGCAAAATTAGCAGAGGCTGACAATGACATCTATCCAAACATGGAAACAGACATTTCTACCTTGGCAAGAATTGCAGTGAAAGAAAGGCATTACTTTGTACACTGTGAGGACTTGAAAGTGATAAAAATGCCAAGTTTGTTTGGAAATCTGTGTTTTTTTGCATCGGCTGAAACACTTCAGTGCACTTGTTGTACGTTCTCTCACTATAACACATGTGCTTGCCTGAAGGTGGCTTGTAGCCATTTTAAAAAAATGAAAAACTCTCTGAAAAGTCCTCTATCAACTTTGAATGACACTCCTGTAGTTGAAAGCACAGACAAAAAATGCACAGAAGATGCAGTTGGAAAACTAAATGCTGTTTTAGACACAGTTAAACAGTGGGCATTCATTCCAGAGGGTATTACTCCAATGATAGATGAACTGCATACAAATGTCTTAAAAACAAAACAAGTAGGCAAAAGTATATGCCAGTACGAAATAAAGACGACAGAGAATGCACGCAAAATTAGGCCATTGTATTCTAGCAAGAAACGTTCGGCCAGCATCGACATTCCAACAGTCTGAAAATGAATGTGAACAGTCGATAACCACTGAAAGAGAGACATCCTCTGGAGAAAATGAAAACCTTTTGGAATACAAAACAAAAAAGAGAAGAGTTAAAGCTAAGTATATGCATAAGTAGACTTTTGTGTGACATTTCAAAGGGACTGCATCCATTACTTCTGTTTATTGAAACCTAAAGCTGAATAGCTGTCCTAACTTTCTGCCAAGGAACAGATGAAAAGAAATTGTTTGGTCTCTCAAGCAGTTGTTATTTATGTGTGTTATTCATTACTTTGGCTTGGTTGCTGTTTTTGATACAAATTCATCTGTGCCCATTGTAATATTTTCATATGTTACTATTTTTATATTGCTATGCATTATAAATAAAGGATTACTTATTACTATTAAAGGTCTGCATTTGTAATTGTTGGTATTATTTATAAAATATGCGCTCTTAAGTTTTTTGCTCCATAAAACGATACCTGTCACTTTTTGGACATAGAGTATCAGCTGTTGAGAATCCTGGCTCATACAAAATAGAAGTAAAAGGTTTCAACATCCAGCCTTTTTATGATTAAATACAAAGTGTAATAACAGAGTTATTGGGGTGTGATTTTGTTAATAGTTAGTCTTAAGTATAAGTTTAATAGTAATGAGTAAGAAAATATAGCCAGAATAATGGAATGAGACTAACACCTGACCTCACACTGAGATTTGGTATGAAGTGGCATGTTTGTGCTAATGCTGACATTGGGGCTCAGAGTTCCTCTGTGTGTATATATTTGTGAACGTTAACTTGGCTAATGTCCAAGGGTTTGACTGCTTTCCTGTTGGATTGTATCACAAAGAACAGGGATAAGAGCACCAGTGGCCGTGCACACCCTCATCTCTCTCCTTCACCCGATCATTAGTGTTGGAAACCGGCATTAGCTCAGAGTAGATTAGACTTCAGTATATGCAAGTGATTTGATTTTATGATTATTTGATTCAGTTTTTTCTGTGTTCAAGCTCAATTACTTTAATAAAATATGTTGAATTCAAACAAATAAATAAACAAATAAACTGTGGACATTACCCTTTTAAACCTTTCTGAAACAAGACAGGTAAAAACCAGTGTATAAAAGTTTACATAGGTATAAATAGCTCTAACACTTTACTCCAGCCTGGCGTCCACACATGTGGACATCACATTTTGGGTTATTTAGACCAA
Organism: Aulonocara sp. 'chitande type north' Nkhata Bay; assembly: GCF_057382095.1. Lineage (NCBI taxonomy): Eukaryota > Metazoa > Chordata > Actinopteri > Cichliformes > Cichlidae > Aulonocara > Aulonocara sp. 'chitande type north' Nkhata Bay. The sequence goes on from NC_141361.1 coordinate 9,342,015, forward strand.
AATACTAAATCTTGATCAACAAGTGCCTGATATACAGTTATGAGGACATTATACTGCAACTGTTCTATCGAAATTTCAAATTAATGTCCTCATATGTGGCTCTCATTTTTCTCAGAAACAAAAATTAGGTAAAAAAAACCAAAACCTGGTAATTCTTTCTTTTTACATTCATCGGGTTCCAATCGGCCCAAATATCAAAGAGAAATTAAAAATGCATGCCATGGAAGATTTCGGGTCTTAGGGGGTTAAAATGACCAGACCCCTCTGGCCTGTTTTCCAGGCCACTAAATTAAACCCAGTCAATTACCAATTGAACAGAATAAAAACCTACGAGGTCCACTAATAGTCCAAAAGTCCAAATCTTTAATAGAAAAGACAGGCAGAACTCAAACAAACAATAATCCAAACGAGGAGCATATATACACACTGGAAAGTAAATAATTATAAGTTATTAAATCAGACTAATTAAATACAGTAAAACTAATAAGGGAAGACGAACACACGGGAAATAAAAATAACAGTGTAAACATACCAAAACTCAAAATAAAACAGGAAAGTTACTACAAACCGAGTGTGACACAATTACATTCATATTGAAACATATGTGATAATTTTCTTTCTTTGTAGCATTTTTAAGATATGTGTTAGAACAGTCATTATGCTGTTTGGATTAGGAACCAATCATTTTTGCCAAATAGTTAACACAAACTTAGAACAACAATGAACAATTTTCAAGATTCTGATTTACAGAACAAACAAAAGTCACAAAAGGTTTCATTATTTAAGAGACAAGATCAAGTTTTTCACACAGGAATGAAATGACAGAATCCAGTGCAGCGGGGCCAAAGGTGTGTGTCAGCAAACTGAAGGTTGAGGAATCAGTCAGCTCATGTTTAAGATCGTGTTGGATTTTGAGAAGAGTCTGTCTGTTATTAGAAAGTAAGATTAACAATGCCAATCTTCCGGCAAACCCGAGGGCTAGCTCCCCAGCCTCCTCTTCACTCAGAACACTAAACACTGTTACTTTAGTTTTGGCCTTCTTAGGCCTGTCAAGAATCATTGCGGGCAGTTTGGCTTTACGGCCCTAAAAAAGAAAAAGTGCAAACACCAAAAGAGCAGAGAGAGACACACACGCGCACAAAGTTAAATGCTTTTGTTTACATGGTGTAATTGTGTATATGTTGCAGCAAATGCACAATTTCCAGCCACATTGTCACTTCATTGATACGAGTAACCCGGATTTATTTCAGGTGACATCAAAATCACGAAATGTATACCTACCCCAATCAAACCTCTGAAAACATGAACTGACATGTTCTCTGCGTTGATTCTGCGCTTGATCTCGTCTTCTGTTATTGTGTAGGTTTTCTTTTTTGAGCTTGGTACAGATAAGCGACCATGCACTCTGTAAACTGTACTAGTTCCTTCTGAATCAGTTTGGAATTCTGTATCTGCATCGATCCTGTCAACATCATCAGCAGCAGCATTATCTGTACTCAGACTTGTGCCGTATACTTCTGCTTCTTTTTCGTTGTCTTCAGTCTGTGTACCTTCATCTCTTTCAGTCTGTGTACCTTCATCTCTGACTGTCAGTCTTCCTATCTCACTGTTACTTGTCGATTTGCTGCAGATGTTCTCTCCCTTAGGAACTTTTCCTTTGTCATTCGCTGCCTGATGCTTTCCCTGATGACATTCTTCACTGGCTACTTCTATTGCTCCTCCTGTATAGCCACCCACTATGCTGCACAACTCCTTTCCCTCTGCTGTGCTGCACTGTGCTGTTACATAAAGAAGAATGATATAAACAGCACTATATCAATTTAATTGTGAAGAGAAATCCCCACAATACGACACAGTTATGTCTAAAATAGTTTTGTGTAAAAACTGGATCTTGAAACGTCCACTTTAATTACACAGTCCTGGTGTGCAAAGGCAAAATTACGAAAAAAAATTTCACTTTAAACATTTTTGGACATTGTTTAGTTATATTGTGACTTACTCTCACAGAAGATACAGATGCCACAAACAGACTTTGAACAACGCATGTGCTTGTATGCACCACATTTCTGGCACTGCACCTGTGAATTAAAAAAAAAGAAAAAAGAAGAAGAAATAAACAAACAAAAAACAAATGAACAAAGTCCATTAAATAAACAATCTATATGGCTAAGGACATGTCATAGTGTACCCGGTCTTTGGCTGCAATCACACACCAGCACTGACTGCACTTCCTAGTTCGATCTGCAAAATATAATTTGTTTAAGTACAAGTTACATTTTCCAATGTTAGAGAAAAAGAAGGCAGCTAATTTTATCTTTACCTATTGAGGAAAATAAGTAGTGGCAAAGTCGGGACCTGAGCTTTGTGATTTCAGTGTTGTACTCCTCCACTTGTGTTTTACCGTCAATGAGAGATTGGGCAAACTAATAATTGACGAAGAAGAAAAAAAAAAAAAAGAACAAAAAGAATTAGATTAACAAAGAAATGTTTGTTTGTTTTTAACCCCCCCCCCCCCCCCCCCCGAGAAAAAAAAAAAAAAACAGAGCAACCAAAGCAAAGCATTACTGCTGAAATGGTTCAATCTACAAAAAAAATTGAGATTTTACCATCCTGCCTCTAAGGCTTTAAAAACTGAATAGGCAAAAATGTAAACATTACTTATATAGGTTAAAGCTATAGTTTTCAGTACCATTATGACATGCACTCCACATGAGTTCCCATCCTGTTGATGTGGGTGGCTCACATGTGACAAGGTCCACTCTCCAGCGCAGCCTCTTGCTGAAGCAAATGAGCTGAGAGATCGCAGTTATTACAAATAAAAAGCATATAGAGAAATCAATAACCACGTTCGGTAATGATTTCAATTAAATTAAATATGTTATGTTAAATATGTTAATTAATTACCTCCAGTTTTTCAACACCGCACTTTTTCTGACCTCCGACTCGCCAAATGAATTCATATAGACTATGGTCCTCTTGGGTATGTCACAAAACTGTTTTGTAAAAAGATGGATATGGTAGGCTTGGGCCTTGAGCTTTCCTAATGAGGGACACTGAAAAGTATCATGCACTAGAGAGAGTGCAAAATCTGTGCAACTTACAAACAAGGTCCAGTGGCTGCCGTTTTCCAGACAGGCTCCAATCAATTTCTCATACATCTGAAAGATGTTTTTCTGGAAATAAAAATAATGTGACAAGAATGTTTTTCTGTCAAGAATGACACTGCAAAACTGCAAAAGCTTGTCAGGTGAGACTTGTAATTAATTCTGCAGATACACAAACATATAGAAAGTGTCATTTTTGGTTTACATTAATTAATTTCTATAGTGTGTACAAAACAAATCAAGACCACAGACTCAACACGCACCACTCAATTTTTGGTGTTCTTTATCAGTTGGCCAAGACAGAAATGTTTTAATCTGTGTGCATTGCTTTTGAACAAGTCTTTACACAGAAAAGGTTTCAGAAAGGTATTTTTCAGGTTCTTCTGACAAGGCTTCAATTTTGGAAAATGCTGTTTGTTTATAGTGGCAACTTATAAACCCTTTGTGATAAGAACATAGTTACCACAGTCCAAGTCATACCTTCAAAAAGTATGCACTTTGTGCTCTTGTGGACCCATCCAAAATTTTTCCAGTGATTTGGCTTGGTATTGGATAAATGTGAGGGAAATTCTATAAAAATAACATAAATACACCTATGTTTTCAAATACATTACAAAAAACGTAAACATGCTATGTCATTATGATCAAACAAGCTTTTCAACATACCTCACACTGCAAATAGATTAGGCCATCTATTACCTTATAAAACAAATAAATAAATACATATAAATAAAAACAGAACTAAGGAATACGATTCATTAAGTAAATTGTACAATAAAGTGTATTTAAAGCAGAATTTAACATTAGTTTTATGACAACATAAAAGGATTTTTATGTCAAGAGGTACCTCATCTGAAATGTTAGTCTGGTCAAACAGGGATTTCAAACTTGAAATACCAATAGAGTTTGGTCCAGCTACTCCCACAAGGTAATCTGTGAGAAAGCATATGCTGTAGTCAACAGATATCATTTTCTTTTTGCATGCTGCAACCATCATCCATTTCAGTCTTCTAGGAGCTTTGTCTGGTTGTAGTTCTTTTTTCTCCTCCTCATCTATTAATTAAATTGTTTTCTGACCTTCCTAACTGTTTCCGACCTGTCTTCCCAATGTGATGTTTAAGCAATATATGTATGGTCAGAAGGGGGTGAAATTTTCATTGCAGTTGTACGTGTAACATTGCATGTGATAATAAAAGGCTTGATTGGTTGATTATTCAACATGAGTTGACATTTACCTGACATTGTGAAGGAGTCACAGTTTCTGTAAGGGTGTAAGAACATAACATGTGGATTTGTTACACTTCTTTTTCACAAGTTAATAACAATCAATAATTTTCATTCCATTATTTACAAGCTATCACACGATGTCCCAGGGACAACATCTACACGATGTCCCAGGGACAACATTTACACGATGTCCCAGGGACAACATCTACACGATGTCCCAGGGCAAATTCTACATGATGTCCCAGGGACAACATTTACACAATGTCCCAGGGACAACATTTACGCGATGTCCCAGGGACAACATCTACACGATGTCCCAGGGCAAATTCTACATGATGTCCCAGGGACAACATTTACACAATGTCCCAGGGACAACATTTACGCGATGTCCCTGGGACAAATTTGTAAATTTCTGGATTACTGTTAATCTCCATAGAATCAAGAACTCATGTCCAGTTTCACAGCTATGGACCAGTTAATTATGTTTCCAGGTGATAGTTTGATTCATAGATTCAGCACACAACCATAAGTCTAGGCCTTTTAGTCCAGATTCTCTTCACTTATGTTTGTAAAATGATCAGGGAAGCTACTGCAATTTTGCCTGACCCAACCCCCGGGCCACGAAACACCCAAAAAGTTGGGGAACGCTGGTCTAGAGAACACTGGTTAGCTAATGCTGTCGTCAAGTAGCCTATCGCTAGCAAACAAACAGCAAGCCAAGTGAGGAACATATGTATAATGCTTACCGTTTATTAAAGGAAGGTATCCTAAATTGACTTCAAATTCGGCGGACAGGCGAATTGACGGGTATTTCGAAGTCGCAAAGGAATTACGTCACAAGAAGGTGATTGGTCACTTGCAATGTTGAACCTGGAACAACATTAATTATGATGATGTGGGAACAATGCTGACACGAGGAAATCAGATCGTCCGTAAAATAAGCACAACATCCTCTGCAAGAATAAAAGAAAAGCCAGAAAAAGCTCTGTAACACACATACAGTTTCTAGGTCTGACCAACAATCTCCATCACCAACCAGTGTTGCCTTCTACTTTTAAATATCCTATGAACCTCAAGTAAAGCAGCAATCTGAGAGCGAAATATACCGGCTCCATTCTTTTAGTACAGGTAAGCAGTAATATTCTATAATAACTTCTCACACCTTCTATACAGTTTCAATAAAGCTGCATTCACAAACACTGCAACCCAGTTTTACTGTTAAGCGACAATTACAGTTCACCGTTTTGAGTTGTTTGTATCCACTTATCAGGAACCCGACTATAGTTTGAAAGTCCAGGGCATGCAAAGTTCATTCTTGCACAATGCTCGACTTTAAAGGGACCATCAGTGTGAAGCACTCTGGAAAGACTGGAGCAAACGGTGGACTGACTTCTTAACAAATCAGTTGTTAAGAACTTCAGTGTGGTGACTGATTAGTCAATGACTGAACAATCAACAGACTTGTAACCTTTCAGTAACATGTGTGTGCTGTATGAACTATAATATTAAAAAATATTATGTTACTCTTGTACATGTATTCAAGGATCATGCTGCTAACTCAACAAAAACAATAAGGTCAGATGTTAAAATGACCTGTTTTCTGCATTCTAAAATAATCTACAAACTTACCTACAGACCGTTTGTTTTGAAAACAGCTGAAATATAATATGATCATTTCTGGAGCTGATTTGACATCGGCTTTCAGGATATCCAGGAACAGATCGACATGTTACATACTACCCTAAAACTCAGTGTAGAAGCGCACGAACGTTTAAGCGGTTAACAAGCGGCGGCTGGCTCGACTGTGGTGGGTAAAAACACCGATGTCAACACATTAAAGTGAAATAAAATCAGACACTTTTTGCAGGCTGACTTTAAACTCTGCAAAACCGATTTTCTCAAGAATAAACCACTGCAGAAAAGCAAACGTCACCCATTATATATATATATAATATATCCTAAAAAATTATATATCTTGTGCTTAACTTTTGCAAATAGGTAATATTTTGATAATTTGGCCGGATATTTAATGTTGCTACATTCTCGCCGAAATCGTCGCACTATTTTATGCACTAGAAACAGTGCTTTTTCAGAACTTTACTTCCAGTTCTGAATTTCGTTTGAAATGCATTCTGGGATACTTGGCTAAGGCGAAGTCCAAACAAGTCGTCACCAGAAGCGTACTTTGAGCGTATTTTGAATTTAAAACATATTTGGGCTGCGACTCAAGTCTGTCTTAAGTCCGCGTGATCACGGGTACTTCGAGAAACAAAACCAACCACCAGACTCATTCGCTTCGGTGAGTTTTGGTTTTAAGAAAAAAAAAACATCCTTGTAAAACTCTCGGCTGTTGCACATATATGGAGATACATTTGTCTCGAAAGGTTGAAAATAATCTACGATATACAAATGTGCGGACTGAGTTAATTTTGAGTGCTCACAAATCCGTGCTCCAGTCCACATAGATACACAGCAATGTAAACATATGGAAAACTATTTTGCAAGTACTGTACATGTTACAGTACAGTGATAATTTACGTATTGAGGTCTATATATATATATATATATATATATATATATATATATATATATATAATTTTATTTTATTTTATTTATTTATTTATTTTTGCCTGTCCCGTTTGGATTTTTAGCCATCAGAATTGTTGTCTGAAGGCCAAGAAAGATGCCAAGTGGATTTACTTTACCAAGTGGATCATCGTGGCTTTGCCATATTGGTCTATTTAACTGACCTTTATTATAATTATGTATTTATTTTATTTTCATTTTTTAAAGATGGGACAGACATGACTGGGGGATAGGACAGGGTGAAAGAAAGAGAGGGTGAGAAAGAAAGAAAAATAGAGGGGAGAAGAGATGGTGAGAAAGGGGGGAAGAAAAAAAAACAAAGAGCAACATAATAAATCCAGGCTGGAGAAATCCAGGCTCATCCAGGCTGGAGAAACTGATCAGGAGGGCCCTGTTTCAGGAAGCCGGTTTAGAAAACTCAGAGTGAAAAACGACACTCACGGTTGAGTAACCCCGAACTGTCCAACTCGGAATATTCGGTTTCAGAAAGGCTGATAACAATTAGTTCAATCAACGCGGAGTTGCGTCAACCCCAAGTGAAGCGCGCGGACGAGGATACATAAAGCCCTGATAAGCGGAGCACAGATTAAGCGAGTCACCATGGAGACGGAGGGAAAGAAGGCGCGGTCAATGTATTTCACAGCGCTTGAGGCCGAAATTCTGATGGCAGCATATGCCGATAACATGCAAATTCCGCGGAAAAAAGTAACACAGCCACAGCTGCAAAAGAAAGAGAGCATGCATGGCAAAACATAGCCGACAGAGTCAATGCGTGAGTGTTAATTTAAACATTGATCTAGGGATTTCCACCCATTTAACACGTTATTTTATCATATGTTATTTTATTTGTTATTTTATACATTTTATTTTGTGATGTGATGTGAGCGCAGGTGCAACCCAACAGGCCCCAAACGTGCCTGGCAGCAAGTAAAAATGAAATATAAAAATTAGAGATGGACCGATCCGATATTACGTATCGGTATCGGTCCGATACTGACCTAAATTACTGGATCGGATATCGGAGAAAAATAAAAAATGTAATCCGATCCATTAAATATCACGAAAGCACCTCACAAAACTTGCAACACGCCGTAACTCACCTCAGAACGTTAGCATGTCGGAGCAGTATGCATCACGTGATAGAGTGGCTGTGGCATGCGGGACCTGTGGTCTGGATAGCATTTGGAGCTTCGCTAGCAACCCGGCATTTCATCTCCGACAAAGTTATCCCCGAGAGAAGTAAAGCAAGTGTGTAAGTCCATCTCTGAATGTTTGTAAAGCATTCCTGCGTTAAGCTTAACGAGCGACTGCCTCTCGCTCTCCGGCTGCTACTTCAATCGTGAAACTGCTTAAATGATCAGCTGATCGGCTTTTCTGTCGCGAGTCCGTCTTTGTTTTTGGCCCACTTTGCACCAGAAAGAGGAAACCAGCGGCTGAACAACAGCAGCACGTTTAAGCTTGATAAGCTGTTGTTAGAATTTATTTAATATTACTTTCTACACCAGGATCTTTTTCTACGTAGCTGACGCTGGTAACTGTGCAGGGGCGGATCTAGCAAAGTTTATCCAGGGGGGCCGATAGGGCATTAACTGGGAAAAGGGGGCACAAAGACATACTTTTCTTTCTTATTCTCATTTAAAATGTCTAGCTTTTAATAAATAATTATCTGACACACAAAGTTTTAATTTGATGTAAAATGAATAGAAGTCAATTACTGTATATAGTGACTATTAAGTCTAATATATATACCCTAGTAAGCTATAGTACTTTTTCCTTTGGGAAGGTACCATCTGTGCAGTCTGCAATTTTGTTGAAGAAAGATGTTGAATCTATTTAATATTTCTTGAAAAATAATTGATTTCTGTGCATTTTTTTTCACACTGCATCAAATTAAGGTTGATTACGTCGATTAAGCATCATGAGGTGGCGCGTGAGGGGTGGTTCCCTATTTTTTATTTATTTATTTTTGTTGTTGCTGGGAGTTGGAACCCTATTAGTTAGGTTGCTTAATATTTACGCTAAGTACTCTTTAAAATACCAGAATAGGGAGGATGGTGTAGGTCTAAGTTTATTAGATTGATCAGTATTGCTGAACTATTAAATATTTTTTTTGTACACAGGTATAACAGAATAGCTTTAGTGTAGTTGTTGTTTTAAACTTGAGTATGAACTTGCAGACTTGCAAAATGCAGCAAGATATTTTAAAAAACAGTTTTGTTGATTAAAAAACACTATATCGGATTCATATCGGTATCGGCAGATATCCAAATTTATGATATCGGTATCGGTATCGGACATAAAAAAGTGGTATCGTGCCATCTCTAATAAAAATATAGTCCAAACAGGTGAGGTGTAATTGTATTATGAGCCATAGTGCTTGGTCTGTTTGTCCGATGTAAATCAATTGCAGTTAGAGGCTACATTAATTTTCTTTCTGTAAGCACTTATTGAAATTATCTGAGCACATTACAAGTACATATTTGCTTACTCTGTATGCTCAAATGTGACCCGTTATAGCCAACAGAAAAAAAGTGGAGGCCCGAAAAACAGGTGGGGGTCCTCCACCACCACCACTCACAGAGGCTGAGCAGTTGGCCCTCAGCCAAAACAGTGGGCGCCCTGTGGCCGAAGGCATCTCTGCGGGGACATCCTCTGAGTCAATAACCCCGCAAGACACAAGTGCCTACATAGGGGGTAAATTCAAAATAATACATGATGTGCATACATCCTTTCTTCACAGTCACCTTTGCAGTGCTGCTCATTCATTTGATAAACTCTTTACCATAATGGATTATTTTGTAGTGAAGTGATTTTCGTACTGATTTTGCCTTCCCTCAGTCTTGGTTGTCTTTGAGAGCATAATGACAATGAAGTGTAAGGTGATTGGTATGTTTGTTAATTGCCATTTGGTCCCTTGTAAGTTATAAGTGACCTGTATAAACCTCATATTCTATCAGTTGATGGTGATGGTGTACTGCATCTGGTGCAGCCTCCTGTTGAGCCAGACCAACATGCAGTTGTGAGTAATACTCCACAGATTATATGAGTTTACAGTAGAACAGCAATGTTGTTTATTTCTTTACTACAGGAAAATAATGAAGAAACATTGACAGCTGTTACAGAGGAGGAAGCAACAGAGACACTTTATGAGGTTTACATCTTTTAATACTTTGTGTACAGGAAATACAGGCGACCAATAAAGCCAGTTGAACAAAAAATCTGTTTATTCTTCTTTCAACATGTTGAGGTGATGGGTCAAAAGAAATGATTGTGACATATGGTGTCTCTGACTGCGCTTCCATCTTGTATGTCCGTGGGAGGGTCAGGATGTTCATGGTTTGGATCACTGCTGTTTGGTTCAGAAGGACAGTGTTCTCCTCTAATTGTGGCAATGTTGTGAAGAATCACACATGCCACAATAATGTCACATGCCCTTTCTGGGGTGACCCTGAGTCTTTGCAGGCACTGGAACCGGGCCTTAAGCATTCCGATAGTCATTTCAACTCTGGCTCTTGTCCTGCAATTAGCCAGATTATATCGCTGCTGTGGGCCCGGTTCAGGGTCAGAGTAAGGGGTAAGCAAATAGGGTAAACATGGATACCCCCTATCACCAAGCAAGTAGCCAGTGAACTCTCCTAAGACAGAAGGATACACTTCAGTTCAAATGTCCCTGAAGCAATTGGTCTTTATATATTTTAAAGTATTTTCAACTCACCATGTCCAAATTTTGTGCTCAGTGTACATTCACGGAATATTTGTGAGTCATGGACAGAGCCTGGCCACTTGGCTTCCACATTTGTGATAATGTTGGCAGCATCATATATGATCTTCACAGTGCAGAGAACACAAATTAGCATCCATTACTATAATGAAATAATTTGTTAGTTTGACATGCTACAGGGAACTATGTACCTGTACATTAATGCTGTGGAAAGACTTCCTGTTCACATAGTCTCCTTCATTTACTGAAGGAGCAATGATTGGAATGTGAGTGCCATCTGTACAGCCAATCACGCCTGGGAACCCTGAAAATAAATGTAAAATTTAAGTAGTAGTTCAAGTATCACCACATCATAAATTAAGTTTTGTTCATCCTGATACCTGCAATTTTGTGGCATCCCTCTTTGATGAATCTTGTGGGTCTATGACCGGGGAACACCACAAACGAGTGCAGGAGACGTTTCAGTGCAACTGTAACATTCCTGACTGCCCGACAGACGGTAGCCTTGGAAACGTGCTCAGCGTCACCAATATTATACAGAAAGCTCCCGTTTGCAAAAAACCAAAGTGCAATACAAATAATATGTACAGAACTGAGAGCATGTCCGCGATGTGTCACATGCGTAATATATGGCCTGAGGATGTTATCCAAATAAATTATAGATTGTGCTGAAAAACGGTAACGTTCACACAGAAAATCATCAGGAAATGATAAAATGTCCAAACGCGCTCTGATCACTCTCTCCCGGCGGAGAGCTCTGCGGAGAATTTGGGCTTCACGATCTACTGGCTCTTCAAGGAAGGGACACGCCATGTCTGACACTTCCTACTGTCAGGTTTCCGACAAAGGGGCGGAGACAGTCAGGGTTAGTTGTAGTAAACCTGCTAGGGGGCAGGTTAGCTTCACGGCGTGTGTCGTCATAGTGACTCACTCAGGCTGCAGCTGAACTCGCTTTGTGAAACCGAAAACCCAGAGTTTTCGTTAACTCAGGGTATACTTACTCAGTTTTTCCACTAAACCGGCTTCCTGAAACAGGGCCGAGGGCTAGCTCTGTGGTCGGCATGAAGCTGGACACTCTGGTGACAGTGGCAGAGAAAAGGACATTAAAGAAACTGATGGACATTATGAACAATGCCAGGCATCCTCTGCACACGGCCATTAACAACCAGAAGAGTCTGTTCAGTGACAGGTTGCTTCTCCCCAAGACAAGAACTAACAGACTTAAAAACTCCTTTGTCCCACACGCCATCAAACTGTTTAACTCCTCTCTGGAGGGGAGAGGGAGGGGAAACAGGAGGACAAAGGAGGGGGGAACAACTAAGCTGTAGTGCCTCTTCACCTCACTGTACAATACCTTTTGTGCAATACTTTTGTAAATAGTCAACAGTGCAATAGACCTCAATACTTGAAATGTGCAATTCACTTGTATTTTTATTTTTTATTCCTATTTATTCTATTTATCCCCTTCGTATATTTTATTTATATTGTCTCTGTATTTATATATGTGTGTGTGTGTGTGTGTGTGTGTGTGTGTGTGTGTGTGTGTGTGTGTGTGTGTGTGTGTATATATATATAATATTCTGTAACTCTGTAACTTCTGTCGGTGCTGTGCTTTTTTGGAAATCGAATTTCCCAGAGGAACCCACCCGAGGGATTAATAAAGTTCTATCTAATCTAATCCAATCTAATCTAAAAACAACACCCTCACAATAAACTAGCTAACAATAGATAACAGTAGATACTTTTTTTTAATTTCACCTGTTGGGAATGAAAAAAGAAAACAAGCAGAAGAAAACGAGAGCAATAGAATAAACAACATCACGATGATCTATGGGAATATAACGGTAAATACTAAATATTAAACATTATTGTGCAGCACGTAAGATCAACAGCGCACAGTGTGCTTTGAGGTAGGAGCCAAAAAGGGTGTAGTTTGTGTGTGTGAGCACCCGTGTGTACACCTGTAAGCATGAACGCGCTTGTTTTTAAAAGGTTCCTTCATGTAATGATCTGCTAGAGCAGCGGTCCCCAACCTTTTTTGCCCCACGAACCGGTTTATGCCCAAAAACATTTTCACGGACCTTTAAGGTGTTGCGGATAAATACAACATAATAAAACTAGTACCGGTACCGAAAAAAAGAAGATTTATTCATAACACACGTGAAAAGACCCAGGAAAACCGAGTTAACGATAAAAACGATAAAAACGATAACAAAATAACGCTGAAAAACGATAAAAACCCTGAAAACCATACATTTCACACCTGAGCCTCAACTCTCGCGGCCCGGTACCAAACGACTCACGGACCGGTACCGGTCCGGGGATTGGGGACCGCTGTGCTAGAGGGTGTGGGGAGCCACAGCCCCATCCACCAGGGCATGAAGCAGGTATGGAGGAGATCAAAACTCCAAACATCCAGAGGCCCCCAGAACACAAGAGACCAAGGAAGACCAACAGAGGGGCAGCCGCGCCACTATCCCAGAAAGAGCTGACGAGAGTCCCAGATGAGGGGTCACTCAGCAGCCGCGGAGCAGAAGCCGGGGGGGTTGCAGTGACGTGCCCGTGAGCTCCGCTGGCAGCCAGCTGTGCCTGAGTGACCGAGCCCCAGGCCGAGAGGCTGAGGGCACCCCACCCCCGAAGTGGTCCGAGCGAGCCCCAGGCTCCAGGCCCCGACAAGCAGCCACCAAGGAGTGAGTCGGTGTGTACCTGGGCGCCCATCCCCGGACACAAAGAACCACCAACGCACCGATGTCTGAGGGCGTCTGTCACTGGCAGGGGAAGTGGTGGGGGGAGATAGGCCTCCATACCTTGGAGGGCCCGAGATGCCCCCAGAGAGGTGGCGTCTGATACCCGACCAGATACAAACATCCATTCCCACCCTCATGCTCTCATATGTAATTACTCAACACTCACCCAACGTGGAGATATATTCCTCTTGTTAAAAGACCCATATTCACAAGGCGGTCTTGTGAATACCCTCAAAGCTGCAGGACTGCTTTGAGGGTATAGAGAATGTAATTTGTGAACAACATTGAGAAATCAATAACAGTTTAACCCAGGGGTAGGCAACTCCAGGCCTCAAGTGCCGGTGTCCTGCAGGTTTTAGCTCATTCAAATTGCTAAATTATCTCCTAAACGTGTCTTGACATTCTCCAGAAGACTGGTAATGAACTAATCATTTGATTCAGGTGCGAGACCCAGGGTGAGATCTAAACCCTGCAGGACACTGGCACTCGAGGCCTGGAGTTGCCTATCCCTGGTTTAACTGATTGCATGACAGAATATATATCAAATTCTGTGAACACATCATCCTGCCAGGCAGGACTGGATCACTGGATCACTTTTTCCTGATTATCCTGGACTCTTTGTGCCTCTGTTATTTCCAGTCAGCTTGTGTTACCACCTTGCAAGTCTTATTAACTTTTAATTAATTGTGACTATGCATTGATGGCATGGATTTGGGACCTTTTGTCCTAATCAACATCTATTCAAATTTTTTGTTTTTAAAAGTTTAATTGTAAACAATGGAAGAGAAATATCACTTTGAAGTTGGTGTTTACCTTTTGAAGTGGCTGTGTGATCATGAAAACGGGAATCAAAACTGCCTGAAGTGCAACGAGTGACTGAATAATTGTACTGAACATAAAAAAAACCTTTAATGGAAATCCATGCAAACCATTTACTTAACTAGAAAGAAGTCTTTACTGATGGGTGCATGGGAGGGTATCTGGTGCAAAGGTATCACACTAACAGTGGCTGTGCAAGAGCTGTTAAATATTAACAAAAAATAGTCAGAGTTTCTGTCTCGCTCTGGAAGATCCTGCTGTGCTGATTTGCTGCCCAGTGTAAAATATTACTGCCACTGTCTGAAATGGATCTAGTATTAACATTATTGACAGAGAGTACAGTGGGCACTTGTAATGTGGTTGCTTGCTAATGATACATATTTAAACTGGCACATTTTTTGAGTGGAGTTTGGATTTGGGTTTCCTGCACTCAGAGACCAAACTGGGACAGTGGGTTGTTGGTGTAATTAATAAACATAATGTAATGTAATATGGATCGATCTGTCTCTGAAATTTCTTACAAAAAGTATTGTGTAAGGGGACTTTTTATCTTACATTCATAAAGTCCAATCTTTTTCTCTTTTTCAGAAAAGATGTCCTCTCAAGTGAGACTGAAGCTGCTGCCAAGCATCAAATGTATGTTTGATGAGCCCATTCAGGTGAAGGTGGCCGGGCTGAGGCCAAGGCAGGTTGTCAACATGAGAGCCAAATTAACTGATGACAAGGGAGTGGTGTTCAGCTCCTCGGCCACCTACAGGGCTGATGGCAGTGGGGAGGTCGACCTGAAAAGAGACCCCTCGCTAGGTGGGAGCTACGTTGGAGTAGAACCCATGGGTCTGCTGTGTTCCATGAGGCCACATACCATGCACAAAATATATCTAAAGACAAATGCCATAAACCCCCAGGTGGTGAAGTTTTCTGTGCATGAGGAGGAGGGCAGATTACTGGCAGAGATGATGAATGAGAGGCTTCTGATGAGAGATGGGGTCACCAGGGTTCCCGTCAATGAAGGGAACATCCGTGGAGTCCTTTTCACTCCTCCAGGTACTGGAGGTGGTTCCTAGGTTTCTATGTTCATTTTAGTTCATTTAACATTAACCAGCTTTTAAATCAACATTGTTGAAATTAAACTTTAACTGTCATTCAGTCATCTGAAACTTCTAGTTCAAATTTTAATTTTCTCCCACCTTGCTTACTGTAGTTCACATTTCAGGTGCGTTTCTCAGTCCTCCACAACTCATGTCCAGTTAGTACAGAATGCAGCAAGACCTTTGTTTGAAAGACTGCTAACAAAAAATAGCTGACTGTCACATATTACACCTATTCTTGCGTCCCTTCACTGGCTTCCAGAGAAATTAAGAATAAAATTTAAAATATGACTTGCTGCTGATTAGAATCTTTTTTCTTTCTTCCAGGAAAAGGTCCTTTTCCTGCTGTGTTGGATTTGCCCACCTCAGTATCTGAGGCAAGACCCAGTCTACTGGCTAACAAAGGCTTTGTGGTTCTCTCAGTGGCGGTGTACAATAAGAAGGGTGACAATATCACAGAGACACATCTGGACCACTTTGAAGAAGCAATGAATTTCTTAAAACAGCAACCAAAGGTGAGTTGCTCTAGTGCGCACAGACAGCAGAAAGATGTTTCATACTGAAGGAAAGTTTATGTTTCTATACTCTGTGCATTCTCAGAGAGGAGAGTAAATTTGTAGATCCCAGGTGGAATATCTGCTGTATTCCTGTAGCTAATGGGGATCTTAATTAGCTTAAGTGGAGTTTCAGAAATACTCTCATTTACATTCATTCAGATAATTGAATAAATTTCAGAGAGCATAAAGCCTCAGCTTTACGACATATTTTTTGTAATCGCACAAATCTTCTTGAGAAAACATGAATTGTTTCTATTATCACACAATAACATAATAATTTCTAACATATAATAATTTTCAAGATCAACATTATCAGCCCCCTGAAAAATTGACCTTTTTATTGATAGTAGAAGCCACTGCTGTGCAATGTTTGAGCTGTCACTTGAGAACGCATCACCCCAAAAACAGAAGAAATCCTTTTATAATTTTATAGAATAAGAAATGTTGAAGATCTCTAAGCAAGAAATAGATATACAAAGTTATCACAGCATTTCCAAGTTTCAATATGCAAAGTTAAGAAATTCAGCCAAGAGAGTCACACAGTACAGAACAAGCTTGGCAGGGTAGGAAGCAAAAGATTTCAAACACTCTAGAAAGAAAACTAGTGATAGATGTGTCTAAAGACCCCAGTACTACTGCCAAGACACTAGAATCTAGAATTGTAGTCTCAAAAAGGACAATCACGAGAACAAACAAAAATTTGCAGTGTGAAGTGAACCAAGGTCCATGCTAGAAGCCAATAAAATCTGGAGGAGCTTGAGAGATTTGCCAAAAGAGGAATAGACTGTAGAATGTAACAGCGGCTCTGCGTAGCGTGATAACGTGGTCATGGGGCCAAGTGGGGGAAATTGGGCTTGAAGGGGTAACTGTAGCATGGCTTGGTACATAGAGCGATCACACTGAGGAGCGTGGAGTTAGAACTGTGGTAAAAGGGGAGTACTAGAAAAGGTGAGCATGGCTATATGTCTTGCTTACTTGCAGGTGGAGTGAAAGATGCTTGGAGGGAGAGGGGGCGTGAGTTAGACGGTGTGAGATGGCTGACCTGAGTTCCGTAGGTTCCGAAGGAGTGTGATGGCAGGAGGGCAGGCAGGTGAAGCACGGAGAGATTTCCAGAGAAGAGCTGGGTTATCCGAGGTTCAAGAGATTAGCTTAATTTGGGGGTAAGGGTTTTGGAGGTTCCGGGAAAAGCTAGGGCACAAGAGAACAAGGTAAGAAAAGCACTTGGCAAATAACATGGAGCATTAGAGCCAGCTACCAACATGAAGTAGTTGACAAACTGTTGGAGAGGGAATATCAGTGTAAGGCTTAAATCTCTTTAGCCTGATTGCCTCAACTCAGCTCCAGGTGAGTGAAGCTGTTGGAGATATGACGGCCCTGCCCAGGGCCAGATACCAAGGAGACTCAAGACCCTGGTAGAAGTTTCCAGCCACTCACCCGGATCATGATAGCTTCACCGTGCATATATGAATGTGTTTATTTATTTAGTAATGGTAATATGCATATGTAGTCCACAAAAATGAAAATAATGACAGGTAGAGTCAGCCCTGCGCTCCAAATGTTTTATAGATTTGCATCGCCTTTTAATTTCTGTGTTATTTCACAGGTGGGCAGTAAAGGAGTTGGCATAATGTCAAGATGCAAGGGAGCAAATATCGGACTGGCACTCGCTGCTTTTGTGCCAGGTGTCGAGGCCATAGTGTGCATGAATGCCTGTAACGCCAATGTGGTCACGCCTCTCTACTACAAGAAACGGCAGATCCTGTCATCAATACTGTTTGACGAAAGCAAGTTTATTCCCACCGAGTCAGGTGCAATCATCATAAAGGATGCTCTTGAAGATCCCCTGGCAGAGAAGAATAAGGGCAGCTTGATCCCCATTGAACGAGCCAAGAGCCATTTTCTTTTTGCGGTTGTAGGAGACGACCTCAACTGGGACAGCGAAGCCTACATGGATGAAATGGTAGTGAGACTTAAGCATCATGGGAAGGAGAACTTTGAGACTGTTTTTTACCCTGGAGCTGGACACATGTTGGAGCCACCTTATGCACCCCACTGCCCCTCCAGCTTCAATGCAGGTGTAGGCAAACGAGTGCTGTGGGGAGGTGAGCCCAAGGCCCACATAGCAGCTGAGATCCACCTGTGGAAGAAGATCCAGGATTTCTTCAAAACTCACCTGAGTTGTGATGCAGCACAGACTAAAGCCAAGTTATAGATTCAAACAGGATGATTAGAAAGCTTGAGTTACAGAAACATAAATCATGACAGCAAATTGACTGTATGAAAATCACATTTTATAATTAATATAATAGTTGTTAATATGACAGTTTGAAATTTTAGGTGAAATTATGATTCGCACATGTCTTCCCCTCCTGTATCTCCTGAGCCCTGTACACATGTTTCTTTTTTCATTTTTCTTTATAATTTTTTGGGATTGTCACTTGATCTTCTGTCTGCTTATCCTGGACTCTACAGTCAGCTATGGTTTATTTCCAGTCGGCCTTTCTTAATGTTTCATTGAAATTACTTTTTATTTGTTTTGGCTATTTGTTCCATCATCACAGTGCCAAAAACATTATATGATGAGTGTAGATACATGTTTTTAATTTTTGCGTAACGCTGATTTTGTTATTTGATCCCACATTACTGTACTTATCTTTTGTAAATTGATCTTTATGTTGTAATTAAAAACAACAACAAAAAACAATTGTGTTAAAACTATTAAAGCCTAAAAAAAACGCAACAAAGAATAATGAGCTGACAAATAGACTTCAGTTTAAAGTTTAATTTACACAGTTTCCTTTCTGAGAGACCAGCAAATTAAAAAGATGACCCATGAAACATAACATATTAAAAATATTCAAATATATATAATGTGTAAATGGGAAACTAAAAATGGCTTTATTGATATGGTCCAACCCACAGATTAATTTCTTAACTTTAGGTGGAAGCAGTTTGTTATTATGTGAGAAGAAAAAACAAAACAAGGTGAGACAATGTAGCTACTCCTGTTTAATGGTTTACTCGTATTTTAAGGTAGTAAGTAAGGTACTAAGTCCACACAAGTCGTCACTAGAAATAAGGTATTCACTTGCTTTGAGCATATTT
This sequence comes from Aulonocara sp. 'chitande type north' Nkhata Bay, assembly GCF_057382095.1. Lineage (NCBI taxonomy): Eukaryota > Metazoa > Chordata > Actinopteri > Cichliformes > Cichlidae > Aulonocara > Aulonocara sp. 'chitande type north' Nkhata Bay. Next base: position 9,360,969 of record NC_141361.1, read on the forward strand.
TGTATTGAACCATATTTGGTCTGCGACTCAAGTCCGTCATAAGTCCACAAGATCACGGGTACATCAAGAAACAGCACGGACTAGTGACTCATTTTCTTCAGTGAGTTTTGGTTTTAAGAAAAAAACATGCATGTAAAACTCTCTTTGGGCTGTTGCATATTTTATGGAAATAATACATCTCAAAATGATCTAAAAAAAAAGATTTTACAAATGTGTGCACTGTGTGAATTTTGAGTGCTCACAAATCCCTGCTCCACACAAACACACAGAAATGTAAACATACAGAAAGCTATTTACAAGTGCATATTTCAAAATCATAATGAACATATAAAAACACATTTTGAAGCTAAACTTCACAAATCTGCTCATTTGTGCAGTTAAAAGCTCCTTGAGCATAATACACTCGCACACACCAATCACAGTTGACAGTGTATAGGAATTTCTTTTACTTATGTATTAATCACATTATTTTATTGTATAATGCCTTGGTGCCACTGGATTTTAACATGTTTCACACTCATACTATAAGACAAATGGTGGGGGTGTAGTAAGGAAGTTGAGGGAAGCAGACAGCTCCACAGGAAGAAACTTTTGTCTCTTTGAGGACTCTGGTAGGTAGCAAGGGAGTGTGAACCTTAACCTCGTAAGACCCGAACTCTTCCACAGCATGTATTTTTAATTTCTCTTTGATATTTGGGCATATTGGGGCCCAATGAATGTAAAAACAAAGAATTACCAGATTTTTTTTTACCTTATTTTTGTTTTTATGAAAAATCAGAGCCACATATAAGGATATTCGTTGAAAATTTTGATAGAACAGTAGCAGTATAATGTCCTCATCAGTGGATATCAGGCCCTTGTAGAGCAAAATTGAGTATTTTAGTCTAAATAACCCAAAATGGGAAGTCCACATATGTGGACGCCAGGTCCTAGGAGGTTAAGGTGTGAAACAGCTGTGTACTGCCTTTTGTTCCTGAAGAAGGTATTTAACTGAGAGCCATGTTAGACTCAGGGGAGACTCTGCTGACCTGCCCCACGGTCATGTAGGCTCTCCACCAAGCCTGGTTGTCTGTTCTTTGTGTGTTTTGATTAAAGACTGTTAGCTACCGCTCACCGCTCGTCTGCAGGCTTTATTTAAATGGAAAACTTCCACAACAACAGTTAACCACATCACACATTGCTCAAGCCTTTAATTTAGTTGTGATTTTCTTGGTATTATAATTTAAAATAATTCAAATATCCAGCTGTAGTTCTGTTGTTTTTCTAAACTCATCAAAAGTGTTTTGGGGGTTTCTTTTTGTATTTTACTTTTAGAGATATGCAGTTCTAAGAGTATTTTAATCTAAATTTCTAAACCGAAGAGACTTCAGGAAAGTCTGGCGGCAGAAGCTTGATAAATCCATCCATCCATTCGCTTCTGCTTATCCTTTCCAGGGTCGCAGGGAGCTTAATAAATCTGCTCTATAATTTGACAAAAGCACACTTAAGTCGTACTGAAACTGTAAACTGTAGATTCCATCACATAAATCTTATTCACAATATTTTTCTACTCTGATATCCTGAGCGGCCCGGGAAAGAGCCAATACCTTGTGATTTCCTTTTTGGCTGCTACAATCAGAATTTTTAAAAGATATTAAAGAAATTATCAGAATTTTTTAAGAATATGGAAGAAATTTGTAAAGGTATTTTATTTACCTTGAGCTTTGTGGAACTCAAGCCGTAACGTTTTAATTTTCCAGCAGTCCCACCTTCCAGGCCTCACATAACCTCCAACGGTTGAGTGTTCTCATGTCAAATATCCCTTTTTAACTACAGAAATTTTTATCAGTGGTTTATTGTCCTGTAAGGAGTACAGAAAGGTGTATCTGAGTACTTCATACTTTAGAAAAGAAGTCTTTACTGATGGGTGCATGGGAGGGTATCTGGTGCAAAGGTATCACATTAACAGTGGCTGTGCAAGAGCTATTAAAAATTAACAAAAAATAGGACACAGAGTTTCTGTCTCACTCTGAAAGATCCTGCTGTGCTGATTTGCTGCCCAGTGTAAAATATTACTGCCACTGTCTGAAATGGATCTAATATTAACAGCTTGTTGAATTAACAGTGGGCACTTATAGTGTGGTTGCTTGCTTGCTAATGATACGTATTTAAATTGGCAAATTTTTTGAGTGGAGTTTGGTGTAAAGCATTTCATGCACACTGAGCACAAACTGGGACAGTGGATTATTTTAAACACTGCATGGTAGCAATGGCACCCTTCAGTGACAATTTTACATAAATAAGCAGTGTGTTATACTGTTATCAGATGTGGAGTCTCACTAACCACTTTAATAGTGACTTGTGTCCCAAATACTGTTTATTTGTCTTAGTTACAGATAGTGAAATAAAAATGGAAAATGATTGTTTCATAATTGTATACTCAGCTTGGTCAAGACAATAATTCGAGAACGAGAAGCGTAGGATTTTGAATTGATACCATTGGTGCATCTACTAAAGTTCTGGGGTCAGTTTGAATATCAGTGACCTTGACCTTGAGTTCAAGTTTTCTGAAAATCTTGTGAATGCTACAACTCTGTGACGAGAAGTAAGTCTCCTAGGTCTTTAAATTTGTATATAGGACTAGGAAGCTGAAGGGTTGCACTGCGGGCCATCTGTAGAGGTGTAGAGTCAACAACCTGTCTCTGAACGTGGACAAAACAAAAGAGATTGTTGACTTCAGGAGAGCACAGTGGGATCACTGCCCACTTAACATGAATGGATCCTCTGTGGAGGTCGTCAAGAGCACCAGATTTCTTGGTGTCCACCTGGCGGAGAACCTCTCCTGCTCCCTCAACACCAGCTCCATAACCAAGAAGGCCCAGCAGCGTCTCTACTTCAAGCAGAAGCTGAGGAAAGCCCATCTCCCACCATCCATTCTCACCACCTTTTACAGTGGGACTAACAAGAGCATCCTAAGTAGCTGCATCACTGTCTGGTATGGTAACTGCAGCGCATTAGATCGCAGTACTCTATAACGGATTGTGAGAGCAGCTGAGAAGATTATTGGAGTCCCTCTCCCCTCCTTATAACACCCGCTCGCTGGAGGACCCCACACAGCCTTCAAACACACTCTTCACCCTGCTGCCTTCTGGAAAGAGGTCCCAGAACATCCGGGCCCTCACTACCAAACTACGGAAAAGTTTCTTCCCACAAGCCGTCAGACCCCTGAACACTCAGTGACTGCACTGGCACACGCACACCTTCACACACGTTAGTTACTTTTGCACAATACTCAGCATTTTGCACATTTCCATTGTCTTGTGTCTGTATCGTCCTGTTCTGTCTAGTTTTGCACTGTTTTGTCTTGTTTATTTTTGCAATTTATGCACACTGCACTTTATGTAGTCCTGGGTTTGTCCGTATATGTCATATATAGCACCAGGGTCTCGGAGGAACGCTGTCTCATTTCACTCTGTACAGCACCTCTGCACGTGGTTAAAATGACAATAAAAGCCACTTGACTTGACCTGTATTTTGTAGCAGTTGCTTGGAGACGAGCGCCATACAGTTCAAATGAGCATACATTCCAAAATATGCAAATTAGCCCCATACATCATAATGATGATGTTTGCTGTTCAGGGTATGAACGTTCTATGCTGAAAGTTTATAAATATACAACCTCTGACTGCTTGTTTTCAGTTGAACTTTTGCAAAGCTGAGGAGATTTTCGCTGTGATCACATCAAGTCCAAAGATGTTTAAACTTCTTTTTCACAGAAAGGTAAGTTTGAAGAGACTCGCAGCACGTTTCTCTGAATGTTTTCTTATGGTAAATAAGCATTTTTGAAACTTTTAAGGAAGCTTCTTGGATGATTTCTGTAAAAACTGAATTTTGAATCCAAATGAAGGATATTGTATTTTCTTACCATATACTTTGTTTTATGCCATTACTGATGTTGCTTTTCTTGTTTCTAAACAGAAATCACACAAACAAAACGTGGCAGAGACGGAAAGTCCTTCTACGTCTCATCAGAGGTAAAGAAATGTGTCACTCTTTAATGCTGCTGGAGATATTTATAGCAGTGGTTTAGTTGGAGCTGTTTTATTTCCCTTTTATTGGTGTTTTGTATTTACATCTTTTACTACTTCTAGTCTTGTCTATAATTTATATTGATTCAGAGATTAGCGTTTGAAAATGTAGAGTGTAAATGTACAAAATACATGATTTTGTTCCATTACAGTTATTAATTTTTATCTGCAATCTCCAGCATGTACTCCTTGTTAAAATTTTCCACTTTGAAAAATAACATTTACACTTTTGTCCTCATCAGCATCCCGGATGCTTCTGTTGCTGAAAATGGTCAAAAGAAGAAGAGAAAATGGAGACACTTCTGCTGTTCCTCGGTTTGCTTTTACTCAAAACATATGAAATGCACTTTCTCTTTAAATTGCACTTGTTAATTTAAAGTGACTTTACTTTTTTAATAAACTTATGTTTGTTCGTCCTCTGCAGCAAACTGACAGCGATGCAGAGGCAGAGAGCAGCACTGTGAAGACACAAAAGAAGTGTCGCTGGTTTCTTTTTAAATTCTGGAAGGTATGTTTTATGGAAAGAGTCCCTGTCATCAAGCATTTACTCATCACAGTTAAATGAGAAGAATTAAGAGCAATTTAGCACATCTATGTCCTCAAATTAAGTTCAAAGATGTTTAAACGTTTTTTTTTCACAGAAAGGTAAGTTTGAAGGGACTTGCAGGATGTTTCTCTAAATATTTTTTATGGTAAATAAGCATTTTTGAATCTTTTAATGAAGCTTCATGGATGATTTCTGTAAAAACTGAATTTTGATCACAACCAAATGAAGGATTTTGTATTTCATAGGACAAACTTTAAAACTCAATTTAAAGCATGAATAAATTGTTTTTATTTTATTTAAAGATATTCCTATATATCTGCTTCATGAGCTGACAGCTCACTAAAGTGATAAATAATATGAAATAATACCAAATTTTCTAACTGGACACTTTTCATGGAGAGACTCCCTTGGTATGTTTGTTTTATGCCATTACTGATGTTGGTTTTCTTGTTTCTAAACAGAAATTACACAAACAAAACGTGGCAGAGAAGGAAATTCCTTCTACGTCTCATCAGAGGTAAAGAAATGCGCCACTCTTTAATGCTGCTGGAGATATTTATAGCAGTGGTTTAGTTGGAGCTGTTTTATTTCCCTTTTATTGGCATTTGTCTTCCACCTTGTGTATTTACATCTTTTTTACTACTTTTGGACGTCCTCCAAAATGTTTCAGCGTCAAAGCTCATGCATACATGCACATACACTGCTCAGAATCTTGACATCTTTCCTAATTTTGTGTTTGTGTTTTTACCTTTTTGGAGCAGTGTAGCACGCGGTGGGAAAAAAATAAAAAGTCAAACTGGGACTATAGACCGCTTCGGGTGAGTACACGTGGTGCACAAAGATCAAAGGTCACTTTGTCAAAGTGGAGAAAATGAATTATTTTACACTGATACTGTAAACGTTGCGCGTGTGTGTCAGGTTTCCAAACATCGGAAACACCTGCTACATGAACTCCTGCCTGCAGAGCCTCCTCAACATTGAGGAGTTCATAAGAGACATCAGGCGTCAGGGGGTTTTGTGGAGCACAGATCCAGAAGCTCAGCTCTTAAGGTGCGCTACGTCAACCTTCTACTTTCTTCAAACACCTGAAGAACAAAGAGATCTAACAGCAGAAATGTCTGTTTACCCTTCCTTTCTACAGAAGGCTTATTGATGTCAGGGACTGTCATGAGTCGACAGATTATGGCCTTAAAGATCACCACCTAAGAGCTTTTAAGAAGGCATTCAGCAAGCAAGCTGCCGAATACACCGGCAGTGCACAGAAAGTGCGTCAGTTATTTGGACATTTCGTTTTTTGCTTTACCTTCTGATTTTGATGTACTGTTTTAAATCTCTCTGCTTTTCTTTCAGGACGCTCATGAATTCCTAACATTGTTCCTCAATGAGGTCAAAAGGCTCACACCTCGCCTGGAGAGGAACGCAGCTCTCCTGGGCCAAAGTTATACCTGCCCAGTAGAAGACCATCACATTTTTAAAATGGAGAACATGAGGACATGCAAGAGGTAAGCCTGTCTTTCAGAAACGCAGAGCTGGTTGCAATATTTTCATATACCTCTTTTCCACGTACCTGATCTTTACTTTAACTACGTTACTCCTGAAATGTGTAGCTGCGGTCACCACTCATCACAGCAAGAGGAATTCACCAGTTTGTCTCTTGACCTGGTTCCAGAGGGGTCTGTGATAAACATGTTAGAGACATACTTGAAGGTAAGATCACAAATTCCAATAGAGTTGTCGTATCAGCGATCTTAACACACCTTTTTTGTTAGTGTTTGTGTGTATGCGTGTGTGTGCATATGTTGAGATTTCTTTCTACCATAAAGCCTGTTTTCTCTGTGCTGTTGTTCAGGAAGAAGAAATAGAATATCGCTGTGATTGTGGAGGGACGGCCTCAGAACTGAAGTCGTCTTTTGATACACTGCCAAGGTGAGTAAGGTCACATCAGAATTGATCGACTGACCAGGTTTCCAAACTGTGGCGCATCAAATATCAGAGTTTTTCGAGACAATATTTGAGCAGTCGTTTTCTCCCATCTTCTGTTTGTGTTTGACACTCATTCTTCTTATTTTCTGCCTTGTTTGTGTTTTTTTTCTTTTCTGCCAGAGTTCTGATCTTGCATCTGAAGAGGTTTGGCTTTACACAAACCTACAAGATTCAGAAGGTGGATGACCCCGTCAGGCTGCAGAGGGACTTGGTGGTGCCATCCAATCAGGTAAAAACAGACTGCAGAACGTCTCAGGCTACGTCCACACTAGCCCGGATAGATTTGAAAACTCCGTGTCCACACTAGCGTTTTCAGTCATTTTCAAATAGTTGTGCGTCTGCATTGAAACGGCCGAAAACGCCTATGTTCCAGTCCTGCGCATGTGCAAAAGTGAGTGAGAATTACAGAATTTGAAGAAAAGCTATCCGGAGCATGTACAAACTGATATTAATCGTTTTTAGGGCTGTCAAAGTTGAGAGCAATCAAAACAACTGCTGTCTAATGCACTCGGCTTATCTTTGTTTAATTGCTCACATGACTGCATCACATGACTAAAATGCGTCATCGTTTTAGAAAGTCTGCGTTTTCGAGTGTCCACACTGCGACGGGACAACTCCGTTTTGAAATGTATGCGTTTTTGAGAGCGTTTTCAAGATGCTGTGTTTTTCCTTGAGGAAAACGCCGTCTCAGTGTGGACGGGAGGTCAAAGCGGAGAGAAAACGATGTGTTTTCAAACGAAAACGCATTAGTGTGGACGTAGCCTCAGCAAATCAGCTTAATTGTGGCACTGATGTGAGACTTTATGAAACTAACACTCTTTGGATTTGTTCCTTCTCAGGGTGGTGGCTGTTATAGTATTGTCAGCATCATCAGTCATTATGGAGGCACAGAGTCAGGTAAAACAACAGACTTGTGACAAACAGAAAATGAAAACTTGCTACTTTTCAGTGAAGGACTCACACACAAAAGCTTTTGATGTTCTAAGAAGCACTAAGTCAAAATCACTGTTTGCTTGAATCAGTTGACTTCCAGAAGTTGGATTCATTTGTCTTAATGTGATTTCAGGACACTACATCTGTAGTTCTGTCCATCCTGAGGAGAGTCAGCACTCTACATCAGATCGCTGGCTCACCTATAATGACGCACAGGTGCTCCACACAACCGGATCGGCAGTTTGTGAGGAACAGCAGCACTCGGCCTACATCCTGTTTTACAAGAGAAACGTAAGAAGACACAGCATCTCATCCTGAAGTGAGAGAATTTTTAAATGTCCTGTTACCTTGTTAACCAGTTTTGTCTTCATTCTCAGTTCTGAAACAGGAAGTGGAAGGAAGGAAGGAAGTTAAGGTCATCGTCATGCTGAGAAGGAAAAGCAGTCGTCCCAGCCCACCATCGCACACTGGAGGACAAGTATAGGTAAGTATTGCCCTCAGGAGGGAGGGTCCTCCCAGAGAGCCTGGTCCTCCCAAGATTTCTTCCTCCAGGAGGGAGTTTTTTCTTGCCACCGTCGCCCCACATTCACTGGTCTCATCAGCAGGGACATTTTTAACCTCCTAAGACCTGAACTTTCATGGCATGCATTTTTAATTTCTCTGTGCCATTTGGGTTGATTGGGACCTGATGAATGTAAAAACAAAGACATCAGATTCAGACTATCTTTTTTTTGTTTCTCAAAAGAATGAGATCCACATATGAGGACATTCATTTTAAATTTCGATTGAACAGTGGCAGTGTAATGTCCTCCCTCATAAGTGGATATCAGGTTTTTGAAGAGCAAAATTTTGTATTTTGGTCTAGACAACCCAAAATGTTATGTCTACATATGTGGACACCAGGTCCTAGGAGGTTAAAACAAAATCTACTAGAGATCGTCCTTTTCTGGACCAGTGTTTGGCTTGCTCTCTGGAAACAACAAATTAGTGCTGTCAGCGTTAACGTCATTTTACCTAATGACGTTTACGCTGACAGCACTAATTTTATTGTTGTTATTAATATTATTATTAATTTATTTGTAAAATAAATTAAATTAAAAAAAACAAAGAAATGATTTAATTCTTTATTTTATTTTGTTTTATTAAAATCAAAATAACAACAAAAACAAAAATAACTAATAAAAAAAATATTAAAAGTATTCAGCAGTGTTTTGTGAAATTTGTAATGAGCCTTAGTTAAGTTGATGTCACAGAAGTTTCTGAATCATTTAGATTGTTCAACAAACTGATTCACTCAGGTAAAGATGGTAAGCTGGAGCAATGGTACCCTTGGAGTTCAGTTTAAGTTTTCAGACAAATATTCCCTCGATCAGTTGCAGCTTCTGCTTTTAAATAAATGATTTAGCTGCAAATGTTTAGCTGCAGGTAGCAAAGTCCAAAAGTGACAACATTTCCACTGCAGTCTCTCCAGAAATGGCTTATAAAATTTTTACCAAATTAGACATTTATCCTTGGATCATTGACAACCCTGTAGGGTGAAAATCTTTCATTGTACCTTTTATAACATTTTAACAAGTTGCTGTCTCCTGCTGCAAGTTTCCTGTTTTGGCTGAACTTCATCAGCTCAAAAAAACTCACCGTGCTGTGGTGTACTAAATGACCTCATGTACAGGACACACTGAAGGCAGGTTTGCAGTGTTTAATTAACAAAGTCAAGATCAGTTAACAACAGCTGAACTAAAGACTTTCTTTTTCTCATCGATAAAATGAGGTCCATGCCAATGCGCTCAAATGGGACCTCCATTAATGGTGAGGGGCATAAAGGTGCTTTTTGAATGACCAGCTGGTTCACCAGCTGACACCATTGGACGCACACCATCGGCGCATATCCAAACATGCAAGAAATGCAAGATGGTGGTGCGCACAGATACAGCGGCTCTCCACTTACCCAATTTCACTGTGCAAGAAACTGCACAATGACAATAAAAAGCTCTAAGTCTAAAACAGTTTCCTGGCCAGTAAAATCGGGCAATTATTCGCTCCAGAGTTTTATGCTATTCCAGGTGAGCAGCCATCGACTTGTAATGAGCCAGCTAAAACAATAATTTCTCAGTGGCTCTTCTGGCACCAACAAGTGGGTGTGTTCTTCCATCGTGCAAGTGTCACGACACACTGAACATGGTCTGAACATGGATTTTCCCTCGATATTTCTTTTCCACCAGTACTATGGGGTATTTGTGAATATCCATGACTGACCCGGCCAGGTGGCCAGCTGGTCTTTGGACAGGGTCACGGCAGTTTCAAGGTTCAACAAAATCCCTTTCACTGACAGACTGAAGGAAAGCTCCTCAAAAATAGAGGGTCTTCAAGCTCCTCAGTGGCACGAAAAGGTTTCCCGGACTCAGTGTTGTATATTTCTTTCCCAAAAGATTGAAATAGTGGAGAGAAATCAGCTTCTGAAACCATCCAGAAGACAAAGTCTCCAACTGGTTTGTGGAAGTCCAGTTTCTCCAAATTAATCAGCGGGTGAAATGTCTCTTCATGGATGATTTTGATTCTGTTGTTATTCACGAACAAAGCCCTCAAAGCAGCATATGAAAGAAAGTCCTCTTTCATTGTTGTCTCCAGCGTGTTAAAAGAGAGATCGAGCTCAGTGATGAGTTTTGAAGCGGCTGCAGGGACTTCTCGAAGGTTTTGGCTCGAACAGTCGAAGGATGTTGTTCACAGTGGTGACACTGTTGACTGGTGATTGACAAGCACTGAGATACTAGCATGACAAACACAAGAAACATCATGACTTATTCTCCTGAGTGCCTGCAAAACAAACACAAAATCAAACTCAAAGCTTTTCTCTCAGATGCTGGTGTGGCACAATCTAATGATAAAAAAGGTCATGCTAACAGCTTTTGGAGCACAGCTGCACAAAATAACAGCTTTTGGAGCACAAAATGCATTACAGGTAAACCCAGTACCCAAACATGTTAACAAGGATAAAGAAAAAATCTGAAACAAAAGCAGGTAGTGTGGTGATTTATGTTGTGAGGATGCTTTCACTCCCATCAAAGTCACCCAGTGTTGAGAACCCAAATGAGCCCAAAAACCTCAAGTGGCTGCAACCAACAGCGAACGTCAAGAAGTGGATACTTGCATGTTGAGCCAGAAACATGCAGAAAACCCAAAAGAGGCGAGATAGCACATCTTGGTGCCACTCAGGCAGTACGAACACCTGGAAAGAGGAGCCCACAGTTCAGACCCAAGGTCACTGGTAAGGACACCAGCCAGTTATGTCTAGTTTTAATTTTCATTTTAGTTAGTGTTATGGCCTTTCTAAGGGTGGCCAGACCATAATATAAGGGTGATCCACCCCTGTCTGACCCCAAGCAGCACATCACACAACCAGTACAATTTTGATGGTGATTTTTTTTCACAGTGATTGAATTCTAACAAAGGAAAGGAGCGAACTATAGCTTCGGGGTGGACCCCAAAACAACAAACAAAAGGGACCGTATCTAAAGGATGTACAAAACTTATTTATGAAAAGAATAAAACCAAATGACAATGTCTTATCTCCCTAACTAAGAAAAACATGAGAAAAGGGTAATCAAATAAAAAGGCAGTCCACCCCTACATGCTCCTGTATAAAGAAACAGGTAACACAAAGCCTGCCGGTTGAGGTCCATGGCGGTGTCATCTTATATGTTGTCTCCAGGTCATTAGCCAATCTGTATGGGCCGTCCCATGGATGCACCAATCACGGAAAGGCACCTGCACACTCAGATTTACATATGAGACAACATTACGACAACAGTCGTAACATTAACTAAAAATGTTTTTCACCATCTCGTTTTAACTTCTGGTTTAGCTTTAGCTAACTAAAACTAAATGGACCTTGGAAATAATCACATCTTAATAGAGTGAACCATAGACTGTATAAAAGATAGGACCATTGCAACTTTACTGCAGCACTTCACCCTTTCACATAGTCCCAGCTCTTCTCTGTCATGTTTTATGGTGCTGCAAATGTCTTCAGTTGGTGAAAGGTTGGGCTGCTGGTGTCTTGTTGTGCTTGCTATGCATCCCTGACTCGTTTCTTCTTTCTGCATCAAGTAAGGAATGTAATGAAAGTTCCCAAGAGGTTAAAAGCACCACTGAAAAAATGCCATCAGACCTGAGTTGGGACACTTGGATTATGGAGCTTCTGGACCAAGAGAGTGGATGGGAGCATGTGTTTAACAAGTAAGAGTATAACGTCCCCCAAAATGTCTAAGAAAAACATGAGAAAAGGGTAATCAAATAAAAAGGCAGTCCACCCCTACATGCTCCTGTATAAAGAAACAGGTAACACAAAGCCTGCAGGTTGAGGTCCATGGCGGTGTCATCTTATATGTTGTCTCCAGGTCAAGGAGACAACCTTAACCTTAACAACCTTTCGCGTGCCACAGCTGGTTGCCGACCCCTGGACTAGACTATTTAACAATATGTTACAGATTTATGTTACAAAGAAGAAACGCCACAGAGGAGGTTTGTGGATGTAGTGAAGGAGGACATGCAGAGGGTTGGTGTGACAGACGATGCAAACAATTGCCCATTCCCACAAAGCTATGGTAAAAGCTAGCGTGAGATTGGGCTGGGTTCATTGTACTGCTGTATATGACTAGGTATTTATTTGGGAAAGGAAAAAATGAACTGAAAACAGTTACTTTCTTATGAAATGAACAAAAATAAAACCCAATGTTGTAACAATTACTGCATGGTATATAAATTAAGATTTTCAAAATAAAACACCAGGCCTCCTAAGTCCTAACTCTGGTTTCACTCATAAAACCTTATACCTTTAAAGTGGAATGGCTTTCACCTTTGAAATGCCCCAGGGTACAACTAAAACAGTTATTGTCAACTTAAACCACATTTGTACTAGTGGGCCCCCACATAGACACACATTTACTTGTCCATATTAAACCTGAAGCATAGGCCCTTTCTCTTGTTTGTACTTGTGTTCTCGTGTACTCGTGATACGTCATCAGTCGGAGACCAAGTACTGTTCCAATTCAAAGTATGCATCAAGCCGAGAACGCGAAAAAGTCCCGGATGTGTTCTCGCTCCGCCTGTTTTATCGATAAATGAACGTTTTCTTTAAATTATTTGAATATATATGAGTGCCTGTGTATAAATACACAAACAATACACATATGCTTTCAATTGTGTAATTTAAGTGATCTAGGTAGCTCTGTTTTGGAAGTTCAGTTAACGCTAGAAATGTGTTTTGGAGTTTCTACGTCCTTTAGAATTTGTACGTGCTTTTTGGAGTTTGTACGGGCTTTATCTCTAGGGGCCACTGTATATATTTATATATAAACATACATAAATAAAACCACTTTTTTTTTTTTTACATTAGTAATTCCTTTTGTGCATAATTTTATATTGTTGTTAATAATAAATTAATTAAAGCAACAAAACAACCTGAAGAGCCGAAAGAGCCGTCTCTTTTTAGTGAGCCGAGCTGAAAGAGCCGGTTCTCTAAAAAGAGCCGGAATTCCCATCACTAATTCTTAGGACTTAGCTTCTGTGTCAGGTCCCACAGGTTCACCTGAACCTTTACCACTTGTCCCGCCCCAAAGCAGAAAAGAGTGTTTTGGACTGGCTTGTTAGTCTAGCAACCAAAGACAATACAGAGTTGAGATGACTGACATTAGATTGGTAAACAAATAAGGTGAACCTATAAAACAGTCATAAATTCAATTATGTTTAATTCTTGAGTTTAATAAACAGATAATGTCTGTTAGCAGTTAATCTGTCATTACAGTTAAATGCTGAAGCAGGAATACATTTGTTTAACACTCACAAATGTAGGACTTAGTCATTTCTACTTTAATTTCTCCATTTTCTACCTATTAAAGGATGACAAAATCGCATTTGGAGTCTGCTGTAGTTGATAGTGGTGCAAATACTTTCACAACCACAAGTCAAAGGTTTTTACACTTAATTTGTCTTGTTTTTCAATACATCAGTATTTTAAAATACATTGTTATTTATCATAAAAAAGAGCAGCATTGATGAGTAATGTGCTAGTTTTCTGTGGTGCCATTTTCATCCTTGTACTACTGTGGTAGTGAAATATACTTTATAAATGTGCTATAATAATGCAGTTCTTTAACTTGGAGTTGGTCTTGTATGGTTTAACCTTTTTTTCCTGTGTGTTCGCATTTGTATTGTAACATTTATTCTGTAGCGATATCTCCCAGGTGGCGTCTTTGGTCTCCTTCCTTGCTGTTTTCTGGTAGTGACCTCACCCAGATAGCTGTAGGATGGTCACTCACAAGCTGAACACAAATATTTCTTTTAATCTTTGCTGCCATTGTATTAAACTTGATTTATGAATTTATGTATTCAGTCAACACAAATTCCAAGCAGGTAAAAAGCTTTGGAGCTCAGCAGCAGTCAGAAGAGCTTGATGAGGTGAGGAAGAAGTTACTGCCTCTGTCAGTGCGCCCCAGGGTGGCTGTGGCTACAGTGTAGCTTGCCATCACCAGTGTGTGAATGTGTGTGTGAATGGGCGAATGACTGGATGTATAAAGCGCTTTGGGGTCCTTGGGGACTAGAAAAGCGCTATACAAATACAGGCCATTTACTGTTGTCCTGGAGTAACTGTAACCCACATAATTCCCTGAGGAATTATTAAAGTATTCTGATATTAAAATCAAACATGAAATGCATTCAAAGACAGAACAGAAAATATTCACAAGCAAATAAAATAATATATTCAATAGTTGTTTTTTGTTTTATCTTTCAAATCCTGTTTATAAATTGGCTTTAGCCTGTGCAGCATCACAACTCAGGTGAGTTCTAAAGAACTCCTCTATCTTCTTCCACAGGTGGATCTCTGCTGCTGCGTGGGCCCTGGGCTTCCCTCCCCACACCACTGAGAAGCTAAGCATCCCATGGAAAGCAGAGGAACAGAAGGGTCCATAGGGTGGCTCCAGCAAATGTCCAGCTCCAGGATAAAAAACAGTCTCAAAGTTCTCCTTCCCACGACGCTTCAGTCTCTCCACCATCTGGTCCATGTAGGCCTTGCTGTCCCAGTTGAGGTCATCCTCTGCAGCCACAAAGAGAAACTGGCTCTTGGCTCGTTCAATGGGGACGAGGCTTCCTTTGTTCTTCTCTTCCAGGGGATCTTCAGTAGCATACTTGATAAGGTTTGCTCCAGACTTGGTGGTAATCACCTTGCTGAAGTCAAACATTAAGGGTGAGAGGATCTGCTGTTTCTTGTAGTAGAGGGGAGTGCCCACACTGGCACTGGTGCCATTGATCCAAACTAAGGCCTCCACACCGGGCACGAATGCAGCAAGAGAGAGCGCGATATCTGTTCCCTTTGATCTTGATATTATGCCAACTCCTTTGCTGCCCGCCTGTGAAATAACACACAGAGCTCAGAAACCGGCAATTCCAAAGTATTAAAAGTTGTGACCTGCTGGGCATTTAAACTGGAACAGTTTAAAGAAAAAAATGGGTGTTCTGGCACATAACTCGTAACTACACATAACTAGGACTCCCTAAAGCAGTGTCTCACTTTTTGCCAAGCAATTCTTCAAACCTGACTGATTTTTAACCAGTTCACTGCATTTCACAGACTACGCATGCAATCATTCCCCCCCCTCCCAAAAAAAACAAAAACATTTGCTTCACATTCGGTCTGAACACACAGTTACATGGGTTCTTGTAAAGTTACGCTGCTAGCTTAAGTGTCACCCACTGGACCCACCTTGGGGTGGTGGCGTAAGAAATCCACGGCTTCTTTAAAGGGGTCCAGATGTATCTCTTTCATATTTTGTCTGTCACTGAACACAGCAATCGTGAGGACCAAAAACCCTTTGTTGGCCAACAAACAGGCTCTTTTCTCAGACATGAAGGTGCCCAGATCCAGCACAGCAGGGAACGGACCTTCTCCTAGAACACAGACAACAAAAGTTTCATGTAAGTAGGTTATAATCATGCATAATGTGCAACTTTAACCTAAAGCCCTACAATAAAAGATCCATATTCAACACTTCATCTATGTTTTCCAGTTTAAATATGAATTAAAATGTTTTTCACTCATGTATCGTGATTTTGGTGTAAGTTTCATCATATAGTTTCATTACAGCCCAATTAGTGCTGTATTTTATGATCTCAGAGGTGTTAAACACATTTTTTTTATATTTAAGGATACTTTTAAATAACTTCCCAAAGTAGTACAATAAGTACTTCTACAAAGGATACAGCTGTGCAAATATGATTACAGCTAATCTGACAAGCCACCCCCTCCTCTGTCCTCCAGATGC
This sequence comes from Aulonocara sp. 'chitande type north' Nkhata Bay, assembly GCF_057382095.1. Taxonomy (NCBI): domain Eukaryota; kingdom Metazoa; phylum Chordata; class Actinopteri; order Cichliformes; family Cichlidae; genus Aulonocara; species Aulonocara sp. 'chitande type north' Nkhata Bay. Next base: position 9,376,817 of record NC_141361.1, read on the forward strand.
ATTTTAGGAACTGAGACATCTTTTAAGACATCTGTTATTAATCTCTGTCTCTCTTCCACAACATGTCTTCTATCCTGTCTTCCTTCTCTCACCCCAGATGGCCCCGCCCCTCCCTGAGCCTGGTTCTGCGGGAGGTTTCTTCCTGTTAAAAGGCAGTTTTTCCTTCCCACTGTCGCCAAAGTTCTTGCTCATAGGGGGTCATTTGATTGTTGGGTTATTCTTTGTATGTATTATTGTAGGGTCTGCCTTACAATATAAATACTTTGAGGCGACTGTTGTTGTGATTTGGCGCTATATAAATAAAATTGAATTGAAATTGAATCAAGAAAAGTGATGTACCCTTTGCAGAAAATATACCTTCGCCACCTGTTAAAAAAAAAAAGGGGGCCCACTGTAATGATAGTGAATACTTCTAAGTGGAAAACCACATACAGTACCTGGGGGTGTAAACAAGACTCCTCGTATGTTCCCCTCTTTGACTGGGTCCCGACTGACCCCGTCTCCCATCAAAAACCTCTCGTTTGTCTCTTCTGCCAGTATCCTGCCATCCGCCTCCTGCTCATGCACAGAAAACTTCACCACGTGAGGGTTCAGAGCTTTGTTCTTGAAGAAGTACTTGTGCAAAGTGTCTGCCTTCAGTGACTGCAGCAGACCCATGGGCTGCACTCCAACGTAGCTCCCGTTGAGTGAGGGGTCTCGGTTCAGGTCGACCTCTCCGCCATCATCTGCCCTGTAAGTGGCTGAAGAGCTGAACACCACTTCTCTCTCGTCGGTCGATGTGGCTCTGATTGTGACCACCTGCCTTGACCGCAGCCCGGCCACTTTCAGCTGAACGGGCTCATCAAACAGACACCTGGTGCTCGGCAGCAGCCTCAGCCTGACTTGGGAGGACATCTTTTCTGAAAGATCAAAGACTGAACTCCATGAATGTTCAATATTTGGACAAATGGGTCATTGCAAGGAAAATAAAAAAGAAACATTCTTGGAATGCTTCCCACTCGACACCATCAGAATCAGATCTTTTTTTTTTTTAACTTCAATATATTTGAGGACGCAATGCTACATACTATGTAGATTACTGGAGTTACAGACCAGAAAGTATACAGTGTTAGGTCAAAATGTGGCACTTTTTAATGTCCCAGCATTTTTTAAATCTCACAACTTTTTAACCACATGAAATTTTAAAGGCTGAAAATTACATTTCAGCTTTGTTACAAACAGCAACCTATTTAATTTTAATTCAGCTGTCTACTGGGATATATCAAAATTTTCAGTAGTAAAACTTCATAAATTTAATGCCAATGATGCAGAGAAAAAGAAACAAGCAATAATACACTGGGTATTTTTCCTGCTCTGATCAGTCACTGGAGAAAACTCTCACAGGTGCATTTTGATGACCTTTCACATAGTTACTGGATGTGAAAGGTCATTTTTTCCCTACATTCTAGTGTCCAAAGTAATTTTCTAAAGCAGGGATTCCCAAAGTGTGGGCTGGGGCCCTCTGGTGGGCTGTAAAGATACTGCAGGTGGACCACAGTATTAACAGAAATTCGGTTTGGAATTACTCGGAAGTATGTGTAGTTACATGTTCATACAAGTTAATTTACTTATATAAAAAGTGAATTCGAACTGGTAGTACGAGGTGGTTAGTTTGTGATATTATTCATTACTGTGACCTTAATTTTCTGCTCATGTATTTAAATTTGTATCCCTGTGGCAGGCGGGGTCACACACTGGCCTTAACATTATGCATATGATTGGGTAACAATAGCAAATTATAGCCTGAGTTGTTTATGTTTGTTTTGTTTTCAAGGAAACATATACATTTCTTTTGTATTTTAATTAGAGGGAGGATTTCAGATTGGGTGGGCCCCGCTAGGTTTTCTTTTTTTAAGAGAAAACGGAAGTTGTTGTTGGGGACTGAAAGTTAATGACACACTGAAATCCCTAAAGTTTATGGAATTTTGGTTAATTGTATGGATTAAACAAATGACACTAATGGCTCTTGGCTCTGGAGTAATCGCTGAAATTACTCCAGAGATCTAAAGCGTATCTTATATGAATATTTCCCATAATGCTGAAATGCCAAGTGTATCATATTTAATACATTAGTTTTTATGACTTTTTTGAGACTTCCACATTATTAGTGTGAATTTTCCCCCTGAGAAATCTGAAGAAATTGCACAATAAAATTTCAAGCAATAAATTGCACAAAAATGCCAGCTGAAGTAAAAAAAATAAAAAAATTAATTAAATTAAGACTCATACATGCACATTGATATTTAATTTTTTTTATGGGTCTAAAGTTAAAAAAATACCTGTGTCAAAAAGATGAACCATTTTGTAGTTATTTCATGGTTCAGGCTTTACAGGGTTAAAAACGAGTTCAACTGTTGTTTCATTCTTTTATTCTGAAGCACATTTGAATTCATGGGATTATTTTCTTCTTTTCTTATGTATGTGTACTTTTGATATTTGTTTTGTTTTCTGTTCATTATTAATCATACTGTCTGTGTAAAACACCAGCTTCTAATCTAGGCATGGGGATATCTTTAGAGTCCTGCATATGCAAACCATGCATATGTCACAGAGGGACAACACAACAATAAACAAGGGGAGACTGAGACAACATGAAGACAATATAGATACAGTATAATGAGACGGGGGAAGTTAGCTCAACACAAAACACATTACATATCCATTACCAAAATAAAACAGGAAATGTGACACAACATGAATCCATCCATCTTCTTCTGCTTATGTAATCCAGGGTCACAGCGAGAACATAAATCATTTGACAAAATGAGCTCTTAAGACACCGAGACCATGACAGCTGTATATAGATTCAAGGACTCAAGAGATTTTTCAAATTAGCAAAGAAAAAAAATATATCAACATTTTTCTGGAAATGTATGTTTCCATTAAAATAGTAAATGGCCTGTATTTGTATAGCGCTTTACTAGTCCCTAAGGACCCCAAAGCGCTTTACACAACCAGTCATCCACCCATTCACATTCACACACCGGTAATGGCAAACTACATCGTAGCCACAGCCACCCTGGGGCGCACTTCGTAATCCATTTAAAAATTCATCTTAAGTCACTGTCTGCTTATTCAGAAAAGTCCTGTTTAATTTTTTATAGGAGATGTACTCCAGAGAAGCTCCTCACTGTACAGGTGAGACGCTCGTGACTGACTCGCAACACAAAAGCTGCCAAAATAAGTGAAAAGCAAGGATTCTGGTATCTTACTGCCCCTGAGGATTTTTATCCCTTTCCAAATTTATTTAACAACACAAATTCAAAACAGCTGATTATTCAGCTTCATTATATGACATAAACCCTGTATTCTCTCTCCCCTTGAGCTTTTCTCTCTTAACTGTCACCAGATTTTTGTTATCTTGTCCACACAAACAGTTTTATTTGAATGTAGTTTGCAATTTTTCTTGCACAGAATTTATGCAGATAAAGTTATCACATCATTCCACCAAATGTTACAGTTTATGGCAATAAGACATGGAAGAAAAGCACAAAACTGCATAAAAGGTCAACCTAAACCTCCAGACATTTGAACACTTTTACTAATTTGTAATCCATGATCATTTCTGCACTAACATCTGAATGTGAAATAAAGCTTCACTCTGCTGATCTGTTACTTACAATCATCTAAAAGCCTTTATGTCCCATTAATTTATTTTACTTGTGATGTGACAGATGGACGGTGGGAGTATGTAAATAATCATAACAACAGCAAAAATGTACTGACAAGGTGAAAGTGAGGGTCTAGAATCTAGTTATAGTTCAATCACTATATCAAGCTAAATGAAAAGGCTTTAAGCTGAATTCATACTGATGTAGATGTAAACTTTACATAAACTGATTTTTGTGCTCTGAGGCTGAAAAGTATGCCAAAAACTGCCATTCTTTTAACGGGCACCTGAGGCTATATCCAAAGAAGTGAGTAACTCTCAGCAGTAGGAATACACTTGTTTACAGCTTGGACCAAAGCCGTTTTTTGTATCTATGGCTAATTTTCTACTTGTAACAGCTTCATGCAGGGTGGAATTTTATATAACTTACCCATTTAAATTGTGTGCAAGTGGATGTAGCCACATTTAGTGACAGGTGCGTGGAAACTAGGTCAGTACTGTTTTAGTGGGCCTCACCGAAATTGACCTCTCAGCCACGTAACTGGGTAAGTTTTGTATTATTTAAAAATGCAAATCATCAGCTAGTCCAAGAACTTTGTGCTCCAATTCTAGTGTGTGATGTTCAAGTATTTAGTTTGTTACACCAATATATTGTATTGATATAGTTTGCTTACCAAGCTTGGAAGCATTGGGTGATAACTACATCCTCTTGCTAACGCACTGCTTACACCAGGCTGTTTTTCTGCTTGTTTGTTTTTCATTGTTATTTTTAAGTATGAGTGATAGAGTGAAATAACATGTTTTAATTCAAGTTTATTATTTATTACATCAACGCTAAAAAGAGTTTAGTATTGATTGCTTAACTACAAAGGATTGGAAACAAATCTTTCATCCATTCTGTTTGGGAAATCTATCCATTCATTTACTTCCACTTACCTAATTCCGGGTCACAGGGGGCGGGGGGAGCCTATGCCACCTGTCATAGGGAAAGCTGGGTTCCACCATGGACAGGTTGCCAATCTCTCACAGGGCAACACATCCATTCACACTCACATTCACACCTACAGTCAATTTAGCATGACTAATTAACCTAATTGCATGCATGTTTTTGGGCTGTCCAAAGAAGCCAGAAAGGCAAAGAACATGCACACACAAACTGGGTTGAGACTCAGAACCTTGTTGCTTTGATATTCAGTACAAATCACTGGTCCACTCTGCTTGACACTCAGGAAGCTTTAGGTTTTAAATGTGGTGCCTAAAGTTAGATATTTGGGTCACATCATGACTGATCTCTGCAATGATGATGTGCAGCACCACTGCTGCACAGTATATGCACAAGCAAATATGCAAGTCTTTAAATTCTACATGTGTACAGATGATGTTAAAAGCTCCTTTTAGATGGCTTTTTTTTATTGTACTCCATCTTAAACCACAATTATGGCACAAAAATGAAAGAAAAAAGCTTTAGGATGTTGCTCAAGCTTGTGCAAGTGCAACACTAAATGTGTATTGTTTTAAGTTTTGATTGAGTAGTGTTAGTTTGTTCTTTTCCTTTGTTTGATGACTTCATTTACTTTTGTTTGAGCAACCAAAAAAAAGTCAAGTGGATTTCATAATGGTTTTGAACACACTAACAATAAAAAGCCCATTTAAGCCTCTCAGAAAATTCCTAATAGAACATCTCAGCTTTTCATTAGTTATCTATTGTTTTACAGAGTTTTTCAAATCCTGCAGGAGGCATTACTCTCAAAACAGAAATAGTAACACCCATGATGTTAACCTATTGCTCCCTCTTGATGCAGTGTAACCACTGCACTGTTAAGCCAGGGGGCTTTTTTTTTTTTTTAAATCTACATAAATATACACGGTACGGTATCATATACCAAACATTAAATGTATTTTTTTTTCCTAAAAACTATGAAAATACAGATTTCCATGCAGTAGTGTTGCAACACAGAATCTGACATGATGTCTATGCCTATTCAGGCCTCACTGGGAACAATGTAAAGCACAAAATGTGTGGGATAAACATGTAATTGTTATACTTTTACCAGAAACGTGGAAATCTTTGATCATCTGTTTTCAAAAGCAGGCCAACACGTTCGCTGTCTGCATGTTGGCAAGAGCCCGAGGACCACTGCCAAACACAAGGGCCGCAGAGGGATTTGAATAAATGTTTCTACAATCACTGTTTCCTCGTGTCCTTTTTAGATGAATTAAAAGGAGATGATATGGTGGCTCTGCTTGTTTTGGATGCACTGTGCAAGGAATGAGACAAAGACTAAAGAAAAGCGCTCTTGCGTAAATCAAAAGTTGTTTGACTTTGGAGACCAACTTTTTCCTTTGTGTGTTGATAAAATCAAGAACTACACAAAAAGTGTACAAGAACTAAGGAATTTTCTACACCAGTCATTGCAGTTAATCAAATCGCAATCACTATTGCTAGGATTTAGTTTCCCGTGAAAGCTCCAAGAGCAAGGCAGCTCTCAGATTGTGGTTTTTGATTGTTTTGCCAGTTTCATAAAAAAATTATAGTATGAGACATGTGCTACAGATATATATATATATAAAAATTATTTACTGACCTCTTACAGCTACAATCAATAAGATTTATTAATAACATAATGTAGGGTGCGATCGTGGCTCAAGAGTTCGTCTTGTAATCGGAAGGTTGCCGGTTTGAGCCCCGGCTCCGACAGTCTTGGTCGTTGTGTCCTTGGGAAGACACTTCACCCGTTGCCTACTGGTGGTGGTCAGAGGGCCCGGTGGCGCCTGTGTCCGGCAGCCTCGCCTCTGTCAGTGCGCCCCAGGGCAGCTGTGGCTACAATGTAGCTTGCCATCACCAGTGTGTGAATGTGTATGTGAATGGGTGGATGACTGAATGTAGTGTAAAGTGCTTTGGGGTCCATAGGGACTAAGTAAAGCACTATACAAATACAGACCATTTACCATTATGTTTAGAAACAGAGTGGACCTTTCAAATTATTTCACACATTTCCTCTAGGTTCAAATTTGTAGCTCTTTCTCAAAAAATTTGAGTGATTTCATTATTGTAAACCCAGTAAATGTGCTTTTAAAGTGCAATCAACACTTTGAAACGGTTCAAACACTGGATAATATCTCATTATGGCTTCCAGATGGACTAAATAAATAAAAAGAAGCTTGCAGCTAGCAGCATGAAATAGTGAAGAAAGGGGAGCCGATATCATGTGATGCATTATTGAGCAAAGTGTAAGAATAGTCTAAGAAGAATTTTGGCTTTCAAGTTTTCTTCAACTGACTTTAAAACAGTCTTTGTCTCTGTCCTTTGTTACTAAAGTCCTAAAGATACAACACAGTCTTAAAAATAAATACATCTGCACCACATGGGACAGAGATCTTGGCTCCTCTTGTCAGCAGCCTGCTGAGATAATTACACGGTGCAGACTACATGAACATGGCCTAATAATACACAGTGCAGACTCTAGTATTCAGTGAGGTTTCACGGAGTCCTGAAAACTTCACCCCTGATAAAGTCTTTTGGAGCATCATGACCTGCCTCCTGTCTGTTTTGGCTCCACAATGGGCCACAACAAACAGCTCACCATTAACAACAGCAAGTTAATGTCAAGTGGACATTGGATAGTGTTCAGAACCCAGCCTTAACTTCTCTGATCACCTATTCTGCTTGTCTCTAAAGCCTGTATGTTTTATACCTTGTACTTGTGAAATACTTTTAACATCTCAGTTACAGTTCTGGTATCTGCTGGTATCTGCATGCAGTTTAAATTTGAATGGCTATACACAAATGAATTAATCATCATTTACTCATAAACACAGAAGCATAAAGTCAATCTCAAGTTCCCACAGAACATACATCCCTTAGTGCAGGTATAATGCCTTTCAAAGGCCAGAAGCTGACGTGAGCTCCACTGAGCTGAAATGACAGAAAGGGAGCAGTCAGATACAGAAACACAAAGAACAGGAGAGATAGAGAAGGAGCTTTTCAACAATGCTGCTTAATAAATCAAACAGGCAGATGAAGGTTCTGCAGTCTTCATGAACTCCCTGCACTGTAGCAAGCATGTTATCTCCCATCTCAGAGGTGAAAAATGAGGTTGAGGTAGTTACTAGTACGTCAGGTTTTGTTCCCCGCTTCCCATTTCTTGTTTAAATTCCTCTTCCGCTCTGCCAAAGTTGCTTTGAGGTGATTAGTTTGGTTGAGTTTTATGGTGAGTTATTATATTTTTTCAAGACTTTAGCGTAATGTTGCCCAAAACTCTGTTCACTTAACAGTAATCTCCAACACTCGGTCTTCCTCCCACAGTCCAGCACCATGCAGGTTGGGATAGATGGTGCTCTAAATTCGTTGTAGATGTGATTCTGTTTCTTTCTGTGTGGGAGCACTAGCCAGAGCACGACTGTTTATTTAGAGGCTTATACTGCCATCTTGTGGCAGTAGTGAAGACTGACAGGCTCACTTGTTTCATTCATATAGTACCATTTCACAATAGTTCATCCCAAACTATCTTATAATGGGAGGCAAAGACTGCGTAATATTAAAGAGGAAACACCAAGTTCACAATCCCCTATTAGCAGAACTTCCTTTTCTGGAGGGTCGTCTGGTAGAACAAGGACTAAGAGAGACACAGGCGTGTTCCACTGGTTTGGGAGTTCATTGAGAAACCATGAACAACAAACACAAGACCAAATTCGTTGCCTTTGAATACACGTCTATTGTAACAGTTGCAACAACAATTTTAAGGAAAAACAAAATTCAGTTAACATTAGCTTGTAAGGTAATAGGCACCAGTCTGTCTAGTTTGCTGTGTGAAGATGGGATGTGTCAGTATGCCTCAAGGTAATTTGTGAGCCACAGATGCCAGTTTATGATAAATCACAATCTTTCATTACATTAAATAATACATCAGAAATCAACACTTAAGAACATTTATTCTAGAGTTAAACGGCAGTCAATACGTCTTGTCTTTTTGGTTTTGATGAATTAATAAGTTGACTTTAGAGTGTCCAGCAGCAAAAGTAACTTTAATTTTAATAGATATTTTAATAGACATGAGACAAAGTCTGCAGCAACATCACCCTGTGACAACTGGATCGTCTCGCAACATCAAAGTACCTCAGTGTGACAGAAGGACTGAATCTACATCGTGTCAAGAATTCAGGATACGCTTTTTAAGTTTTATACAAATAAACCTTTTTCAAATTTTACCAACTTTAATGATGAAAACAGAAAACTTACAAGCATTTACATGACACTATGGAGTATTAACACAAAATTATAGCTATACCTTGAGGGTAAGGAGGATCCCGTTCTACCTGTTGTGATAAATTACAGACTTTAAATGTTTAAAATAGTGAATCATTAATCAACACATTTAACAGGTCAGACATGATTATCACAGTTTTATGGCAGTCGTGACTTTAATTTTTGTTATTCATTGTCTAGTTTGAAACTATAACTTGGCCCTATTCTGTGCAGCATCAGAGCTCAGATGATTTCTGAGGAAATCTTGGATCTTCTTCCACATGTGGACCTCAGCTGCTGCGTGGGACTTGGGCTCACCTCCCCACAAGACTGGCTTGCCTAAAACCCCATGGAAGCTGGAAGGGCAGTAGGGTCCATAAGGTGGCTCTAAGTAGTGTCCAGCTCCAGGGTATGACACACTCTCAAACTTCTCCTTCCCGTGACGCTTCAGTCTCTCCACCATCTCATCCACGTAAGCCTTGCTGTCCCAGTTAAGGTCATCCTCAGAGGCCACAAAGAGGAAATGTCCTTTGGCTCGTTCAATGGGAATCAGGCTGCCCTTGTTCTCCTCCGCCAGAGGATTGTTTAAAACGTATTTGGTGTTGAAGGCCCCTGACTCAGTGGGAATCACTTTCTTTAAATCAAACATTAATGCAGAATGTATTTGTCTTTTCTTATAGTAGAGAGGCAAAGCTACATTGGCAGAGCAGCCATTGATCCACACTGTGGCCTCAACATCTGGTAGGTAAGAAGCAACTGATAAGGCAAGATCTCCACTTTTGGAAAGGGATATTACACCAACTTTTTTACTGGAACCCTGTGGAAAAACATGTCAATGAACAGCCATCAAAGTTGTCTTCAACAACTATGAGTCTTCCAGAATAAATTAACTCACCTTAGTTAGTTTTTTTAGAAACTCGACAGCTTCTTCCAAATAATCCAGGTGGATCTCCTTAATGTTTTTAGGCAGGTCATCGTGGCCATACAGGGCAACAGTCAGAACCAAAAATCCTCTGCTGGCCAACAGAGAGGCTCTTTTCTCTGACAGACCTCCACCAAAAGTGTACAAATCTAACACAGCTGGGAAGGGACCCCTGCCTGGAATGAAACATACATGCAAAGCAAGCATATTTTTGTATGGAGCTAAAATTATGAGTAACTGTAACTAGGACATTTTCAAGTATGTACTTTTTTTCCTAAATGATGCTGACAAACCTGGAGGAGTAAACAGGACTCCTCGAATGTTCCCCTCTTTGATGGGGACCCGAATGACCCCATCTCCCATTAGAATCCTCTCATTAGTCGCCTCTGCCAGAATCCGGCCCTCACCTGCCTCCTCGTGCACTGAGAACTTTACCATGGATGGATTAAGGGCATTTATCTTCTGAAGTCTTTTATGCAAAGAGTCCGGTGTCATTGACCAAAGCAGACCCATCGGTTCAACCCCAACGTAGCTCCCACTGAGTGAGGGGTCTCTCTTCAAGTCAATCTCCCCGTTGCCATTGGCTCTGTAGGTGGCCGCAGAGCTGAACACAGTTCCCTTGTCGTCGGTTGAGCTGGCTCTCAGGGAGACCACCTGCCTCGACCTCAGCCCGGCCACCTTCACCTGAATAGGCTCATCAAACAGACACCTGGCACTTGGGAGCAGCCTCAGCCTGACTTGGGAAGCCATGTCTTCAGCAACTTTCCTTTAAGTTACACGTTTAGACTTTGCCCTATAGAAAAATAAACAAAATAGTGCTACTGCACACGTTATTTTTATTACTCTAAGAGGTGCTGTGAACTTTAGCCTTTTAGAGTACACACTGGCCTTGTGGTAAAGTTAAAGAGTCCTATTGTATTTCACTCCAACTCTAGCATCCAAAGTGGATGTAAACGACGATGTGATATACGTCTTCCAGCTTTGTTTGGCTCAACAGAACTGTCAAGTTTCAAGGGTCCTGTGCGCTTTTATTTTGATGCCTTCCTTCCTACTTCCCTAACCCTCTCAGACCTGCAGTAACAGAACTACAGAAGCATTAGCGCTAGCTAAAAATCTTTTCTTCCCCCCACCAAGGGTAAAAGAGCAGGAAATATTTTTACATTTCTGTAAAAGCCTGAAGCCTCACCACCTAGACTTTTGTCGAGGATCAAGGGAAGACAGAGTACAAGAAAAGCTTCGTAAAGACTTTGGCTTCACTAACTAGTACATTTAAGCATTATACATACGACTTAAGCCTGAAAACAAAAGCTTTACCTGACGCTTAACCCTCCAAATGTGGAGGCATACACTCACGAAATCTCCCACCACTACTGGCAAACGAGCAAAAAGTGTGCAGAGAGCCACGACAAACTCGAGCGCTTATCAAAACAGGAAGTTATCACTAATCCCTTCACAATAAGAGCCTGAACTGCAAACAAACGCAGAGCTGCTCGGTACCGATTATAGCCCCCCAACCCCCCTTCCCCTCTCTCTCTTCCTCTCCACTGCATGGCTTTGGAAAATGTGAATGCGTGCACAAAATTCAGACTTTTAATTGTATTTTCTTAAGTTTTAAAGCTTTATCTGCAATCATACTACATCAAAGTAATTAAGTAATAGAAAAACAACTAAATTAAAACTGAACAGTTAAACAAAAAATTCAATGTTTTTCATTGTCTACAGTACCTTAGAAATTTCAGTATGTGTTTTTTTATGTAGAAAAAAGGAAACTGCTTGAAGATAATAATAATAATGATGGATTGGATTTATGTAGCGCTTTTCAAGGCACCCAATGCCACTATTCATTCACTCTCGCATTCTCACTGGTGGAGGCAAGCTACGGTTGTAGCCAGCCACAGCTGCCCTGGGGCAGACTGACTGACAGAAGCGAGGCCGCCTACTGGTGTTGGCCCCTCTGGCCAACACCACAGATACGCTTCCCAACCCCCTGAGCCACGGTCGCCGTAATAACAACCTTTTGTTTAATAAATGCTGAAAAGCCTGGGAAATCGCACATTGACTACAATGAGACTACAATATGACTACAATAAGATTATAACACAGTATCCAACATCAGGATTTAAGGGCAGAACCAGAAATAGAAGAAAATTTTAGAAGTACTTACAAGAAGCATTAACAGAAGCTTGCCGGAAAATAAACAAAAAGTTGTTGGAGAGTCCAGGGCTTTTTCCAGAAACCACGTTAAGAAAAGATGCGGAATTTGTTAATCGTGAGATGAGGGAAATTCCACGTTTTGTGTTATACATAGAGGGCTAGCTTACCAAGTTACCAGGATTAAAAAAAAAAAACCTACCTAAATGGCTGGCAGGTTTTCTTCAACACACCTTAAGTTTTTGTTTGACTCCTCCCCTCATGCTGCATCTGTCTGAAACTGTTCCTCATTTCCACATTTATGTAATCATCAAAGCACATAGTGATTTGAAAATTGCAGCTTTTCTGGTATTAAGAGATGACCACCTTACTACTTAGTAACATATTCAATAGAACATGTTGGATTTGTTGGAGGTAGTTACCAGTATGTCAGGTTTTGTTCCCGGCTTCCTGTTTAATTCGTCTTCTTGCCAAAGTTACTTTGAGGTGACTAGCTTTGTTGAGTTTTATGGTCAGTTATAATATTTTTATATATATATATATATTTTTTTTTTATAAAACAGGCCCTGGGACAAAGGGGGTAAGGTCAAGAACTGGTCCAGGATCACACAACAAACACTCAATAATAGATCACAGATAAAAGACCACCCCCACAGGACTACTGGTAGTGGCCATGTCCTTTCCCCAACATATATATTCATTTCACCTAGTAATAACCTCCAACAGGTGCTCTCCAGGTACTCTATCTTCCTCCCACAGCGAAGCAACATGAAGTTTGGGATAGATGGTGCTCTAAATTGGTTGTAGATGTGATTCTGTGTCTTTTTGTGCTTTAATATCAGGAATTATTTTGTCTAATTAAATATTGACTGGCAGCTTTTCTGGGGTGTACCCTGCCTCTCTCTAAATGTCGGACAGGATAGGCTCCAGCCCCCTTAATTATTGGGTAAGTGTTAAGTGAATTGGATAAGTGGTTAAGAAAAATTTAGGGATATTTTGGCTGGGGATCGTAAGCATATTTATAAACTGAAGGAGTAAGTTTAATATTAATAATATAAATGTACTACATTTGACAGATGTACAGATAAGAGCTAGAAGCTCCATTAACAGAAAAAGAATTAACCATGTAATATTTCTTATACCAAACAATATAGTGCCAGGGCTGGATGGCTTCCCGGCTGAGTTCTATAAGCTTTTCTGGGATATGCTCAGCCCAATATATTTAAAATGTATCCAAGGAATAAAACAAACTGGTATTATTCCCTGTGATTTAAACACAGCTGCTATCACAGTTCTTCTTAAACCTTGCAGGGATCCCACTGTCACATGTAGTTATTGATCACTCTCACTAATTAATACAGATATGAAAATTATAACCAAGGCAGTAACAATCAGAATTGAGAAAGTCATCTCATCCATAATTCACCTGGATCAAACTGGTTTTATCAAACACAGACACTCCCCAAACAATACACCTAGACTTTTGGATTTAACGGCTTCAACAGGAAGCCGTTAGGAAAAGCTTTGTAAAGACATTTGTGCAGAGAGCCATGACAGACTGGAGTGCTTACCAAATCAAAAAGTTACCACTGATCCCTTTGGAATAAGAACCTGAGTTGCAAACAAATGCAGAGCTGCTGGATATGTTTTTTTAATAATCTCTCTTTTGAATTTAACCTTTTGGATTTAATGTCAACTTAAATACAGTTTCAGTCAGTGGCAGACCTGTAATATTTGACCTGTACTAAATGAGTATAATAGTATTTGCCAGTGTGGCAAGCACGTCCCATTTTACTTAGAGGTTAACTCTAATGGAGCCAATGTTGCTATGTGAACTTTGCTCCAGATACCATTCCTGCTATCCAGAAAGTACATCATGAAAAGCTATTCGTGTACACGCAGAACACCCAAAACAACGCTTAACAACAGTGCAATCCTCTATGCCAGGGGTCTCAAACTCGCGGCCCGCAGGACGATAGTTTTTGGCCCCCACCTTAATATGAAAATTTAATGTTAGTGCGACCCGCGAGTTTGATAATGTATTTTAATGTATGACGTATGGAGTGTTTCTTTCTTTTCTGTACCTGGCTGGCTTCCTCCTTTGGGCAAACGCGGACATTCGCCCCAGCGCGCTGCGTTCACAACACTTCAAAAGAAGTTGTTTTTTTTAAGTTGCTGCCCAGCGGGACATTATACGTATATAGATTTATACACACGTCAGTGGGATTTTTAGTTATTTTTTCACAGAGAGAGATCTCATATTAACTCTCAAAGTGATGCGTAGGCGGCGGGATAAAAGAAAAGTAATGAACTCAATGCAGCCCAATTTAGTCTGCAGTCACATAGCGACACCTGTTCATCGGCAATAACAGTCCCCGGTAACCCGGACTAATTATAGAGTCGCACCGTAATTTGTCGGTCGATGTTTTTTATTTGCATCACTCCGTTTGCATTGCAGCATACATGAACATTACATATATTTCAATATAATGTAAAAGCAGTCAAAACAACTAACATCAGAAACAGGTGATGTTATTTGTTATATGTCACGGTGTCATTTCCGCTTCTTTCTCCTGTAACAACAGCCCGGCGGATAACAGTCCGTGAGCAGTCGCCTTTTTTGCGCTCCCTGTACTTTCTACCATCTGCAAATGCCACGGTGTTCGTGTCATCGTGAAAGACATGAACATCGAGCGTAAAAACAAAGGAGACTGCTACCGGCTTTTTATCTTCCGATCGCCGTGCTACGGTTGCAAGAAGAAGAAGGGGGAAATGACGTTCTCTATGCGTTGAGACGTTCTCCGTCCGTCGGCTAAATGCTTGATTGAAACTTCAATCCGACATTATTATTATTTATTAAACTTTATTAAGAAACAATATACAGAACATGTATACAACCAGAACAAAATTAACATATGCCAGGGGGTGTAATTCAAATAATTTGTAATTACTACAAATAGTAATAGTTTTCATAGCCTTTTTGTCAAGTGATCCACGAATCAATTTTATGTAACATAAAACATCATTATAGTAATGTTTAAAATTAGGCTTTTTGTTACTGTATTTGCATTTGTGAAAATAAAATTTTGCTAAGATAACTAACAAGTTTATTATAAAGTAAACATCTTCTCTTTTTTTTGCCTTCGAAAGAAACAAAATACAACGTTTTCCCATTTCACAGTAAAGTCTTTATAGAGATGTCCAGCAATGAATCTACTGAAGTCTTTCCAAAATGTTCTAGTGTATGAACAGATCCAGAAGAGGTGTTGCACAGTCTCAGGATGGCTTCCACAAAATCCACAGTTCACATTTATGTCCCTTTTGAACTTTGTCATATAATTAGCAGGATAAAATTTATGCAGTATTTTAAATGAGACTTCCTTCACTTTATTCGTTACCAGATACTTGTTAGGAATTGTCCATACTCTTTTCCAGTTAATGTCACTGACAAAGAAATTCCAGTAAGAGACCACATGTGGAATAGTTAGAGATTCTGTCTGGAACAAAGCACGAATATTCTTATTACTTTTACTGTGGTTTGTTAGACAGATTCTTCCTATGTGTGAATCTAAAGGGTTGGGGAGAGAAACAGATGATATGCAAGGTTGAATACCTTTAAAAAGCATTATAATACCCGTAGGTATTGCATCAAATAATATGGCATATTCTTTGGGTGTGGCTGGAAATTTATAGGTGTTTAAGAATTCTGAATAGGACATAAGCTGCCCATTAGGATTAAACAGCTAATTCACTAAAACAATCCATTTCTCAACCCACCTAGAAAAAAATAATGATCTATTTTTATAGGAAATGCAATATTTCTTTGTTGAGCACAGGGGCACCCCGACGTGTCTTATTTGCACAGAGAAAGTTGCGGTGCACAAGGAATACAATTTGAAACGTCATTACA
Organism: Aulonocara sp. 'chitande type north' Nkhata Bay; assembly: GCF_057382095.1. Lineage (NCBI taxonomy): Eukaryota > Metazoa > Chordata > Actinopteri > Cichliformes > Cichlidae > Aulonocara > Aulonocara sp. 'chitande type north' Nkhata Bay. The sequence goes on from NC_141361.1 coordinate 9,392,694, forward strand.
CAACTAGACATGCTGAGGTGTATGCAAAATACCAGGGAGATGAGAGAGCGAACCGGGTTGCCAGTCTTAAAACAGATCTACTGAGGCAGCAAGATTTCTTCAAGAAAGCAACCAAAGAGAATAATGCAGCAGTCGAAGCTAGCTACGTGGTTAGTGAGATGATTGCTAAAGCAGGGAAGCCATTCACAGAAGGTGAATTTGTCAAAAAGTCCATATTGCAGGCTGCAAATATAGTCTGTCCGGAAAAGAAAGGTCAGTTTAGCAACATCAGCCTTTCTGCCAACACCGTAGCAGATCGCATTTCTGACCTGTCAAGTGACATTTACGACCAACTGTGTGAGAAAGCCAAATGTTTCAGTGTATACTCAGTCGCTCTTGATGACACAACAGACATCACCGACACTGCCCAGCTCGCAATGTATGTCCGTGGTGTTGATGACAGTTTTGAAGCGATGGAGAAGCTGCTCACAGTAATTCCAATGCATGGCCAGACCACCACTCAGGAGATATTTCACAAGCTGTGTGATGCCATTGAGAATGTTGGTTTGCCATGGAAGAGGTTTGTTGGAATAACAACAGATGGAGCGCCATCAATGACAGGTAGGAAAAATGGACTGGTGGCACTTGTTCAAAAAAAACTGGAAGAGGAAGGCGTGGAGGAGGCCATTGCTCTGCACTGCATTATCCATCAGCAGGTCCTTTGCAGCAAATGCCTGAAGTTTGACAATGTGATGTCTATTGTTGTGAAATGCATCAACCAAATCAGATCCAGGGGCTTAAAGCACCGAAGGTTCCATGCTTTTTTAGAGGAAATGGAGTCAGAATATGGGGGTGTGCTCTACTTCACTGAGGTATGTTGGCTCAGCAGGGGAAATGTATTAAAGAGATTTTTTGAGTTGAGAACAGAAGTGAAAGCCTTCATGGAGAAGGATGGAGTAAGTGTTCCTGTGCTAACTGATCCCAAATTGCTCATGGACTTAGCTTTTCTTGTTGATATAACACATGAGCTTAATGTACTGAACAAGAAGTTACAAGGCCAGGGGCAACTTGTCAGTGCTGCCTATGACAACGTGAGAGCATTCTCCACAAAACTTGCGCTCTGGAAAGCTCAGCTCTCTCAGACAAACCTTTCCCAGCATGCAAGGCACTCGTGGATGCAGGCACACCATTCAGTGCTGACAAGTATGTTGATGTCATTTTGAGGCTACAGGAGGAATTTGATCACAGATTTGCTGACTTCAAGACACACAGAGCCACCTTTCAAATTTTTGCGGACCTCTTCTCCTTTGATGTGCAAGATGCCCCTTCTGTGCTTCAAATGGAGCTAATTGAGCTGCAGTGCAACTCTGAACTCAAAGCGAAGTTCAGGGAGGTGAGTGGAAAAGCAGAAAAGCTTGGACAATTTTTGAGAGAATTGAGCCCTAGTTTCCCTCGGCTTTCCCGAATGTTCAAGCGGACCATGTGCCTTTTTGGTAGCACATACTTGTGCGAAAAGCTCTTCTCCACTTTGAACTTCAATAAGTCCAAGTACAGGTCCAGACTTACGGATGATCATCTTCAAGACATACTGAGGGTCGCAACTGCTTCCTCCCTCAGGCCAAATCTGGCTCGGCTATGCGAGAGGAAACCCTGCCAGGTCTCTAGCAGCAAGGAGTAGGCAAGAGAAGCCATGTTCAGAAGAACAGTTCATTTTCTACAGTGTTCCATTCATGTTCAGAAGAAGGTTATAGAACTGTTAATACAGACATTTCAATCTAAATACAGCAGATATAGAAGACTGAAAAAAACACAAGTTCACTGACTAAAAATATCTTATTATTGTTTTATTTATGTATTACAGATTGATTAATTTTCTTATTAATTCTTAATTTGCTTATTTATTTTTCATATTTTGTGTTAAAAAATAAAAATAAAGAGATTTGCGAAGATTGGAATTTTTTAACCATGCCTTTCTTGTGGAAAACCTAATGCGGCCCAGCCTCACCCAGACTCTGCCTCCAGCGGCCCCCAGCTAAATTGAGTTTGAGACCCCTGTTCTTATGCATTTCTGACTAGAGCTTTTTTCGTGTGTCTGACTCTCTTCTGACTACAAATATGTAGGACTGCTTTCTTTCATTTGCGCAAAATCTCTCAAATTAGAAACATCCTGTTTAAGAGTGATGTTGAAAAACTAGTTTATGCATTATTACTTCTAGGCAGAACTACTGTAATTCATTATTATCAGGCTGTCGTAAAAATTCCCTGAAACACCTTCAGGTGACCCAAAATGCTCCAGTAAGAGTACTGACAGGGAAAGAAGGACCATATTTAAGAAAAAAAAATCCAAAACAAAGAAGTGAGAGTTCAGGAGGCTAGCGGCAGAGACACAGCAGTTAAGAGGGCTGACCAGGAGGCTGGCAAAGAAAGACGGAGCAGATCTGGAGGCCGACCATGACCATAAAGATCCTCGGCTGACAAGACTAGAGACCGTTGTCAGTTTATACGTCAAGGACCTCCTCAATCACACTAACACTTCTTCTGTAGAGGAAATAGAGTCTGGGGATGAGGTATATGAGTCTGGGCACTGAGGCAGTCTTTGGTGGGAGGACCCCTAGGGAGGATTTTTATGAGAATCAGCACCCCCAAGTCTGAGGCCATGTTCCTCAGCTGGAAAAAAGTGGAGCGCCCACTCCGAGTTAGGGATGAGTTGCTGACCCAGGTGAAAGAGTTTATGTATCTCAGGGTCTTGTTCACGTATCATGAGAGAGGGGATTCCTTTTTTGATTCCTTTTGTCTGTACATTCATGTCCTTGGTTTCGGTCATCTCTCCTGATCTTGTCATTCTATAGGAATGTATTTAGGTTTAATGAGAGTAAAAGAATATTTAAGCGTTAACATGAAGTGGAAACTTGAACATTTAAGTAGTTGTTCATGCTTTGAAACAGCTAGAAAGAAGAATTAAACTGTCTAATCCAGGGAATAATTGTATTAAACATAAAAAACCTTTAATTTAAATCCATCCATCTAGAATTTACAAGTTTAAGGCTTGGTAATTTAGTAACATCACGTAAGATCATGAGATGAAATCTATTGGGCCGAGCTAACTGCGGTAACGCGTTGACGCCATGCAGCCCCATGCAGCGGGCGACCCGCATTAACTCGCTAACGGAGATTTGCCGAGTTAATGCGGTTATGGCGTTAACGTGATTTTAACGAGACTAACGCTGACAGCACTAGAAAATCTAGAATAGAAAATGAAATTATCATGGTTTTGGTAAGAGAAATTAAAATTACCAAACTGCATGAAACTGAACATTAAAACAAAACGTTAAAGGGAAATTTTCATTTGTATTTTTTTCTCCCACACAGTCTTTTTGGATAGCAAGGATTGGAGTGTGTCAAGGTTAATATATCACATTTATCTATACCAGAGTTGCAAATGTTTAACCGAAAACCAAAGGCACATTCTGTTCTTCTACAAATCCTTACCATATCCAAATTCAAACGTTTGAACTATCGAGCCAAGCGACCCGCAGAAAATAACTGCTAAAGCACTTGCAGAGAAACTGGACAGACTGCAATGTGATAGAAAAGCTAAATTAAATAAAGCTAATCATCTACAAGAGAGTATATGAAAATAATATCTATATTGTAAGTACATCACTAGATATAGATAATAGTATCTATATCTATATGGTTCAAGCCTCAACTAATGATTCTGTTGCTTTGTGTAATGAAGCAAGAACTATTCATGGTTCTTTGATCTGTGTGTTACCAGATGATGAAAATGAAAAGCATGAAACATGGTTTAAAGCAAAAACAATGTGTTATGATGAGTTTATTTATGAAGTGAGTGAATGGTTATCTGGTTGCGAACATTTGCATTTCAAATATTGGTGTTGATGATGGTGTTAATCCAGAGGACAGTGTTTCAAATGTGGCTGGTAAGCCTTCCATCATTAAAAGGTCAACTAGTGGTAAAATAAGCACAACATCCTCTGAAAGAATAAAAGAAAAGCAAGAAAAAGCTCTGTAAGACACATACAGTTTCTAGGTCTGACCAACAATCTCCATCACCAACCAGTGTTGCCTTCTACTTTTAAATATCCTATGAACCTCAAGTAAAGCAGCAATCTGAGAGCGAAATATACCGGCTCCATTCTTTTAGTACAGGTAAGCAGTAATATTCTATAATAACTTCTCACACCTTCTATTCGAGCGCCCTCTGTCAGACATCATTTACAGTTTCAATAAAGCTGCATTCACAAACACTGCAACCCAGTTTTACTGTTAAGCGACAATTACAGTTCACCATTTTGAGTTGTTTGTATCCACTTATCAGGAACCCGACTATAGTTTGAAAGTCCAGGGCATGCAAAGTTCATTCTTGCACAATGCTCGACTTTAAAGGGACCATCAGTGTGAAGCACTCTGGAAAGACTGGAGCAAACGGTGGACTGACTTCTTAACAAATCAGTTGTTAAGAACTTCAGTGTGGTGACTGATTAGTCAATGACTGAACAATCAACAGACTTGTAACCTTTCAGTAACATGTGTGTGCTGTATGAACTATAATATTAAAAAATATTATGTTACTCTTGTACATGTATTCAAGGATCATGCTGCTAACTCAACAAAAACAATCAGGTCAGATGTTAAAATGACCTGTTTTCTGCATTCTAAAATAATCTACAAACTTACCTACAGACCGTTTGTTTTGAAAACAGCTGAAATATAATATGATCATTTCTGGAGCTGATTTGACATCGGCTTTCAGGATATCCAGGAACAGATCGACATGTTACATACTACCCTAAAACTCAGTGTAGAAGCGCACGAACGTTTAAGCGGTTAACAAGCGGCGGCTGGCTCGACTGTGGTGGGTAAAAACACCGATGTCAACACATTAAAGTGAAATAAAATCAGACACTTTTTGCAGGCTGACTTTAAACTCTGCAAAACCGATTTTCTCAAGAATAAACCACTGCAGAAAAGCAAACGTCACCCATTATATATATATATAATATATCCTAAAAAATTATATATCTTGTGCTTAACTTTTGCAAATAGGTAATATTTTGATAATTTGGCCGGATATTTAATGTTGCTACATTCTCGCCGAAATCGTCGCACTATTTTATGCACTAGAAACAGTGCTTTTTCAGAACTTTACTTCCAGTTCTGAATTTCGTTTGAAATGCATTCTGGGATACTTGGCTAAGGCGAAGTCCAAACAAGTCGTCACCAGAAGCGTACTTTGAGCGTATTTTGAATTTAAAACATATTTGGGCTGCGACTCAAGTCTGTCTTAAGTCCGCGTGATCACGGGTACTTCGAGAAACAAAACCAACCACCAGACTCATTCGCTTCGGTGAGTTTTGGTTTTAAGGAAAAAAAAACATCCTTGTAAAACTCTCGGCTGTTGCACATATATGGAGATACATTTGTCTCGAAAGGTTGAAAATAATCTACGATATACAAATGTGCGGACTGAGTTAATTTTGAGTGCTCACAAATCCGTGCTCCAGTCCACATAGATACACAGCAATGTAAACATATGGAAAACTATTTTGCAAGTACTGTACATGTTACAGTACAGTGATAATTTACGTAATTCAAACGTAATTAAAAATTTGAACATCACAAATCTCCCATTTCTCTTGTTAAAAATGTCACTGAGCATTGAGCGCATATTTTATTTTATTTTATTTTATGTGTGTGTGTGTGTGTGTGTGTGTGTGTGTGTGTGTGTGTAGTCTTTTTTATAAAAATATATATTTATTTACAGTCAACCATGTCACACATTGCTCAAGCCTTTAATTCAGTTGTGTTAATTAAATTTTTTTTAGCTCTAGTTCTATTGTTTTTCTGAGCTTCTGTGTTTGTTTTTTTCGTTTGTTTCATTTTTTTTCTTTCACTTTTAAAGACATGCAGTTCTAACAGGTTAGCCACTATAAATATATGACTATATATAAATATGTGTGTGTGTGTGTGTGTGTGTATATATATATATATATATATATATATATATATATATATATAATTTTATTTATTTATTTATTTTTGCCTGTCCCGTTTGGATTTTTAGCCATCAGAATTGTTGTCTGAAGGCCAAGAAAGATGCCAAGTGGATTTACTTTACCAAGTGGATCATCGTGGCTTTGCCATATTGGTCCATTTAACTGACCTTTATTATAATTATGTATTTATTTTATTTTCATTTTTTAAAGATGGGACAGACATGACTGGGGGATAGGACAGGGTGAAAGAAAGAGAGGGTGAGAAAGAAAGAAAAATAGAGGGGAGAAGAGACGGTGAGAAAGGGGGGAAGAAAAAAAAACAAAGAGCAACATAATAAATCCAGGCTGGAGAAATCCAGGCTCATCCAGGCTGGAGAAACTGATCAGGAGGGCTAGCTCTGTGGTCGGCATGAAGCTGGACACTCTGGTGACAGTGGCAGAGAAAAGGACATTAAAGAAACTGATGGACATTATGGACAATGCCAGGCATCCTCTGCACACGGCCATTAACAACCAGAAGAGTCTGTTCAGTGACAGGTTGCTTCTCCCCAAGACAAGAACTAACAGACTTAAAAACTCCTTTGTCCCACACGCCATCAAACTGTTTAACTCCTCTCTGGAGGGGAGAGGGAGGGGAAACAGGAGGACAAAGGAGGGGGGAACAACTAAGCTGTAGTGCCTCTTCACCTCACTGTACAATACCTTTTGTGCAATACTTTTGTAAATAGTCAACAGTGCAATAGACCTCAATACTTGAAATGTGCAATTCACTTGTATTTTTATTTTTTATTCCTATTTATTCTATTTATCCTCTTCGTATATTTTATTTATATTTGTCTCTGTATTTATATGTGTGTGTGTGTGTGTGTGTGTGTGTGTGTGTGTGTGTGTGTGTGTGTGTGTGTGTGTGTGTGTATATATAATATTCTGTAACTCTGTAACTTCTGTCGGTGCTGTGCTTTTTTGGAAATCGAATTTCCCAGAGGAACCCACCCGAGGGATTAATAAAGTTCTATCTAATCTAATCCAATCTAATCTAAAAACAACACCCTCACAATAAACTAGCTAACAATAGATAACAGTAGATACTTTTTTTTAATTTCACCTGTTGGGAATGAAAAAAGAAAACAAGCAGAAGAAAACGAGAGCAATAGAATAAACAACATCACGATGATCTATGGGAATATAACGGTAAATACTAAATATTAAACATTATTGTGCAGCACGTAAGATCAACAGCGCACAGTGTGCTTTGAGGTAGGAGCCAAAAAGGGTGTAGTTTGTGTGTGTGAGCACCCGTGTGTACACCTGTAAGCATGAACGCGCTTGTTTTTAAAAGGTTCCTTCATGTAATGATCTGCTAGAGCAGCGGTCCCCAACCTTTTTTGCCCCACGAACCGGTTTATGCCCAAAAACATTTTCACGGACCTTTAAGGTGTTGCGGATAAATACAACATAATAAAACTAGTACCGGTACTGAAAAAAAGAAGATTTATTCATAACACACGTGAAAAGACCCAGGAAAACCGAGTTAACGATAAAAACGATAAAAACGATAACAAAATAACGCTGAAAAACGATAAAAACCCTGAAAACCATACATTTCACACCTGAGCCTCAACTCTCGCGGCCCGGTACCAAACGACTCACGGACCGGTACCGGTCCGGGGATTGGGGACCGCTGTGCTAGAGGGTGTGGGGAGCCACAGCCCCATCCACCAGGGCATGAAGCAGGTATGGAGGAGATCAAAACTCCAAACATCCAGAGGCCCCCAGAACACAAGAGACCAAGGAAGACCAACAGAGGGGCAGCCGCGCCACTATCCCGGAAAGAGCTGACGAGAGTCCCAGATGAGGGGTCACTCAGCAGCCGCGGAGCAGAAGCCGGGGGGGTTGCAGTGACGTGCCCGTGAGCTCCGCTGGCAGCCAGCTGTGCCTGAGTGACCGAGCCCCAGGCCGAGAGGCTGAGGGCACCCCACCCCCGAAGTGGTCCGAGCGAGCCCCAGGCTCCAGGCCCCGACAAGCAGCCACCAAGGAGTGAGTCGGTGTGTACCTGGGCGCCCATCCCCGGACACAAAGAACCACCAACGCACCGATGTCTGAGGGCGTCTGTCACTGGCAGGGGAAGTGGTGGGGGGAGATAGGCCTCCATACCTTGGAGGGCCCGAGATGCCCCCAGAGAGGTGGCGTCTGATACCCGACCAGATACAAACATCCATTCCCACCCTCATGCTCTCATATGTAATTACTCAACACTCACCCAACGTGGAGATATATTCCTCTTGTTAAAAGACCCATATTCACAAGGCGGTCTTGTGAATACCCTCAAAGCTGCAGGACTGCTTTGAGGGTATAGAGAATGTAATTTGTGAACAACATTGAGAAATCAATAACAGTTTAACCCAGGGGTAGGCAACTCCAGGCCTCAAGTGCCGGTGTCCTGCAGGTTTTAGCTCATTCAAATTGCTAAATTATCTCCTAAACGTGTCTTGACATTCTCCAGAAGACTGGTAATGAACTAATCATTTGATTCAGGTGCGAGACCCAGGGTGAGATCTAAACCCTGCAGGACACTGGCACTCGAGGCCTGGAGTTGCCTATCCCTGGTTTAACTGATTGCATGACAGAATATATATCAAATTCTGTGAACACATCATCCTGCCAGGCAGGACTGGATCACTGGATCACTTTTTCCTGATTATCCTGGACTCTTTGTGCCTCTGTTATTTCCAGTCAGCTTGTGTTACCACCTTGCAAGTCTTATTAACTTTTAATTAATTGTGACTATGCATTGATGGCATGGATTTGGGACCTTTTGTCCTAATCAACATCTATTCAAATTTTTTGTTTTTAAAAGTTTAATTGTAAACAATGGAAGAGAAATATCACTTTGAAGTTGGTGTTTACCTTTTGAAGTGGCTGTGTGATCATGAAAACGGGAATCAAAACTGCCTGAAGTGCAACGAGTGACTGAATAATTGTACTGAACATAAAAAAAACCTTTAATGGAAATCCATGCAAACCATTTACTTAACTAGAAAGAAGTCTTTACTGATGGGTGCATGGGAGGGTATCTGGTGCAAAGGTATCACACTAACAGTGGCTGTGCAAGAGCTGTTAAATATTAACAAAAAATAGTCAGAGTTTCTGTCTCGCTCTGGAAGATCCTGCTGTGCTGATTTGCTGCCCAGTGTAAAATATTACTGCCACTGTCTGAAATGGATCTAGTATTAACATTATTGACAGAGAGTACAGTGGGCACTTATAGTGTGGTTGCTTGCTAATGATACATATTTAAACTGGCACATTTTTTGAGTGGAGTTTGGATTTGGGTTTCCTGCACTCAGAGACCAAACTGGGACAGTGGGTTGTTGGTGTAATTAATAAACATAATGTAATGTAATATGGATCGATCTGTCTCTGAAATTTCTTACAAAAAGTATTGTGTAAGGGGACTTTTTATCTTACATTCATAAAGTCCAATCTTTTTCTCTTTTTCAGAAAAGATGTCCTCTCAAGTGAGACTGAAGCTGCTGCCAAGCATCAAATGTATGTTTGATGAGCCCATTCAGGTGAAGGTGGCCGGGCTGAGGCCAAGGCAGGTTGTCAACATGAGAGCCAAATTAACTGATGACAAGGGAGTGGTGTTCAGCTCCTCGGCCACCTACAGGGCTGATGGCAGTGGGGAGGTCGACCTGAAAAGAGACCCCTCGCTAGGTGGGAGCTACGTTGGAGTAGAACCCATGGGTCTGCTGTGTTCCATGAGGCCACATACCATGCACAAAATATATCTAAAGACAAATGCCATAAACCCCCAGGTGGTGAAGTTTTCTGTGCATGAGGAGGAGGGCAGATTACTGGCAGAGATGATGAATGAGAGGCTTCTGATGAGAGATGGGGTCACCAGGGTTCCCGTCAATGAAGGGAACATCCGTGGAGTCCTTTTCACTCCTCCAGGTACTGGAGGTGGTTCCTAGGTTTCTATGTTCATTTTAGTTCATTTAACATTAACCAGCTTTTAAATCAACATTGTTGAAATTAAACTTTAACTGTCATTCAGTCATCTGAAACTTCTAGTTCAAATTTTAATTTTCTCCCACCTTGCTTACTGTAGTTCACATTTCAGGTGCGTTTCTCAGTCCTCCACAACTCATGTCCAGTTAGTACAGAATGCAGCAAGACCTTTGTTTGAAAGACTGCTAACAAAAAATAGCTGACTGTCACATATTACACCTATTCTTGCGTCCCTTCACTGGCTTCCAGAGAAATTAAGAATAAAATTTAAAATATGACTTGCTGCTGATTAGAATCTTTTTTCTTTCTTCCAGGAAAAGGTCCTTTTCCTGCTGTGTTGGATTTGCCCACCTCAGTATCTGAGGCAAGACCCAGTCTACTGGCTAACAAAGGCTTTGTGGTTCTCTCAGTGGCGGTGTACAATAAGAAGGGTGACAATATCACAGAGACACATCTGGACCACTTTGAAGAAGCAATGAATTTCTTAAAACAGCAACCAAAGGTGAGTTGCTCTAGTGCGCACAGACAGCAGAAAGATGTTTCATACTGAAGGAAAGTTTATGTTTCTATACTCTGTGCATTCTCAGAGAGGAGAGTAAATTTGTAGATCCCAGGTGGAATATCTGCTGTATTCCTGTAGCTAATGGGGATCTTAATTAGCTTAAGTGGAGTTTCAGAAATACTCTCATTTACATTCATTCAGATAATTGAATAAATTTCAGAGAGCATAAAGCCTCAGCTTTACGACATATTTTTTGTAATCGCACAAATCTTCTTGAGAAAACATGAATTGTTTCTATTATCACACAATAACATAATAATTTCTAACATATAATAATTTTCAAGATCAACATTATCAGCCCCCTGAAAAATTGACCTTTTTATTGATAGTAGAAGCCACTGCTGTGCAATGTTTGAGCTGTCACTTGAGAACGCATCACCCCAAAAACAGAAGAAATCCTTTTATAATTTTATAGAATAAGAAATGTTGAAGATCTCTAAGCAAGAAATAGATATACAAAGTTATCACAGCATTTCCAAGTTTCAATATGCAAAGTTAAGAAATTCAGCCAAGAGAGTCACACAGTACAGAACAAGCTTGGCAGGGTAGGAAGCAAAAGATTTCAAACACTCTAGAAAGAAAACTAGTGATAGATGTGTCTAAAGACCCCAGTACTACTGCCAAGACACTAGAATCTAGAATTGTAGTCTCAAAAAGGACAATCACGAGAACAAACAAAAATTTGCAGTGTGAAGTGAACCAAGGTCCATGCTAGAAGCCAATAAAATCTGGAGGAGCTTGAGAGATTTGCCAAAAGAGGAATAGACTGTAGAATGTAACAGCGGCTCTGCGTAGCGTGATAACGTGGTCACGGGGCCAAGTGGGGGAAATTGGGCTTGAAGGGGTAACTGTAGCATGGCTTGGTACATGAGCGATCACACTGAGGAGCGTGGAGTTAGAACTGTGGTAAAAGGGGAGTACTAGAAAAGGTGAGCATGGCTATATGTCTTGCTTACTTGCAGGTGGAGTGAAAGATGCTTGGAGGGAGAGGGGGCGTGAGTTAGACGGTGTGAGATGGCTGACCTGAGTTCCGTAGGTTCCGAAGGAGTGTGATGGCAGGAGGGCAGGCAGGTGAAGCACGGAGAGATTTCCAGAGAAGAGCTGGGTTATCCGAGGTTCAAGAGATTAGCTTAATTTGGGGGTAAGGGTTTTGGAGGTTCCGGGAAAAGCTAGGGCACAAGAGAACAAGGTAAGAAAAGCACTTGGCAAATAACATGGAGCATTAGAGCCAGCTACCAACATGAAGTAGTTGACAAACTGTTGGAGAGGGAATATCAGTGTAAGGCTTAAATCTCTTTAGCCTGATTGCCTCAACTCAGCTCCAGGTGAGTGAAGCTGTTGGAGATATGACGGCCCTGCCCAGGGCCAGATACCAAGGAGACTCAAGACCCTGGTAGAAGTTTCCAGCCACTCACCCGGATCATGATAGCTTCACCGTGCATATATGAATGTGTTTATTTATTTAGTAATGGTAATATGCATATGTAGTCCACAAAAATGAAAATAATGACAGGTAGAGTCAGCCCTGCGCTCCAAATGTTTTATAGATTTGCATCGCCTTTTAATTTCTGTGTTATTTCACAGGTGGGCAGTAAAGGAGTTGGCATAATGTCAAGATGCAAGGGAGCAAATATCGGACTGGCACTCGCTGCTTTTGTGCCAGGTGTCGAGGCCATAGTGTGCATGAATGCCTGTAACGCCAATGTGGTCACGCCTCTCTACTACAAGAAACGGCAGATCCTGTCATCAATACTGTTTGACGAAAGCAAGTTTATTCCCACCGAGTCAGGTGCAATCATCATAAAGGATGCTCTTGAAGATCCCCTGGCAGAGAAGAATAAGGGCAGCTTGATCCCCATTGAACGAGCCAAGAGCCATTTTCTTTTTGCGGTTGTAGGAGACGACCTCAACTGGGACAGCGAAGCCTACATGGATGAAATGGTAGTGAGACTTAAGCATCATGGGAAGGAGAACTTTGAGACTGTTTTTTACCCTGGAGCTGGACACATGTTGGAGCCACCTTATGCACCCCACTGCCCCTCCAGCTTCAATGCAGGTGTAGGCAAACGAGTGCTGTGGGGAGGTGAGCCCAAGGCCCACATAGCAGCTGAGATCCACCTGTGGAAGAAGATCCAGGATTTCTTCAAAACTCACCTGAGTTGTGATGCAGCACAAACTAAAGCCAAGTTATAGATTCAAACAGGATGATTAGAAAGCTTGAGTTACAGAAACATAAATCATGACAGCAAATTGACTGTATGAAAATCACATTTTATAATTAATATAATAGTTGTTAATATGACAGTTTGAAATTTTAGGTGAAATTATGATTCGCACATGTCTTCCCCTCCTGTATCTCCTGAGCCCTGTACACATGTTTCTTTTTTCATTTTTCTTTATAATTTTTTGGGATTGTCACTTGATCTTCTGTCTGCTTATCCTGGACTCTACAGTCAGCTATGGTTTATTTCCAGTCGGCCTTTCTTAATGTTTCATTGAAATTACTTTTTATTTGTTTTGGCTATTTGTTCCATCATCACAGTGCCAAAAACATTATATGATGAGTGTAGATACATGTTTTTAATTTTTGCGTAACGCTGATTTTGTTATTTGATCCCACATTACTGTACTTATCTTTTGTAAATTGATCTTTATGTTGTAATTAAAAACAACAACAAAAAACAATTGTGTTAAAACTATTAAAGCCTAAAAAAAACGCAACAAAGAATAATGAGCTGACAAATAGACTTCAGTTTAAAGTTTAATTTACACAGTTTCCTTTCTGAGAGACCAGCAAATTAAAAAGATGACCCATGAAACATAACATATTAAAAATATTCAAATATATATAATGTGTAAATGGGAAACTAAAAATGGCTTTATTGATATGGTCCAACCCACAGATTAATTTCTTAACTTTAGGTGGAAGCAGTTTGTTATTATGTGAGAAGAAAAAACAAAACAAGGTGAGACAATGTAGCTACTCCTGTTTAATGGTTTACTCGTATTTTAAGGTAGTAAGTAAGGTACTAAGTCCACACAAGTCGTCACTAGAAATAAGGTATTCACTTGCTTTGAGCATATTTTGTATTGAACCATATTTGGTCTGCGACTCAAGTCCGTCATAAGTCCACAAGATCACGGGTACATCAAGAAACAGCACGGACTAGTGACTCATTTTCTTCAGTGAGTTTTGGTTTTAAGAAAAAAACATGCATGTAAAACTCTCTTTGGGCTGTTGCATATTTTATGGAAATAATACATCTCAAAATGATCTAAAAAAAAAGATTTTACAAATGTGTGCACTGTGTGAATTTTGAGTGCTCACAAATCCCTGCTCCACACAAACACACAGAAATGTAAACATACAGAAAGCTATTTACAAGTGCATATTTCAAAATCATAATGAACATATAAAAACACATTTTGAAGCTAAACTTCACAAATCTGCTCATTTGTGCAGTTAAAAGCTCCTTGAGCATAATACACTCGCACACACCAATCACAGTTGACAGTGTATAGGAATTTCTTTTACTTATGTATTAATCACATTATTTTATTGTATAATGCCTTGGTGCCACTGGATTTTAACATGTTTCACACTCATACTATAAGACAAATGGTGGGGGTGTAGTAAGGAAGTTGGGGGAAGCAGACAGCTCCACAGGAAGAAACTTTTGTCTCTTTGAGGACTCTGGTAGGTAGCAAGGGAGTGTGAACCTTAACCTCGTAAGACCCGAACTCTTCCACAGCATGTATTTTTAATTTCTCTTTGATATTTGGGCATATTGGGGCCCAATGAATGTAAAAACAAAGAATTACCAGATTTTTTTTTACCTTATTTTTGTTTTTATGAAAAATCAGAGCCACATATAAGGATATTCGTTTAAAATTTTGATAGAACAGTAGCAGTATAATGTCCTCATCAGTGGATATCAGGCCCTTGTAGAGCAAAATTGAGTATTTTAGTCTAAATAACCCAAAATGGGAAGTCCACATATGTGGACGCCAGGTCCTAGGAGGTTAAGGTGTGAAACAGCTGTGTACTGCCTTTTGTTCCTGGAGAAGGTATTTAACTGAGAGCCATGTTAGACTCAGGGGAGACTCTGCTGACCTGCCCCACGGTCATGTAGGCTCTCCACCAAGCCTGGTTGTCTGTTCTTTGTGTGTTTTGATTAAAGACTGTTAGCTACCGCTCACCGCTCGTCTGCAGGCTTTATTTAAATGGAAAACTTCCACAACAACAGTTAACCACATCACACATTGCTCAAGCCTTTAATTTAGTTGTGATTTTCTTGGTATTATAATTTAAAATAATTCAAATATCCAGCTGTAGTTCTGTTGTTTTTCTAAACTCATCAAAAGTGTTTTGGGGGTTTCTTTTTGTATTTTACTTTTAGAGATATGCAGTTCTAAGAGTATTTTAATCTAAATTTCTAAACCGAAGAGACTTCAGGAAAGTCTGGCGGCAGAAGCTTGATAAATCCATCCATCCATTCGCTTCTGCTTATCCTTTCCAGGGTCGCAGGGAGCTTAATAAATCTGCTCTATAATTTGACAAAAGCACACTTAAGTCGTACTGAAACTGTAAACTGTAGATTCCATCACATAAATCTTATTCACAATATTTTTCTACTCTGATATCCTGAGCGGCCCGGGAAAGAGCCAATACCTTGTGATTTCCTTTTTGGCTGCTACAATCAGAATTTTTAAAAGATATTAAAGAAATTATCAGAATTTTTTAAGAATATGGAAGAAATTTGTAAAGGTATTTTATTTACCTTGAGCTTTGTGGAACTCAAGCCGTAACGTTTTAATTTTCCAGCAGTCCCACCTTCCAGGCCTCACATAACCTCCAACGGTTGAGTGTTCTCATGTCAAATATCCCTTTTTAACTACAGAAATTTTTATCAGTGGTTTATTGTCCTGTAAGGAGTACAGAAAGGTGTATCTGAGTACTTCATACTTTAGAAAAGAAGTCTTTACTGATGGGTGCATGGGAGGGTATCTGGTGCAAAGGTATCACATTAACAGTGGCTGTGCAAGAGCTATTAAAAATTAACGAAAAATAGGACACAGAGTTTCTGTCTCACTCTGAAAGATCCTGCTGTGCTGATTTGCTGCCCAGTGTAAAATATTACTGCCACTGTCTGAAATGGATCTAATATTAACAGCTTGTTGAATTAACAGTGGGCACTTATAGTGTGGTTGCTTGCTTGCTAATGATACGTATTTAAATTGGCAAATTTTTTGAGTGGAGTTTGGTGTAAAGCATTTCATGCACACTGAGCACAAACTGGGACAGTGGATTATTTTAAACACTGCATGGTAGCAATGGCACCCTTCAGTGACAATTTTACATAAATAAGCAGTGTGTTATACTGTTATCAGATGTGGAGTCTCACTAACCACTTTAATAGTGACTTGTGTCCCAAATATTGTTTATTTGTCTTAGTTACAGATAGTGAAATAAAAATGGAAAATGATTGTTTCATAATTGTATACTCAGCTTGGTCAAGACAATAATTCGAGAACGAGAAGCGTAGGATTTTGAATTGATACCATTGGTGCATCTACTAAAGTTCTGGGGTCAGTTTGAATATCAGTGACCTTGACCTTGAGTTCAAGTTTTCTGAAAATCTTGTGAATGCTACAACTCTGTGACGAGAAGTAAGTCTCCTAGGTCTTTAAATTTGTATATAGGACTAGGAAGCTGTCAACAACCTGTCTCTGAACGTGGACAAAACAAAAGAGATTGTTGACTTCAGGAGAGCACAGTGGGATCACTGCCCACTTAACATGAATGGATCCTCTGTGGAGGTCGTCAAGAGCACCAGATTTCTTGGTGTCCACCTGGCGGAGAACCTCTCCTGCTCCCTCAACACCAGCTCCATAACCAAGAAGGCCCAGCAGCGTCTCTACTTCAAGCAGAAGCTGAGGAAAGCCCATCTCCCACCATCCATTCTCACCACCTTTTACAGTGGGACTAACAAGAGCATCCTAAGTAGCTGCATCACTGTCTGGTATGGTAACTGCAGCGCATTAGATCGCAGTACTCTATAACGGATTGTGAGAGCAGCTGAGAAGATTATTGGAGTCCCTCTCCCCTCCTTATAACACCCGCTCGCTGGAGGACCCCACACAGCCTTCAAACACACTCTTCACCCTGCTGCCTTCTGGAAAGAGGTCCCAGAACATCCGGGCCCTCACTACCAAACTACGGAAAAGTTTCTTCCCATAAGCCGTCAGACCCCTGAACACTCAGTGACTGCACTGGCACACGCACACCTTCACACACGTTAGTTACTTTTGCACAATACTCAGCATTTTGCACATTTCCATTGTCTTGTGTCTGTATCGTCCTGTTCTGTCTAGTTTTGCACTGTTTTGTCTTGTTTATTTTTGCAATTTATGCACACTGCACTTTATGTAGTCCTGGGTTTGTCCGTATATGTCATATATAGCACCAGGGTCTCGGAGGAACGCTGTCTCATTTCACTCTGTACAGTACCTCTGCACGTGGTTAAAATGACAATAAAAGCCACTTGACTTGACCTGTATTTTGTAGCAGTTGCTTGGAGACGAGCGCCATACAGTTCAAATGAGCATACATTCCAAAATATGCAAATTAGCCCCATACATCATAACGATGATGTTTGCTGTTCAGGGTATGAACATTCTATGCTGAAAGTTTATAAATATACAACCTCTGACTGCTTGTTTTCAGTTGAACTTTTGCAAAGCTGAGGAGATTTTCGCTGTGATCACATCAAGTCCAAAGATGTTTAAACTTCTTTTTCACAGAAAGGTAAGTTTGAAGAGACTCGCAGCACATTTCTCTGAATGTTTTCTTATGGTAAATAAGCATTTTTGAAACTTTTAAGGAAGCTTCTTGGATGATTTCTGTAAAAACTGAATTTTGAATCCAAATGAAGGATATTGTATTTTCTTACCATATACTTTGTTTTATGCCATTACTGATGTTGGTTTTCTTGTTTCTAAACAGAAATCACACAAACAAAACGTGGCAGAGACGGAAAGTCCTTCTACGTCTCATCAGAGGTAAAGAAATGTGTCACTCTTTAATGCTGCTGGAGATATTTATAGCAGTGGTTTAGTTGGAGCTGTTTTATTTCCCTTTTATTGGTGTTTTGTATTTACATCTTTTACTACTTCTAGTCTTGTCTATAATTTATATTGATTCAGAGATTAGCGTTTGAAAATGTAGAGTGTAAATGTACAAAATACATGATTTTGTTCCATTACAGTTATTAATTTTTATCTGCAATCTCCAGCATGTACTCCTTGTTAAAATTTTCCACTTTGAAAAATAACATTTACACTTTTGTCCTCATCAGCATCCCGGATGCTTCTGTTGGTCAAAAGAAGAAGAGAAAATGGAGACACTTCTGCTGTTCCTCGGTTTGCTTTTACTCAAAACATATGAAATGCACTTTCTCTTTAAATTGCACTTGTTAATTTAAAGTGACTTTACTTTTTTAATAAACTTATGTTTGTTCGTCCTCTGCAGCAAACTGACAGCGATGCAGAGGCAGAGAGCAGCACTGTGAAGACACAAAAGAAGTGTCGCTGGTTTCTTTTTAAATTCTGGAAGGTATGTTTTATGGAAAGAGTCCCTGTCATCAAGCATTTACTCATCACAGTTAAATGAGAAGAATTAAGAGCAATTTAGCACATCTATGTCCTCAAATTAAGTTCAAAGATGTTTAAACGGTTTTTTTTCACAGAAAGGTAAGTTTGAAGGGACTTGCAGGATGTTTCTCTAAATATTTTTTATGGTAAATAAGCATTTTTGAATCTTTTAATGAAGCTTCATGGATGATTTCTGTAAAAACTGAATTTTGATCACAACCAAATGAAGGATTTTGTATTTCATAGGACAAACTTTAAAACTCAATTTAAAGCATGAATAAATTGTTTTTATTTTATTTAAAGATATTCCTATATATCTGCTTCATGAGCTGACAGCTCACTAAAGTGATAAATAATATGAAATAATACCAAATTTTCTAACTGGACACTTTTCATGGAGAGACTCCCTTGGTATGTTTGTTTTATGCCATTACTGATGTTGGTTTTCTTGTTTCTAAACAGAAATTACACAAACAAAACGTGGCAGAGAAGGAAATTCCTTCTACGTCTCATCAGAGGTAAAGAAATGCGCCACTCTTTAATGCTGCTGGAGATATTTATAGCAGTGGTTTAGTTGGAGCTGTTTTATTTCCCTTTTATTGGCATTTGTCTTCCACCTTGTGTATTTACATCTTTTTTACTACTTTTGGACGTCCTCCAAAATGTTTCAGCGTCAAAGCTCATGCATACATGCACATACACTGCTCAGAATCTTGACATCTTTCCTAATTTTGTGTTTGTGTTTTTACCTTTTTGGAGCAGTGTAGCACGCGGTGGGAAAAAAATAAAAAGTCAAACTGGGACTATAGACCGCTTCGGGTGAGTACACGTGGTGCACAAAGATCAAAGGTCACTTTGTCAAAGTGGAGAAAATGAATTATTTTACACTGATACTGTAAACGTTGCGCGTGTGTGTCAGGTTTCCAAACATCGGAAACACCTGCTACATGAACTCCTGCCTGCAGAGCCTCCTCAACATTGAGGAGTTCATAAGAGACATCAGGCGTCAGGGGGTTTTGTGGAGCACAGATCCAGAGGCTCAGCTCTTAAGGTGCGCTACGTCAACCTTCTACTTTCTTCAAACACCTGAAGAACAAAGAGATCTAACAGCAGAAATGTCTGTTTACCCTTCCTTTCTACAGAAGGCTTATTGATGTCAGGGACTGTCATGAGTCGACAGATTATGGCCTTAAAGATCACCACCTAAGAGCTTTTAAGAAGGCATTCAGCAAGCAAGCTGCCGAATACACCGGCAGTGCACAGAAAGTGCGTCAGCTATTTGGACATTTCGTTTTTTGCTTTACCTTCTGATTTTGATGTACTGTTTTAAATCTCTCTGCTTTTCTTTCAGGACGCTCATGAATTCCTAACATTGTTCCTCAATGAGGTCAAAAGGCTCACACCTCGCCTGGAGAGGAACGCAGCTCTCCTGGGCCAAAGTTATACCTGCCCAGTAGAAGACCATCACATTTTTAAAATGGAGAACATAAGGACATGCAAGAGGTAAGCCTGTCTTTCAGAAACGCAGAGCTGGTTGCAATATTTTCATATACCTCTTTTCCACGTACCTGATCTTTACTTTAACTACGTTACTCCTGAAATGTGTAGCTGCGGTCACCACTCATCACAGCAAGAGGAATTCACCAGTTTGTCTCTTGACCTGGTTCCAGAGGGGTCTGTGATAAACATGTTAGAGACATACTTGAAGGTAAGATCACAAATTCCAATAGAGTTGTCGTATCAGCGATCTTAACACACCTTTTTTGTTAGTGTTTGTGTGTATGCGTGTGTGTGCATATGTTGAGATTTCTTTCTACCATAAAGCCTGTTTTCTCTGTGCTGTTGTTCAGGAAGAAGAAATAGAATATCGCTGTGATTGTGGAGGGACGGCCTCAGAACTGAAGTCGTCTTTTGATACACTGCCAAGGTGAGTAAGGTCACATCAGAATTGATCGACTGACCAGGTTTCCAAACTGTGGCGCATCAAATATCAGAGTTTTTCGAGACAATATTTGAGCAGTCGTTTTCTTCCATCTTCTGTTTGTGTTTGACACTCATTCTTCTTATTTTCTGCCTTGTTTGTGTTTTTTTTTTCTTTTCTGCCAGAGTTCTGATCTTGCATCTGAAGAGGTTTGGCTTTACACAAACCTACAAGATTCAGAAGGTGGATGACCCCGTCAGGCTGCAGAGGGACTTGGTGGTGCCATCCAATCAGGTAAAAACAGACTGCAGAACGTCTCAGGCTACGTCCACACTAGCCCGGATAGATTTGAAAACTCCGTGTCCACACTAGCGTTTTCAGTCATTTTCAAATAGTTGTGCGTCTGCATTGAAACGGCCGAAAACGCCTATGTTCCAGTCCTGCGCATGCGCAAAAGTGAGTGAGAATTACAGAATTTGAAGAAAAGCTATCCGGAGCATGTACAAACTGATATTAATCGTTTTTAGGGCTGTCAAAGTTGAGAGCAATCAAAACAACTGCTGTATAATGCACTCGGCTTATCTTTGTTTAATTGCTCACATGACTGCATCACATGACTAAAATGCGTCATCGTTTTAGAAAGTCTGCGTTTTCGAGTGTCCACACTGCGACGGGACAACTCCGTTTTGAAATGTATGCGTTTTCGAGAGCGTTTTCAAGATGCTGTGTTTTTCCTTGAGGAAAACGCCGTCTCAGTGTGGACGGGAGGTCAAAGCGGAGAGAAAACGATGTGTTTTCAAACGAAAACGCATTAGTGTGGACGTAGCCTCAGCAAATCAGCTTAATTGTGGCACTGATGTGAGACTTTATGAAACTAACACTCTTTGGATTTGTTCCTTCTCAGGGTGGTGGCTGTTATAGTATTGTCAGCATCATCAGTCATTATGGAGGCACAGAGTCAGGTAAAACAACAGACTTGTGACAAACAGAAAATGAAAACTTGCTACTTTTCAGTGAAGGACTCACACACAAAAGCTTTTGATGTTCTAAGAAGCACTAAGTCAAAATCACTGTTTGCTTGAATCAGTTGACTTCCAGAAGTTGGATTCATTTGTCTTAATGTGATTTCAGGACACTACATCTGTAGTTCTGTCCATCCTGAGGAGAGTCAGCACTCTACATCAGATCGCTGGCTCACCTATAATGACGCACAGGTGCTCCACACAACCGGATCGGCAGTTTGTGAGGAACAGCAGCACTCGGCCTACATCCTATTTTACAAGAGAAACGTAAGAAGACACAGCATCTCATCCTGAAGTGAGAGAATTTTTAAATGTCCTGTTACCTTGTTAACCAGTTTTGTCTTCATTCTCAGTTCTGAAACAGGAAGTGGAAGGAAGAAAGGAAGTTAAGGTCATCATCATGCTGAGAAGGAAAAGCAGTCGTCCCAGCCCACCATCGCACACTGGAGGACAAGTATAGGTAAGTATTGCCCTCAGGAGGGAGGGTCCTCCCAGAGAGCCTGGTCCTCCCAAGATTTCTTCCTCCAGGAGGGAGTTTTTTCTTGCCACCGTCGCCCCACATTCACTGGTCTCATCAGCAGGGACATTTTTAACCTCCTAAGACCTGAACTTTCATGGCATGCATTTTTAATTTCTCTGTGCCATTTGGGTTGATTGGGACCTGATGAATGTAAAAACAAAGACATCAGATTCGGACTATCTTTTTTTTGTTTCTCAAAAGAATGAGATCCACATATGAGGACATTCATTTTAAATTTGGATTGAACAGTGGCAGTGTAATGTCCTCCCTCATAAGTGGATATCAGGTTTTTGAAGAGCAAAATTTTGTATTTTGGTCTAGACAACCCAAAATGTTATGTCTACATATGTGGACACCAGGTCCTAGGAGGTTAAAACAAAATCTACTAGAGATCGTCCTTTTCTGGACCAGTGTTTGGCTTGCTCTCTGGAAACAACAAATTAGTGCTGTCAGCGTTAACGTCATTTTACCTAATGACGTTTACGCTGACAGCACTAATTTTATTGTTGTTATTAATATTATTATTAATTTATTTGTAAAATAAATTAAATTTAAAAAAACAAAGAAATGATTTAATTCTTTATTTTATTTTGTTTTATTAAAATCAAAATAACAACAAAAACAAAAATAACTAATAAAAAAATATTAAAAGTATTCAGCAGTGTTTTGTGAAATTTGTAATGAGCCTTAGTTAAGTTGATGTCACAGAAGTTTCTGAATCATTTAGATTGTTCAACAAACTGATTCACTCAGGTAAAGATGGTAAGCTGGAGCAATGGTACCCTTGGAGTTCAGTTTAAGTTTTCAGACAAATATTCCCTCGATCAGTTGCAGCTTCTGCTTTTAAATAAATGATTTAGCTGCAAATGTTTAGCTGCAGGTAGCAAAGTCCAAAAGTGACAACATTTCCACTGCAGTCTCTCCAGAAATGGCTTATAAAATTTTTACCAAATTAGACATTTATCCTTGGATCATTGACAACCCTGCAGGGTGAAAATCTTTCATTGTACCTTTTATAACATTTTAACAAGTTGCTGTTTCCTGCTGCAAGTTTCCTGTTTTGGCTGAACTTCATCAGCTCAAAAAAACTCACCGTGCTGTGGTGTACTAAATGACCTCATGTACAGGACACACTGAAGGCAGGTTTGCAGTGTTTAATTAACAAAGTCAAGATCAGTTAACAACAGCTGAACTAAAGACTTTCTTTTTCTCATCGATAAAATGAGGTCCATGCCAATGCGCTCAAATGGGACCTCCATTAATGGTGAGGGGCATAAAGGTGCTTTTTGAATGACCAGCTGGTTCACCAGCTGACACCATTGGACGCACACCATCGGCGCATATCCAAACATGCAAGAAATGCAAGATGGTGGTGCGCACAGATACAGCGGCTCTATGCTCTCCACTTACCCAATTTCACTGTGCAAGAAACTGCACAATGACAATAAAAAGCTCTAAGTCTAAAACAGTTTCCTGGCCAGTAAAATCGGGCAATTATTCGCTCCAGAGTTTTATGCTATTCCAGGTGACCAGCCATCGACTTGTAATGAGCCAGCTAAAACAATAATTTCTCAGTGGCTCTTCTGGCACCAACAAGTGGGTGTGTTCTTCCATCGTGCAAGTGTCACGACACACTGAACATGGTCTGAACATGGATTTTCCCTCGATATTTCTTTTCCACCAGTACTATGGGGTATTTGTGAATATCCATGACTGACCCGGCCAGGTGGCCAGCTGGTCTTTGGACAGGGTCACGGCAGTTTCAAGGTTCAACAAAATCCCTTTCACTGACAGACTGAAGGAAAGCTCCTCAAAAATAGAGGGTCTTCAAGCTCCTCAGTGGCACGAAAAGGTTTCCCGGACTCAGTGTTGTATATTTTTTTCCCAAAAGATTGAAATAGTGGAGAGAAATCAGCTTCTGAAACCATCCAGAAGACAAAGTCTCCAACTGGTTTGTGGAAGTCCAGTTTCTCCAAATTAATCAGCGGGTGAAATGTCTCTTCATGGATGGTTTTGATTCTGTTGTTATTCACGAACAAAGCCCTCAAAGCAGCATATGAAAGAAAGTCCTCTTTCATTGTTGTCTCCAGCGTGTTAAAAGAGAGATCGAGCTCAGTGATGAGTTTTGAAGCGGCTGCAGGGACTTCTCGAAGGTTTTGGCTCGAACAGTCGAAGGATGTTGTTCACAGTGGTGACACTGTTGACTGGTGATTGACAAGCACTGAGATACTAGCATGACAAACACAAGAAACATCATGACTTATTCTCCTGAGTGCCTGCAAAACAAACACAAAATCAAACTCAAAGCTTTTCTCTCAGATGCTGGTGTGGCACAATCTAATGATAAAAAAGGTCATGCTAACAGCTTTTGGAGCACAGCTGCACAAAATAACAGCTTTTGGAGCACAAAATGCATTACAGGTAAACCCAGTACCCAAACATGTTAACAAGGATAAAGAAAAAATCTGAAACAAAAGCAGGTAGTGTGGTGATTTATGTTGTGAGGATGCTTTCACTCCCATCAAAGTCACCCAGTGTTGAGAACCCAAATGAGCCCAAAAACCTCAAGTGGCTGCAACCAACAGCGAACGTCAAGAAGTGGATACTTGCATGTTGAGCCAGAAACATGCAGAAAACCCAAAAGAGGCGAGATAGCACATCTTGGTCCCACTCAGGCAGTACGAACACCTGGAAAGAGGAGCCCACAGTTCAGACCCAAGGTCACTGGTAAGGACACCAGCCAGTTATAAGTCTAGTTTTAATTTTCATTTTAGTTAGTGTTATGGCCTTTCTAAGGGTGGCCAGACCATAATATAAGGGTGATCCA
Source organism: Aulonocara sp. 'chitande type north' Nkhata Bay (assembly GCF_057382095.1). NCBI lineage: Eukaryota > Metazoa > Chordata > Actinopteri > Cichliformes > Cichlidae > Aulonocara > Aulonocara sp. 'chitande type north' Nkhata Bay. Next base: position 9,417,212 of record NC_141361.1, read on the forward strand.
CCCCTGTCTGACCCCAAGCAGCACATCACACAACCAGTACAATTTTGATGGTGATTTTTTTTTCACAGTGATTGAATTCTAACAAAGGAAAGGAGCGAACTATAGCTTCGGGGTGGACCCCAAAACAACAAACAAAAGGGACCGTATCTAAAGGATGTACAAAACTTATTTATGAAAAGAATAAAACCAAATGACAATGTCTTATCTCCCTAACTAAGAAAAACATGAGAAAAGGGTAATCAAATAAAAAGGCAGTCCACCCCTACATGCTCCTGTATAAAGAAACAGGTAACACAAAGCCTGCCGGTTGAGGTCCATGGCGGTGTCATCTTATATGTTGTCTCCAGGTCATTAGCCAATCTGTATGGGCCGTCCCATGGATGCACCAATCACGGAAAGGCACCTGCACACTCAGATTTACATATGAGACAACATTACGACAACAGTCGTAACATTAACTAAAAATGTTTTTCACCATCTCGTTTTAACTTCTGGTTTAGCTTCAGCTAACTAAAACTAAATGGACCTTGGAAATAATCACATCTTAATAGAGTGAACCATAGACTGTATAAAAGATAGGACCATTGCAACTTTACTGCAGCACTTCACCCTTTCACATAGTCCCAGCTCTTCTCTGTCATGTTTTATGGTGCTGCAAATGTCTTCAGTTGGTGAAAGGTTGGGCTGCTGGTGTCTTGTTGTGCTTGCTATGCATCCCTGACTCGTTTCTTCTTTCTGCATCAAGTAAGGAATGTAGTGAAAGTTCCCAAGAGGTTAAAAGCACCACTGAAAAAATGCCATCAGACCTGAGTTGGGACACTTGGATTATGGAGCTTCTGGACCAAGAGAGTGGATGGGAGCATGTGTTTAACAAGTAAGAGTATAACGTCCCCCAAAATGTCCCTAACTAAGAAAAACATGAGAAAAGGGTAATCAAATAAAAAGGCAGTCCACCCCTACATGCTCCTGTATAAAGAAGCAGGTAACACAAAGCCTGCAGGTTGAGGTCCATGGTGGTGTCATCTTATATGTTGTCTCCAGGTCAAGGAGACAACCTTAACCTTAACAACCTTTCGCGTGCCACAGCTGGTTGCCGACCCCTGGACTAGACTATTTAACAATATGTTACAGATTTATGTTACAAAGAAGAAACGCCACAGAGGAGGTTTGTGGATGTAGTGAAGGAGGACATGCAGAGGGTTGGTGTGACAGACGATGCAAACAATTGCCCATTCCCACAAAGCTATGGTAAAAGCTAGCGTGAGATTGGGCTGGGTTCATTGTACTGCTGTATATGACTAGGTATTTATTTGGGAAAGGAAAAAATGAACTGAAAACAGTTACTTTCTTATGAAATGAACAAAAATAAAACCCAATGTTGTAACAATTACTGCATGGTATATAAATTAAGATTTTCAAAATAAAACACCAGGCCTCCTAAGTCCTAACTCTGGTTTCACTCATAAAACCTTATACCTTTAAAGTGGAATGGCTTTCACCTTTGAAATGCCCCAGGGTACAACTAAAACAGTTATTGTCAACTTAAACCACATTTGTACTAGTGGGCCCCCACATAGACACACATTTACTTGTCCATATTAAACCTGAAGCATAGGCCCTTTCTCTTGTTTGTACTTGTGTTCTCGTGTACTCGTGATACGTCATCAGTCGGAGACCAAGTACTGTTCCAATTCAAAGTATGCATCAAGCCGAGAACGCGAAAAAGTCCCGGATGTGTTCTCGCTCCGCCTGTTTTATCGATAAATGAACGTTTTCTTTAAATTATTTGAATATATATGAGTGCCTGTGTATAAATACACAAACAATACACATATGCTTTCAATTGTGTAATTTAAGTGATCTAGGTAGCTCTGTTTTGGAAGTTCAGTTAACGCTAGAAATGTGTTTTGGAGTTTCTACGTCCTTTAGAATTTGTACGTGCTTTTTGGAGTTTGTACGGGCTTTATCTCTAGGGGCCGCTGTATATATTTATATATAAACATACATAAATAAAACCACTTTTTTTTTTTTTTTACATTAGTAATTCCTTTTGTGCATAATTTTATATTGTTGTTAATAATAAATTAATTAAAGCAACAAAACAACCTGAAGAGCCGAAAGAGCCGTCTCTTTTTAGTGAGCCGAGCTGAAAGAGCCGGTTCTCTAAAAAGAGCCGGAATTCCCATCACTAATTCTTAGGACTTAGCTTCTGTGTCAGGTCCCACAGGTTCACCTGAACCTTTACCACTTGTCCCGCCCCAAAGCAGAAAAGAGTGTTTTGGACTGGCTTGTTAGTCTAGCAACCAAAGACAATACAGAGTTGAGATGACTGACATTAGATTGGTAAACAAATAAGGTGAACCTATAAAACAGTCATAAATTCAATTATGTTTAATTCTTGAGTTTAATAAACAGATAATGTCTGTTAGCAGTTAATCTGTCATTACAGTTAAATGCTGAAGCAGGAATACATTTGTTTAACACTCACAAATGTAGGACTTAGTCATTTCTACTTTAATTTCTCCATTTTCTACCTATTAAAGGATGACAAAATCGCATTTGGAGTCTGCTGTAGTTGATAGTGGTGCAAATACTTTCACAACCACAAGTCAAAGGTTTTTACACTTAATTTGTCTTGTTTTTCAATACATCAGTATTTTAAAATACATTGTTATTTATCATAAAAAAGAGCAGCATTGATGAGTAATGTGCTAGTTTTCTGTGGTGCCATTTTCATCCTTGTACTACTGTGGTAGTGAAATATACTTTAGAAATGTGCTATAATAATGCAGTTCTTTAACTTGGAGTTGGTCTTGTATGGTTTAACCTTTTTTTCCTGTGTGTTCGCATTTGTATTGTAACATTTATTCTGTAGCGATATCTCCCAGGTGGCGTCTTTGGTCTCCTTCCTTGCTGTTTTCTGGTAGTGACCTCACCCAGATAGCTGTAGGATGGTCACTCACAAGCTGAACACAAATATTTCTTTTAATCTTTGCTGCCATTGTATTAAACTTGATTTATGAATTTATGTATTCAGTCAACACAAATTCCAAGCAGGTAAAAAGCTTTGGAGCTCAGCAGCAGTCAGAAGAGCTTGATGAGGTGAGGAAGAAGTTACTGCCTCTGTCAGTGCGCCCCAGGGTGGCTGTGGCTACAGTGTAGCTTGCCATCACCAGTGTGTGAATGTGTGTGTGAATGGGCGAATGACTGGATGTATAAAGCGCTTTGGGGTCCTTGGGGACTAGAAAAGCGCTATACAAATACAGGCCATTTACTGTTGTCCTGGAGTAACTGTAACCCACATAATTCCCTGAGGAATTATTAAAGTATTCTGATATTAAAATCAAACATGAAATGCATTCAAAGACAGAACAGAAAATATTCACAAGCAAATAAAATAATATATTCAATAGTTGTTTTTTGTTTTATCTTTCAAATCCTGTTTATAAATTGGCTTTAGCCTGTGCAGCATCACAACTCAGGTGAGTTCTAAAGAACTCCTCTATCTTCTTCCACAGGTGGATCTCTGCTGCTGCGTGGGCCCTGGGCTCCCCTCCCCACACCACTGAGAAGCTAAGCATCCCATGGAAAGCAGAGGAACAGAAGGGTCCATAGGGTGGCTCCAGCAAATGTCCAGCTCCAGGATAAAAAATAGTCTCAAAGTTCTCCTTCCCACGACGCTTCAGTCTCTCCACCATCTGGTCCATGTAGGCCTTGCTGTCCCAGTTGAGGTCATCCTCTGCAGCCACAAAGAGAAACTGGCTCTTGGCTCGTTCAATGGGGACGAGGCTTCCTTTGTTCTTCTCTTCCAGGGGATCTTCAGTAGCATACTTGATAAGGTTTGCTCCAGACTTGGTGGTAATCACCTTGCTGAAGTCAAACATTAAGGGTGAGAGGATCTGCTGTTTCTTGTAGTAGAGGGGAGTGCCCACACTGGCACTGGTGCCATTGATCCAAACTAAGGCCTCCACACCGGGCACGAATGCAGCAAGAGAGAGCGCGATATCTGTTCCCTTTGATCTTGATATTATGCCGACTCCTTTACTGCCCGCCTGTGAAATAACACACAGAGCTCAGAAACCGGCAATTCCAAAGTATTAAAAGTTGTGACCTGCTGGGCATTTAAACTGGAACAGTTTAAAGAAAAAAATGGGTGTTCTGGCACATAACTCGTAACTACACATAACTAGGACTCCCTAAAGCAGTGTCTCACTTTTTGCCAAGCAATTCTTCAAACCTGACTGATTTTTAACCAGTTCACTGCATTTCACAGACTACGCATGCAATCATTCCCCCCCCTCCCAAAAAAAACAAAAACATTTGCTTCACATTCGGTCTGAACACACAGTTACATGGGTTCTTGTAAAGTTACGCTGCTAGCTTAAGTGTCACCCACTGGACCCACCTTGGGGTGGTGGCGTAAGAAATCCACGGCTTCTTTAAAGGGGTCCAGATGTATCTCTTTCATATTTTGTCTGTCACTGAACACAGCAATCGTGAGGACCAGAAACCCTTTGTTGGCCAGCAAACAGGCTCTTTTCTCAGACATGAAGGTGCCCAGATCCAGCACAGCAGGGAACGGACCTTCTCCTAGAACACAGACAACAAAAGTTTCATGTAAGTAGGTTATAATCATGCATAATGTGAAACTTTAACCTAAAGCCCTACAATAAAAGATCCATATTCAACACTTCATCTATGTTTTCCAGTTTAAATATGAATTAAAATGTTTTTCACTCATGTATCGTGATTTTTGGTGTAAGTTTCATCATATAGTTTCATTACAGCCCAATTAGTGCTGTATTTTATGATCTCAGAGGTGTTAAACACATTTTTTTTATATTTAAGGATACTTTTAAATAACTTCCCAAAGTAGTACAATAAGTACTTCTACAAAGGATACAGCTGTGCAAATATGATTACAGCTAATATGACAAGCCACCCCCTCCTCTGTCCTCCAGATGCATTTTAGGAACTGAGACATCTTTTAAGACATCTGTTATTAATCTCTGTCTCTCTTCCACAACATGTCTTCTATCCTGTCTTCCTTCTCTCACCCCAGATGGCCCCGCCCCTCCCTGAGCCTGGTTCTGCGGGAGGTTTCTTCCTGTTAAAAGGCAGTTTTTCCTTCCCACTGTCGCCAAAGTTCTTGCTCATAGGGGGTCATTTGATTGTTGGGTTATTCTTTGTATGTATTATTGTAGGGTCTGCCTTACAATATAAATACTTTGAGGCGACTGTTGTTGTGATTTGGCGCTATATAAATAAAATTGAATTGAAATTGAATCAAGAAAAGTGATGTACCCTTTGCAGAAAATATACCTTCGCCACCTGTTAAAAAAAAAAAGGGGGCCCACTGTAATGATAGTGAATACTTCTAAGTGGAAAACCACATACAGTACCTGGGGGTGTAAACAAGACTCCTCGTATGTTCCCCTCTTTGACTGGGTCCCGACTGACCCCGTCTCCCATCAAAAACCTCTCGTTTGTCTCTTCTGCCAGTATCCTGCCATCCGCCTCCTGCTCATGCACAGAAAACTTCACCACGTGAGGGTTCAGAGCTTTGTTCTTGAAGAAGTACTTGTGCAAAGTGTCTGCCTTCAGTGACTGCAGCAGACCCATGGGCTGCACTCCAACGTAGCTCCCGTTGAGTGAGGGGTCTCGGTTCAGGTCGACCTCTCCGCCATCATCTGCCCTGTAAGTGGCTGAAGAGCCGAACACCACTTCTCTCTCGTCGGTCGATGTGGCTCTGATTGTGACTACCTGCCTTGACCGCAGCCCGGCCACTTTCAGCTGAACGGGCTCATCAAACAGACACCTGGTGCTCGGCAGCAGCCTCAGCCTGACTTGGGAGGACATCTTTTCTGAAAGATCAAAGACTGAACTCCATGAATGTTCAATATTTGGACAAATGGGTCATTGCAAGGAAAATAAAAAAGAAACATTCTTGGAATGCTTCCCACTCGACACCATCAGAATCAGATCTTTTTTTTTTTTAACTTCAATATATTTGAGGACGCAATGCTACATACTATGTAGATTACTGGAGTTACAGACCAGAAAGTATACAGTGTTAGGTCAAAATGTGGCACTTTTTAATGTCCCAGCATTTTTTAAATCTCACAACTTTTTAACCACATGAAATTTTAAAGGCTGAAAATTACATTTCAGCTTTGTTACAAACAGCAACCTATTTAATTTTAATTCAGCTGTCTACTGGGATATATCAAAATTTTCAGTAGTAAAACTTCATAAATTTAATGCCAATGATGCAGAGAAAAAGAAACAAGCAATAATACACTGGGTATTTTTCCTGCTCTGATCAGTCACTGGAGAAAACTCTCACAGGTGCATTTTGATGATCTTTCACATAGTTACTGGATGTGAAAGGTCATTTTTTCCCTACATTCTAGTGTCCAAAGTAATTTTCTAAAGCAGGGATTCCCAAAGTGTGGGCTGGGGCCCTCTGGTGGGCTGTAAAGATACTGCAGGTGGACCACAGTATTAACAGAAATTCGGTTTGGAATTACTCGGAAGTATGTGTAGTTACATGTTCATACAAGTTAATTTACTTATATAAAAAGTGAATTCGAACTGGTAGTACGAGGTGGTTAGTTTGTGATATTATTCATTACTGTGACCTTAATTTTCTGCTCATGTATTTAAATTTGTATCCCTGTGGCAGGCGGGGTCACACACTGGCCTTAACATTATGCATATGATTGGGTAACAATAGCAAATTATAGCCTGAGTTGTTTATGTTTGTTTTGTTTTCAAGGAAACATATACATTTCTTTTGTATTTTAATTAGAGGGAGGATTTCAGATTGGGTGGGCCCCGCTAGGTTTTCTTTTTTTAAGAGAAAACGGAAGTTGTTGTTGGGGACTGAAAGTTAATGACACCCTGAAATCCCTAAAGTTTATGGAATTTTGGTTAATTGTATGGATTAAACAAATGACACTAATGGCTCTTGGCTCTGGAGTAATCGCTGAAATTACTCCAGAGATCTAAAGCGTATCTTATATGAATATTTCCCATAATGCTGAAATGCCAAGTGTATCATATTTAATACATTAGTTTTTATGACTTTTTTGAGACTTCCACATTATTAGTGTGAATTTTCCCCCTGAGAAATCTGAAGAAATTGCACAATAAAATTTCAAGCAATAAATTGCACAAAAATGCCAGCTGAAGTAAAAAAAATAAAAAAATAAATTAAATTAAGACTCATACATGCACATTGATATTTAATTTTTTTTATGGGTCTAAAGTTAAAAAAATACCTGTGTCAAAAAGATGAACCATTTTGTAGTTATTTCATGGTTCAGGCTTTACAGGGTTAAAAACGAGTTCAACTGTTGTTTCATTCTTTTATTCTGAAGCACATTTGAATTCATGGGATTAATTTCTTCTTTTCTTATGTATGTGTACTTTTGATATTTGTTTTGTTTTCTGTTCATTATTAATCATACTGTCTGTGTAAAACACCAGCTTCTAATCTAGGCATGGGGATATCTTTAGAGTCCTGCATATGCAAACCATGCATATGTCACAGAGGGACAACACAACAATAAACAAGGGGAGACTGAGACAACATGAAGACAATATAGATACAGTATAATGAGACGGGGGAAGTTAGCTCAACACAAAACACATTACATATCCATTACCAAAATAAAACAGGAAATGTGACACAACATGAATCCATCCATCTTCTTCTGCTTATGTAATCCAGGGTCACAGCGAGAACATAGATCATTTGACAAAATGAGCTCTTAAGACACCGAGACCATGACAGCTGTATATAGATTCAAGGACTCAAGAGATTTTTCAAATTAGCAAAGAAAAAAAATATATCAACATTTTTCTGGAAATGTATGTTTCCATTAAAATAGTAAATGGCCTGTATTTGTATAGCGCTTTACTAGTCCCTAAGGACCCCAAAGCGCTTTACACAACCAGTCATCCACCCATTCACATTCACACACCGGTAATGGCAAACTACATCGTAGCCACAGCCACCCTGGGGCGCACTTCGTAATCCATTTAAAAATTCATCTTAAGTCACTGTCTGCTTATTCAGAAAAGTCCTGTTTAATTTTTTATAGGAGATGTACTCCAGAGAAGCTCCTCACTGTACAGGTGAGACGCTCGTGACTGACTCGCAACACAAAAGCTGCCAAAATAAGTGAAAAGCAAGGATTCTGGTATCTTACTGCCCCTGAGGATTTTTATCCCTTTCCAAATTTATTTAACAACACAAATTCAAAACAGCTGATTATTCAGCTTCATTATATGACATAAACCCTGTATTCTCTCTCCCCTTGAGCTTTTCTCTCTTAACTGTCACCAGATTTTTGTTATCTTGTCCACACAAACAGTTTTATTTGAATGTAGTTTGCAATTTTTCTTGCACAGAATTTATGCAGATAAAGTTATCACATCATTCCACCAAATGTTACAGTTTATGGCAATAAGACATGGAAGAAAAGCACAAAACTGCATAAAAGGTCAACCTAAACCTCCAGACATTTGAACACTTTTACTAATTTGTAATCCATGATCATTTCTGCACTAACATCTGAATGTGAAATAAAGCTTCACTCTGCTGATCTGTTACTTACAATCATCTAAAAGCCTTTATGTCCCATTAATTTATTTTACTTGTGATGTGACAGATGGACGGTGGGAGTATGTAAATAATCATAACAACAGCAAAAATGTACTGACAAGGTGAAAGTGAGGGTCTAGAATCTAGTTATAGTTCAATCACTATATCAAGCTAAATGAAAAGGCTTTAAGCTGAATTCATACTGATGTAGATGTAAACTTTACATAAACTGATTTTTGTGCTCTGAGGCTGAAAAGTATGCCAAAAACTGCCATTCTTTTAACGGGCACCTGAGGCTATATCCAAAGAAGTGAGTAACTCTCAGCAGTAGGAATACACTTGTTTACAGCTTGGACCAAAGCCGTTTTTTGTATCTATGGCTAATTTTCTACTTGTAACAGCTTCATGCAGGGTGGAATTTTATATAACTTACCCATTTAAATTGTGTGCAAGTGGATGTAGCCACATTTAGTGACAGGTGCGTGGAAACTAGGTCAGTACTGTTTTAGTGGGCCTCACCGAAATTGACCTCTCAGCCATGTAACTGGGTAAGTTTTGTATTATTTAAAAATGCAAATCATCAGCTAGTCCAAGAACTTTGTGCTCCAATTCTAGTGTGTGATGTTCAAGTATTTAGTTTGTTACACCAATATATTGTATTGATATAGTTTGCTTACCAAGCTTGGAAGCATTGGGTGATAACTACATCCTCTTGCTAACGCACTGCTTACACCAGGCTGTTTTTCTGTTTGTTTGTTTTTCATTGTTATTTTTAAATATGAGTGATAGAGTGAAATAACATGTTTTAATTCAAGTTTATTATTTATTACATCAACGCTAAAAAGAGTTTAGTATTGATTGCTTAACTACAAAGGATTGGAAACAAATCTTTCATCCATTCTGTTTGGGAAATCTATCCATTCATTTACTTCCACTTACCTAATTCCGGGTCACAGGGGGCGGGGGGAGCCTATGCCACCTGTCATAGGGAAAGCTGGGTTCCACCATGGACAGGTTGCCAATCTCTCACAGGGCAACACATCCATTCACACTCACATTCACACCTACAGTCAATTTAGCATGACTAATTAACCTAATTGCATGCATGTTTTTGGGCTGTCCAAAGAAGCCAGAAAGGCAAAGAACATGCACACACAAACTGGGTTGAGACTCAGAAACTTGTTGCTTTGATATTCAGTACAAATCACTGGTCCACTCTGCTTGACACTCAGGAAGCTTTAGGTTTTAAATGTGGTGCCTAAAGTTAGATATTTGGGTCACATCATGACTGATCTCTGCAATGATGATGTGCAGCACCACTGCTGCACAGTATATGCACAAGCAAATATGCAAGTCTTTAAATTCTACATGTGTACAGATGATGTTAAAAGCTCCTTTTAGATGGCTCTTTTTAATTGTACTCCATCTTAAACCACAATTATGGCACAAAAATAAAAGAAAAAAGCTTTAGGATGTTGCTCAAGCTTGTGCAAGTGCAACACTAAATGTGTATTGTTTTAAGTTTTGATTGAGTAGTGTTAGTTTGTTCTTTTCCTTTGTTTGATGACTTCATTTACTTTTGTTTGAGCAACCAAAAAAAAGTCAAGTGGATTTCATAATGGTTTTGAACACACTAACAATAAAAAGCCCATTTAAGCCTCTCAGAAAATTCCTAATAGAACATCTCAGCTTTTCATTAGTTATCTATTGTTTTACAGAGTTTTTCAAATCCTGCAGGAGGCATTACTCTCAAAACAGAAATAGTAACACCCATGATGTTAACCTATTGCTCCCTCTTGATGCAGTGTAACCACTGCACTGTTAAGCCAGGGGGCTTTTTTTAAAAAAATCTACATAAATATACACGGTACGGTATCATATACCAAACATTAAATGTATTTTTTTTCCTAAAAACTATGAAAATACAGATTTCCATGCAGTAGTGTTGCAACACAGAATCTGACATGATGTCTATGCCTATTCAGGCCTCACTGGGAACATTGTAAAGCACAAAATGTGTGGGATAAACATGTAATTGTTATACTTTTACCAGAAACGTGGAAATCTTTGATCATCTGTTTTCAAAAGCAGGCCAACACGTTCGCTGTCTGCATGTTGGCAAGAGCCCGAGGACCACTGCCAAACACAAGGGCCGCAGAGGGATTTGAATAAATGTTTCTACAATCACTGTTTCCTCGTGTCCTTTTTAGATGAATTAAAAGGAGATGATATGGTGGCTCTGCTTGTTTTGGATGCACTGTGCAAGGAATGAGACAAAGACTAAAGAAAAGCGCTCTTGCGTAAATCAAAAGTTGTTTGACTTTGGAGACCAACTTTTTCCTTTGTGTGTTGATAAAATCAAGAACTACACAAAAAGTGTACAAGAACTAAGGAATTTTCTACACCAGTCATTGCAGTTAATCAAATCGCAATCACTATTGCTAGGATTTAGTTTCCCGTGAAAGCTCCAAGAGCAAGGCAGCTCTCAGATTGTGGTTTTTGATTGTTTTGCCAGTTTCATAAAAAAATTATAGTATGAGACATGTGCTACAGATATATATATATAAAAAAATTATTTACTGACCTCTTACAGCTACAATCAATAAGATTTATTAATAACATAATGTAGGGTGCGATCGTGGCTCAAGAGTTCGTCTTGTAATCGGAAGGTTGCCGGTTTGAGCCCCGGCTCCGACAGTCTTGGTCGTTGTGTCCTTGGGAAGACACTTCACCCGTTGCCTACTGGTGGTGGTCAGAGGGCCCGGTGGCACCTGTGTCCGGCAGCCTCGCCTCTGTCAGTGCGCCCCAGGACAGCTGTGGCTACAATGTAGCTTGCCATCACCAGTGTGTGAATGTGTGTGTGAATGGGTGAATGACTGAATGTAGTGTAAAGTGCTTTGGGGTCCATAGGGACTAAGTAAAGCACTATACAAATACAGACCATTTACCATTATGTTTAGAAACAGAGTGGACCTTTCAAATTATTTCACACATTTCCTCTAGGTTCAAATTTGTAGCTCTTTCTCAAAAAATTTGAGTGATTTCATTATTGTAAACCCAGTAAATGTGCTTTTAAAGTGCAATCAACACTTTGAAACGGTTCAAACACTGGATAATATCTCATTATGGCTTCCAGATGGACTAAATAAATAAAAAGAAGCTTGCAGCTAGCAGCATGAAATAGTGAAGAAAGGGGAGCCGATATCATGTGATGCATTATTGAGCAAAGTGTAAGAATAGTCTAAGAAGAATTTTGGCTTTCAAGTTTTCTTCAACTGACTTTAAAACAGTCTTTGTCTCTGTCCTTTGTTACTAAAGTCCTAAAGATACAACACAGTCTTAAAAATAAATACATCTGCACCACATGGGACAGAGATCTTGGCTCCTCTTGTCAGCAGCCTGCTGAGATAATTACACGGTGCAGACTACATGAACATGGCCTAATAATACACAGTGCAGACATGGCAGGCTTGTAAGGTTCACCAGATCAGCAGCTTGGCCCAAAACCATTCTCGTTCTTACTGTTTTTTAATCAGTTGGAAGAAAAAGGTGAACACCTGAAACAGACAGTATTATTTGTAATTGTTACTGTACGGGGGACTTCTTGAAGAAAGAAATCAGCTGCTAATCTGACCGAAAGCTTGTTTGTGTCAATGAAACTTTGAACTTTATAAGCCGATCTTTTAAACTATTCACTGAATTCTCAGCGTCACAAATTACCAACATGATGTTAACAACAATCCAAGGGAGAGCAGCAGCTCCAGTCCTTCATTAAATACCACAAGCGATTAGATGATGAGAGAGAAACTACAGGAAAAGGAAACTCCATCCACAGGTGGACCCACAAGGAAGCGTCACAGAAGAATGAAAGGGACAGAAGGACTGAGAGAGAGTGAGTGAGAGGGAAAAAAACAGGGAAAATCCCAAAAAGTTATTGTTAGAGGCCAAAAACCAGGGGTATTAATATCCAGGTAAAATACCCCAGCTTGCTCCAGATCCTTTAAATCACCTTCAATTAATTCAGTGAGATTTTTTAGGTGTAACTGATTTTGCAGAAATGGAAATGTTTTCCAAATTCAATGTTTTTTAATGTGACATAAACAAAAGTACAAATGTTGGACTAGAGTAGGATTAACCTCTTCAAATCTTATGTTATTTAGTTCCATTTAGTTTGATTAAATCTTCTTTAAATAGCACCAAAACAATACAATTATTCAGCAAAGAATTCAACCCCAGCAGTTTTTATGGGTTGTTTTGAGTTAACTCTAGTATTCAGTGAGGTTTCACGGAGTCCTGAAAACTTCACCCCTGATAAAGTCTTTTGGAGCATCATGACCTGCCTCCTGTCTGTTTTGGCTCCACAATGGGCCACAACAAACAGCTCACCTTTAACAACAGCAAGTTAATGTCAAGTGGACATTGGATAGTGTTCAGAACCCAGCCTTAACTTCTCTGATCACCTATTCTGCTTGTCTCTAAAGCCTGTATGTTTTATACCTTGTACTTGTGAAATACTTTTAACATCTCAGTTACAGTTCTGGTATCTGCTGGTATCTGCATGCAGTTTAAATTTGAATGGCTATACACAAATGAATTAATCATCATTTACTCATAAACACAGAAGCATAAAGTCAATCTCAAGTTCCCACAGAACATACATCCCTTAGTGCAGGTATAATGCCTTTCAAAGGCCAGAAGCTGACGTGAGCTCCACTGAGCTGAAATGACAGAAAGGGAGCAGTCAGATACAGAAACACAAAGAACAGGAGAGATAGAGAAGGAGCTTTTCAACAATGCTGCTTAATAAATCAAACAGGCAGATGAAGGTTCTGCAGTCTTCATGAACTCCCTGCACTGTAGCAAGCATGTTATCTCCCATCTCAGAGGTGAAAAATGAGGTTGAGGTAGGTACTAGTACGTCAGGTTTTGTTCCCCGCTTCCCATTTCTTGTTTAAATTCCTCTTCCGCTCTGCCAAAGTTGCTTTGAGGTGATTAGTTTGGTTGAGTTTTATGGTGAGTTATTATATTTTTTCAAGACTTTAGTGTAATGTTGCCCAAAACTCTGTTCACTTAACAGTAATCTCCAACACTCGGTCTTCCTCCCACAGTCCAGCACCATGCAGGTTGGGATAGATGATGCTCTAAATTCGTTGTAGATGTGATTCTGTTTCTTTCTGTGTGGGAGCACTAGCCAGAGCACGACTGTTTATTTAGAGGCTTATACTGCCATCTTGTGGCAGTAGTGAAGACTGACAGGCTCACTTGTTTCATTCATATAGTACCATTTCACAATAGTTCATCCCAAACTATCTTATAATGGGAGGCAAAGACTGCGTAATATTAAAGAGGAAACACCAAGTTCACAATCCCCTATTAGCAGAACTTCCTTTTCTGGAGGGTCGTCTGGTAGAACAAGGACTAAGAGAGACACAGGCGTGTTCCACTGGTTTGGGAGTTCATTGAGAAACCATGAACAACAAACACAAGACCAAATTCGTTGCCTTTGAATACACGTCTATTGTAACAGTTGCAACAACAATTTTAAGGAAAAACAAAATTCAGTTAACATTAGCTTGTAAGGTAATAGGCACCAGTCTGTCTAGTTTGCTGTGTGAAGATGGAATGTGTCAGTATGCCTCAAGGTAATTTGTGAGCCACAGATGCCAGTTTATGATAAATCACAATCTTTCATTACATTAAATAATACATCAGAAATCAACACTTAAGAACATTTATTCTAGAGTTAAACGGCAGTCAATACGTCTTGTCTTTTTGGTTTTGATGAATTAATAAGTTGACTTTAGAGTGTCCAGCAGCAAAAGTAACTTTAATTTTAATAGATATTTTAATAGACATGAGACAAAGTCTGCAGCAACATCACCCTGTGACAACTGGATCGTCTCGCAACATCAAAGTACCTCAGTGTGACAGAAGGACTGAATCTACATCGTGTCAAGAATTCAGGATACGCTTTTTAAGTTTTATACAAATAAACCTTTTTCAAATTTTACCAACTTTAATGATGAAAACAGAAAACTTACAAGCATTTACATGACACTATGGAGTATTAACACAAAATTATAGCTATACCTTGAGGGTAAGGAGGATCCCGTTCTACCTGTTGTGATAAATTACAGACTTTAAATGTTTAAAATAGTGAATCATTAATCAACACATTTAACAGGTCAGACATGATTATCACAGTTTTATGGCAGTCGTGACTTTAATTTTTGTTATTCATTGTCTAGTTTGAAACTATAACTTGGCCCTATTCTGTGCAGCATCAGAGCTCAGATGATTTCTGAGGAAATCTTGGATCTTCTTCCACATGTGGACCTCAGCTGCTGCGTGGGACTTGGGCTCACCTCCCCACAAGACTGGCTTGCCTAAAACCCCATGGAAGCTGGAAGGGCAGTAGGGTCCATAAGGTGGCTCTAAGTAGTGTCCAGCTCCAGGGTATGACACACTCTCAAACTTCTCCTTCCCGTGACACTTCAGTCTCTCCACCATCTCATCCACGTAAGCCTTGCTGTCCCAGTTAAGGTCATCCTCAGAGGCCACAAAGAGGAAATGTCCTTTGGCTCGTTCAATGGGAATCAGGCTGCCCTTGTTCTCCTCCGCCAGAGGATTGTTTAAAACGTATTTGGTGTTGAAGGCCCCTGACTCAGTGGGAATCACTTTCTTTAAATCAAACATTAATGCAGAATGTATTTGTCTTTTCTTATAGTAGAGAGGCAAAGCTACATTGGCAGAGCAGCCATTGATCCACACTGTGGCCTCAACATCTGGTAGGTAAGAAGCAACTGATAAGGCAAGATCTCCACTTTTGGAAAGGGATATTACACCAACTTTTTTACTGGAACCCTGTGGAAAAACATGTCAATGAACAGCCATCAAAGTTGTCTTCAACAACTATGAGTCTTCCAGAATAAATTAACTCACCTTAGTTAGTTTTTTTAGAAACTCGACAGCTTCTTCCAAATAATCCAGGTGGATCTCCTTAATGTTTTTAGGCAGGTCATCGTGGCCATACAGGGCAACAGTCAGAACCAAAAATCCTCTGCTGGCCAACAGAGAGGCTCTTTTCTCTGACAGACCTCCACCAAAAGTGTACAAATCTAACACAGCTGGGAAGGGACCCCTGCCTGGAATGAAACATACATGCAAAGCAAGCATATTTTTGTATGGAGCTAAAATTATGAGTAACTGTAACTAGGACATTTTCAAGTATGTACTTTTTTTCCTAAATGATGCTGACAAACCTGGAGGAGTAAACAGGACTCCTCGAATGTTCCCCTCTTTGATGGGGACCCGAATGACCCCATCTCCCATTAGAATCCTCTCATTAGTCGCCTCTGCCAGAATCCGGCCCTCACCTGCCTCCTCGTGCACTGAGAACTTTACCATGGATGGATTAAGGGCATTTATCTTCTGAAGTCTTTTATGCAAAGAGTCCGGTGTCATTGACCAAAGCAGACCCATCGGTTCAACCCCAACGTAGCTCCCACTGAGTGAGGGGTCTCTCTTCAAGTCAATCTCCCCGTTGCCATTGGCTCTGTAGGTGGCCGCAGAGCTGAACACAGTTCCCTTGTCGTCGGTTGAGCTGGCTCTCAGGGAGACCACCTGCCTCGACCTCAGCCCGGCCACCTTCACCTGAATAGGCTCATCAAACAGACACCTGGCACTCGGGAGCAGCCTCAGCCTGACTTGGGAAGCCATGTCTTCAGCAACTTTCCTTTAAGTTACACGTTTAGACTTTGCCCTATAGAAAAATAAACAAAATAGTGGTACTGCACACGTTATTTTTATTACTCTAAGAGGTGCTGTGAACTTTAGCCTTTTAGAGTACACACTGGCCTTGTGGTAAAGTTAAAGAGTCCTATTGTATTTCACTCCAACTCTAGCATCCAAAGTGGATGTAAACGACGATGTGATATACGTCTTCCAGCTTTGTTTGGCTCAACAGAACTGTTAAGTTTCAAGGGTCCTGTGCGCTTTTATTTTGATGCCTTCCTTCCTACTTCCCTAACCCTCTCAGACCTGCAGTAACAGAACTACAGAAGCATTAGCGCTAGCTAAAAATCTTTTCTTCCCCCCACCAAGGGTAAAAGAGCAGGAAATATTTTTACATTTCTGTAAAAGCCTGAAGCCTCACCACCTAGACTTTTGTCGAGGATCAAGGGAAGACAGAGTACAAGAAAAGCTTCGTAAAGACTTTGGCTTCACTAACTAGTACATTTAAGCATTATACATACGACTTAAGCCTGAAAACAAAAGCTTTACCTGACGCTTAACCCTCCAAATGTGGAGGCATACACTCACGAAATCTCCCACCACTACTGGCAAACGAGCAAAAAGTGTGCAGAGAGCCACGACAAACTCGAGCGCTTATCAAAACAGGAAGTTATCACTAATCCCTTCACAATAAGAGCCTGAACTGCAAACAAACGCAGAGCTGCTCGGTACCGATTATAGCCCCCCAACCCCCCTTCCCCTCTCTCTCTTCCTCTCCACTGCATGGCTTTGGAAAATGTGAATGCGTGCACAAAATTCAGACTTTTAATTGTATTTTCTTAAGTTTTAAAGCTTTATCTGCAATCATACTACATCAAAGTAATTAAGTAATAGAAAAACAACTAAATTAAAACTGAACAGTTAAACAAAAAATTCAATGTTTTTCATTGTCTACAGTACCTTAGAAATTTCAGTATGTGTTTTTTTATGTAGAAAAAAGGAAGATAATAATAATAATGATGGATTGGATTTATGTAGCGCTTTTCAAGGCACCCAATGCCACTATTCATTCACTCTCGCATTCTCACTGGTGGAGGCAAGCTACGGTTGTAGCCAGCCACAGCTGCCCTGGGGCAGACTGACAGAAGCGAGGCCGCCTACTGGTGTTGGCCCCTCTGGCCAACACCACAGATACGCTTCCCAACCCCCTGAGCCACGGTCGCCGTAATAACAACCTTTTGTTTAATAAATGCTGAAAAGCCTGGGAAATCGCACATTGACTACAATGAGACTACAATATGACTACAATAAGATTATAACACAGTATCCAACATCAGGATTTAAGGGCAGAACCAGAAATAGAAGAAAATTTTAGAAGTACTTACAAGAAGCATTAACAGAAGCTTGCCGGAAAATAAACAAAAAGTTGTTGGAGAGTCCAGGGCTTTTTCCAGAAACCACGTTAAGAAAAGATGCGGAATTTGTTAATCGTGAGATGAGGGAAATTCCACGTTTTGTGTTATACATAGAGGGCTACCTAAATGGCTGGCAGGTTTTCTTCAACACACCTTAAATTTTTGTTTGACTCCTCCCCTCATGCTGCATCTGTCTGAAACTGTTCCTCATTTCCACATTTATGTAATCATCAAAGCACATAGTGATTTGAAAATTGCAGCTTTTCTGGTATTAAGAGATGACCACCTTACTACTTAGTAACATATTCAATAGAACATGTTGGATTTGTTGGAGGTAGTTACCAGTATGTCAGGTTTTGTTCCCGGCTTCCTGTTTAATTCGTCTTCTTGCCAAAGTTACTTTGAGGTGACTAGCTTTGTTGAGTTTTATGGTCAGTTATAATATTTTTATATATATATATATATATATATTTTTTTTTTATAAAACAGGCCCTGGGACAAAGGGGGTAAGGTCAAGAACTGGTCCAGGATCACACAACAAACACTCAATAATAGATCACAGATAAAAGACCACCCCCACAGGACTACTGGTAGTGGCCATGTCCTTTCCCCAACATATATATTCATTTCACCTAGTAATAACCTCCAACAGGTGCTCTCCAGGTACTCTATCTTCCTCCCACAGCGAAGCAACATGAAGTTTGGGATAGATGGTGCTCTAAATTGGTTGTAGATGTGATTCTGTGTCTTTTTGTGCTTTAATATCAGGAATTATTTTGTCTAATTAAATATTGACTGGCAGCTTTTCTGGGGTGTACCCTGCCTCTCTCTAAATGTCGGACAGGATAGGCTCCAGCCCCCTTAATTATTGGGTAAGTGTTAAGTGAATTGGATAAGTGGTTAAGAAAAATTTAGGGATATTTTGGCTGGGGATCGTAAGCATATTTATAAACTGAAGGAGTAAGTTTAATATTAATAATATAAATGTACTACATTTGACAGATGTACAGATAAGAGCTAGAAGCTCCATTAACAGAAAAAGAATTAACCATGTAATATTTCTTATACCAAACAATATAGTGCCAGGGCTGGATGGCTTCCCGGCTGAGTTCTATAAGCTTTTCTGGGATATGCTCAGCCCAATATATTTAAAATGTATCCAAGGAATAAAACAAACTGGTATTATTCCCTGTGATTTAAACACAGCTGCTATCACAGTTCTTCTTAAACCTTGCAGGGATCCCACTGTCACATGTAGTTATTGATCACTCTCACTAATTAATACAGATATGAAAATTATAACCAAGGCAGTAACAATCAGAATTGAGAAAGTCATCTCATCCATAATTCACCTGGATCAAACTGGTTTTATCAAACACAGACACTCCCCAAACAATACACCTAGACTTTTGGATTTAACGGCTTCAACAGGAAGCCGTTAGGAAAAGCTTTGTAAAGACATTTGTGCAGAGAGCCATGACAGACTGGAGTGCTTACCAAAACAAAAAGTTACCACTGATCCCTTTGGAATAAGAACCTGAGTTGCAAACAAATGCAGAGCTGCTGGATATGTTTTTTTAATAATCTCTCTTTTGAATTTAACCTTTTGGATTTAATGTCAACTTAAATACAGTTTCAGTCAGTGGCAGACCTGTAATATTTGACCTGTACTAAATGAGTATAATAGTATTTGCCAGTGTGGCAAGCACGTCCCATTTTACTTAGAGGTTAACTCTAATGGAGCCAATGTTGCTATGTGAACTTTGCTCCAGATACCATTCCTGCTATCCAGAAAGTACATCATGAAAAGCTATTCGTGTACACGCAGAACACCCAAAACAACGCTTAACAACAGTGCAATCCTCTATGCCAGGGGTCTCAAACTCGCGGCCCGCAGGACGATAGTTTTTGGCCCCCACCTTAATATGAAAATTTAATGTTAGTGCGACCCGCGAGTTTGATAATGTATTTTAATGTATGACGTATGGAGTGTTTCTTTCTTTTCTGTACCTGGCTGGCTTCCTCCTTTGGGCAAACGCGGACATTCGCCCCAGCGCGCTGCGTTCACAACACTTCAAAAAAAGTTGTTTTTTTTAAGTTGCTGCCCAGCGGGACATTATACGTATATAGATTTATACACACGTCAGTGGGATTTTTAGTTATTTTTTCACAGAGAGAGATCTCATATTAACTCTCAAAGTGATGCGTAGGCGGCGGGATAAAAGAAAAGTAATGAACTCAATGCAGCCCAATTTAGTCTGCAGTCACATAGCGACACCTGTTCATCGGCAATAACAGTCCCCGGTAACCCGGACTAATTATAGAGTCGCACCGTAATTTGTCGGTCGATGTTTTTTATTTGCATCACTCCGTTTGCATTGCAGCATACATGAACATTACATATATTTCAATATAATGTAAAAGCAGTCAAAACAACTAACATCAGAAACAGGTGATGTTATTTGTTATATGTCACGGTGTCATTTCCGCTTCTTTCTCCTGTAACAACAGCCCGGCGGATAACAGTCCGTGAGCAGTCGCCTTTTTTGCGCTCCCTGTACTTTCTACCATCTGCAAATGCCACGGTGTTCGTGTCATCGTGAAAGACATGAACATCGAGCGTAAAAACAAAGGAGACTGCTACCGGCTTTTTATCTTCCGATCGCCGTGCTACGGTTGCAAGAAGAAGAAGGGGGAAATGACGTTCTCTATGCGTTGAGACGTTCTCCGTCCGTCGGCTAAATGCTTGATTGAAACTTCAATCCGACATTATTATTATTTATTAAACTTTATTAAGAAACAATATACAGAACATGTATACAACCAGAACAAAATTAACATATGCCAGGGGGTGTAATTCAAATAATTTGTAATTACTACAAATAGTAATAGTTTTCATAGCCTTTTTGTCAAGTGATCCACGAATCAATTTTATGTAACATAAAACATCATTATAGTAATGTTTAAAATTAGGCTTTTTGTTACTGTATTTGCATTTGTGAAAATAAAATTTTGCTAAGATAACTAACAAGTTTATTATAAAGTAAACATCTTCTTTTTTTTTGCCTTCGAAAGAAACAAAATACAACGTTTTCCCATTTCACAGTAAAGTCTTTATAGAGATGTCCAGCAATGAATCTACTGAAGTCTTTCCAAAATGTTCTAGTGTATGAACAGATCCAGAAGAGGTGTTGCACAGTCTCAGGATGGCTTCCACAAAATCCACAGTTCACATTTATGTCCCTTTTGAACTTTGTCATATAATTAGCAGGATAAAATTTATGCAGTATTTTAAATGAGACTTCCTTCACTTTATTCGTTACCAGATACTTGTTAGGAATTGTCCATACTCTTTTCCAGTTAATGTCACTGACAAAGAAATTCCAGTAAGAGACCACATGTGGAATAGTTAGAGATTCTGTCTGGAACAAAGCACGAATATTCTTATTACTTTTACTATGGTTTGTTAGACAGATTATTCCTATGTGTGAATCTAAAGGGTTGGGGAGAGAAACAGATGATATGCAAGGTTGAATACCTTTAAAAAGCATTATAATACCCGTAGGTATTGCATCAAATAATATGGCATATTCTTTGGGTGTGGCTGGAAATTTATAGGTGTTTAAGAATTCTGAATAGGACATAAGCTGCCCATTAGGATTAAACAGCTAATTCACTAAAACAATCCATTTCTCAACCCACCTAGAAAAAAATAATGATCTATTTTTATAGGAAATGCAATATTTCTTTGTTGAGCACAGGGGCACCCCGACGTGTCTTATTTGCACAGAGAAAGTTGCGGTGCACAAGGAATACAATTTGAAACGTCATTACACAACTAGACATGCTGAGGTGTATGCAAAATACCAGGGAGATGAGAGAGCGAACCGGGTTGCCAGTCTTAAAACAGATCTACTGAGGCAGCAAGATTTCTTCAAGAAAGCAACCAAAGAGAATAATGCAGCAGTCGAAGCTAGCTACGTGGTTAGTGAGATGATTGCTAAAGCAGGGAAGCCATTCACAGAAGGTGAATTTGTCAAAAAGTCCATATTGCAGGCTGCAAATATAGTCTGTCCGGAAAAGAAAGGTCAGTTTAGCAACATCAGCCTTTCTGCCAACACCGTAGCAGATCGCATTTCTGACCTGTCAAGTGACATTTACGACCAACTGTGTGAGAAAGCCAAATGTTTCAGTGTATACTCAGTCGCTCTTGATGACACAACAGACATCACCGACACTGCCCAGCTCGCAATGTATGTCCGTGGTGTTGATGACAGTTTTGAAGCGATGGAGAAGCTGCTCACAGTAATTCCAATGCATGGCCAGACCACCACTCAGGAGATATTTCACAAGCTGTGTGATGCCATTGAGAATGTTGGTTTGCCATGGAAGAGGTTTGTTGGAATAACAACAGATGGAGCGCCATCAATGACAGGTAGGAAAAATGGACTGGTGGCACTTGTTCAAAAAAAACTGGAAGAGGAAGGCGTGGAGGAGGCCATTGCTCTGCACTGCATTATCCATCAGCAGGTCCTTTGCAGCAAATGCCTGAAGTTTGACAATGTGATGTCTATTGTTGTGAAATGCATCAACCAAATCAGATCCAGGGGCTTAAAGCACCGAAGGTTCCATGCTTTTTTAGAGGAAATGGAGTCAGAATATGGGGGTGTGCTCTACTTCACTGAGGTATGTTGGCTCAGCAGGGGAAATGTATTAAAGAGATTTTTTGAGTTGAGAACAGAAGTGAAAGCCTTCATGGAGAAGGATGGAGTAAGTGTTCCTGTGCTAACTGATCCCAAATTGCTCATGGACTTAGCTTTTCTTGTTGATATAACACATGAGCTTAATGTACTGAACAAGAAGTTACAAGGCCAGGGGCAACTTGTCAGTGCTGCCTATGACAACGTGAGAGCATTCTCCACAAAACTTGCGCTCTGGAAAGCTCAGCTCTCTCAGACAAACCTTTGCCATTTCCCAGCATGCAAGGCACTCGTGGATGCAGGCACACCATTCAGTGCTGACAAGTATGTTGATGTCATTTTGAGGCTACAGGAGGAATTTGATCACAGATTTGCTGACTTCAAGACACACAGAGCCACCTTTCAAATTTTTGCGGACCTCTTCTCCTTTGATGTGCAAGATGCCCCTTCTGTGCTTCAAATGGAGCTCATTGAGCTGCAGTGCAACTCTGAACTCAAAGCGAAGTTCAGGGAGGTGAGTGGAAAAGCAGAAAAGCTTGGACAATTTTTGAGAGAATTGAGCCCTAGTTTCCCTCGGCTTTCCCGAATGTTCAAGCGGACCATGTGCCTTTTTGGTAGCACATACTTGTGCGAAAAGCTCTTCTCCACTTTGAACTTCAATAAGTCCAAGTACAGGTCCAGACTTACGGATGATCATCTTCAAGACATACTGAGGGTCGCAACTGCTTCCTCCCTCAGGCCAAATCTGGCTCGGCTATGCGAGAGGAAACCCTGCCAGGTCTCTAGCAGCAAGGAGTAGGCAAGAGAAGCCATGTTCAGAAGAACAGTTCATTTTCTACAGTGTTCCATTCATGTTCAGAAGAAGGTTATAGAACTGTTAATACAGACATTTCAATCTAAATACAGCAGATATAGAAGACTGAAAAAAACACAAGTTCACTGACTAAAAATATCTTATTATTGTTTTATTTATGTAAGATAAGAGAGATAAGATAAGATAGAACTTTATTAATCCCTCGGGTGGGTTCCTCTGGGAAATTCGATTTCCAAAAAAGCACAGCACCGACAGAAGTTACAGAGTTATACACACACACATATATATAAATACAGAGACAATATAAATAAAATATACGAAGGGGATAAATAGAATAAATAGGAATAAAAATAAAAATACAAGTGAATTGCACATTTCAAGTATTGAGTCTATATCAATCTGTATTACAGATTGATTAATTTTCTTATTAATTCTTAATTTGCTTATTTATTTTTCATATTTTGTGTTAAAAAATAAAAATAAAGAGATTTGCGAAGATTGGAATTTTTTAACCATGCCTTTCTTGTGGAAAACCTAATGCGGCCCAGCCTCACCCAGACTCTGCCTCCAGCGGCCCCCAGCTAAATTGAGTTTGAGACCCCTGTTCTTATGCATTTCTGACTAGAGCTTTTTTCGTGTGTCTGACTCTCTTCTGACTACAAATATGTAGGACTGCTTTCTTTCATTTGCGCAAAATCTCTCAAATTAGAAACATCCTGTTTAAGAGTGATGTTGAAAAACTAGTTTATGCATTATTACTTCTAGGCAGAACTACTGTAATTCATTATTATCAGGCTGTCGTAAAAATTCCCTGAAACACCTTCAGGTGACCCAAAATGCTCCAGTAAGAGTACTGACAGGGAAAGAAGGACCATATTTAAGAAAAAAAAATCCAAAACAAAGAAGTGAGAGTTCAGGAGGCTAGCGGCAGAGACACAGCAGTTAAGAGGGCTGACCAGGAGGCTGGCAAAGAAAGACGGAGCAGATCTGGAGGCCGACCATGACCATAAAGATCCTCGGCTGACAAGACTAGAGACCGTTGTCAGTTTATACGTCAAGGACCTCCTCAATCACACTAACACTTCTTCTGTAGAGGAAATAGAGTCTGGGGATGAGGTATATGAGTCTGGGCACTGAGGCAGTCTTTGGTGGGAGGACCCCTAGGGAGGATTTTTATGAGAATCAGCACCCCCAAGTCTGAGGCCATGTTCCTCAGCTGGAAAAAAGTGGAGCGCCCACTCCGAGTTAGGGATGAGTTGCTGACCCAGGTGAAAGAGTTTATGTATCTCAGGGTCTTGTTCACGTATCATGAGAGAGGGGATTCCTTTTTTGATTCCTTTTGTCTGTACATTCATGTCCTTGGTTTCGGTCATCTCTCCTGATCTTGTCATTCTATAGGAATGTATTTAGGTTTAATGAGAGTAAAAGAATATTTAAGCGTTAACATGAAGTGGAAACTTGAACATTTAAGTAGTTGTTCATGCTTTGAAACAGCTAGAAAGAAGAATTAAACTGTCTAATCCAGGGAATAATTGTATTAAACATAAAAAACCTTTAATTTAAATCCATCCATCTAGAATTTACAAGTTTAAGGCTTGGTAATTTAGTAACATCACGTAAGATCATGAGATGAAATCTATTGGGCCGAGCTAACTGCGGTAACGCGTTGACGCCATGCAGCCCCATGCAGCGGGCGACCCGCATTAACTCGCTAACGGAGATTTGCCAAGTTAATGCGGTTATGGCGTTAACATGATTTTAACGAGACTAACGCTGACAGCACTAGAAAATCTAGAATAGAAAATGAAATTATCATGGTTTTGGTAAGAGAAATTAAAATTACCAAACTGCATGAAACTGAACATTAAAACAAAACGTTAAAGGGAAATTTTCATTTGTATTTTTTTCTTCCACACAGTCTTTTTGGATAGCAAGGATTGGAGTGTGTCAAGGTTAATATATCACATTTATCTATACCAGAGTTGCAAATGTTTAACCGAAAACCAAAGGCACATTCTGTTCTTCTACAAATCCTTACCATATCCAAATTCAAACGTTTGAACTATCGAGCCAAGCGACCCGCAGAAAATAACTGCTAAAGCACTTGCAGAGAAACTGGACAGACTGCAATGTGATAGAAAAGCTAAATTAAATAAAGCTAATCATCTACAAGAGAGTATATGAAAATAATATCTATATTGTAAGTACATCACTAGATATAGATAATAGTATCTATATCTATATGGTTCAAGCCTCAACTAATGATTCTGTTGCTTTGTGTAATGAAGCAAGAACTATTCATGGTTCTTTGATCTGTGTGTTACCAGATGATGAAAATGAAAAGTATGAAACATGGTTTAAAGCAAAAACAATGTGTTATGATGAGTTTATTTATGAAGTGAGTGAATGGTTATCTGGTTGCGAACATTTGCATTTAAAATATTGGTGTTGATGATGGTGTTAATCCAGAGGACAGTGTTTCAAATGTGGCTGGTAAGCCTTCCACCATTAAAAGGTCAACTAGTGGTAAAATAAGCACAACATCCTCTGCAAGAATAAAAGAAAAGCCAGAAAAAGCTCTGTAACACACATACAGTTTCTAGGTCTGACCAACAATCTCCATCACCAACCAGTGTTGCCTTCTACTTTTAAATATCCTATGAACCTCAAGTAAAGCAGCAATCTGAGAGCGAAATATACCGGCTCCATTCTTTTAGTACAGGTAAGCAGTAATATTCTATAATAACTTCTCACACCTTCTATTCGAGCGCCCTCTGTCAGACATCATTTACAGTTTCAATAAAGCTGCATTCACAAACACTGCAACCCAGTTTTACTGTTAAGCGACAATTACAGTTCACCGTTTTGAGTTGTTTGTATCCACTTATCAGGAACCCGACTATAGTTTGAAAGTCCAGGGCATGCAAAGTTCATTCTTGCACAATGCTCGACTTTAAAGGGACCATCAGTGTGAAGCACTCTGGAAAGACTGGAGCAAACGGTGGACTGACTTCTTAACAAATCAGTTGTTAAGAACTTCAGTGTGGTGACTGATTAGTCAATGACTGAACAATCAACAGACTTGTAACCTTTCAGTAACATGTGTGTGCTGTATGAACTATAATATTAAAAAATATTATGTTACTCTTGTACATGTATTCAAGGATCATGCTGCTAACTCAACAAAAACAATCAGGTCAGATGTTAAAATGACCTGTTTTCTGCATTCTAAAATAATCTACAAACTTACCTACAGACCGTTTGTTTTGAAAACAGCTGAAATATAATATGATCATTTCTGGAGCTGATTTGACATCGGCTTTCAGGATATCCAGGAACAGATCGACATGTTACATACTACCCTAAAACTCAGTGTAGAAGCGCACGAACGTTTAAGCGGTTAACAAGCGGCGGCTGGCTCGACTGTGGTGGGTAAAAACACCGATGTCAACACATTAAAGTGAAATAAAATCAGACACTTTTTGCAGGCTGACTTTAAACTCTGCAAAACCGATTTTCTCAAGAATAAACCACTGCAGAAAAGCAAACGTCACCCATTATATATATATATAATATATCCTAAAAAATTATATATCTTGTGCTTAACTTTTGCAAATAGGTAATATTTTGATAATTTGGCCGGATATTTAATGTTGCTACATTCTCGCCGAAATCGTCGCACTATTTTATGCACTAGAAACAGTGCTTTTTCAGAACTTTACTTCCAGTTCTGAATTTCGTTTGAAATGCATTCTGGGATACTTGGCTAAGGCGAAGTCCAAACAAGTCGTCACCAGAAGCGTACTTTGAGCGTATTTTGAATTTAAAACATATTTGGGCTGCGACTCAAGTCTGTCTTAAGTCCGCGTGATCACGGGTACTTCGAGAAACAAAACCAACCACCAGACTCATTCGCTTCGGTGAGTTTTGGTTTTAAGAAAAAAAAAACATCCTTGTAAAACTCTCGGCTGTTGCACATATATGGAGATACATTTGTCTCGAAAGGTTGAAAATAATCTACGATATACAAATGTGCGGACTGAGTTAATTTTGAGTGCTCACAAATCCGTGCTCCAGTCCACATAGATACACAGCAATGTAAACATATGGAAAACTATTTTGCAAGTACTGTACATGTTACAGTACAGTGATAATTTACGTAATTCAAACGTAATTAAAAATTTGAACATCACAAATCTCCCATTTCTCTTGTTAAAAATGTCACTGAGCATTGAGCGCATATTTTATTTTATTTTATTTTATGTGTGTGTGTGTGTGTGTGTGTGTGTAGTCTTTTTTATAAAAATATATATTTATTTACAGTCAACCATGTCACACATTGCTCAAGCCTTTAATTCAGTTGTGTTAATTAAAATTTTTTTAGCTCTAGTTCTATTGTTTTTCTGAGCTTCTGTGTTTGTTTTTTTCGTTTGTTTCATTTTTTTTCTTTCACTTTTAAAGACATGCAGTTCTAACAGGTTAGCCACTATAAATATATGACTATATATAAATATGTGTGTGTGTGTGTGTGTGTGTGTGTGTGTGTGTCTATATATATATATATATATATATATATTATTTTATTTTATTTTATTTATTTATTTATTTTTGCCTGTCCCGTTTGGATTTTTAGCCATCAGAATTGTTGTCTGAAGGCCAAGAAAGATGCCAAGTGGATTTACTTTACCAAGTGGATCATCGTGGCTTTGCCATATTGGTCCATTTAACTGACCTTTATTATAATTATGTATTTATTTTATTTTCATTTTTTAAAGATGGGACAGACATGACTGGGGGATAGGACAGGGTGAAAGAAAGAGAGGGTGAGAAAGAAAGAAAAATAGAGGGGAGAAGAGATGGTGAGAAAGGGGGGAAGAAAAAAAAACAAAGAGCAACATAATAAATCCAGGCTGGAGAAATCCAGGCTCATCCAGGCTGGAGAAACTGATCAGGAGGGCTAGCTCTGTGGTCGGCATGAAGCTGGACACTCTGGTGACAGTGGCAGAGAAAAGGACATTAAAGAAACTGATGGACATTATGGACAATGCCAGGCATCCTCTGCACACGGCCATTAACAACCAGAAGAGTCTGTTCAGTGACAGGTTGCTTCTCCCCAAGACAAGAACTAACAGACTTAAAAACCTTTGTCCCACACGCCATCAAACTGTTTAACTCCTCTCTGGAGGGGAGAGGGAGGGGAAACAGGAGGACAAAGGAGGGGGGAACAACTAAGCTGTAGTGCCTCTTCACCTCACTGTACAATACCTTTTGTGCAATACTTTTGTAAATAGTCAACAGTGCAATAGACCTCAATACTTGAAATGTGCAATTCACTTGTATTTTTATTTTTTATTCCTATTTATTCTATTTATCCCCTTCGTATATTTTATTTATATTGTCTCTGTATTTATATATGTGTGTGTGTGTGTGTGTGTGTGTGTGTGTGTGTGTGTGTGTGTGTGTGTGTGTGTGTGTGTGTGTGTGTGTATATAATATTCTGTAACTCTGTAACTTCTGTCGGTGCTGTGCTTTTTTGGAAATCGAATTTCCCAGAGGAACCCACCCGAGGGATTAATAAAGTTCTATCTAATCTAATCTAATCTAATCTAATCTAAAAACAACACCCTCACAATAAACTAGCTAACAATAGATAACAGTAGATACTTTTTTTTAATTTCACCTGTTGGGAATGAAAAAAGAAAACAAGCAGAAGAAAACGAGAGCAATAGAATAAACAACATCACGATGATCTATGGGAATATAACGGTAAATACTAAATATTAAACATTATTGTGCAGCACGTAAGATCAACAGCGCACAGTGTGCTTTGAGGTAGGAGCCAAAAAGGGTGTAGTTTGTGTGTGTGAGCACCCGTGTGTACACCTGTAAGCATGAACGCGCTTGTTTTTAAAAGGTTCCTTCATGTAATGATCTGCTAGAGCAGCGGTCCCCAACCTTTTTTGCCCCACGAACCGGTTTATGCCCAAAAACATTTTCACGGACCTTTAAGGTGTTGCGGATAAATACAACATAATAAAACTAGTACCGGTACCGAAAAAAAGAAGATTTATTCATAACACACGTGAAAAGACCCAGGAAAACCGAGTTAACGATAAAAACGATAAAAACGATAACAAAATAACGCTGAAAAACGATAAAAACCCTGAAAACCATACATTTCACACCTGAGCCTCAACTCTCGCGGCCCGGTACCAAACGACTCACGGACCGGTACCGGTCCGGGGATTGGGGACCGCTGTGCTAGAGGGTGTGGGGAGCCACAGCCCCATCCACCAGGGCATGAAGCAGGTATGGAGGAGATCAAAACTCCAAACATCCAGAGGCCCCCAGAACACAAGAGACCAAGGAAGACCAACAGAGGGGCAGCCGCGCCACTATCCCAGAAAGAGCTGACGAGAGTCCCAGATGAGGGGTCACTCAGCAGCCGCGGAGCAGAAGCCGGGGGGGTTGCAGTGACGTGCCCGTGAGCTCCGCTGGCAGCCAGCTGTGCCTGAGTGACCGAGCCCCAGGCCGAGAGGCTGAGGGCACCCCACCCCCGAAATGGTCCGAGCGAGCCCCAGGCTCCAGGCCCCGACAAGCAGCCACCAAGGAGTGAGTCGGTGTGTACCTGGGCGCCCATCCCCGGACACAAAGAACCACCAACGCACCGATGTCTGAGGGCGTCTGTCACTGGCAGGGGAAGTGGTGGGGGGAGATAGGCCTCCATACCTTGGAGGGCCCGAGATGCCCCCAGAGAGGTGGCGTCTGATACCCGACCAGATACAAACATCCATTCCCACCCTCATGCTCTCATATGTAATTACTCAACACTCACCCAACGTGGAGATATATTCCTCTTGTTAAAAGACCCATATTCACAAGGCGGTCTTGTGAATACCCTCAAAGCTGCAGGACTGCTTTGAGGGTATAGAGAATGTAATTTGTGAACAACATTGAGAAATCAATAACAGTTTAACCCAGGGGTAGGCAACTCCAGGCCTCAAGTGCCGGTATCCTGCAGGTTTTAGCTCATTCAAATTGCTAAATTATCTCCTAAACGTGTCTTGACATTCTCCAGAAGACTGGTAATGAACTAATCATTTGATTCAGGTGCGAGACCCAGGGTGAGATCTAAACCCTGCAGGACACTGGCACTCGAGGCCTGGAGTTGCCTATCCCTGGTTTAACTGATTGCATGACAGAATATATATCAAATTCTGTGAACACATCATCCTGCCAGGCAGGACTGTATCACTGGATCACTTTTTCCTGATTATCCTGGACTCTTTGTGCCTCTGTTATTTCCAGTCAGCTTGTGTTACCACCTCGCAAGTCTTATTAACTTTTAATTAATTGTGACTATGCATTGATGGCATGGATTTGGGACCTTTTGTCCTAATCAACATCTATTCAAATTTTTTGTTTTTAAAAGTTTAATTGTAAACAATGGAAGAGAAATATCACTTTGAAGTTGGTGTTTACCTTTTGAAGTGGCTGTGTGATCATGAAAACGGGAATCAAAACTGCCTGAAGTGCAACGAGTGACTGAATAATTGTACTGAACATAAAAAAAACCTTTAATGGAAATCCATGCAAACCATTTACTTAACTAGAAAGAAGTCTTTACTGATGGGTGCATGGGAGGGTATCTGGTGCAAAGGTATCACACTAACAGTGGCTGTGCAAGAGCTGTTAAATATTAACAAAAAATAGTCAGAGTTTCTGTCTCGCTCTGGAAGATCCTGCTGTGCTGATTTGCTGCCCAGTGTAAAATATTACTGCCACTGTCTGAAATGGATCTAGTATTAACATTATTGACAGAGAGTACAGTGGGCACTTGTAATGTGGTTGCTTGCTAATGATACATATTTAAACTGGCACATTTTCTGAGTGGAGTTTGGATTTGGGTTTCCTGCACTCAGAGACCAAACTGGGACAGTGGGTTGTTGGTGTAATTAATAAACATAATGTAATGTAATATGGATCGATCTGTCTCTGAAATTTCTTACAAAAAGTATTGTGTAAGGGGACTTTTTATCTTACATTCATAAAGTCCAATCTTTTTCTCTTTTTCAGAAAAGATGTCCTCTCAAGTGAGACTGAAGCTGCTGCCAAGCATCAAATGTATGTTTGATGAGCCCATTCAGGTGAAGGTGGCCGGGCTGAGGCCAAGGCAGGTTGTCAACATGAGAGCCAAATTAACTGATGACAAGGGAGTGGTGTTCAGCTCCTCGGCCACCTACAGGGCTGATGGCAGTGGGGAGGTCGACCTGAAAAGAGACCCCTCGCTAGGTGGGAGCTACGTTGGAGTAGAACCCATGGGTCTGCTGTGTTCCATGAGGCCACATACCATGCACAAAATATATCTAAAGACAAATGCCATAAACCCCCAGGTGGTGAAGTTTTCTGTGCATGAGGAGGAGGGCAGATTACTGGCAGAGATGATGAATGAGAGGCTTCTGATGAGAGATGGGGTCACCAGGGTTCCCGTCAATGAAGGGAACATCCGTGGAGTCCTTTTCACTCCTCCAGGTACTGGAGGTGGTTCCTAGGTTTCTATGTTCATTTTAGTTCATTTAACATTAACCAGCTTTTAAATCAACATTGTTGAAATTAAACTTTAACTGTCATTCAGTCATCTGAAACTTCTAGTTCAAATTTTAATTTTCTCCCACCTTGCTTACTGTAGTTCACATTTCAGGTGCGTTTCTCAGTCCTCCACAACTCATGTCCAGTTAGTACAGAATGCAGCAAGACCTTTGTTTGAAAGACTGCTAACAAAAAATAGCTGACTGTCACATATTACACCTATTCTTGCGTCCCTTCACTGGCTTCCAGAGAAATTAAGAATAAAATTTAAAATATGACTTGCTGCTGATTAGAATCTTTTTTCTTTCTTCCAGGAAAAGGTCCTTTTCCTGCTGTGTTGGATTTGCCCACCTCAGTATCTGAGGCAAGACCCAGTCTACTGGCTAACAAAGGCTTTGTGGTTCTCTCAGTGGCGGTGTACAATAAGAAGAGTGACAATGTCACAGAGACACATCTGGACCACTTTGAAGAAGCAATGAATTTCTTAAAACAGCAACCAAAGGTGAGTTGCTCTAGTGCGCACAGACAGCAGAAAGATGTTTCATACTGAAGGAAAGTTTATGTTTCTATACTCTGTGCATTCTCAGAGAGGAGAGTAAATTTGTAGATCCCAGGTGGAATATCTGCTGTATTCCTGTAGCTAATGGGGATCTTAATTAGCTTAAGTGGAGTTTCAGAAATACTCTCATTTACATTCATTCAGATAATTGAATAAATTTCAGAGAGCATAAAGCCTCAGCTTTACGACATATTTTTTGTAATCGCACAAATCTTCTTGAGAAAACATGAATTGTTTCTATTATCACACAATAACATAATAATTTCTAACATATAATAATTTTCAAGATCAACATTATCAGCCCCCTGAAAAATTGACCTTTTTATTGATAGTAGAAGCCACTGCTGTGCAATGTTTGAGCTGTCACTTGAGAACGCATCACCCCAAAAACAGAAGAAATCCTTTTATAATTTTATAGAATAAGAAATGTTGAAGATCTCTAAGCAAGAAATAGATATACAAAGTTATCACAGCATTTCCAAGTTTCAATATGCAAAGTTAAGAAATTCCGCCAAGAGAGTCACACAGTACAGAACACGCTTGGCAGGGTAGGAAGCAAAAGATTTCAAACACTCTAGAAAGAAAACTAGTGATAGATGTGTCTAAAGACCCCAGTACTACTGCCAAGACACTAGAATCTAGAATTGTAGTCTCAAAAAGGACAATCACGAGAACAAACAAAAATTTGCAGTGTGAAGTGAACCAAGGTCCATGCTAGAAGCCAATAAAATCTGGAGGAGCTTGAGAGATTTGCCAAAAGAGGAATAGACTGTAGAATGTAACAGCGGCTCTGCGTAGCGTGATAACGTGGTCATGGGGCCAAGTGGGGGAAATTGGGCTTGAAGGGGTAACTGTAGCATGGCTTGGTACATAGAGCGATCACACTGAGGAGCGTGGAGTTAGAACTGTGGTAAAAGGGGAGTACTAGAAAAGGTGAGCATGGCTATATGTCTTGCTTACTTGCAGGTGGAGTGAAAGATGCTTGGAGGGAGAGGGGGCGTGAGTTAGACGGTGTGAGATGGCTGACCTGAGTTCCGTAGGTTCCGAAGGAGTGTGATGGCAGGAGGGCAGGCAGGTGAAGCACGGAGAGATTTCCAGAGAAGAGCTGGGTTATCCGAGGTTCAAGAGATTAGCTTAATTTGGGGGTAAGGGTTTTGGAGGTTCCGGGAAAAGCTAGGGCACAAGAGAACAAGGTAAGAAAAGCACTTGGCAAATAACATGGAGCATTAGAGCCAGCTACCAACATGAAGTAGTTGACAAACTGTTGGAGAGGGAATATCAGTGTAAGGCTTAAATCTCTTTAGCCTGATTGCCTCAACTCAGCTCCAGGTGAGTGAAGCTGTTGGAGATATGACGGCCCTGCCCAGGGCCAGATACCAAGGAGACTCAAGACCCTGGTAGAAGTTTCCAGCCACTCACCCGGATCATGATAGCTTCACCGTGCATATATGAATGTGTTTATTTATTTAGTAATGGTAATATGCATATGTAGTCCACAAAAATGAAAATAATGACAGGTAGAGTCAGCCCTGCGCTCCAAATGTTTTATAGATTTGCATCGCCTTTTAATTTCTGTGTTATTTCACAGGTGGGCAGTAAAGGAGTTGGCATAATGTCAAGATGCAAGGGAGCAAATATCGGACTGGCACTCGCTGCTTTTGTGCCAGGTGTCGAGGCCATAGTGTGCATGAATGCCTGTAACGCCAATGTGGTCACGCCTCTCTACTACAAGAAACGGCAGATCCTGTCATCAATACTGTTTGACGAAAGCAAGTTTATTCCCACCGAGTCAGGTGCAATCATCATAAAGGATGCTCTTGAAGATCCCCTGGCAGAGAAGAATAAGGGCAGCTTGATCCCCATTGAACGAGCCAAGAGCCATTTTCTTTTTGCGGTTGTAGGAGACGACCTCAACTGGGACAGCGAAGCCTACATGGATGAAATGGTAGTGAGACTTAAGCATCATGGGAAGGAGAACTTTGAGACTGTTTTTTACCCTGGAGCTGGACACATGTTGGAGCCACCTTATGCACCCCACTGCCCCTCCAGCTTCAATGCAGGTGTAGGCAAACGAGTGCTGTGGGGAGGTGAGCCCAAGGCCCACATAGCAGCTGAGATCCACCTGTGGAAGAAGATCCAGGATTTCTTCAAAACTCACCTGAGTTGTGATGCAGCACAGACTAAAGCCAAGTTATAGATTCAAACAGGATGATTAGAAAGCTTGAGTTACAGAAACATAAATCATGACAGCAAATTGACTGTATGAAAATCACATTTTATAATTAATATAATAGTTGTTAATATGACAGTTTGAAATTTTAGGTGAAATTATGATTCGCACATGTCTTCCCCTCCTGTATCTCCTGAGCCCTGTACACATGTTTCTTTTTTCATTTTTCTTTATAATTTTTTGGGATTGTCACTTGATCTTCTGTCTGCTTATCCTGGACTCTACAGTCAGCTATGGTTTATTTCCAGTCAGCCTTTCTTAATGTTTCATTGAAATTACTTTTTATTTGTTTTGGCTATTTGTTCCATCATCACAGTGCCAAAAACATTATATGATGAGTGTAGATACATGTTTTTAATTTTTGCGTAACGCTGATTTTGTTATTTGATCCCACATTACTGTACTTATCTTTTGTAAATTGATCTTTATGTTGTAATTAAAAACAACAACAAAAAACAATTGTGTTAAAACTATTAAAGCCTAAAAAAAACGCAACAAAGAATAATGAGCTGACAAATAGACTTCAATTTAAAGTTTAATTTACACAGTTTCCTTTCTGAGAGGCCAGCAAATTAAAAAGATGACCCATGAAACATAACATATTAAAAATATTCAAATATATATAATGTGTAAATGGGAAACTAAAAATGGCTTTATTGATATGGTCCAACCCACAGATTAATTTCTTAACTTTAGGTGGAAGCAGTTTGTTATTATGTGAGAAGAAAAAACAAAACAAGGTGAGACAATGTAGCTACTCCTGTTTAATGGTTTACTCGTATTTTAAGGTAGTAAGTAAGGTACTAAGTCCACACAAGTCGTCACTAGAAATAAGGTATTCACTTGCTTTGAGCATATTTTGTATTGAACCATATTTGGTCTGCGACTCAAGTCCGTCATAAGTCCACAAGATCACGGGTACATCAAGAAACAGCACGGACTAGTGACTCATTTTCTTCAGTGAGTTTTGGTTTTAAGAAAAAAACATGCATGTAAAACTCTCTTTGGGCTGTTGCATATTTTATGGAAATAATACATCTCAAAATGATCTAAAAAAAAAAAGATTTTACAAATATGTGCACTGTGTGAATTTTGAGTGCTCACAAATCCCTGCTCCACACAAACACACAGAAATGTAAACATACAGAAAGCTATTTACAAGTGCATATTTCAAAATCATAATGAACATATAAAAACACATTTTGAAGCTAAACTTCACAAATCTGCTCATTTGTGCAGTTAAAAGCTCCTTGAGCATAATACACTCGCACACACCAATCACAGTTGACAGTGTATAGGAATTTCTTTTACTTATGTATTAATCACATTATTTTATTGTATAATGCCTTGGTGCCACTGGATTTTAACATGTTTCACACTCATACTATAAGACAAATGGTGGGGGTGTAGTAAGGAAGTTGAGGGAAGCAGACAGCTCCACAGGAAGAAACTTTTGTCTCTTTGAGGACTCTGGTAGGTAGCAAGGGAGTGTGAACCTTAACCTCGTAAGACCCGAACTCTTCCACAGCATGTATTTTTAATTTCTCTTTGATATTTGGGCATATTGGGGCCCAATGAATGTAAAAACAAAGAATTACCAGATTTTTTTTTACCTTATTTTTGTTTTTATGAAAAATCAGAGCCACATATAAGGATATTCGTTGAAAATTTTGATAGAACAGTAGCAGTATAATGTCCTCATCAGTGGATATCAGGCCCTTGTAGAGCAAAATTGAGTATTTTAGTCTAAATAACCCAAAATGGGAAGTCCACATATGTGGACGCCAGGTCCTAGGAGGTTAAGGTGTGAAACAGCTGTGTACTGCCTTTTGTTCCTGGAGAAGGTATTTAACTGAGAGCCATGTTAGACTCAGGGGAGACTCTGCTGACCTGCCCCACGGTCATGTAGGCTCTCCACCAAGCCTGGTTGTCTGTTCTTTGTGTGTTTTGATTAAAGACTGTTAGCTACCGCTCACCGCTCGTCTGCAGGCTTTATATAAATGGAAAACTTCCACAACAACAGTTAACCACATCACACATTGCTCAAGCCTTTAATTTAGTTGTGATTTTCTTGGTATTATAATTTAAAATAATTCAAATATCCAGCTGTAGTTCTGTTGTTTTTCTAAACTCATCAAAAGTGTTTTGGGGGTTTCTTTTTGTATTTTACTTTTAGAGATATGCAGTTCTAAGAGTATTTTAATCTAAATTTCTAAACCGAAGAGACTTCAGGAAAGTCTGGCGGCAGAAGCTTGATAAATCCATCCATCCATTCGCTTCTGCTTATCCTTTCCAGGGTCGCAGGGAGCTTAATAAATCTGCTCTATAATTTGACAAAAGCACACTTAAGTCGTACTGAAACTGTAAACTGTAGATTCCATCACATAAATCTTATTCACAATATTTTTCTACTCTGATATCCTGAGCGGCCCGGGAAAGAGCCAATACCTTGTGATTTCCTTTTTGGCTGCTACAATCAGAATTTTTAAAAGATATTAAAGAAATTATCAGAATTTTTTAAGAATATGGAAGAAATTTGTAAAGGTATTTTATTTACCTTGAGCTTTGTGGAACTCAAGCCGTAACGTTTTAATTTTCCAGCAGTCCCACCTTCCAGGCCTCACATAACCTCCAACGGTTGAGTGTTCTCATGTCAAATATCCCTTTTTAACTACAGAAATTTTTATCAGTGGTTTATTGTCCTGTAAGGAGTACAGAAAGGTGTATCTGAGTACTTCATACTTTAGAAAAGAAGTCTTTACTGATGGGTGCATGGGAGGGTATCTGGTGCAAAGGTATCACATTAACAGTGGCTGTGCAAGAGCTATTAAAAATTAACGAAAAATAGGACACAGAGTTTCTGTCTCACTCTGAAAGATCCTGCTGTGCTGATTTGCTGCCCAGTGTAAAATATTACTGCCACTGTCTGAAATGGATCTAATATTAACAGCTTGTTGAATTAACAGTGGGCACTTATAGTGTGGTTGCTTGCTTGCTAATGATACGTATTTAAATTGGCAAATTTTTTGAGTGGAGTTTGGTGTAAAGCATTTCATGCACACTGAGCACAAACTGGGACAGTGGATTATTTTAAACACTGCATGGTAGCAATGGCACCCTTCAGTGACAATTTTACATAAATAAGCAGTGTGTTATACTGTTATCAGATGTGGAGTCTCACTAACCACTTTAATAGTGACTTGTGTCCCAAATACTGTTTATTTGTCTTAGTTACAGATAGTGAAATAAAAATGGAAAATGATTGTTTCATAATTGTATACTCAGCTTGGTCAAGACAATAATTCGAGAACGAGAAGCGTAGGATTTTGAATTGATACCATTGGTGCATCTACTAAAGTTCTGGGGTCAGTTTGAATATCAGTGACCTTGACCTTGAGTTCAAGTTTTCTGAAAATCTTGTGAATGCTACAACTCTGTGACGAGAAGTAAGTCTCCTAGGTCTTTAAATTTGTATATAGGACTAGGAAGCTGAAGGGTTGCACTGCGGGCCATCTGTAGAGGTGTAGAGTCAACAACCTGTCTCTGAACGTGGACAAAACAAAAGAGATTGTTGACTTCAGGAGAGCACAGTGGGATCACTGCCCACTTAACATGAATGGATCCTCTGTGGAGGTCGTCAAGAGCACCAGATTTCTTGGTGTCCACCTGGCGGAGAACCTCTCCTGCTCCCTCAACACCAGCTCCATAACCAAGAAGGCCCAGCAGCGTCTCTACTTCAAGCAGAAGCTGAGGAAAGCCCATCTCCCACCATCCATTCTCACCACCTTTTACAGTGGGACTAACAAGAGCATCCTAAGTAGCTGCATCACTGTCTGGTATGGTAACTGCAGCGCATTAGATCGCAGTACTCTATAACGGATTGTGAGAGCAGCTGAGAAGATTATTGGAGTCCCTCTCCCCTCCTTATAACACCCGCTCGCTGGAGGACCCCACACAGCCTTCAAACACACTCTTCACCCTGCTGCCTTCTGGAAAGAGGTCCCAGAACATCCGGGCCCTCACTACCAAACTACGGAAAAGTTTCTTCCCACAAGCCGTCAGACCCCTGAACACTCAGTGACTGCACTGGCACACGCACACCTTCACACACGATAGTTACTTTTGCACAATACTCAGCATTTTGCACATTTCCATTGTCTTGTGTCTGTATCGTCCTGTTCTGTCTAGTTTTGCACTGTTTTGTCTTGTTTATTTTTGCAATTTATGCACACTGCACTTTATGTAGTCCTGGGTTTGTCCGTATATGTCATATATAGCACCAGGGTCTCGGAGGAACGCTGTCTCATTTCACTCTGTACAGTACCTCTGCACGTGGTTAAAATGACAATAAAAGCCACTTGACTTGACCTGTATTTTGTAGCAGTTGCTTGGAGACGAGTGCCATACAGTTCAAATGAGCATACATTCCAAAATATGCAAATTAGCCCCATACATCATAATGATGATGTTTGCTGTTCAGGGTATGAACATTCTATGCTGAAAGTTTATAAATATACAACCTCTGACTGCTTGTTTTCAGTTGAACTTTTGCAAAGCTGAGGAGATTTTGGCTGCGATCACATCAAGTCCAAAGATGTTTAAACTTCTTTTTCACAGAAAGGTAAGTTTGAAGAGACTCGCAGCACATTTCTCTGAATATTTTCTTATGGTAAATAAGCATTTTTGAAACTTTTAAGGAAGCTTCTTGGATGATTTCTGTAAAAACTGAATTTTGAATCCAAATGAAGGATATTGTATTTTCTTACCATATACTTTGTTTTATGCCATTACTGATGTTGCTTTTCTTGTTTCTAAACAGAAATCACACAAACAAAACGTGGCAGAGACGGAAAGTCCTTCTACGTCTCATCAGAGGTAAAGAAATGTGTCACTCTTTAATGCTGCTGGAGATATTTATAGCAGTGGTTTAGTTGGAGCTGTTTTATTTCCCTTTTATTGGTGTTTTGTATTTACATCTTTTACTACTTCTAGTCTTGTCTATAATTTATATTGATTCAGAGATTAGCGTTTGAAAATGTAGAGTGTAAATGTACAAAATACATGATTTTGTTCCATTACAGTTATTAATTTTTATCTGCAATCTCCAGCATGTACTCCTTGTTAAAATTTTCCACTTTGAAAAATAACATTTACACTTTTGTCCTCATCAGCATCCCGGATGCTTCTGTTGCTGAAAATGGTCAAAAGAAGAAGAGAAAATGGAGACACTTCTGCTGTTCCTCGGTTTGCTTTTACTCAAAACATATGAAATGCACTTTCTCTTTAAATTGCACTTGTTAATTTAAAGTGACTTTACTTTTTTAATAAACTTATGTTTGTTCGTCCTCTGCAGCAAACTGACAGCGATGCAGAGGCAGAGAGCAGCACTGCGAAGACACAAAAGAAGTGTCGCTGGTTTCTTTTTAAATTCTGGAAGGTATGTTTTATGGAAAGAGTCCCTGTCATCAAGCATTTACTCATCACAGTTAAATGAGAAGAATTAAGAGCAATTTAGCACATCCATGTCCTCAAATTAAGTTCAAAGATGTTTAAACGGTTTTTTTTCACAGAAAGGTAAGTTTGAAGGGACTTGCAGGATGTTTCTCTAAATATTTTTTATGGTAAATAAGCATTTTTGAATCTTTTAATGAAGCTTCATGGATGATTTCTGTAAAAACTGAATTTTGATCACAACCAAATGAAGGATTTTGTATTTCATAGGACAAACTTTAAAACTCAATTTAAAGCATGAATAAATTGTTTTTATTTTATTTAAAGATATTCCTATATATCTGCTTCATGAGCTGACAGCTCACTAAAGTGATAAATAATATGAAATAATACCAAATTTTCTAACTGGACACTTTTCATGGAGAGACTCCCTTGGTATGTTTGTTTTATGCCATTACTGATGTTGGTTTTCTTGTTTCTAAACAGAAATTACACAAACAAAACGTGGCAGAGAAGGAAATTCCTTCTACGTCTCATCAGAGGTAAAGAAATGCGCCACTCTTTAATGCTGCTGGAGATATTTATAGCAGTGGTTTAGTTGGAGCTGTTTTATTTCCCTTTTATTGGCATTTGTCTTCCACCTTGTGTATTTACATCTTTTTTACTACTTTTGGACGTCCTCCAAAATGTTTCAGCGTCAAAGCTCATGCATACATGCACATACACTGCTCAGAATCTTGACATCTTTCCTAATTTTGTGTTTGTGTTTTTACCTTTTTGGAGCAGTGTAGCACGCGGTGGGAAAAAAATAAAAAGTCAAACTGGGACTATAGACCGCTTCGGGTGAGTACACGTGGTGCACAAAGATCAAAGGTCACTTTGTCAAAGTGGAGAAAATGAATTATTTTACACTGATACTGTAAACGTTGCGCGTGTGTGTCAGGTTTCCAAACATCGGAAACACCTGCTACATGAACTCCTGCCTGCAGAGCCTCCTCAACATTGAGGAGTTCATAAGAGACATCAGGCGTCAGGGGGTTTTGTGGAGCACAGATCCAGAAGCTCAGCTCTTAAGGTGCGCTACGTCAACCTTCTACTTTCTTCAAACACCTGAAGAACAAAGAGATCTAACAGCAGAAATGTCTGTTTACCCTTCCTTTCTACAGAAGGCTTATTGATGTCAGGGACTGTCATGAGTCGACAGATTATGGCCTTAAAGATCACCACCTAAGAGCTTTTAAGAAGGCATTCAGCAATCAAGCTGCCGAATACACCGGCAGTGCACAGAAAGTGCGTCAGCTATTTGGACATTTCGTTTTTTGCTTTACCTTCTGATTTTGATGTACTGTTTTAAATCTCTCTGCTTTTCTTTCAGGACGCTCATGAATTCCTAACATTGTTCCTCAATGAGGTCAAAAGGCTCACACCTCGCCTGGAGAGGAACGCAGCTCTCCTGGGCCAAAGTTATACCTGCCCAGTAGAAGACCATCACATTTTTAAAATGGAGAACATAAGGACATGCAAGAGGTAAGCCTGTCTTTCAGAAACGCAGAGCTGGTTGCAATATTTTCATATACCTCTTTTCCACGTACCTGATCTTTACTTTAACTACGTTACTCCTGAAATGTGTAGCTGCGGTCACCACTCATCACAGCAAGAGGAATTCACCAGTTTGTCTCTTGACCTGGTTCCAGAGGGGTCTGTGATAAACATGTTAGAGACATACTTGAAGGTAAGATCACAAATTCCAATAGAGTTGTCGTATCAGCGATCTTAACACACCTTTTTTGTTAGTGTTTGTGTGTATGCGTGTGTGTGCATATGTTGAGATTTCTTTCTACCATAAAGCCTGTTTTCTCTGTGCTGTTGTTCAGGAAGAAGAAATAGAATATCGCTGTGATTGTGGAGGGACGGCCTCAGAACTGAAGTCGTCTTTTGATACACTGCCAAGGTGAGTAAGGTCACATCAGAATTGATCGACTGACCAGGTTTCCAAACTGTGGCGCATCAAATATCAGAGTTTTTCGAGACAATATTTGAGCAGTCGTTTTCTCCCATCTTCTGTTTGTGTTTGACACTCATTCTTCTTATTTTCTGCCTTGTTTGTGTTTTTTTTCTTTTCTGCCAGAGTTCTGATCTTGCATCTGAAGAGGTTTGGCTTTACACAAACCTACAAGATTCAGAAGGTGGATGACCCCGTCAGGCTGCAGAGGGACTTGGTGGTGCCATCCAATCAGGTAAAAACAGACTGCAGAACGTCTCAGGCTACGTCCACACTAGCCCGGATAGATTTGAAAACTCCGTGTCCACACTAGCGTTTTCAGTCATTTTCAAATAGTTGTGCGTCTGCATTGAAACGGCCGAAAACGCCTATGTTCCAGTCCTGCGCATGCGCAAAAGTGAGTGAGAATTACAGAATTTGAAGAAAAGCTATCCGGAGCATGTACAAACTGATATTAATCGTTTTTAGGGCTGTCAAAGTTGAGAGCAATCAAAACAACTGCTGTATAATGCACTCGGCTTATCTTTGTTTAATTGCTCACATGACTGCATCACATGACTAAAATGCGTCATCGTTTTAGAAAGTCTGCGTTTTCGAGTGTCCACACTGCGACAGGACAACTCCGTTTTGAAATGTATGCGTTTTCGAGAGCGTTTTCAAGATGCTGTGTTTTTCCTTGAGGAAAACGCCGTCTCAGTGTGGACGGGAGGTCAAAGCGGAGAGAAAACGATGTGTTTTCAAACGAAAACGCATTAGTGTGGACGTAGCCTCAGCAAATCAGCTTAATTGTGGCACTGATGTGAGACTTTATGAAACTAACACTCTTTGGATTTGTTCCTTCTCAGGGTGGTGGCTGTTATAGTATTGTCAGCATCATCAGTCATTATGGAGGCACAGAGTCAGGTAAAACAACAGACTTGTGACAAACAGAAAATGAAAACTTGCTACTTTTCAGTGAAGGACTCACACACAAAAGCTTTTGATGTTCTAAGAAGCACTAAGTCAAAATCACTGTTTGCTTGAATCAGTTGACTTCCAGAAGTTGGATTCATTTGTCTTAATGTGATTTCAGGACACTACATCTGTAGTTCTGTCCATCCTGAGGAGAGTCAGCACTCTACATCAGATCGCTGGCTCACCTATAATGACGCACAGGTGCTCCACACAACCGGATCGGCAGTTTGTGAGGAACAGCAGCACTCGGCCTACATCCTGTTTTACAAGAGAAACGTAAGAAGACACAGCATCTCATCCTGAAGTGAGAGAATTTTTAAATGTCCTGTTACCTTGTTAACCAGTTTTGTCTTCATTCTCAGTTCTGAAACAGGAAGTGGAAGGAAGGAAGGAAGTTAAGGTCATCGTCATGCTGAGAAGGAAAAGCAGTCGTCCCAGCCCACCATCGCACACTGGAGGACAAGTATAGGTAAGTATTGCCCTCAGGAGGGAGGGTCCTCCCAGAGAGCCTGGTCCTCCCAAGATTTCTTCCTCCAGGAGGGAGTTTTTTCTTGCCACCGTCGCCCCACATTCACTGGTCTCATCAGCAGGGACATTTTTAACCTCCTAAGACCTGAACTTTCATGGCATGCATTTTTAATTTCTCTGTGCCATTTGGGTTGATTGGGACCTGATGAATGTAAAAACAAAGACATCAGATTCGGACTATCTTTTTTTTGTTTCTCAAAAGAATGAGATCCACATATGAGGACATTCATTTTAAATTTCGATTGAACAGTGGCAGTGTAATGTCCTCCCTCATAAGTGGATATCAGGTTTTTGAAGAGCAAAATTTTGTATTTTGGTCTAGACAACCCAAAATGTTATGTCTACATATGTGGACACCAGGTCCTAGGAGGTTAAAACAAAATCTACTAGAGATCGTCCTTTTCTGGACCAGTGTTTGGCTTGCTCTCTGGAAACAACAAATTAGTGCTGTCAGCGTTAACGTCATTTTACCTAATGACGTTTACGCTGACAGCACTAATTTTATTGTTGTTATTAATATTATTATTCATTTATTTGTAAAATAAATTAAATTTAAAAAAACAAAGAAATGATTTAATTCTTTATTTTATTTTGTTTTATTAAAATCAAAATAACAACAAAAACAAAAATAACTAATAAAAAAATATTAAAAGTATTCAGCAGTGTTTTGTGAAATTTGTAATGAGCCTTAGTTAAGTTGATGTCACAGAA
Source organism: Aulonocara sp. 'chitande type north' Nkhata Bay (assembly GCF_057382095.1). Classification (NCBI taxonomy): domain Eukaryota; kingdom Metazoa; phylum Chordata; class Actinopteri; order Cichliformes; family Cichlidae; genus Aulonocara; species Aulonocara sp. 'chitande type north' Nkhata Bay. The sequence continues at coordinate 9,461,510 of NC_141361.1, forward strand.
GTTTCTGAATCATTTAGATTGTTCAACAAACTGATTCACTCAGGTAAAGATGGTAAGCTGGAGCAATGGTACCCTTGGAGTTCAGTTTAAGTTTTCAGACAAATATTCCCTCGATCAGTTGCAGCTTCTGCTTTTAAATAAATGATTTAGCTGCAAATGTTTAGCTGCAGGTAGCAAAGTCCAAAAGTGACAACATTTCCACTGCAGTCTCTCCAGAAATGGCTTATAAAATTTTTACCAAATTAGACATTTATCCTTGGATCATTGACAACCCTGTAGGGTGAAAATCTTTCATTGTACCTTTTATAACATTTTAACAAGTTGCTGTCTCCTGCTGCAAGTTTCCTGTTTTGGCTGAACTTCATCAGCTCAAAAAAATTCACCGTGCTGTGGTGTACTAAATGACCTCATGTACAGGACACACTGAAGGCAGGTTTGCAGTGTTTAATTAACAAAGTCAAGATCAGTTAACAACAGCTGAACTAAAGACTTTCTTTTTCTCATCGATAAAATGAGGTCCATGCCAATGCGCTCAAATGGGACCTCCATTAATGGTGAGGGGCATAAAGGTGCTTTTTGAATGACCAGCTGGTTCACCAGCTGACACCATTGGACGCACACCATCGGCGCATATCCAAACATGCAAGAAATGCAAGATGGTGGTGCGCACAGATACAGCGGCTCTCCACTTACCCAATTTCACTGTGCAAGAAACTGCACAATGACAATAAAAAGCTCTAAGTCTAAAACAGTTTCCTGGCCAGTAAAATCGGGCAATTATTCGCTCCAGAGTTTTATGCTATTCCAGGTGACCAGCCATCGACTTGTAATGAGCCAGCTAAAACAATAATTTCTCAGTGGCTCTTCTGGCACCAACAAGTGGGTGTGTTCTTCCATCGTGCAAGTGTCACGACACACTGAACATGGTCTGAACATGGATTTTCCCTCGATATTTCTTTTCCACCAGTACTATGGGGTATTTGTGAATATCCATGACTGACCCGGCCAGGTGGCCAGCTGGTCTTTGGACAGGGTCACGGCAGTTTCAAGGGTCAACAAAATCCCTTTCACTGACAGACTGAAGGAAAGCTCCTCAAAAATAGAGGGTCTTCAAGCTCCTCAGTGGCACGAAAAGGTTTCCCGGACTCAGTGTTGTATATTTTTTTCCCAAAAGATTGAAATAGTGGAGAGAAATCAGCTTCTGAAACCATCCAGAAGACAAAGTCTCCAACTGGTTTGTGGAAGTCCAGTTTCTCCAAATTAATCAGCGGGTGAAATGTCTCTTCATGGATGGTTTTGATTCTGTTGTTATTCACGAACAAAGCCCTCAAAGCAGCATATGAAAGAAAGTCCTCTTTCATTGTTGTCTCCAGCGTGTTAAAAGAGAGATCGAGCTCAGTGATGAGTTTTGAAGCGGCTGCAGGGACTTCTCAAAGGTTTTGGCTCGAACAGTCGAAGGATGTTGTTCACAGTGGTGACACTGTTGACTGGTGATTGACAAGCACTGAGATACTAGCATGACAAACACAAGAAACATCATGACTTATTCTCCTGAGTGCCTGCAAAACAAACACAAAATCAAACTCAAAGCTTTTCTCTCAGATGCTGGTGTGGCACAATCTAATGATAAAAAAGGTCATGCTAACAGCTTTTGGAGCACAGCTGCACAAAATAACAGCTTTTGGAGCACAAAATGCATTACAGGTAAACCCAGTACCCAAACATGTTAACAAGGATAAAGAAAAAATCTGAAACAAAAGCAGGTAGTGTGGTGATTTATGTTGTGAGGATGCTTTCACTCCCATCAAAGTCACCCAGTGTTGAGAACCCAAATGAGCCCAAAAACCTCAAGTGGCTGCAACCAACAGCGAACGTCAAGAAGTGGATACTTGCATGTTGAGCCAGAAACATGCAGAAAACCCAAAAGAGGCGAGATAGCACATCTTGGTCCCACTCAGGCAGTACGAACACCTGGAAAGAGGAGCCCACAGTTCAGACCCAAGGTCACTGGTAAGGACACCAGCCAGTTATAAGTCTAGTTTTAATTTTCATTTTAGTTAGTGTTATGGCCTTTCTAAGGGTGGCCAGACCATAATATAAGGGTGATCCACCCCTGTCTGACCCCAAGCAGCACATCACACAACCAGTACAATTTTGATGGTGATTTTTTTTCACAGTGATTGAATTCTAACAAAGGAAAGGAGCGAACTATAGCTTCGGGGTGGACCCCAAAACAACAAACAAAAGGGACCGTATCTAAAGGATGTACAAAACTTATTTATGAAAAGAATAAAACCAAATGACAATGTCTTATCTCCCTAACTAAGAAAAACATGAGAAAAGGGTAATCAAATAAAAAGGCAGTCCACCCCTACATGCTCCTGTATAAAGAAACAGGTAACACAAAGCCTGCCGGTTGAGGTCCATGGCGGTGTCATCTTATATGTTGTCTCCAGGTCATTAGCCAATCTGTATGGGCCGTCCCATGGATGCACCAATCACGGAAAGGCACCTGCACACTCAGATTTACATATGAGACAACATTACGACAACAGTCGTAACATTAACTAAAAATGTTTTTCACCATCTCGTTTTAACTTCTGGTTTAGCTTCAGCTAACTAAAACTAAATGGACCTTGGAAATAATCACATCTTAATAGAGTGAACCATAGACTGTATAAAAGATAGGACCATTGCAACTTTACTGCAGCACTTCACCCTTTCACATAGTCCCAGCTCTTCTCTGTCATGTTTTATGGTGCTGCAAATGTCTTCAGTTGGTGAAAGGTTGGGCTGCTGGTGTCTTGTTGTGCTTGCTATGCATCCCTGACTCGTTTCTTCTTTCTGCATCAAGTAAGGAATGTAGTGAAAGTTCCCAAGAGGTTAAAAGCACCACTGAAAAAATGCCATCAGACCTGAGTTGGGACACTTGGATTATGGAGCTTCTGGACCAAGAGAGTGGATGGGAGCATGTGTTTAACAAGTAAGAGTATAACGTCCCCCAAAATGTCCCTAACTAAGAAAAACATGAGAAAAGGGTAATCAAATAAAAAGGCAGTCCACCCCTACATGCTCCTGTATAAAGAAACAGGTAACACAAAGCCTGCAGGTTGAGGTCCATGGCGGTGTCATCTTATATGTTGTCTCCAGGTCAAGGAGACAACCTTAACCTTAACAACCTTTCGCGTGCCACAGCTGGTTGCCGACCCCTGGACTAGACTATTTAACAATATGTTACAGATTTATGTTACAAAGAAGAAACGCCACAGAGGAGGTTTGTGGATGTAGTGAAGGAGGACATGCAGAGGGTTGGTGTGACAGACGATGCAAACAATTGCCCATTCCCACAAAGCTATGGTAAAAGCTAGCGTGAGATTGGGCTGGGTTCATTGTACTGCTGTATATGACTAGGTATTTATTTGGGAAAGGAAAAAATGAACTGAAAACAGTTACTTTCTTATGAAATGAACAAAAATAAAACCCAATGTTGTAACAATTACTGCATGGTATATAAATTAAGATTTTCAAAATAAAACACCAGGCCTCCTAAGTCCTAACTCTGGTTTCACTCATAAAACCTTATACCTTTAAAGTGGAATGGCTTTCACCTTTGAAATGCCCCAGGGTACAACTAAAACAGTTATTGTCAACTTAAACCACATTTGTACTAGTGGGCCCCCACATAGACACACATTTACTTGTCCATATTAAACCTGAAGCATAGGCCCTTTCTCTTGTTTGTACTTGTGTTCTCGTGTACTCGTGATACGTCATCAGTCGGAGACCAAGTACTGTTCCAATTCAAAGTATGCATCAAGCCGAGAACGCGAAAAAGTCCCGGATGTGTTCTCGCTCCGCCTGTTTTATCGATAAATGAACGTTTTCTTTAAATTATTTGAATATATATGAGTGCCTGTGTATAAATACACAAACAATACACATATGCTTTCAATTGTGTAATTTAAGTGATCTAGGTAGCTCTGTTTTGGAAGTTCAGTTAACGCTAGAAATGTGTTTTGGAGTTTCTACGTCCTTTAGAATTTGTACGTGCTTTTTGGAGTTTGTACGGGCTTTATCTCTAGGGGCCACTGTATATATTTATATATAAACATACATAAATAAAACCACTTTTTTTTTTTTTTACATTAGTAATTCCTTTTGTGCATAATTTTATATTGTTGTTAATAATAAATTAATTAAAGCAACAAAACAACCTGAAGAGCCGAAAGAGCCGTCTCTTTTTAGTGAGCCGAGCTGAAAGAGCCGGTTCTCTAAAAAGAGCCGGAATTCCCATCACTAATTCTTAGGACTTAGCTTCTGTGTCAGGTCCCACAGGTTCACCTGAACCTTTACCACTTGTCCCGCCCCAAAGCAGAAAAGAGTGTTTTGGACTGGCTTGTTAGTCTAGCAACCAAAGACAATACAGAGTTGAGATGACTGACATTAGATTGGTAAACAAATAAGGTGAACCTATAAAACAGTCATAAATTCAATTATGTTTAATTCTTGAGTTTAATAAACAGATAATGTCTGTTAGCAGTTAATCTGTCATTACAGTTAAATGCTGAAGCAGGAATACATTTGTTTAACACTCACAAATGTAGGACTTAGTCATTTCTACTTTAATTTCTCCATTTTCTACCTATTAAAGGATGACAAAATCGCATTTGGAGTCTGCTGTAGTTGATAGTGGTGCAAATACTTTCACAACCACAAGTCAAAGGTTTTTACACTTAATTTGTCTTGTTTTTCAATACATCAGTATTTTAAAATACATTGTTATTTATCATAAAAAAGAGCAGCATTGATGAGTAATGTGCTAGTTTTCTGTGGTGCCATTTTCATCCTTGTACTACTGTGGTAGTGAAATATACTTTAGAAATGTGCTATAATAATGCAGTTCTTTAACTTGGAGTTGGTCTTGTATGGTTTAACCTTTTTTTCCTGTGTGTTCGCATTTGTATTGTAACATTTATTCTGTAGCGATATCTCCCAGGTGGCGTCTTTGGTCTCCTTCCTTGCTGTTTTCTGGTAGTGACCTCACCCAGATAGCTGTAGGATGGTCACTCACAAGCTGAACACAAATATTTCTTTTAATCTTTGCTGCCATTGTATTAAACTTGATTTATGAATTTATGTATTCAGTCAACACAAATTCCAAGCAGGTAAAAAGCTTTGGAGCTCAGCAGCAGTCAGAAGAGCTTGATGAGGTGAGGAAGAAGTTACTGCCTCTGTCAGTGCGCCCCAGGGTGGCTGTGGCTACAGTGTAGCTTGCCATCACCAGTGTGTGAATGTGTGTGTGAATGGGCGAATGACTGGATGTATAAAGCGCTTTGGGGTCCTTGGGGACTAGAAAAGCGCTATACAAATACAGGCCATTTACTGTTGTCCTGGAGTAACTGTAACCCACATAATTCCCTGAGGAATTATTAAAGTATTCTGATATTAAAATCAAACATGAAATGCATTCAAAGACAGAACAGAAAATATTCACAAGCAAATAAAATAATATATTCAATAGTTGTTTTTTGTTTTATCTTTCAAATCCTGTTTATAAATTGGCTTTAGCCTGTGCAGCATCACAACTCAGGTGAGTTCTAAAGAACTCCTCTATCTTCTTCCACAGGTGGATCTCTGCTGCTGCGTGGGCCCTGGGCTCCCCTCCCCACACCACTGAGAAGCTAAGCATCCCATGGAAAGCAGAGGAACAGAAGGGTCCATAGGGTGGCTCCAGCAAATGTCCAGCTCCAGGATAAAAAATAGTCTCAAAGTTCTCCTTCCCACGACGCTTCAGTCTCTCCACCATCTGGTCCATGTAGGCCTTGCTGTCCCAGTTGAGGTCATCCTCTGCAGCCACAAAGAGAAACTGGCTCTTGGCTCGTTCAATGGGGACGAGGCTTCCTTTGTTCTTCTCTTCCAGGGGATCTTCAGTAGCATACTTGATAAGGTTTGCTCCAGACTTGGTGGTAATCACCTTGCTGAAGTCAAACATTAAGGGTGAGAGGATCTGCTGTTTCTTGTAGTAGAGGGGAGTGCCCACACTGGCACTGGTGCCATTGATCCAAACTAAGGCCTCCACACCGGGCACGAATGCAGCAAGAGAGAGCGCGATATCTGTTCCCTTTGATCTTGATATTATGCCGACTCCTTTACTGCCCGCCTGTGAAATAACACACAGAGCTCAGAAACCGGCAATTCCAAAGTATTAAAAGTTGTGACCTGCTGGGCATTTAAACTGGAACAGTTTAAAGAAAAAAATGGGTGTTCTGGCACATAACTCGTAACTACACATAACTAGGACTCCCTAAAGCAGTGTCTCACTTTTTGCCAAGCAATTCTTCAAACCTGACTGATTTTTAACCAGTTCACTGCATTTCACAGACTACGCATGCAATCATTCCCCCCCCTCCCAAAAAAAACAAAAACATTTGCTTCACATTCGGTCTGAACACACAGTTACATGGGTTCTTGTAAAGTTACGCTGCTAGCTTAAGTGTCACCCACTGGACCCACCTTGGGGTGGTGGCGTAAGAAATCCACGGCTTCTTTAAAGGGGTCCAGATGTATCTCTTTCATATTTTGTCTGTCACTGAACACAGCAATCGTGAGGACCAGAAACCCTTTGTTGGCCAGCAAACAGGCTCTTTTCTCAGACATGAAGGTGCCCAGATCCAGCACAGCAGGGAACGGACCTTCTCCTAGAACACAGACAACAAAAGTTTCATGTAAGTAGGTTATAATCATGCATAATGTGAAACTTTAACCTAAAGCCCTACAATAAAAGATCCATATTCAACACTTCATCTATGTTTTCCAGTTTAAATATGAATTAAAATGTTTTTCACTCATGTATCGTGATTTTTGGTGTAAGTTTCATCATATAGTTTCATTACAGCCCAATTAGTGCTGTATTTTATGATCTCAGAGGTGTTAAACACATTTTTTTTATATTTAAGGATACTTTTAAATAACTTCCCAAAGTAGTACAATAAGTACTTCTACAAAGGATACAGCTGTGCAAATATGATTACAGCTAATATGACAAGCCACCCCCTCCTCTGTCCTCCAGATGCATTTTAGGAACTGAGACATCTTTTAAGACATCTGTTATTAATCTCTGTCTCTCTTCCACAACATGTCTTCTATCCTGTCTTCCTTCTCTCACCCCAGATGGCCCCGCCCCTCCCTGAGCCTGGTTCTGCGGGAGGTTTCTTCCTGTTAAAAGGCAGTTTTTCCTTCCCACTGTCGCCAAAGTTCTTGCTCATAGGGGGTCATTTGATTGTTGGGTTATTCTTTGTATGTATTATTGTAGGGTCTGCCTTACAATATAAATACTTTGAGGCGACTGTTGTTGTGATTTGGCGCTATATAAATAAAATTGAATTGAAATTGAATCAAGAAAAGTGATGTACCCTTTGCAGAAAATATACCTTCGCCACCTGTTAAAAAAAAAAAGGGGGCCCACTGTAATGATAGTGAATACTTCTAAGTGGAAAACCACATACAGTACCTGGGGGTGTAAACAAGACTCCTCGTATGTTCCCCTCTTTGACTGGGTCCCGACTGACCCCGTCTCCCATCAAAAACCTCTCGTTTGTCTCTTCTGCCAGTATCCTGCCATCCGCCTCCTGCTCATGCACAGAAAACTTCACCACGTGAGGGTTCAGAGCTTTGTTCTTGAAGAAGTACTTGTGCAAAGTGTCTGCCTTCAGTGACTGCAGCAGACCCATGGGCTGCACTCCAACGTAGCTCCCGTTGAGTGAGGGGTCTCGGTTCAGGTCGACCTCTCCGCCATCATCTGCCCTGTAAGTGGCTGAAGAGCCGAACACCACTTCTCTCTCGTCGGTCGATGTGGCTCTGATTGTGACTACCTGCCTTGACCGCAGCCCGGCCACTTTCAGCTGAACGGGCTCATCAAACAGACACCTGGTGCTCGGCAGCAGCCTCAGCCTGACTTGGGAGGACATCTTTTCTGAAAGATCAAAGACTGAACTCCATGAATGTTCAATATTTGGACAAATGGGTCATTGCAAGGAAAATAAAAAAGAAACATTCTTGGAATGCTTCCCACTCGACACCATCAGAATCAGATCTTCTTTTTTTTTAACTTCAATATATTTGAGGACGCAATGCTACATACTATGTAGATTACTGGAGTTACAGACCAGAAAGTATACAGTGTTAGGTCAAAATGTGGCACTTTTTAATGTCCCAGCATTTTTTAAATCTCACAACTTTTTAACCACATGAAATTTTAAAGGCTGAAAATTACATTTCAGCTTTGTTACAAACAGCAACCTATTTCATTTTAATTCAGCTGTCTACTGGGATATATCAAAATTTTCAGTAGTAAAACTTCATAAATTTAATGCCAATGATGCAGAGAAAAAGAAACAAGCAATAATACACTGGGTATTTTTCCTGCTCTGATCAGTCACTGGAGAAAACTCTCACAGGTGCATTTTGATGACCTTTCACATAGTTACTGGATGTGAAAGGTCATTTTTTTCCCTACATTCTAGTGTCCAAAGTAATTTTCTAAAGCAGGGATTCCCAAAGTGTGGGCTGGGGCCCTCTGGTGGGCTGTAAAGATACTGCAGGTGGACCACAGTATTAACAGAAATTCGGTTTGGAATTACTCGGAAGTATGTGTAGTTACATGTTCATACAAGTTAATTTACTTATATAAAAAGTGAATTCGAACTGGTAGTACGAGGTGGTTAGTTTGTGATATTATTCATTACTGTGACCTTAATTTTCTGCTCATGTATTTAAATTTGTATCCCTGTGGCAGGCGGGGTCACACACTGGCCTTAACATTATGCATATGATTGGGTAACAATAGCAAATTATAGCCCGAGTTGTTTATGTTTGTTTTGTTTTCAAGGAAACATATACATTTCTTTTGTATTTTAATTAGAGGGAGGATTTCAGATTGGGTGGGCCCCGCTAGGTTTTCTTTTTTTAAATGGGCTGCAGCACTCTCGACTTTGGGAGTGGCTGTTCTAAAGCATCGTTTTCTCACTGATGGCAGTTTGTTCTTGGATCCTGATGATGTCAAAGAGTGCGGATATCCTTAATATGTTGTGGTGGAAGATTCTGTCTGTTTTAATTTGATATGGCTGAATGGAAGGCTCCATAGCATCACGTCTTTATATAATCCTCTATTACAAGATATACTCGACTGTACAGATTGTTTTGTCTGATTGTATTCTGTAATCACGGCGGGTATATACCTTGTTTCTATAAATGATTCTGTGTTTGCTATTATTATTTTCTGTTGTTGCGCTCTGCGTTGTTCTTTGACCTCTTTGCAAATGCAAATTAAAATCTCTTCTAAATTCTGATGCTCAATTTAAACTCAGCAGGCCACTGGATGGCTAAATAGATGTCTGTATTAACAATCAGTTAAACAGGTGTTGAACCTACGCCCAGTGCTCCGACATGCCCTTGGATCATGTCCATGCAACAACCAATCTCCTCTCAATTAATTCACACAGGCGGACAGATCCAAGTTTTTTTAGGCTAAAGGTCGTTTAAATATTTTTGCGCTTCTACCCTAGGTTTTGTGGTAGTGCGTCTTCTTCGTTGGTGATTATTGTTAAACAGAAAAGAAACAACCTTCCATAAATGTATTTTTGAATTTACTATTAGATTGTATCGTGCATTTTAATACTGAAACAAACAAGAAACAAACAGAGGGAAGCGCAATTTCCCATATAATGCCATCATAGTCGACTTTCTTCAGCAAGATGATAGTCAAAGTAAATTTACAGTCTAGTGAAATTATGCTTGTAGTAAACGTCAAAATTCACCAAAGGAAAAAGACTACCAAAAAAATTTAGGGTAGAAGCGCAAAGAAATTTAAGCGCGGTGTAACGCAAACGCAGTAAAACTAAAACAGTAAAGTTACTTGCTCCCTTTGGAAAAAAAAAAATCGCACTTTTAATTAGTTTACCGGTAAGTCTGAAACTATACTGGAGAATCTGGGTAAATCTTCCAGAAAATAAACTATACTTTAAATAGTGCTAAACTTCTGCAGAGATCTCCACGCCAGCTCTGACGAAGGTATTCGCTGTGCAAAAGAAGAAGCGTATTTTATATACACTTTCAAAACATCTGAGCACAGACGCATAACTGGGAGTGGCCTGCATGTCTTCAGATTTTCTTCTCTGTCTTAAAAACAAAACTTACCGAGGCGGATGGATTCAATTACTGTTTTACTAAATCGGGTTAATCTAAAGCACGTTGTTCGCTCTCTCAGACTCCAGACCCCTTCCCGATCAATGCGCGTCATGACGAAGTCTGCGCAGACTCTGTTCTGTTCAGCTCTCTGCTGGAATATATTTTGGTAAATAAGCACCAATGTTACTGAGTGACTGCAGTAGTAAAACTGTTGAATCCAGCTAATGTAATGCTAAATGGTGTCCGGCAGAGGGCGCTGAAACCGTCTAACAGGCTGACACGGGCTAAGCAGGTGCGTTAGGGTAAGCAAACGTCCAGGTGTGGGATAGTACAGATTTTTTACACCCATGTCCGGATATTGAGATAATACCCCACATTTTAATTGTCTTTAGTTTACACTATTCAGCACAACACACAAATCTCAAAGTAAACCTTAGAAAAAACATCTATAAGTTCTCCCCACTGCAATTAAAAGTTGATACACAGAATAGAAAAAGAAATTTGAAATGATAGTTAATCCACAGAGACTTCGGACACTGGGCACCTAATTTTTTTTCATTTTCTTTAATCAGCAGAAGATTTTTCAGCTGTCCTGATAGGATCAGTTAGATTTTTCACAAAATAAACTTGCATTCAACTTACAGTTTCTGAAAAAAAGGCCTTTCTATGCTTGTCTCATTATTTGCAGTGCTTAATATCATCTAAAGATTCAGAGAGGCTCAAGCAGCACATGCAGTGATTTCAATGATTGATTCTGTCATGAAAATCACTGCGCTCAGGAGCACTTGCAGGCCTTTCACCTTTCAGGTTGAAAAGACTTATTGCACCATCAAACAAAAAATACACAAAAACTACACTGTCCCAACAATATTCCTCCCCCAGAAGCACAGCAACGGGTCTGTTCCCAAACATTTAACAGTAGTTTCCAAAAGAAGTGGGGATGCTACACTGGCCCAAGTGTTCTGAGACATGTTGCTGCCAGGAAATTTAAACTGACATTTTTTCCCCCTCAAAGTTCAAACACTTGATGTTTTTTGTGCTGTGCTGTGAAAAAAATATAGAATCATTGCATTCAGTTCCTATTTATATTCTACTCTGCATCACAGCGTCTTTGGAATTAGGAAAACATTTTATGATAATTTTTTTATTTTAATCTTCAAGTTAGATCAAAAGAAGAGGGCAGAGTCCAGTAGTTCATTACAACCACCAGAAAAAAAATTGTGAAAAAAAAGTGAAAAAGGAAAAACTGAGTTATGTAAAAATACTTGGAACAGTTGCTATAATTTCCCCCTTCACTCTTTCCTGATAGCATAATAGAATCTGTATTTTGGAGATATGATGCAATGAAATGAAAGTGTATGCAGCAAGGACACAAATGACTCCACTTCTGAGTTGAGCATTATTGTGATTTAATTCACTATGTCTTATATCACAAAGAAAGTCTTTAAAAATGCAGACTAGAATTTCTGTATATAAACTGTACACAAAAAGCAAGGCACTATACAATCAGATTCTTCAAGCTGCTGTTTCTCTCCTAATGAAACTCTCAGGTGCCCAATAAACCAGGGTCACTTCAGCAGTTTTGAGCAATATGAGTTACCTATGAGGCCTGGCAGCATCCAGACAGTGTGGACAGAAGAAGTGACGACTTTCCTTACAACATCTGACACGACAGGACTCGTTTTTACATAGATACAAAGTCACAGGCGCACCTACACACAGTTTTACGCAAATTAACGTTGCACACAAACATTATATACAGTCGCACACATACACAACCACAGCATGGCACTCTGACAACAAGCGTCCAAGTCTTTTTCTTTGACGAGTCCATAAGCGGTGATTTTAGTGCTATGACACACATAAAAGCCATGTATGCAACAAAGCCAGGTGTCTTTTTTTTTTTAACCTGCTTGTTATACCGCTTGAATTTCATTTTGTTAAGTAACGACAAAGTTGAGAAGTAAAACATCACTATAAGCGAGGCGAGTGCATCTCCAGTCTCATTCTCCTCGTATCAGATCAAAAGCAGGTTCATCTCTCTGCGGCTTCTTCTCGCATCTCCCTCTTGACTGTCCTCTCTTGTACCTCTTCACGTACCAACTCCTATTAAAAACACGATTAAAACAGTCCTTTGGCCTTCTTTAAGTTCACTTGCTTCCACCCTGGCAGACGTTCATATTCCTCTCTCTTCACCTCCAAAGCTTTCTGGGGTCAGAAAAAGAGACAAACGTTTCAGAAGAGAACACAGGCAGTGTGATAGGATCATCACTGAATGCCAAGCACAGCCTCAGAGAGGAGAGATGGCAATTTAACTCTAACTAATAATGGTTCAACATGATCAATATTGTTGTTCGGTGACAAAATTCAGCCTTTGTTTTATACTAACACACCCTGAATGTGTTAAGTTTTGTTAGCAGGTGCATTTGATGAAACACTGACTGTCAAAGCACCAAAAAATATAATTTGATAAAAGTCTAAGACAGGAAACATTTAAATGTCTCTCTTATCATGTTTAGTTTCAGTCTTCTTGTGTAGGTATGCCTTTTTCCTACTTCCTGTTTTACTCTGAAGGTTAGTTTATTCACATGATCATTGATTTTGCTTCCTAATTCTATCCTTTGTGCCTATCTGCCCAACCCTAATTAGATCAAGCTGTTTTAAGCATCCACAGCTTCATGTTTGCATAAAAGCTTCTTCAGATGTCTGATGTGCCCTACGTCGGTCTCTGTGGATGCAAATCCTTTCTCCTTCCTTGTTATTCAGCCTCACATCCCACTTCTTCTTTGCAAACCTCTTCCTTGGAATACTCTTCTCTGTTTCCTGTATCCTTGTTCTCTTTCCTGTGTCCAGATGATAGACCAAACACCTTTTTGGCTGGCTATCTATCTATCTTCACCTTTGCAATGAAAATTCAGGAGATCAGCGTCTTTAGAAGTGCTCAAATCACCTGATCAATCATGTTTGATTGAGTGAAGCTCCAGCGCCATATCTGCAGGATGTTGTCCTTTGCACTTTGCACTGGATCATTTCATGGATAAACAGATGAGTAGGTGCTTAGTGATTATACATTTTTTGGTACTTTCACAGTGAGATGTTTCAGAGCGCACAATTTTCAGAAAAGTTCAGTTTAATATAAATAGGAAAACAATATTTTTAAATATTTTCTTGTACAATCACATCTGCTAATTCACTGATTCTCTAACATGACGTGATATCTTGTGCCCTGTGGGGAAACAAATCAACTCCATCCAGTGTTGGTGTTTTTTCATGCCTCCATGTTGTGCTCCACAGACAGATAGTGAGTCAGACTGCAGTGCAGATAACAGTGAATCACTAAAGAGCATTTATTTGCACTGAGAGGAAAGGTAGAAGTTGTGTGCGTGCGTGCAAAGAGAAAAGCTGCAGGAGCAGAGAAGTGTGGAAGGAGTGCGGCATGGTCGGAGAGATAAACTGCAGCTGCGCAGATAAAACCTGTCAATTATCACAAGAGCATAAACACATCATTTCAAAGTCTAAACCCGCTCCCACCAAGGAAAACATCAAGAGATAAGCGACCTCTTAACGCACTAGGATGTAACTAATTATTATTAATTATAACATTACATAAAATCCATAATTTCCTGATGGTTTTTTTCTATACAATATTAGTAAATAGTGACAAATAATCCTGATGCGATTCTGAGCAATACTGGGTGTTTACAGGTACAGAGAATATATATTTAAGGCTTTTAATACTTTTTACTACTTTATATACAATTTGAGACCAAACATACAATGAAAATATACGTCTATCCAGGCTGAGTTTAAGAACGCCTGCTAGATGTGTTTATTAATATTAAAATAACATGAAAATCTCACGTTTTTTCTAAAATGAAATCTCATTCTCCTCCGTCTGAAGCAAACTAAATGCAGAGTTTAGATTTCTTTCCAGCCACTAGCTTCAACATCGATGACTAACCATCCTTGTCAAGCTATTGACAGGTCATCGTCATCATCATCTTTAGGGTTTTACTGCTGTAAAAATGGCACCTCACTTGGTCTAAGAATTTTGTATTTTTAAGATGTGCAGGTATGAGTTAAAGGTAGCCTACAGTGGATTTACCATTATGGGCACACCCTGAATGAACATGAAAAGTTTAGCCTATCTATAAATCCCGTCCTACATAAGATCATTTAGGAAAAAGAAAATAATGTAATAATTTTTAAGTCCTGTATGTAGGATATTTAAGGGGTTGTAAACTATGAATGTTTTATGTCATTTATAATAAGAAGGACTTTAGAAGCACATTAGAGTTATAGCTTTAACTCTGAGGTATTAACTGAAGTGTATAAAAGTACACACTTACAGCACATACCAATCAAATCCTGAATTCTCTGACTGATTCAAGTGGTCAGTTGTAACTTTTCATCTTTTCTCCCAGCAGAGATGGAAGCTAATTTTGGATCATGTGTCATTTTGTATTTGTTGTCTCCTGTGTGAAGGAGTTGAAGTGCCAAGTCCTTTGTGATTGCAGCTTTTATAAAGTACTGTCTAACAGCGTAAGGGTGTTTCTGGATGATCTTTTCAGACATAATCGTGCAGCCAAGCACAACCTTTCCTCCTCGACCAGCACCACACTCAAGAGACAGGAGTGATTTTTTTTAAACACAGCGCTGACGTGCTCGAGAGAAGGACGGGTCATCAGTGCGGATGAGTCACACGAGCATCTCTTCTTACCTGAATCCACCTACAAACTGGTCTGTAAAGTGAGAGTTAGATGGTGTTAGATGGATTTTAATGACTGAGGGTTAGTTACTGTGTACAGTTCTGGTTTTCCACCATTTATACTTGTTGATGTACCTGCTACATATCTGCTCAAATCACTGATGTGAATCACTGAGGTTATTTTTGCTTGTGCCAATAAAAAAAAAAAGAAAGAGAAAATATGCACCAGATAAAATTGGCTGAGATCTATTTCAGAATTGTCTGTTTGTGCATCTTTGCAGCACTTCCAGTGTTGCTGCTGTTTTCTCTTTGCTTTCTGGAAGCTTCATTCTGTAAGTATATCTGCATGTATGCTTCTCAAAATGATGGAAGAGGACAAAGACGAAAAAGAGGCAAAACTGGAGATTAGCAGGTCATTTTGCTGGTGTGGCTCCTTTCAATTGTCTGTCTGTGGCCTCACATTCAGGCTTTTTGCACTGAAAGTCCCCTCTCAGAGGCCTCAGGACTTTACACCTGAACTGTGCACTGCCACTCTCATCCTGGGGACGATCCTCCTGTTTAGCCTCCAGGTTACAGACCGAAACTCAAAACTTGTAAGACAGGACAGATTGACAAAGAAGTTGTCTGCTGTCTATGTAAGTCTGAGGCTGATGGTGAAATTGCAAATGCACACTTGTAAACGGCCAGGGAACTTCCAGGGAACAAACCAAACAGATACAGTTTTTGCTTTTTATAGGTACAGTCAGGCAACATTTTCCTGTTTGCCACAGTGTTAAAATGTCATCAGCTATATTTTCTTTCTCATCAATAAAAGATAACTAAGTGAAAATGTCACTTCAGAAAAAATGCCTCACTGTGTCAAAAAGCTGCTACTATAGATATTACACTTCTACTTTAATTAGGTCACAGGTAAGTCATGTGACTAATTTGATTTCAACTGAGCTGTCATTGTTATCAGATTTAAAAGTTATAAAAAAAAAATCTGGTAAAAGGAAAGAAACATGCTGATTTTTTTGTGTGACTAAAACGCTGCCAACAAAAACTTCAAAGCAAAAGTAAAATAGTTTTTCTTCACTTTACTGACCTCAAAGTCCTGGTCAGACAGGTAGAGCTCCAGGCAGAGTGGGTCAACTCCCTCTGGCAGCGGCCGGGCCTGCAGCTGAGCCAGAGGGAAGGTGTTCTGACAGAGCCGGGCCAACACGTCCTCCACCAGGATGATCTGGTTACACACCTCCGCCTCCTGCAGCCACAACAGAGCATGCACAGGCTCCTTTGTAGTAATTGTGAGAAACCGCTTTGTATCAGTGAGGAAGGAAAAATATAGCATAATCTAAATGTTAATCACATTTTCCACTTTGGATGAGGGCATATAAAAAAGGAGGTGCAGGAAGAAAGGAAGTTTTATTAAATTTTTTATTTCTTTTTATTTGGGACGGAAAAAGATGTTTTAAAAGAAGGATGAAGGGAGTCACAATAGCTTGTTTCGGACATGAAACTGACCTGAGGGGGTGCAAGGCTGAGTATAAACTAAATATGAATTACTTTGAACATGAATATGGAAAGCTATTGCAGTGACGTCCAAGAGAAAAAGTATAGGATAACAATATGTCTTGCTCACTTTCTCTGTAATCTCAGCCACGTCCTCTCTGTGCTCCCAGCTGGGAAACATGTTGGTGAAGGTGAGCGGCTCCAGGCCAGCGTGGATCAGGTATGACTTCTGAGGCTTCTTCTCATTCCTCTCTGCAGGAGAAAATCAGCACAAGGTTCTCATTAAATCACACATTAACCTTTTCCTAATGTTTTTCTTTTCTGCTTTTAAAGTTTCTGGATGTTTGCCTCACGTTTGCAGTACTGCAGCACAGTCTCCATCGCGCACTTCCTGTCTGCATCCCAGCGGATATGAGCAGAGCCAGTCCTCTCGCTGTCCTGAGGCCACCAGCCCTGCCACAGGTAAACCTCATGGAAGTTATCCACCAGGAACAAAGCTGTGCCAGAGACATAAGATACAGTAAGAAATATGCGGTGTAATCTGCATAGTTCTGGATTTGTAGTTACGCATCTACATTTTAAAGTGTTCCCCCCCCCCCCCAAATGATCCTTTAAGTCTATGCGAGCATCAGTGTGAGGATAAAAAAGACAATGAGATTTGAAAGTGTGTCTTTCATTTTGCAAAAAATCAGTTCCTAAATAACATCTCTTCATCTTGTTTTTGCAAGGATGTGAGAAAGAGATGATGGGATGAAGCTATTTTTATATCCTCACTCTCTCTGGCACCATCTTGGACAGATACAACTGATCTCATTCTAAAACACTGACGTGTTCTAAAGGTTCAGGTTGTAGAAATGTACATAGGTGTATATTTTACTCAAATGACACAAGATTAAACTAAATGAAAAGAAAAACAACCTTTGAGCTGAGATGATGAATATGAATACTCTTGCACATTAGAGCTCCCACAGTACAGTTTATGCATGTATTTTGTCCACAAATAATTCAACATAATTAAAATAAAACTGTTTTCATAACAGCTCAGCTGCTCATTTTATTCCCCAGCAGTCAATAAAAACATTGGTCTTCATTCACAAACAGTGTGTTCTCACAAATCTGTTCTTAACTGTGCAGATGAACAAATGACGCACAAACCCTGAATCGTCCAAAAAATGAACAGTAATGAATTGTGGAAATGAATAAAGAATTACATAAATGCACATACATCAGACAGATATGCTTCACCACTTTTTCTACCTCTAGGAAGGTTCCCTATATCCAATCACTGGATACTTTATTAGGTATACTCAGCTAGTAGTGGGTTAAACAAGACGCTGAAAACATTCAGAGATTTTGGTCCATATTGATAATGACAGCATCACACAGTTGCTATAGATTTTAAATGAGGTGGATGGCATGTCTATCTAAAACACTCCTGTTTCCTCACTCGAAGCTTATGGAGCAAGGATGGATGGAAGCCTTAACTAGAAGAATATAAATCCCCACCCGCCAAACGTTTGTGTTTCAGTCTCACCAGGTTGAGGTGCATTGTACAGATCTTCCTGCAGGAAAGGCAGCGAGCTGACCAGGTCTGGAGCTCTGGACGGGTGGAAAAACTCATTTGCTACAAAATCTCCAGATGTGCTGCTCAGCTGGAAGAGCCGTGGGGTGAAATTGAATTTTCCTGGATCTGACAAACAACAAGATACATCATCCTTCTTCGGATGATGACCAGTGTAGGTGTGGAGAGCTTTAGACTACACCTCATGATTTAATATTTTGTTAAACATTGGAAAAAAAAATCAAACCTGTTATTTCTGATTTCATTTATATATTTTTGATAAACAATTGTTGTTATTGTTAATTCCTAAAAAAATAAAAATACTGCAGTTTGTGAAATACTCTAAAATCTTATATTGTAGAGTAAAGAGCATTAGGTCTTTACATTAAAACAGTCATTCCCAAATTCAAGAATCCTGTGACCTCTTTAAAAACCAAAAATTCCCATGAAGTCCACCCAATCTTAAATCTTCAATTCAAAACACAAGAGAAAGTGATGTATTTCTTTGAATGTTTTAATACTAAAAAAACAAGAAACACAAGCTGTTGACTATGAACTGCTAATGCTACCCAGTCATATGCATAGTCACACTGAGCTCATGTGTTATGACTAATGTGTAACCCACCTGGCACTGGGACACAAAATTCAATGCATAAGCATAAAATTTAGGTCAGAGTAATATTTGCAATAACACAAACTAACTGTCTTTTATTACCAGTTTTGATTCACTTTTTATATAAACGAATATAAATATGTAACTGTACATACTTGTGAGCAATTTCAAACTGAGTTTCTGTTATTACTGTGGACCACCTGCAACACCGGGCCCACAATTTGGGAATCACTGCCCTAGAGTAAAAATCACATTGAGGCTTGAGTTGGTTATAAATAAAATAAAATTGAACTAAATTGTTATTAAGCCATCATAAGGGCTTTTAAAAAGGTTAAAATTTGACCTACAGATAATATATTCATGCACTTTATTGTGCAATGTACAAGAATGCAAAAGAGCAATTTTACTGTGTGGTAGTATAAGCAAGTATGCTGTATGAATTTTATTGTATGTATTGAATTCATAATGTGAGCTAAAAAAGATATTTTTAACTTTACTAGAAATGATATCAGTTATAATTACAGTTACTGCTGCAGCAGTGTGGCAATGGTAGTATAAGTGATGCTAGGAAACAACAATGGTGTTATAACAATGCATTGTTAAGCAAATTTCAGACAAGCTGAGTCTATGGTGTCAACACATAAAAACGCTGTTTCCTGTACCTTGAAGCATGCAGTCATAGGCTTTCCTGTCTTTTCTCCCCAGAGCCTCCCAGAAGCCTGGAGGCTCCACCCCCTCATCACACTCATGGATGGTCACTTTGCTGCTGCTGTGGAGACCTGCTTCCAGAGGACATCTGAAAGCAGCAAAGAGAGAAATGATATTCAATTCTCAGATGAGAGTGTAAAATGAGGAAACACTGTCTTTATAAACACTCACTGCTCCTTTATCTTAAGAGCGGCCGTGTTTCCAACACTGCGGGTGTGCAGCTGCGTTTTGCAGCCGTGCCACAGGTAGATGATGGCCTTGTTGATGTTGAGCAGGATCATGGAGGCTCTAGAGCGAAGGCTGCTGCAGTGACAAGCCACCTCCAGCAGGTGGCCCTCCACCGGCACTTCACCACGCACACAGTAAAGACGCCACTCACCTGATTAGAGCAGGTAAGCGTGAGTGACAGGAAGTTTTTATCCTTAATCAGCAATCCAGCATAAATCATATTATAACAACAACAATTTATTTTCTTTATTTAATACCAATATTAAATAATAACAAATAATATAATATAATAACAATATATAAAGGTAAATAGAATAAAAAACAGAAAAGTCCAAATATTTACTCTGAGTGTTCTCCTCCTCCTCCTCCCTTTTGCCTGCATGGACGATCATTCCTCCATTGAAGCACTGCAGGAAACATGCCGGCTCCTTTCCTTGCTGCACCTGCATCTGTAACACACAGTGGTCAAATTACTCTGTTAAAGTCAAGATTACAAATGTATGCACTGTCCATCTTTCTGTACATGTGTACATGTGCGCGTTATAAAGAGAACATTGTACAAAACTTTCATTCTTAGCCATCTTAATGCCGTCGTAATCTCCTGTGATGAACGATTCAATGGAAGCGGGCTAGTGTGTTACTTCAGTAGCATTTCATAACATCAGCCTTCACCGCAGAGCTGATAATATGTTTTTAAACACTGACTGCCTTGTCTCTTGTACCTGTGCCCCTCTCTCCTCATCCAGCTCCACCGTCATCAGTGCTGAGGTCCCCTTCTCGCTGACAGTGGAGTGTCGCCCCTGCCAGAAGAAGTAGCAGCATTTCTCCTTCCCGGGCCCACTGCTCCTTGCCTCTGGGTTCTGCCTGCGACCAACTAGGGCCAAAATACAGAAACAGACAACAAAAGGATCAATAAACCACTCTAAAACTACTCTTTTCACTACACAACAAAAAACGTTTACGTCTTTTTGAGTGAGGTGGTGTTGTAATGAATTATCAGAGCTCACCTACCTGTTTGTGTGCCATAAAGCACACAAATGCAAAATGTCAAGTAGATCATTTTTACCATGTCAGAATATGACTAGAGACCAACCTGAGGTGCTGACCATGTACTTCCACTTGACCACATATGCGTCCCCCTCGTGGAACTGGCCTATGCTCTGGCGTGGCAGACGGCTGTAATCAAACTCCAGGATGTGCCAAACGTCCACAGAAACTGTGACGATCTCCTGAGTCCTCATGGAGTCCTCTGATTCCACTCGACCGTGGCCACGCCCGACATTCACCCCATCCAAAATCATGGAAACTGATGACTGCAGGACAGGCAGCATTAGGGTGGCATCGTAAGGCCGGCACTCTCGCCTTGGAGCCTCCTGGGAGAAAGATTGCAGATAGGATTAGAATCAAATGAAATGTTAAGATGTGATAGTGAAAACTGAGCCAACAGGCAAAATAAGGCACTTTGACACACTAATGCTTCATACAGCATCTAACCAAAGGCATATCCGCTCTAATTCCTGGTCCCAGTGTGTAATAAACTGTTCCTGACAAAATGAACTAAGCCTGACTGAGACAGCCCAACAAATAAACAGATGGGGAGATAAAGTCGATATATCAGGCTTCTCTGATGTGGATAATCTGTGGAATAAAGCTATTTATCCTCATACAACAAGAGCCTGATTTGCACCTTCTGCTCAGGTACAAGCTCGCAGCCTTCCTTTGGCGTTGGGGACTTTACTTCAGTCCAATCCACGAACTTCTCCTTGAATAAGATTGTCTCATTGTGCTCTGTCAGCCTGCCGAATATTGCCCAGTCAGGACGGCCCTGGCCCTTCCTGTGGAGAAGAGCGTGGTTAAAAAAAAAAAGAGTAAAAGGACGTTAAACTTCATGAAACCAAAAGCCTTTTAAAAACTAAGAAATAAAGTTGATCATTTTAAAACACTATGCATTTTTGGTGTTCGATTGAGGCCAGAAGTAAAAATGTGAAGCAGGCATGTATATTCTCACCTGGGTATGAGTTTGTTGCAGCCTCCGGGGTCCAGAGGGTTCACGTCACAGCACGTGTAGTCAAACGTCCCGTTCCACAGGTGTTTAGCCAGCTGGAAGGCCACCTTCCTTTGGGCCAGAGTCACCTCTTTACCGTGCCACACATACACCTCACTGCCAAAATCAAACACCAAAACCTGCAGCACAGAAAGCACAACAACCACAGACACCCAGTTAGCACTGCTTCAAACTTAATAAAGCCCTTTTAAGTTACATATGGAGAAAATCATCTATATTATATGCAATAACACATGTAGTGTTGTTATATAAATCCCAGAAATAAGAAGTAAAATACAAAAAACTCAAAAAACAATCACTGCAAACATGTTTTAACCTCTGTGTTCTGTGGTGAGCTATATATAACTCACCACAGTAAATTTTACTAAAGCTTAAAGTTTGCATTTTGAGGAGCACGACTGCTTTGACTGACAGTCACTGAACTGGATTTCTCATATGAATTTGCAGCTTTATTCCCTTTTTTAAGCATTTTAATGGAAAAATCTAACAGATTATATGGTCTGCTGTTTGCTATAGACCAAGAACATCAAACTTATTTTATATCGAGGGCCTTATACAGCCCACTTTGAACTTAACCAGACCAGTGAAACTCTTCTTTCTGTCAATGTAAAAATGTTTAACTACACATTTAATCCCTGAGATCTGTTAATATGAGAAATGCAATTTCAACAGTATTACTCGATTGTTCTATGTGATAAAGAAATGCTGTCGTATTAAATGTATGTCAACAAAATAAATAAATTAATATGTAAAATTATGGGAAAGGTTCTGGTAGCTTATTGACCAGATTATCCTGTAATTATAATGCAGAAAAATTTGTAAATTCATAGAATGATTTGTTTAACTGTGGACCTAGTCTAAAAAAAACAAAAAGAAGAAGAAATTTTTCTAGTATAAAAAAACCCCTTTTCTGCAATTTAATTGTTTATTTTTTACATAATTACTCTGGCGCAGTATGAATAGATGTGGTGGAGGTATTTATCAGTAGAATAATATGTTAACTATGCTGAAAATACAATTAAAAGTCTAATAAAATGATTGTCTCCTTCACATTTCCCAAAGTTGCCCAGTGAGCTGGATTAGAGTCTTTGACATTATGTTTGACACTCTTGCAAGAGACAATCCAAGAAGTGTGTGCATCACTTTAGTGACTGAAACTCTTGCCCCTTTGTATGTTACTTAGTGCAAATTTGCAGGTGTCTGTGCAATATACAGTGGATACATGCAGCTTGCCAACTAAGTGTAAGCTGATAGCTTGACGGTCTCCAAAAATAGTCCTTTCTAGCTCCAGAAAGTTAGCATAGGTTCAGTCCCTGTAAATTCAGGACAGTGAATCTCCAGCTTCTTTTTATTTTGCATCTCATATAAAGTTTGCATCAGAAATTCTTTCTCTGATCCACCACCACCACCTTCTAGACTCCAGAGAGTCCATTCATTATCTTTGACCTTCATCTACAGGTCTGCTTCTTATTTTTTTAGAAGAAACTTTGATTTCTTCCATGTAATATTTCTCTTCTGTAATACAGTGGTTTGCATTCTCGTGTGGCACATGTGACAGAAATGCTGAAAAGTGTCCCATTCACATGCAAACCAAAAATAAAGCTAAACTACACCAGTGATGAAATCCTATTTCCTCTCCGTTCATGAAATCTTTCCAAGTTCAGAAAGCGGAAACGTGAAATTCTGCTGAAAATTTAAAAGCAGCTATCAAAATTATAATGAGGCTTTTATAGATCACCTCCTTGGATGTCAGGAGGGAGCTGCGTGGGACCTTCCCCCACTCATCATCATCAGGAACCAGCTTATCATCCTGCAGTCTGAAAATACAGTTGGTTTCCACGATGGCATTCTCAAACTGCTCGTCCTCCTCTGCTGGACCCGCCGCTACAATTAAACATAGTAACCGAAAATGTTAAGATATTATCAACGCAAGTGTGTGCAGTGGTTCAAACGCACAGACAAAAGCTTATGTCTTACACTGATATGCCATCTGTCCACCGAGGACTGACCAGAACTCCTGAGTATCTGGACTCTGTGGGTTCACCCCTTCTTCGATGGTCTGCACCTGGTTCCCCCTGCAGCCCATGTCCTTATTTGTCTGGATGAACGTGGCCAAATCGTTTGCCTGCATTCACAAAAGAAAAAGAATCATCTTATCAGCTATTAAATATGATAGATTTCAGTTTCATGGGCTAGATTCTGTTTTAATCTGCATGCATAGACGTAAACATGGAGGCCAATGAAGTGTAAGCAGATGACAAAGAGGAAACTTTTTAATCCTGTGTGTGGATGTGGAATCTGAGCCTGGAGCGGTGTGGATGTTACATGAATGGTTTCCCTGAGAGAGTTTTCCAAACTTTTAGGATGTGGAGGCTCACTTAACCACTACTGTCAGCATCTCTTAACTTAACAAGGCTCTAGTAGAGAGACACAACGCTCAGCTCGCTCATCTCCCCGAGACAGAGTTGAGTTATCTTGGTGACGACTGGAGTGGTGTAAATTTTGGGTTACTGTTCAAACTAAGGTCAAATTAAGTGAAGAAAATCAGACCTGTATCTAACTTAGTAACACATACAGAAGCTGTGTCAATGATGATAAAAAAAAAGACTAGACATGTGATTTGCTGTTTAAACTGACAAGAATAAAGTAGATCTGAGTCGCATATAAAGAAAAATAAAGAGTAAATGTAGCCATATCCTCACCATGATGTTGATGTAGACAACAAATAAATTTAGCTTCTTAATTAATCCATTAATACCCCTCAGAAGTAAGAGGTGAAACTTCATAAGAATGTCAAATATTAAAGTCAACAACAAAAAAAGTCATACTAAAGAGATTTGGCCGACTGTTTCTTGGCTCTTCATGCATAAAATCACAATAAAGTGTGTAAAGATCACAGAGAAGGAAAACAAATGTTTATTAAAAACTGTCTAGACAGACGTCCTTTGGGAAAATGGAGAGGCTGAAAACGTGTTTGATGAGGAGCACAGATGGGCATATGTGCCAGTTGGTGTGTGCGCAGAGAATGAAAGTTAAATAATCAATGAATCTTTTTTTTTCAAACACCAGTATGGCTACTGTAGCTCTGACCACACCAGACAGAGTGGTAACACTCACCTTCGCCTTCTCAATAACGTTTGAGAACTCTCCCATCCAAACAAAGCAGTGCTCTGGAGTGACCAACAGGAAACAATCCCCGCTGTTCAGAGACGACGCTCTGGGCTCCACTAGTCTGGTCTGAACATGACGACGACCTGCAAGAAATATGAAGCCACTTTAATTCATTTTCTCCGTAGATTTATCATAGATGTTCTGCTTGAGGCAAAACTTGTGTAGCGCCTTTGAGTATTTTACAAGGACAGATGGAAACGACAATTTGTGTGACCCTTGTTTTCTTATTGGTGGATTATCACAGGAGCAAAAGCCTGACTACACGTTGAGATGACCAAATCAACATATGAAAAACAGACTTATTATTCACAGATAGCTGTTGATGTATCATCATTAAAATGCAGATTACAGCCTTTAAAAAAGATTCTGTTTTGTATACAGCAATTTCCCCTTTTGTTTGTTGCTGTACATACAAAACTCAATATTTTATAATAATAGTATTATTTATTTATTATTCGGGGCATGACCACTTTTGACTTTCTTGAGGCTACCAACCTAGGCGCCTACAGCAAGATGTCTGCTTCACCTCAATCACTTCATGTTTAAATCACTGAACTGAATACTGTGAAACATTAAAATTAGGGGTGTGGTTGCCACAGCAGGTGGTGGTGCTGACACAGCTGAGAGCGATCTGCTAATTTAACCCTCTCAGTGCCTTTTGAAGCCTTATTAATACCATTACATTCAATTGCTGAAATTGCAGAGTTTTCAAGGAAAGTCTAGGATTTATTAGCAGATCCCATGTTTGTGACACGCAGGTACACAGTTTATGGATGCAGTTTATGATGCAACAATATGACTTTCATATAGAACACTAACTGCAGTATGAACCTAAACATTAACAGCCAGTTTCTGAAAACTAAAGGTAGTTTTGGCTGCTCATTTTTCCCCAAGGAGAGGGCTTCCCATATTTGATATGGCACAGCTGTTACACCAGATTCGTCTCTCCCATTTATTCAGATTTGGGATCAGCACAAGGCTGGGTTTGTGTCTCCTCCTGATCTTAAACTAGGTAAAGCAAATGTGTTAACCCCTACCCCACGGTGCCACTAGACCTAGTTTTAGACTAAATGAAGAATGAATGAAGCTCTCATTTAAAAGGTTCTAGTCCAAGATTATGTTTATTTCATGTCTGGGAGCTGGAAATGACACAGCATTAAACAATGGTAGACAGGTTAAGACAAACACACAATATAAGCGAGTTTTCACCTTTGATCTGCATCAGCATGATGTTCTTGTACGGCACAGCGCTGTTGTTAGACATCTGCTCTGAGATGTTGACGCTGCGCAGACTCACATTGCTGAAGTTTTCTTTACTGGCCAGACCTGCCAGAGCAGCCTCGGAGTATTCTGAGGTTTTATTCACTGAAATGAGAAAATACACACTTTATAAAAACAATAAAGGCCTACTGGAATAAAAATTAATAAATAACTAACATAACTGCTTCATTAAACATTAAAGTAATAAAATCCCTGCAGAAAAAAACGTCTGTATAAATGGGTCACGCTAATTTGCAGAGGTTAAAAATCGATGTAGTTTTGTTGGCTCCAAACAACAATAATGTTTCCAATTTTGCTGTTGTTGCTTTTTTTATTACACACCCCTCTGTTATTGTTTAAATAACAGAGGGGCTCTATTAAGTCTTCTGTTCTACAAACTCCTAAACACAGAGTAATGTTCTTACTCGTCTTCTCGGATTTCATTCTCTTGCTTTCCAACTGTGCCACGTTAAGTCTCTGCTCTGTGTACTCATGTCGGATGTCCTCTCGAGCTGCCAGCATCTTCAGAGGGTTTTTAGATGACTGAACGTTTCTAGAAGGACGAACTGAGCGCTTGTGCTGCACCATGGCTGAAGTCAGCCTAGTCAGGAAGAAAAAATGAGTATGAGTACAATGGAAAATAATTACCAAGAGGCCGATGATGTATAATTAGAAGCTTTTTTTTCTTACTTGGGAGCCTGGGAGCCAAATATGCTGTCAAAATCCTCGCTGATGTCAATCCTGGTGGGCATGCGTGGAAATTCAGCGACACGCCTGTAAAACTTGGAGAAGATCTCATCATCCAGCTTCATCACTTCCTTCACGGCCTTCTCAGTCACTGTTATAGTGGTTTCCTGCAAACCTGCCACTGAAAAAAAAACAGTTTAAAATAATAAGGATGCAATCTATACAGATTCTTTGAAGGTAACACTGCAGAGTGTTGATATTTTTGGGGGATTGGCACTAAAAATGCTTTTAAAATGAAATATATTCCTAAGCTGAGGTCAAAGTCACTGCGGATGTACTTACCTTTGCTATTCAAGCGCCCCAAGAAGCTTTCCAACTTGTCAAGCTTCTTATCTGACTCCATGTCCGGCCTCGCCTCAATTTCTGGAAGACATAATTCAAGTTTTAAAACAACAGCTGTGATAAGATTGAGGTGCTCTCATTACGTTCGTTTCTATCCCTGTATTTTTCTGGACTGCTTTTACATTATTCACAGTTCAAAATGATCCTTATTTATCATATACTGGGCCTTGGCATAGTCTCTTAGTTCTTCCTCTGTTTTCAAGCTGTTTTAGTGTCTCTCCCTTTAAGCCAACGCTCTTCTGCTATTTGCATACAAAAATTGTGAACAGTAGGTAGGTGAGGCTGTTGTGTTCACAGGATTACCTGCTCTCACTGATATTCTGGATAAATAGCAAACCTAGAATAGTCTAAAGTTTCTGTCTCATACTTGTACATAAACTGGCCTACGTATTTGAAACTTTGGCCATATTCAATATGAGGATCCACCAAGTTATTTTAAAGTTATAGTTGACAGAAAATAAAGGAAAACATATCAGGACCCCTTAAAATTTTCTTAAAGTAATTAAATTAAACACACAAGTTCATCCAGCTTTTTTGTGTTTTGTGCCGTTATTACTGTTTTAAGTTATTAGCTGATATTTTTTTATGAACTTTAGGAATTATTTTTAAATCCATCAGCTTCTGTAAACTGCAAACTAGTTTTTTAAAAGCTCTGACAGCGATTTCTCTGGGGTGACAGTGATGACTTGCAAATCTATCTCACCCTCTTGTGGTTTGTTGACAGCTGGCATGCTGCTCTTCAGCTTGGTGGAGACAGGCGACAGTATTGGGCTGATAACGGAGGAGGAGGCTGCCAGGCCTGCAGACACATAGACACAAATTTAGAGCAAGCGATGTAACTACTACATGAACCTGCTCACAATCAGGTCTTTGAATTTTTCTTTAATGCCTGTGAAAAAAATTTTTGGCATCAGAAGCCAAGTGCATCTCTACATTTCAACAGCCAGTGTCACCAACTAAGTCAATGCAGATTTGTAAATAGCACTAGAGTCCAAATACATCCATTTTTTTGGGTGCATACTGTTGCTTCAAAGTCTTTTTCTATAGCATTTTTAAACACCACCCCAGTCACCCACCTTTCTTGACCATACGTGCAGCCACTGTGTACTGGGTGGAGTCATTAGCTGCTCCTTTGCCCTTTGCCTTCCAAGCATCCTCCCGAGTTGAAATCATCTGCTTCCTCTCCTCAATGGTCATCTGGGCTTCAATTTCCTCCCCCGTCTTCTGCACAGACATGTCAAATTATCAGATTATGAATGATTATTAGGTTAAAGTGTCAAGCCCTGCATGAAA
This sequence comes from Aulonocara sp. 'chitande type north' Nkhata Bay, assembly GCF_057382095.1. Lineage (NCBI taxonomy): Eukaryota > Metazoa > Chordata > Actinopteri > Cichliformes > Cichlidae > Aulonocara > Aulonocara sp. 'chitande type north' Nkhata Bay. The sequence continues at coordinate 9,489,879 of NC_141361.1, forward strand.
AGCAATCATCTCTACACAATGAAGCTAACTGTTAGTCTTCAATTCAATATATTTCCAGCCATGTAGGACTTGTTTTTAATAAGATTAAAACATAAAACAAATACATGGAAGAACTGCATCACCTCTGTAGCTCCAATTCACTGCTTTGTTCCCAAAGGCGCAATTATTCATGTAGTAACAGTATCAAACCAAGCAGTTATAAAAAGATTGGATGCATTCGAACATGCTGGGTGCATTGCTATATATAGTCTACTGTATTCCTCAGTGGAAGTGATGGCTGTACACTCGTGTTGGCGTAACCAAATCAATTTCAATAACGCAGAAAGTGCTCAACACATGAGTAGCTGCAGACCAAGCAAGAACGATAAGACTCCAGTACATGCTGCCTGTTTGAGCATGCTAGGCGCATGACCTTACCTGACTATGATGGTCAATATACTGACACTTTTGGCCAAGGGAGATAGGAGGAGAAAAGGTAGAGGAGAAGACAGGCTCCTGAGGATGTAGTAGTGGGTGGAAAATCGAAAGACAGGAAAGGAAACGAGGGAAAAACGATGAACACAGAGGATGACAAACGATGGATGCAAAGGAAAGAAGACCAAAGCCAGAAATCGGGACTGCAGTTTGACTATTAAACAGTAAACATGACGCTAATTTAATTTTACCTTTAAAACATGCCGGTTTTAAATATTCATTATTCATTTAAGAAATGACAAAAGTCTTTCAAAAGAATTAAGGAAGTTTCACTGTCTCTAAATAAAACACTCCAAAATAAAGAATGCACTTACTTTTGTTAAAGGTTGCTGAATACATTTATGTTTACTGTTAGTAACAAGGCAACAAATTGCAAAAGCCGCTTCGCCCAGGAGAAAATTACATTACCTGTGCAATGAAAACGTAAAGCTTAAAGGAACCCCGTCTCTTTCAATCTCGTGGGTCTTAACATGTTGCCTGTTCACACTGTCAAACATGTGCGGTATATTTTTACTGGTTAAAAGTTGAAAATATTTAACACATATTTTGATCTGCAATGTAAACTGGTTGCACTCCATATTAGAAGCATCATAAAATGTTAAAGTGCTGCTTTTGGTTGCAATTTCCAGTAAAAAGGAAACATGTAGAATTAGTTTTCAAAGCCTTCCTGTTGCTAGGAAGAGGAGAAAGACGGAGGAAAGTGCTTGTGCGCAAAGACAAAGCATTTGATGCATTTAGTCAACTAAAAGATCTGCTGATCATAAAACCAAACACTGTGTCTACATTTTTCTCGCACAAGGAGTCTAACTGGCCTCTGATAACGACCAAAAATAGATGCTGTCTTGCTGCTGCTGGATTTGTACTGCAGCACTTTCTTTTGTTTTTCTAAGGTTTTTAATGTGCGTAACAGTGGTTTCTTTATTGTTAAATGTTGTTATACTTGTTTGACAGTTGCCACAAGACACAAATAGAATTTCCAAAAGGGCAACAAACATTAAATACAAATTATTGCTAATGGAATCGATCGAGAAAATCAGAATATATAAAACTGCCGTCTTCTAGATCGGCAAAGAGGAGCTATGCTGCACAAACACAGATATTTCCGTATTCTCTTCGTATCGCCTCTGTGAACATCATCATTGTGATATACAGTTTGACTAACGCCCATTATGTTTTCTTCTTTGCTTTCCTTGTTAAACTATTTTCAGGTTTAAATAAAAAAGGTTGTAAAAAAGGTTGAATATCAAACATGTCCATGTCATAGAAGGAAACAAAAATTGCAACCAAACACTACAATCTTAACAACAATGGTGGCTACGAGTTGCGGGAATTATTTTTAAATTTTACAACAAAATACAAAACTATAAAAGACATTCACAGTGTATTTTATTTCAAACTCAAAAAATATAATAAGCCACATATCTTCATACCATGGTTCGTTAAATATAATATATTGGCATTTAAAGCAGTTTCTTAGCCAACCTGTGGAGATGTGACTTGTGCAAAGTGAACTCGTGATTGCTCATCAAATGCTATAGTATTTCTGAGCATGAGCACTTTACTTAAGAAGTGCTTAATTAAAATATTTAGAGCCCCAATGAGTTTATATAATCTAGTATTAAGACCATGTGTTAAATGTTAAATATTAGATGTTGTTAGAACATCGACAGACCAGCAGATTCAGGAAAAGCAAAAAGCAGCCTCGCACAACATCCAAACAAAACTGTGACAGGAAAACAGAGATCCCACGCCAAGCTAATAACCAACAGGTCTTACCCACAGCTGTTCAGACACAGACAGAGAGGAGTCCTGAACAACCACCCCTTCCTCCTGAGGGGTTAAACACAGGGGAAGTACACGTCAGAGTGAGGGGGGGCTACTGCTATTGTTGCTAATGGGTTTTAGGGGCGAGATCGCCTTAAGGATTAGCATCCAGCGTTTAGGCAGGCGGTTTCAACTCACAGAATACTAATTTTGAGTGTACGAGCTGCAGGAAAGGAGTCCTTTAAAGTGCCCTAGTCCCAAATCCCAAAATTAGAACTTCTTTGAGCTTATAAATGTCTTTCTAGCTGCTGTTTAAGCCAACAGAGATGCATAAATACTTATAAGAGATTCCCAAAATAACTCTTTCTGTCAGATAAGCTTTCAAGTATTACTTCTCGAGGTTTAAGTCAAACTTAGCCTGAAGCTTCCCCGATTGTGTTAAAATTCATTTGTAATAGCCCAGACTGCTAATTCTACAAGCAGAACGAGGCGTATGATTTAGTGTTTGCTGTCTGAGGGCTGGATGCCACGCTGGTCGGACACCACTGCGCTCAAACAACAGATGGGCTAAAGGGAATGAAATGAAAAGGAGCACTTAACTGAAAGAGAGGGGGGGCAGAAGCTGGCATGGTAACGATGAAGGATGGGGAGGGAAATGAGGCACTGGTGTTTACTATGTTTAACAAAAACTGTTAGAGCAAAGGCTCTGTAAAAATATACCTGAAGCTAAATGAAAAGCGGATATAACACTTTTCTGAAACAGGGGATTAAATTTATTCCTATTATTTGGTTTCATTTATATTGGTCATGTCATGACATTTTCTGCAAACATTTAAGACAAATGTTGTTTTAAACCACAATCTGTTGGAACTCAAGCGAGAAACCTGTGCCCACTTTACTTAAATCTCCAGGAAATGTAATCCGTGGAGAATGACCTGCCAGTCATATTTGAGCACACACAGTTTTATTCACAGCGATGTAGAAACCACAAACATTTATGCGAGGAGACAGGTTTTAGTGCAGTTTCTCTACATACAGTGCGCAAGAACCAGCCCAGTGTATCTGGGAAGCACGACAAAACTGCAAGTCAGCCGCACAGTTAGTTAATGGGTCTGACTTAATCAAATAAATTAATAAATATAATCACAAAAGTGTTAACTGCATAAATGATAATTTATTTTAATGCTGGATACTGGAAAGAGAGATTTAATTTTCACTATAATTTTTTTTTTTTTAAAGCTACATTTTGTTTGGTACTTTCTTCTTTAGCTTAGGTTTAAATTTGCCAAATCAAATATGACTCACTCTAAATGTGACCACAGTGAGGCTTCACAGTTGTTATACTGTATACACAGTAAAGACTAACCTTCTTCTGGCTGGTCTGATCTGTTTCCCATGGCTGAGCTGGCTGCTCAGTGGATGCCACTTTAACCACTTCCTGTTTCTTATTGATCCTGTTCCTCCAGTCCTCCTCACCACTCTTCTTCAGCAGTGCCACTCTGACATAAGACAAGAGATAATCTTTTAACAGGCAAAAATTAGGCTTTTAATTAATATCCTATACTTATTTTTAAAAAAAATCTGTGTTCTGTCATTGGACAGTGCCTTGTAAAATTCTTAGGGCCAAAGTCCAGAAGCCAATGGGTAACCTCCACGTTTACGATGGCTAAATCCATATATGTGTACAAAATGACAATATAAAAATACATGGAAATAAAAATATTGAGATAATGGTGCTTTTCAAATTTATATATAAATATGTTTTACATATTTGTGCTTTTAGTTCAAATCATAGGAAAGAAATCCTTTCAAGGGAGAAAATCCAGACCAGAGACCTTTTGCTGCAAACACAACTATCACAGTTTTTCTCGATTGCTTAAAAACTATAACCAATCTTGTGAACCCAAATTTCAAATTTTAATGCCACTTTCCAAGAAGCACACCCATTTCCCTGAACTATAAACACGATGCCCCTGCTTTACCACATGAGTCAGATGTGGTGAACTGTAAAACTACACACAAATCCCTACATTTGTCAGTGCTTACACCATGTGGTCACTTAGAAAGCACTAGCAGTCAATTAACTCACATCAGCACAGCTTTAGCTCAAATAGCACATAGTTAACGAAGTGGAAACACTATGAGTCAAAATGTATCACACACCAATCAGAAACTTTAATGGATAAACAAAAGGGCCCAAGTCAGCTCATTCAGGTTTGAAACAATGGATCCAAAGACATGCAAAGGAAGAGGTCCAGGAGCAGTAGGAGAAGGTGGTCTAGGACACCAGGGAGGAGGAGGTGGAGAAGGTGGAGGAACATAATTGGTTATTGGGCTATTGTAAATGTCCCTGATAAGCGTGGAAGGAATGTCACTATGTGCGCAGCTATCAGCCAACGAGGGGTACTCCACCGCCATCTGATTCTAGGACCCTATAACACTATGCTTCTCCTTGCTTTTCTTGATGGTCTGAGACAACATATGTTTCAGCGGGACTGCAGGTAACCAGCACAGCCAGAGCAGCCTCACTACGTTGTTGTTTGGGATAACGTCAGCTTCCATCACGCTGCTATGGTTCATGACTGGTTTACCAATAACCCAAGGTTTTCTAACATCTTTCTGCCTGCATACTCTCCCTTTCTAAACCTGATAGAGGAGGTATTTTCGGCAAGGCAGTGGAAGGTGTACAACACCTTATGTCCTCCTCCAGGCCATGAAAGACGCCTGCCTAGACATATCAGTAGATGCATGCCAGGGGTGGATCAGGCATGCAAGAGGATTTTACCCCCGCTGCCTAGCTAGGGCCAATATAGCTTGTTATGTCAATGAGATTCTCTGGCCTGACTCAAACCAAAGACAGGATGCTGAGGTTGAATAATGTTTTTGGTGTGTATTGTACTGTATGGTACAGGAATAAAAATGTCCCACTGTATGTACATTGGTTGCGTCTTTTGTGTTCATCATGTGAAAAGGTTTTTGAGGGGAAGAACCACAAGCAACATAACTTGCCAGTTTTGGGAATACTGTTTTACATTTATTGCACCAATGTGTACGACTATGTTGTCGTGCATGTGTTTTTGAGGCCGTGTGTGTGATGTCTGTAGTCAAAGTTTGGTTTTTCAGCAAGAGCAAATGGTTTTGAGTATAGAGCTTCATTTTGACCTGACAATACGATGTTTGGGAAATTGGGTGAGAAGTTATGGATTTGTGTTTACTGTTTTGAAAATACAAGGCATAGTTTCAAGAAATGTGTTTAAGCAATCGAGAAAAACTGTAACAAAGGCCTCCAAAGACTGCATGAGGAGCCCTGATAACGAATGGCTGAGGGGTAAAGGAAAGTATGTCATAATCTCCTCTCCTTGTCTGGACAGGGCAGAAATGAGGGCATTAGGAGGAATGTGCAAACTCTCAGGGGACTCTAACAGTCCACTCAGCTCTCTGCCAGCTGTGAAACACAGTGATGCTAATAATGAATCTCTCCCACCTCCATGGATGTGAAAGAGTTAAACAAACCTATATACGGCAGTGAAGGACACACAGTCTTATCAGGTGCAACACTACAATGTTAGCAAGCTTTGGCTTTTTTGACTCAGCCAGCAGAAAAGAATCAAAATCTGATCTTTGCTGGCATTTAATTTTACACCTTGTAAAGAGCCGAACTCTGATTGGATCCAGAACTTGTGAATCCACTTTGTAGCCTAGCCAGTGTTGCTAGGCTACAAGCTTTAAAGAATTATTTTCTTTGTGAATTTTCATTCACCTAAAGGATCCCAGTCACGGTCATGCGTGCCATTGTTTGTATTCCATGTTTGGCAGCAAAGCCTTTGAAGGTATTTATATTCAGAAAAAAATTAGTTTCAGGTCTTTTGGTTACACTGCACTTATTTAATTTATGTGAAAAAATGGTTTTGTATGGTTACTGAACCAATTTCACTAGACATAATGAGGCATAACAACAAACACGGCAGCAATAGACTTCGCATTTTATACCAGATATTGTTTCTCAAACCTGAGCATGTTTTTTATCTCCAAAACAGCTGCCCAAATAAGCGCTCTGAGGGATTACCACCATAGAGTTTTGTCGTTATGAGGAGCAGCACCTTCCAGAGACCACAAATCGTAATTTTGGAATTGAGTACTAATTTGCTTTTGGGTGTTGTTTTGGACATTTTAATCATATCCTCTACATCTTTTTTCCCCCTCTGCTTTTACATCTACAACAAATAAATAAATCTATAAGTAAATCTGCACTAGATGAAACCTTCAGCTGTCACTCACCTCTCCTTTATGGACATCTGTTTGCTGGACATGCCGTCAGACAGCTGGTCTCCGGACTCTGTGGGGGACAGCAGGTCCCCAGAATGATCACTGTGTCTGCCCAAGTCCTCGATGTGTTCCAGGGGCAGGGACTGGAACTTGATGAGCGCCTGGGGCAAGGACTGAGGTTTGGGGGGGGTCTGAGGAGGCACCTGGGGTTTGAGCTGAGGCTGCGGTGCTGTCTGCTGGTAAGGCTTAGGGAGAGGTTGGACGAATCCCTGAGGTTTGGGCTGGGTTTGTGGCGAGTGATTGAAAGGCTTGGGATATGTTGGTGGGGCCTGGGAGTACGGCTGGGGCTCGATGTATGACGGAGGTTTGGGTTGGTTTGGAGGAGACTGCTGTGTGAAAGGTTTAGGGAGGGTCTGGGGAGGCTGAATGACGGTCTTCTGCTGCTGTTGGCTGCTTGAAACGTGAGACACAGTCCTGGATGACACTTTAGCTATCAGTGGCCTCAGTGACGCGTGATGATCCGGCACATCTGGGAGAAAAATAGAATGCAATAGTGTATATTAACTAGGGATGGGTATCGTTTAGGTTTTATCCAATACCGGTGCCAAATCGGTACTTTTGAAACGGTGCCGGTGCTTAAACGGTGCTCGAACCGGTGCTTAAAGAACGGAGAACACAAAATTGGTCCAAAAACCTCTCATGTTCAGCTGGTTTTTTTTGTAAAAAGATAACAATGTTAGCCTTTTCTGCAGCTATGTGGCATATATGGCATCACTCTTGGCTGGAAGCAGTGCTTAATCAATGGAAACAACACAAACTTTGTCCAAAAACCTCTCATGTTCAGCTGTTTTTTTTTGTAAAAAGATAACAATGTGTGCCTTTTCTGCAACTATGTGGCATATATGGCATCACTCTTGGCTGGAAGCAGTGCTTAAACAATGGAAAAAACACAAACTTTGTCCAAAACCTCTCATGTTTAGCTGTTTCCCACTTTTTCTTTGGTCATTTTAGCCTTTTTGGCCAGGGTGAAGGGAGCATCTGCCATCAAACAAGAGGACAGCCGCATGTAGCTATGATGGTGTTTGCTAGTTCACCTTACATGCATTAATGTAATAACGTGGTTAGCGTACGCAACGTAAATTACACACGAACAACATGAAGCTACTCATGCAGAGAAGAACGGCTGCTACTGCTGCCATCATCATCCTCATCATTTCTGCTACACTGGCAGAGCTAGGGGCCAGGACTGTATTCTTCGGGTTTTTGGGGGATGTTGCTCCGGGTCCGATAACTGGCAACCCACCCGACGTGCACGGTGTGAGGTCTCGCAGCAAGCTATCAAATACGGCGCATTTCTGGGCTTTAAAAAAAACGCTATGCGTCGCCAGCTGTTTAATCGGATTCTTGGTGTTACCTCCTTTGACAGTATCACAGTATCAGCTTAAAGCACTTGTTGCAGGCTGCTGAGTTTGCATATTTTGCTATGAAGTACAGCCAGAATTTTGACCGCTTCGCCTTGGGCATTTTTAATCTGTGGCTCTGCTCTAACAGAACGTACGTACCTGGCCCCGCCTACTATCCTCGGAAACGTAAAATGATTGGCTAAAAGTGTATCACAGCTCAGGAAAAAAAAGCACCGAAATAAAGCACCGAAATGTGCGCTGCTTTTCGGTCTGGTTACTACCGTTTATGTCAGAACCGGTGCCATCATGGCACCGGACACCGGTACCCATCCCTAATATTAACTGATCAAAATTACAGATATTTACATAAAAGATTATGTGCCACAGGCCTTCCATCAAAACCTGTTGAAAAAATATTAAAAAGATAACTTTTCCAGATGTGAAAATATGGAAAATATGTCCCACTGTGATTACACTTGTTTAAAATCTGAGAGGATATGATACCTCTGGAAATTCCTCAGATGAGCTTGCTGTGAGATGACACTGTTTACCACTTCATCCCTGTCCGTGCAAACAATTTTTGGTTTTACAATAAATGGCATGCAAATTTTTTTATACTTTATATATACAATGGTTACCATTTAGAAGTTTTTAGTAACTCTTTTCAACAGAAAATTGCTGAGTGGGAGTGAACATGGATCTGTTTGGGAACTGGGTAAAATTCAAATCTTTTCAACAGCCTGAAATACAACATTACACCTTTCATCTTTTCAGACTTCTACGTTCTCAGATTTCTTTTTCCAACCAAAGGCAAGAATTAAAGCATTTCTATGTTCAACTTTTATATACAGTCTATATCTTGAACTAAGACTTTTCAAACTACATCTGGTTCAGCAGTATTTTCAATAGTCCCACCTTAATTGGTGTTAATGTGGTGAAACAGTGTAGATGTTAGCAGTGTTTTGAAGTAAAAACATATTAGCATGGATGCAGGAGCCCTAAAAGGTAAAACTAAATTAAACTAACAGAAAAGTCAAAGTCAACTTTTAAAACACACTGTGTGGGTGTAGCATTAGTTTAAAGGCTCTTTAAAATCTACCTTTCACTTTTTGTTTGTTGGCTGATGAATTTAGGGAAGCTCCATCTGATATTTTAGCGCTGGGTTTATTGGAAATGACCACATTGTTCTTTTCACTGAACTGATTATAATTTTGTTTGTCTCTTATAAATTTGAATATATCAAAACGTTCCTGAAGCATTTTTTTGAAAGAACCCTTTTTTGCAAACAATCACAGTGTAAATACTCCGATAATTATCTGGAAATGGATTCATGTGTTACTAAACACGAAGATGAGGTTACCATATATCTGTTTGTGCACCAACTCCGTGAAATGCATGCATGCACACAGGGAAACGATTTTGTCGGATTTAAGTTCGAGTCACATAGTTGCAGACGTTAGAAGACACGTTCACCTCAATATTTTGAGCAAAAACATTTTTCCCACCAATGAAAAATGCTTTTGTTAACTTGTTACTCTGCAAGTTATATGTAAGAAGAAGAAGCTTTGAGCAACTTTTTGAATATGTTTTGTTGCTAGTGTGCTATCTTATCTTTCTGCCTGCCTGTGTTTTCACCCTCAGAAACATATCTGAGATGCACACGAATATCCTCTGAATCACCTGAAAGCACAGATATACTTGACATACTTTAAAGTGTGCACAAAGTTTTGAACATGGGTATCTGAGCTATTAAAAGAAACGTAATTATTAATGTGAGCAGGTGACAAATGGCCCTTTGGGCAAACAAAAACAGAAAAACCTGATATGACACTGTTAGTTCATTACACTCTCTGGAGCGAGGCAAAGTTAGGAGGGCAGCAAAGTAAATCTATATGTATGTTGACTCAGCAGGGATAGCAGGAATAATATTACACTGGAAATATTTTTGAAAGCAGCACAGAATACCAGAGAGCCTCGCTGCATTACAGTGCAGTTTTCTGTTTCTTTTAAAAAATGTCCACTATACTGATACAGAAAATAAAAATGCTGCATAGAAAGTAAAGTGTGAGATGATCAGGATTTCCTGCAGGGAGGAATCCCAGACTATCCCCACTTAATGTGTATTAAATATACTGTGGAGATACCTCACAGTATGGTGAAAAACTCTGGCCACAGTCAGAAGGACAACTACACAGTAGGCTTAACATGTGTCTTATTAAGGCTTTTAGGCATGTTGTGGTATTTCCCCAGTGAATCATGATAAGCTCGTATAAAGGATCTTACTATAGTGAAGATTTACTCATGCAGAAGTAAATAAGGCTATAGCCTGCAGACAAGCCTTCCATTGTGTCCCTCTTGTCCTCTACCTGCTTTATTTAAGTGTCCAACAATTGCTCTGCACTCTCTCAATGAGGGCTTTCATCTCTGCATGTACTGTTTGTGTGCATGCATGGGAAAGGACCACCCCTGGACACTCTGTGCATTAGTACATAAAAACAGGTCAGGCCTATTTTACTGTAGCATGTGCACAGCTAAGCCACAGGCGTAATGTGGTGCAAAAGGGATGACAGCCCCTGTAGAGGCCACAGCAGTGAGGAGAGACAGTTCTATATAAAAATCTTAGCTGATCAACAGCATGTTAGGAAAGGGCTTCCTCTTTCCAGACAAAGAAGCCACGAGGTAAATTCATGGAAAAATATGCTAATTAGATGCAGTCTCAGACGCCTCTCCCTCTCTCTTTCTGTATCAGCCAAATCAAACACCCCCAGCTGGGACAAGTGTGTGTGCAGCCAGCAAAAACCAATCATGCGTGGGAGCATGCTGCATGAGACAATGAGGATAATGAGAGCAGCCCCTTCCCCAGACATTTCTCCTTCTGTCTTTTTGTCATTTCCATTTTGTCTTTTCTTTTTGCCCCTTCTATTTTTATATCTTTGTCCATCCTTCTCTCAATCCCCCCACCCCCTGCCCCCACCCACCCACCCATCACCCCAATTATCTCCATCTCTTTATGTTATAATCAGCAGAGAAGCTTCCTACCTGAGACCGGGCCACTGCCTCTCTCCTGCTCATGTGTGGAGGAACTGTGCGCTGCTGCAGCCTCCCTCAGGTAGCCTCCTTTTCCTCGTCCTCCTCCCTCTGCTCTGTCTCTGTTCTCGTGGGAGTCTCCGTCTGCGGCTCTCCAGCTGGGCAGAGACTCTGACTCGCCCCCCCACAAAGAGGGCTCGGCAAAGTGCTGAAGCCGGGGATGCTGCTGCCTGTCGTCTCTGTCCCTGTCGGGGGAGTGCCGCTTACCCTTAATGCTGCTGCCTTGGCCGGCTTCTCTGGCTCCTCCCTGCTGTCTTTGCCTCACCTCCTCCTCTTTCGGTGCTCTCCGGCTCTCCTCCTCCTGCCTGTGATCAGTTGAGGAGGTGGGAGCAGGAGGGGCCCCAAATTTCTCCTGGCTCTCAGGGAAGGGATGAGGGGAGGAGTTGAGCTCAGACTCTGGGTGGCCTGGGTCCCCACTCTGGGTCATGGAGAAGTACTTCGGCGCCCTCTCCTGGTGAATGCTGTTGCTACTGGAAGCCTGTTGTTGGGCAGGGATGTAGGTGACGGCAGTGGACTTCTCTAAACGGAGACCATCATCATCACCGGCAATGCTGCCTGACGCCTTGGTTACCATGGCGATGGAGGCCTGGGAGGTGACAGCTGCCACCGATCGAACCAGGGAGGCTGACAGGGGCTCCAGTTTGATCTCGCCGCTATTTTTCAGCTGCAAGAACAGCAGGAGTCGTGTGAGAAAGTCGGGACACAAAAGACAGAACAACAGAAGAGGTGAAGGGATCGATATGAAGGGCGGAGGACGTGAATACAATTAAAGCAGACAAATTAGAACTCAATGGAGGGACAGGTTGCAGAACGTAGGCCTATGTGGATGTGATGGTGAACAGACAGACGACGGGATGGCAAAGAGGCCAAAAGGTAGGGAAGAAACATGTGGACTGTTGAGAGGAAGGAAAGCAGCAATCACAGCACAACTGAAGCCACAGCAGTAGCTGTCATTCACACAATTACCTGATAATATACATCTTAGCCACGTCGTCATACTTAAACACAGCTCAGTAATTTCCTTTTAATTAGGTTCATACTTCCATTTTTGTTAACCAGTGTGGCATCATGGAGTGATCAGTGCAGTGTAGGGTCTTTACCTCACAATTTAAAGCACCTCAACCATTGTTGTGATTTGGAGTTGTATAAATAAAATTGAATTGAATTAAAATGCACCTGAAATTCTTGAGCAACAAGAAGTTAATGAATACAGACACCCTAATACTTTAAAGTACTGGAGCATGATGAGCTAAAAAATAAAGCTGGATTTAAAATTTGACACTTGATTTGAATCTTTCAAACAAGAGTCAGTCAAAGGATTAGTTAGAAACACACACTGTATATAAAAGACAGCCAACCGCAAGTACACACTTTCCCGATGACTTCCTGACACAACAGCCAAGAGTTTTTGTCTCCTGCTGGGAACAACCTGAGGCTCTTTCACTTGTTAGGCCAAAGTGTAAAGCACTACACTATGCAGTTTATCTTTAATATGTCATCTGTGGTTAGGAATTAAACTTTAAAAGCCAGAAAAGTGCATCAAAGCTGTATTGATGTTATCTCCTACATTGTGTAGTTTATGTCTCTTCCTCAAGGTGCTCCAGCACAGGTAGCTTATACATTTACGGAAATAACCAGTCATCAATAACATGCTAAAGCTCCACACCACTACAACACACTGATTTTGTTTGCAATTCAAGGTCTCACCAAATTTTGTACACATTCAGTATCACATCTATCCACATACTAAATCCACAGGTAAGCATTTCTTTTGCAACAGAAGTTACTTCAGGACTAAACAAACTAAAGAGCTGTATTTGCTTGCATTTGAATATCCCATGCTTGTTATGCAGGGAACAAGCATGTCCCAGAAGCAGCAACCATTAAAAAACATAGCCACAGATAACAAAAAAACTCAACCGGAACTTTTAATTACATGCTGTTTTGCAAAGAGTACACACATCTAACATTGAGGCAAAATAAAATTCATTTTTAACCGACACCAAAAGCCACTAGACACAAACACTGGCTTCTAGCAGGACCTGATCAGATCAGTCCTGGCGGGATTTTTCAATGCAACCAATCATAAGCTCCACAAATGCAGCAGGGGTCTTACATGTTCCTCCTGACTGGTCTCTAAGTCACCATTGCACACCGCAGAGGTTACTGCCAGCTCATCTTCCTGTGTGGAAACCAGGTATTGACTATGACTCACTGCTGAGAACATGGTGGAGATAAAGTCGACCTTTTATAAAATATCTCAGCGTGATGTCAGGTTATCTTTGTCAGAGGATGCCGGGGAGGAACGTTTTCATTTTTCACCCTTACTAATATATACAGTATTATAAAATTCAGGGTAGCTCTGGAAACAACAACATTAATGTGATAAATGAAAATTGTGTCAGGCCTCCCATTTGTGGACTTCTAGTCATTTGTGACATATGGAGGCTAGTAAAGTTTAAAAAAACACAAGTGCAAAATAAACTCTGTGACCTTTTTTGTGCTATGTAAAAGTCATCCCTCTGCACAGAGAACCACGTCAGCTGTCGCTAAAGCACTGAGGCAAACTGTTCGTGGTGCTCACTGCAGTCACTGGAAGTAACCTAAAAGTAAAATGTTTGCAGGTTTTTCACAAATCTTACAGCAAAGAAACTCTAGATGATCTATTGTTCATTCTAATTAAATTACACTTTTGTCTGCACATCAGAAAATTGTTAACCTCCTGCAGAAATTTGCTTTTACTCTAGAGCTTTTGTGATAAACAAGAATATCATTCAATTCATTTTATCACTACTTACACAATTTCATTGTTGTTAGTTGTAATTGTTCCCTTTGTTTGTTTTCAGCCAATTTTCTCTGCTTTCTTTGCACTTTTTGTTGAGCATTGCAGTCTTTCATGTTATTTCTTTCAGTCTCTTTTCTATATACTTCTACCAATTTTTGTGCCTTATTTTATGTCTAATCCCACGTCAGTTTTGAATAAAACAAATCTAATTATAACATATGTATTGCACAGAGCTTTGCTCATATATGTTAGAAGAAAAGTAGAAGAAGTAGTAGTGGTCGTTAGGGATCTTTGTATATTGACATTGCAAAAGGTGAAATTATTGTACCTTCTTCACCTCTCCCTGGGTGATAGGTTGAGTCTGAAAACGAGCATTAGCTCTGCGCTGGCGGGTGTCCCCTCGAGTCCCCTCACCAGTCTTGCCTGTAGAATGGGCGAGGCGGTTGAACAGGGCCATTTTCTCAGACAAACTGAGCGTGGAAAGGTCTGGCTCCTCTGGGACACCTTCCTGGCCATTTACCTCCACCTCTGCAGTGGAAGCCTGAGCTGGTTTCTGGTGCTCCTGGCTTTCCTTGTCCTGCTCCTGGACTGTTGAGCCTGGCTGAGAGGAACCCTGAATGCTGGGGTAGAGACAAAGGGATGTCAGTGACTGATTTAAAAAAATAAATAAATGTTTACTTTAACCTGGGACATTTTTATACTACAGTGATATCTGCCTTTGACTTGGATTAAATGGAAAATTGTGCCACTGAAAGCACACAAAAATATTTCTTTGAGTTAATAGAGTAATAATTGTTAAAAAAAAAAAAAACAACAACAAAACATTATTATAGAGTTTCAAATTTGCTTTTTGATACTTTAACCACCTGCAGAGCAGCATCCTTAAAGTCTGCTTTTTATATACTTTATAAGTTTACCTGATGAGTAAATGGCTGTGGCAGCTGTGTCAGATTACAGTCACAGCAACAGAGGCATAAGCAGATCAGCCCACAGATGACTGATAATCATATAATGCAGCTGAATGTTTGCAGTAGTGTGCTGAGTTAAACCTGGCCTGGTAAACAAACTGCAAGACACGTGAGCTCACGCTTTAACCTTTCTGGTGATATGCAACCTTTTCCTTCACCGAGGTTTGTGACCTGCATGTGAAAATCACTGCAAGAAGCAGTGATGCTTGGAAACTGAATGTTTAAAGTTCTGAATGAGTTATTGTGTAAGCAGTGTCTTCTATCTCGTATAAGGTGCAGACAGCAAAGAAGCAGGACATGAGGGGGGCAGAAATAACAAGGTAAGGTGAGCTGGATGAGCACATCAGCACTGCAACCAGGAGAGGGAGACGGAGATTTATTAACCGCAAACAACATGGCAAATTAAATAGGAAAGGGTAGTTAGAAACTAGGTGTGGTTGTGGGTTTTAGCTTTATTTAGAGCACAAACATCATGCAGATCTCTCCAATTCATATGTGTGGATGTCATTCAATGGAGGGATTTGCTTGAAGCAAATGTAAGGGTTGTTCATGTGCAGCTTTTCAGGCTATCTTTTTGCTCTCTTTTGTTCTTTATTCTTGTTTACTTCTTGGACTGAAGTCGACCTGCTCCTCCTAACCTAATTTGGGACTTATCCAGAAAAGCTCAATAGCACGTTTTATTGCCATTTTTCTCTTAATGTCTTATTAAAGACAATTTGTATTTTACTACCTGCGTCTGACTTTTCCTGCTTTTGGACTGTTTTATGAACGAACGCACCCAAAAGAACCCCCAATATATCAGTAAATTCTTGGATAACATAAATTATTCCAGTTTATAAATTACCCCAATTCTCTAAGTGCATTATTAAAGAGTATTTTTTATTATTATTTTTAATCAAGCATAATGGCTAGATGCCTTCAGTGCTAAATATAATTTTTTACTATACATTGTAACGCACTCTCTTCTCTATAAAATTCATAAATTTATTTTTATGCTGGAAAACATCCCATTTCTCCCTTATGTCGATGCTGCTGCCCTGCGTTACCATCTTCTGTTTCAACCCATCCACCACCCCAGCATCCACCCTTTTGGGTCCAGGGAGATATTTTACACATCACCAGTCTTTATATACTTGTCTGAGCAGAGTTGTTTGACTAAGTACATTAATATCACACGTACACTCAGGAAAACATCAGAGCCCACCTGATGCTAGTCACACTGGTGCTGCCTACTCTGGATCCGGACACATTATCTAGATTACTGTGGAAAACCGGAGGTTGTGAAGATGTGGCAGGATCACTTAAAGTGGAGAAAAGGACATATATATATATATACAGAAAAAAACAGTGAAATTAAGGTGATGGAAGGCAGAAATAGAAGTGTCTTCAGATGTGTCAAAGAGAAAGGAAGAAAAAGACAAGAGAGGCACAGAAAATTACAGATAGGAGCAGAGAAATGACTTTTAAAAATGAAGGGAAGGAGTAAAGGAAAAGAAAAGCTTCAAAATGCCCATCTACCTTGAAGCATTGACCACCTCCTTGTTGGTGACAGGCTGTGTGTGTGAGCGGTCCTGAACTCTTCTCAGACGTCTTTCTACAGCCGCATTTCGTGAGCGTGGTTTGGGAACACCACCCTCCAATGTTCTTTCAAGTTCCTGTATCAAAACAAAACGTATACCTGTTTCAACCTCCGTGTATACTCAGATAACTCACCAAAGGTGATCTAAGCCAAATTTCAGCTTTTGAAACTATGATTTTAAAACGGTTTAACAGCATTAATCCTGTGTTATGAATAATTTACCCTGAAGAGAGACCTCTTTGCAGCCACACTCATCTTAGCTCTCTCATCCAGTTTTTCTTCATCTGCTTTTAAAAAGGAAGAATTATGTTATATGCATAATTATATATTGCAAAAGTTGTGAAAATTTCCTTAAACAGTTTTTAAACTAAATACATTTTCTCTGATAGACTGTACTCGCCTTCAGCATCCTGTAGTTGTGAAGGGCTCAGACGAGACCTGTAGAAGACATAAAAATACATCATTCCTCTGAATTTATACCATATTTCATTTAATCTTTTGACCACGGGACCATAACCTTATGGCCGGTGCAGAGTCATGCTCTTTCATGCCATTCTGTGTTTTTTCCTTTGTCAATGGACTTGTTATAAGGAGTTCCTAGTACAGAAACCTCCTCTTGTACCTATCAGACTCCAAACGCTCTGCAGATGTGATGGGCTGGGTCCTAAACCTCTCCGACATTCGACTGTCTCCTGGAGTGATGTAGCGCCGAGGTCTGCGAACACCCCTGTCCCGATCACTGCTGCTAGACGGATCTACTTCCACAGCTGAGAGATCTACTTTAGTAGTCTCACTTTGGAGGAATGGATGAATTTGGAAAGTGTGACGAAGACAACAAAAAGGAAAAGTACATTTAAACCAATAATAAAGATAGTTGGTCTTGTTTTTTTAATTTAACATATTACCTTCAGACGCACTTGGGTTAAAAAAAATAAAATAAAAGCAGACACACAGACCTAACTGCAACACAAATATAAAGGTCAGTTACTTGATGGTAACATGCAGCTGTGACCCAACTGTCAAAACAGTTTGCAGAAATGTAATGAAACACAACAGTATTTCACACCTTCCATGCCACATAAAATGCATCACCATTATTTTCTCAGATTGCCACTGTATTATTTATTTGCACCAGCTTATTAATGCACTGTTAGACAGTTATTTAGCAATGCAACACAGAGCCCATGCTCAGTGGACCTACAATTCTGGTTTCCGGTTTGCATTTTCCAGATAAGAGTGTCGCAGCTGTGCCACTGACACCCTTGTGTCCAGGGTGCCCGTCTCCCCGTTAGCCATTCCTGGTGCAGGGCCGGTCCTGGATGCCTCTCTGCCGATGTCCATACCATACAGGACAGCATGCTGGCTTATACCTATATCTGACATGGAGCGGGTTCGTGTCTTGAGTTTGGACCCTCCACTCATCTCCGTGCTTCTGTGTCTGGCCTGAGGCAAAGAGGAGCCCTTCTGGAGGTAGGCTGAGTTAAGCCTCTGGTGCCCAGATGGAGCCTGCTGCTGCTGCCTGTGATGCTCAGACTCCTGGTGTATTTGGGGATGTTGTTTCTCCTGGGAGTCTTGCTGTTGACGTACAGTCTTATGTCTTTGTAGCTCCAACTCCTGTTGTCTTTGAGCCTGTTGTTGTCTTTGACTCTCCACTTGCTGTCTCACGTGGTCATACTTATGTTGCATTTGCGGGTCTTGTTGTTGAAGTTGTGCAGCATGCTGTCTGTTGTGGTGCTGATGCATTAGAGGCCCTGCTTGCTGAATTTGGGGCTCTTGATAGCATATAGGGTCAGAGGATTGATGCTGTCTGGGCTGCGATGATCTAAATGCTCTTTCCTCTAGGCCGTCATGGCCAAGCTCTCTCCTCCATTCTCTGATCCTTTCAACATTTCTCTCCCTCCCCCTCTCCCTTGGTCTCTCCCAATCCCAGTCTTCCTCACCTCGACTTGCCCTCCTTCGTTCTGGACTTTTGTTCTGCCAGTCTGCATCTTCATGTCGTCCCCTATGTGTGTCATCCACACTCCTTTCCCTTCGCCGTATCTCTGAGGGCAACACAGCTTTCCTGCTCTTTAACAGGCCCTCTGTTTGGACTTCTTCCTTTAGGGCTTGCCTCGCTTCCAATCGTGCCTCCCTATGGGCAGCATAGATTTGGTCAGAACTAACTCTTCTTCGTGGTTGTACTTCAGGGGGTTCAGAAGGTCTGGCACTTGGTTCTAATGGAATCATGGCCAAATAGGGCTGAGAGTCCATAGCAGGGCCAGAGTGTTGGTAGTCGGAGTTCGAAGTAGGGTAGGGTATTTGCCCATGAATCGGATGGTAGCCTAGGCTGTGCTGAGGCTGGGGAACTGTCCTTTGCTGGGTGGGTTCTGAATGCTGTCGCGTATATTGAGCTGTGCTCCCTTGAATACGATGTCTGTTATCCTGGTGCCTATCAGGACTGCAGTCAGGAGGCCTCTTGACAGTTTCATCCCTGGACAATCGTTCCCTTACTCGGATTCTTGGAAAAAGGAATGCACAAGGGAAACTGAGCTTCCAGTTCAATTTGAAACTACTATTTCCTCTAAGCCCAAAACTCAACTCAAACACAAGGGTATATAAGTTGTAATCCAGAGTTCCACTAAAAAATAAATAATAAATAAATAGAAATAGAAATTAAAGCCCTTACCCAATTTACTCTGAAGTTTGTCTCTACCTGACCGGCCCTCTTCCATATGCACATTAACAATTTGCGATGATCGCCTTCACTTTCACCATCAAAATTGGCAACTCTTCAACTTTATTTAAATTTTTGGGAAGCTGCATGTTTCCAAATCTGCCACACGATGGCACTTTGTGTTGACAGTCTGACCCAAGGAATGCAAAAGTGTCAACTATAAAATAAACTTGTTCCTGGTCATGCGGCCGGCTTGATACACTTTGGCCTTAAGGTCATAGCTGGACATCTAACATCAAAAAGGCTGTGTCAGACTGACAGAAAATTCTTTCTGTGTAAGTTTGTAATATATGGTGAAATTACAAATCTGAATCAGAAACAGTGCAATATAAAGGTGCAAAGGGGATACTTGCCAAATTCTGCACTATTTAATCACATCCAGTAAATCTGCCTTACACAAAGTTTGGTAAATAATTACATAAACTGACAACCGTTGTATTGTCTGAAGAAAAAACCCCATCAAAACCTAATTTCAATTCCATTAATTCCAACTAGACAATGTCAGACATAAAGAACACAAACATGAGGCTATCACAAGACCAATTCCAGCTCTCAGGTATAGCATGTCCTAGGTTTAAATTTGAATCCAAGTGTCCCTCTCTCTCTCCGATGCCAAAAAAGTCAGTCAAACTATTTTTATCTACAACTTTATAACCCTTGGTAGCTAAAGGTTGCACTAATCTCATTGTACACCACTAAGCCACACATAATTGATGTGCCTCTGCTTTATCTGACATGGCATGAAAGACCTAAAAGAGTCCTTCTTGTACTCTAATACCAGCTAGAATAAGCAGCTGACAAGGACAAACAGAAGTCACAGTCATTTGGGTGCATTCAAGAAAAAGTGATTAAAATAAGCGCCCTAAAAGAACCAATAAACTTTACAAATAAGCACCATTATTTTTGATGTTGCTGTGATGTGCTGTGATGCATAATAGTCTGGTGAAAGGTCTGACTAAGTCATACCACACCTTGTTAATTTCACTTATTCATTCGAGTGTTCATTTGAGAATTTTAGTGTTCATCATTTCACCAGCTATTTGCAAACTGGCTGTATTTCTTATCTATGCCACTGTCCTCTCCAGAAATCCACATATAGCCAAAGTCTTCACACTTTTTTAACAGCAAAACTCAGATAAAACTTCAGTTTTCTACCAGTTTACCTCACAAAACCATTTTAGAACATTTTAAAATCATTAATGTAAGCTCCTTATTCCACAACATTATAAGTAAGTGATTCAGTGTAAGACTGAGATATAGTTTCATAGATGCTAACAGGCCAGAACCTGAGGAGGGGGCATGTGAGTACAGCCTTGCTGACAAGTGCCAAGTCAGTAGGTCTGCGGCCGACTCAGGTCAGGGTCTGGAGCTTTCAAATGTTGTCACCCCATCAACTCCGTTTCACTAACACTTATCAACTGCTCGCCAAAATCTAGTGCCTATTTCAAACTGAAAATTTCAAACTGATCGTGTGAGATGCGGTTTTAGGTAAATCTTTGAATTAAAAAATGTTAGAAATTAAAGTTTGTCAGTTGAAAAAGGAAAAACCCTCAGAACACCAAACAACTGTTAAATGAGAGACTATGATGTCAATTATAGTGGGAATTATTAATGAATTAAAAATAATTGTGAATAGTTATGCTTTTGATGTATGGAAAAGATTTAGCTGACTGTCCACTGGAAACATTTTTCTTTCAAGTTTATTATGTTATTACATTTACTTGTCACAGTATTGTCAGGAGTATTATATTATATAAGTAAGCAGGTTTCAAAATTGTTCAAGGCTTTATTCAAGGCTTTTAGGAAAATTGCACTTAAGACATTTCAAACTCCTTCTGCACACCATTATTCCCAGAAAAGGACTGCATTAAAAGAAAAGCACAGCCTGGTTTTTACCTGAAAATATCACATGAGCAATCATAACCTGGACTTTATTTAGTGCCTCAGTGCTGTGTTATAAAACCATATGTACCCAGTGGACAGTGGGCAATTGGTGGGGTTTGACGCTAACAGCATCCCAAGTGGACTGTACCTTGAGGGCCAGGTGAAGTCTGTCTGAGCATCACTCTCTGAGTCTGTGTTGAGAGACCAGTCGCTCTTTGACAGGGCGGCCAGGCTACAGGATGATTTCATGCATCAGTATCAAACCCTGAGAGAAACTTCTGCTCAAGTTCTTAAGAGACCAAATGTGCACTAAGCAGCTGGACTGTGCGACAACTACAACTACAACAAGAGTCAAGTTTAATAAGTAAGAACATTATTTATACACTCAAAAAAATAATTCATTGGATGAACTTAATTTCATCTTGCCACCTATATTCCATCTAAACAAATCATGTTATATCAATCCATCTTGATTGTGTTGTTTCAACACTAAATATGTTTGTAAGTAACATAATTTAAACATTAACATTCAGTTAATTTGATTTTTATTCAGTTAACATGTTTGTACCAAGTTAGTCTAATTAATTTAAATTCATGTTATATTGTTTAAACACCTTGGCACATCAAAAGTCAGTCTTGTTACATGAACTAGTAAAATATTTGTTACACCAATGTTAATCTTGTTGAATGAACAAATGTAATTTATGTCTGTAGTACTTACACCAATCATGTTTCAGTTAGTGTTTGTATTGCTTATGTAAACATTACTTTTAATTAAATTAATGAAACATACATAAATGATAACTTGCAAAACCATCTCTTTTATTTTGCTTGAACATTCTTAAAACAGTTGGCAGGATCCCAGTTCAGCCTAGCTTTCTCCCCTTTAACCATCTCATACTAAGACCACAGAACTTCCAGATCAAGACATGCTGACTGAAAGAAAAAATACAATAAAATAACCCTAACCCTAATAATAAAAATGAAATAAGTCTGTTGAATAGTTTGCAGACAAAAAATATTATCCCCAAAGCAACTTTCGTAAAATGTAGTAAAATATGCATTGCAAACAACAATATGAATTTTAACACAATTTAAAGCTCAGACATAACATTCAACATTACTATGTTGCTTGCATACATTAGTCCTCCATTTAATCAGGCTGTATCCATTAATAGTGACTTTATGCTATTTAACGTGTGGAGAAAACATTCAATTTTGAGTATAACTGCTCCACTCAAACAATTTGTGAAAACCAGTGTGCATTTGCCTTTGTAACAATTGCCATCTGGCAAAAATCAGTGTTTACACTTAAACTGTATAAGACTTTAAGTTATGAACAAACAATCTTTGTATAATAGCCGCAGAGCAAACCACATAGTTTATATGAACATTTTATAACTTACAATTTTAAACTTTAAAACAGTAAACACATATTTGCATTGCAAAAACCTTGAAAAAAAAATATCTGGCTTGCCTGAGTCTGTTTCAAGCTCATTCACCCCATTAGCTTGTTTTTTAGAAACTGTGCCTTGGATGACAACCTCTGTCCATCCAGCTTCATGATAATCTTTTGCAAGACTTCAAAAGTGCATTTGAGCTCCGGTGGGTAGCTTAGGTTCAGACAGTATATCAGTCCAAATAACAGAGCACAAGCAATTGCAATGCTCCTCAAACCAGTGAGAACCTCCACGCCTTCAATCAGGACACCGATGTTCTCTGGGTCATCTCCAGGCTCCGCACCCTCCTGATGTATGACATACACTCCCATCACAGTTTGTTCCATGGCTTCAGTGTTGGCCTCAGTGTTCTGTGACGTAAAATACAATAATACATTTGTTTGAGTCTAGATATGAAAAAAATAAAGGAATTCAGCAATCAGCGTGAATATGCTGATATATTTACTAAATTCTATGTCTCTGGTTTCACACCTCAGAAATTTGACATGAAAAAAAACAAGGACCAATTGCAATATCTTTTATTCACACGTGGTGTCACATTTTACCATTTCATATATTGAAATTACCCATAACTCCTGGAGCAAATTACATAACACAGAACAACTTGTGAATGTAACTGACCGTATATTCCTTCACAAGTTTCTCATGGTCTTCATTCAGGTAGACACACAAGGACTTCAGGATGCATGCTCGTCTTGCATGTATTGTGTCATCCTAAGAAAAAAGGGAATCCATAATGACAATATTTAGCTTTTAGGCAGCAGTTTGAAAAAGGAATACTTAGTTTGGAAGAGTCCAAAAGGCCACATGGTAAATAGACTGGTTCTTATATAGCGTTTGTACTGAAATGACTTCCTTTGGTCTATCGATAAAAAATACTAAACAGGCTCTACAACCCTAAAATTTTGTATGTAGTATAGTTTTCTTTTATAAGGAGTGGCAAGAGGGCCACACTTTCCCAATATTTTAGCCACAGGGTTAGAAACACATACAGAATTTGCAAGCTCTTCAATAACAGCCTGACTAATATGGAGGTTAAGGCTCTTAAAAATTTCTCTAATTGTACGCTTTGTCAGAGGTACACTAGCTGAACTCAACAGAAAAACTAACTCCTCTAAGAACTCATCTAATCCTTTTGCTGGAACATGAAATATGTGTTCCAATTTCAACAATATTACTGCTAATTTCCGTTCAATTAGTTTTCAACAGCACTATTATCACATTCTGTCACTGACTCACTTTCAAATTCACCATAGGATACATCTTCAGAACAGCTAGCCCTTACGTTATCAGAGGACTCTATCACTTGAACTGGGTCCACACGTGTAACTACCCTGTCTTTAAAATCTTTAAGTGTGTGTGGATGATGCTTCCTCTTGTGTGTATAAAATGTATTGTAAATATTTGTCTTGAAAGGGCAACCAAGAAACACACAACTAACTGTCTCGTTACTTCGCAGATGTGTTCCAATATGGACAAAAAAAATCTCTCTCAGAGAAGACGTCACTGCAGTCACATAACTCACATTTAAAAGTTACTGAACTTGAAGCTGTCTGTGTAAACTGAGATGAATGAGCTTTATAGACATGAGTGTTCAGTCCACTCCAAGTCTTAAATGTGCACGGACAATTAACATATATGCACAGATAATGTTGACCTATTCCGTAATGATGATGTAGTTTATAATGTTGAAGTAATTTGTACCTGCTGCTCTCTCTGGTAACACAATGCTTGCACTGCCACATACACGTCACTGATAAAAAATGAAATATGCATTAGAAAACGTCAAGGAGATTAAACTTCTGCATCATCCAAAAAAAATAAATAACATAATAATAATAATAATAATAAGGCAAACATGAACTTACCATGTATTGTTGAGGAGGTGCATAAGAATCTCAGAGCATGGGAATGTGGCTTTATTTTGTGATGTATTTCTGGGGAGAGAAATTAATTAAAACAAAGTTATTACTCTGACAAATTTGTGTTAATATCTACATACTGTGAAATGTGAAGACTGTTACGGTGCGTACACACCGAACGCGATAGACGCGACCAGAGCTTCAGGTTTACATGTAAAGTCAATGGAGGAGCACGATGAAGCGTGACTGGAGGTCCAGCTAAACTTCGGAAGCAGATTTGCATTGAGAAAACGCTTTTCTGCCTACTTCACACGACTGACGCCTTTGAAGCGCGAAGTAAAATACGCGCTGCAGTTTGTGTGGTGCATTTTGTGCATTCGCGCTTATCATGTCTACCGCTCCAGCTGGTAAAATCTGCGGGACAGCAGCTCCTCAAACTCGGCAAGGGACAGAAGGTGGTACAGCTGAAAGCGGCCGTCATCTAGAACACTCAGATCTGCCACTCAACTACTTCTGACCCAACCCAGATCTCGACTGAAGTCCCGGGGTGACCGTGCGTTTGCTCTGGCTGCCCCGGTACTGTGGAATACCCTTCCTCTCGACCTCCGCGCATCTGATTCCATTGCACTGTTCAAATCACGGTTAAAAACCCACTTATTCAATCTTGCCTTTCCCTCTAGTTAATATTTCTTTTATGATTTTATATCATGCACTTTTATGCTCATTTAAATTCTTGTTTGCTCTGTACCTGTTGCTTTCCTATGTATTAGTGACAGTTATCTGCTTGCATATTTAGTACTTGCTTTGGTCCTATTTCTATTATCCTCCTCCTATACTCTATTTTACTTGTTAAGCACCTTGGCATACCCTTGGTTTTTAAGTGTGCTTTATAAATAAAGTTTATTATTATTATTATTATCCAGACGGAGCTTCTGGAGCAAGTGGTGAAACTCACCAAACTGCTCATGCTTGTGGAAGACCTGATGGACCCAGGTACGGTGAGGACGTCCTTTAGGCACTGCTCTGCTCTCCACAGCAAATAGAGAAGGGAGACTCTTTCTTCAAACGCTAGATTGACAGCTGCCATTTTAATAACATACCGTCTGGCACTACTTCCTCCCAGATCTCTTCTTCATACGCGTGAAAATTGCATATAAAGCTCGACCAGTTCATGCTGGACGCGCTTCGAGGTGCAAATGTGCACGCGATCAGCTAGGGGCGTCTATCGCGTTCGGTGTGAACGCACCGTTAGTCAGCCTTAATGCAGAGCACCAGAGAAACTATAACCCGAACAATTATCCACCTAAATCATTCTGAATTCGAAAACTAAGTGAATATATTACAAAAAAAGAAAATGCACATGCAATTATTGTGACAGATTTTATCTTACTCCTTGTTATTAACTCCCCTAAACGCTGGTTTAGTTGAATTAAACCTTTCATCAATCCAGTTAATGCGGTTGCCCGCGACTAAACTCCACTGACAAAAACAGGAATTTTAGATAGAGCATCATAAAACACTCATAAAATCACCAAAACCATGTCGGTCAGTCTTACCACTACTACCAACAATCACCAACTCCGGTTAAGCAGAAAGTAACCTGTCATTCACGGAGCTATATGCGAAGACGTAACGGCTCTACGCGGCTTTCCCGCTCTTCAAAGTTAGCTAACTCCAGAGAAGAAAAACAGTCCTACCAACGCAGATAACCATGAAACAAACCTCTTTCAAAGTCGACAGAAACAAAAAAAAAACCGAACTTACCAAAATAACCTCATCAGTTTTTGCTCTGTTGCAACAATTAGCGACTCCGGTTAAGTTTTTAAAAAAACATTAAATTCACCGACTTACATTTGAAAAATGCTTGGGTCTACAACCTCCCTGCTATATATAAAACTCCTCTAAATCTCCACACTACACAGGTAAAATTTTTTAACTACCGGTAATAGTATTTATCTCTCACTCCACTAACCTAAATAAATATATCAAGAAATATTACTTACCTCACTATCAGGTATGCCAAAGAAGTAACTCCACGTGCGCTCGTTAACTTCTCAACGGACCTTTCCGCATCCGGTGGGCGTGGAGCATGCGCAATACATGACGCTATCAGAGCCGTTGGTTTGATGGACCTCATTCTCATTGGATTGCCAT
Source organism: Aulonocara sp. 'chitande type north' Nkhata Bay (assembly GCF_057382095.1). Lineage (NCBI taxonomy): Eukaryota > Metazoa > Chordata > Actinopteri > Cichliformes > Cichlidae > Aulonocara > Aulonocara sp. 'chitande type north' Nkhata Bay. Next base: position 9,516,278 of record NC_141361.1, read on the forward strand.
GAACGAATTTAACTCATCAAAGTTTTCTTTGATTTATATTCAACAAAAAAGAATGAATCATTTAATGAGCATAAAAATGATTTCTTCATGTGATGTAAACATATTACTACTTTGTTAATCAAACACATGCCCTAGTTGATTTTTTTGAGTGTAGGCTTCATATAAGATTTGCCACAGTGTCATCACCCTGAATTCGTTCACATCCATTAAGCGTCTCGTTCCTTTTGTGGTGGCGTCTTCAGGTTTATAATAGAAACTGACAAACTCTTTGCTTAATGAACCAGGCTGCTGTTAAGTGAGGTTCGCCTCTAAAGGCAAGCAAAATCCAGCCCTGTAATCATCCCTCTCACGTACAACCTTTCCTTGATGAGCTCCCCAGAGCCTCTTTCTATGTGAAACTGGAGCAGGCCAAGTGTGACTGAGCTGGGCCCACAGTGCAGAAAGATCCTAGCACTGACACAGTGGTAAAAGCCACAAGCTAAGAAGCTCAGCAGATAATGGGAGCCACAAACTCCAGGTTATAGATTTTGAAAAGATAAAATACTTCTTTCAAGCTTTTTTTTACAAACACCAAATTCTAACAAGATTGCAAATAAATATTTTATAATAATTTGAATTTGTAATGATGAAAAAGTAATTAAAAATTAGCATATGAAAAGGATTATTAAGAAATATTAACTGAAAAAGAAGCATCAGAAATGTTATGGTATGATCACTGATGCACTACTGACAGCAGTAAAATCTTAAAGTATTTGCAGGTGCATGGAGTAAAACCACACAACAAAATAGGAGAATCAATAATGTTATGCTAAAGTAGGAATACAATAACAGAAGTTTAGCTAACAATAATTTATGTGGGGTGTTAGTATTTATGCAGTATTTTATTATTCTAATCTAATTTTTTGGAGTTATATTAACATATACTTGTGCTGTATTTTGGTATTAGTGTAAAAGATAACAAAGTTTAACCTGACTGCATGCAATTTGTTTTATTTTGTCATCTTACCCCTGCCTGTTTAGGATGCTCTGGGCCTGCTGCTCAATGAATAAATCCCCAGGTGAGATGCCGTAGCGAGTGGAGGGCAGGGATGCCCGGCGGGCAGTGCGAGGGGAGCTGGGCACTGCTGCAATGCTGTAGTCCCGGGTGGTGGCTGGACTTGGCTCCTGCTGGGCAGCATCTTGCTGGTGGGGTTGCTGTTGTTGTTGGGGCTGGGCTGGATGCTGTTCCTGAGTCCTTGTTCTAGAAGAGACTGAGCGCTCCTGAGCTCCACCACGCCGATAGTTCTCCATATTCATCACTCTTTCCCGTTCTGAAAATCGGCTTGGTCTTTCTTGAGAGGGGGGAGGGGCTTGGTTTGACTCGGAGGAGCTTGATGTGCTAACAGGCGCAGGATCTGGGTGAGTCCTCATGGAAACCCTGCCCACTCCAGAGCGGTACGGCACCCTAGGGTCGCGTCCTTCTGTCTCTACTTCTGGTCTGTCCCTGTCTCGCCTGGCAGTAGTTTGTCTGTCAGCGGAGTCTGGATCACGCCTGGAACGGTAGCGTGGTATATAATCGCTGTCCGCTTCCTGATCCAGGAGGATGCCATAACGCTCTGAGAGCTGGCGCCGGCGCTCAGCTTTGTAGCGGGCGATGCGCTCAGCCTTAGAACTGAGGTTTGTGGATTCTGTGGGGCCAGATGTGGGTGTAGAAGAGGTGGATAGTGTTACTGGGTCAACATAAACCAACACTGGCTCTGGGCGGCTGCTGCCAGCACCACCTTTGACCTGAGGTGACCTGTCAGGAGATGACACCTGCTTCTGTGGAGCCACCGTCTCCTCTCGGCTGTAGCGTTTCACTGTGGTAAATAGTAAAAATACTTCATTAATTATCAGCAATAACCCTGGAGAACTAAAAATGATACCAAAATCATGTCACACGTTTGTAAACTGAAAATGTTGAAGTTGAGTCACACTTACAGCAGAACAATGCTCAAGAGATCAAGTATAGATTCATGTGAAAAAGAACATTCTTCACAGAACTCAATGCAGGCCTGTGAAAAACTAGCATATCCCTAACACTTCTTTAAGAATTAAGGGGAAAAGTAGATGCCAGGTGCTGCTAATCAAATGCATTTTATTAACTGAGTGTGATAACACAATGACATAATCCCAGGCCAGAATCATCCTGGCAAAGACCCCAATCCAGTCTGCTGAATGGCTTTGGAAAATGTGAAGGATAAGCGAAAACCCTTAGTGATCCCATATGTCTCAGGAGTATTGGAACAGTTGAGACGCATTTTTTGTAAACACCGCATCTCCGTGGCTTTTAAACCCTAAAACACGCGGCGCCAAAAATTGGTCTGCCCCAAGGATCGGGTCCCCCGACAAACAGAGTAATGTAGTGTACGCTGTTAAGTGCCAAGAGGATTGCCAGGACTTATACATCGGGGAAACCAAACAACCTCTGGTGAAACGGATGGCACAACACAGAAGAGCTAACTCCTCAGGTCAGGACTCCGCAGTCTACAGGTTTGAGCGGGGAGTCAAGGAGGCTAATTATGTAAAAAGGGAAAGACCATCGCTGAATCGAGGAGGGGGCCTAAGGGTACATCTGTCACCATCTTGCTGTGATTGCCGCCATTCCCCAACTCTCTGTGAAATACTCATGGCCATTGATCCGCAGGCTTTGATCAGTGGTTGTTGATCAATGGTCATGAGAATTTGCATATTAATGATCAAGGAACTGACCTCACAGCCCATTGTTCATTCAGTGGGCTACTTCCAGTCATTGTGCAATTGTGCTTTATAAGGTTGGGGAAACTAGCAGGCAGCTGAGACTGAAGAAGTCACTTGGATGAGTGATGAAACGTTTCTCCCACTGAAAACGCGACCTCCAGATAAACAGATTCAACTTTTTGGGAAGGATGGCATACATTTTGGACGTTTACCTGTATTTTGACAGGTTTTCCAGCTTTCTTTCCAGCTTTCATCTTAAAGTCTACAGGCCTCAGTTAGCATGGTATGGCTTATTTGGAAGCACTGCCAGGAGAAAGCCCAATTTCTCTAAGAAGAACATGAGCATGGCATAAGTTTGTTATGCTGCATCTGAACAAACCACAAGACTTCTGGAACAATGCTCTTTGGACGGACAAGACCAAAGCGAAGTTTGGCCAGAACGTGCAGCACCATGTTTGAAGAAAAACAAGAGATGTATAACAAAATAAACACTTCCGACCAACTGTCAAACAGGATGGTTGAGGGTTGATGATTTGGGTTTGTTTTGCTACAGGGTCTGGGCAGTCGACCATAATTCAGTTCACCAAAAGTTTACCAATGTATTGTAGCGTCAAAGAGCCCATTAGTCTGACAGCTAAAGCTTGGCCAAAATTGTGTCATGGAACAGGACAATGATCCCAAGCACAGAAGTAAATCTACAACAGCTTAGAGTAGCTGAAAACAAAAATGGTCAAGGTGTTACGGCGGCCCAGTCAAAGTCCAGACCTCAACCTGATTGAAATGCTTTGGTGGGACCTCAAGAGAGCTGTCCATAAACAGATGCCCACAAACCTCAATGAGCTGAATCAATGCTGTAAAGAGCAGTTGGCCAAAACTCCTCGACAGTTATGTGAGAGACTGATAAAGTCATACAGAAAACTACTACTGCTGAATCATAGAGTGATTGTGTAGTCCTGAGAAAACGTTCCTTTTCACATGATTGTACAAAATACATTTTGTAAAAAACACAGATGCAGTTTACACAAGGGTGACATTTTTCTGATGTGGTGAAACAGAACATTCTCAGACATTCGTATCACTTTTTTACTTCCCATCTTGCAAACTGTGGCAACATGCAATTACAAGCAGTTTCAGGGGTGCTTGATTGCTCAAAGGTATGTTGAGATAACACCAATTCTGGGAATACACACACTGACATTGCATCTCCAATGTGGTTTCATTCCATTATTTCAAAAGCTCCAAATTGTTTCAGAAGTGTCATGTTGAGTTTTTGTATTTTAAAAGCTGACAGGATTCCCTATGTTGTTCCTGAGGCTGACTTCCTGTACTTTCCATCTGATCTGTGCATGCTGATGCACCTTGCATAAAAAAATCTGTTAATCTGAGGATAGGATGTCTTAAAGAGGGAGGTTTCCCCTTGTTTCAGACAGACAATGAGCTGTGGGTCTGCACAAAAACCCAACTATGCCAACCTACTCTAACAGAGTCTATTAAAGCATATATAGAGTTAGAAATGAGGTCCTCTTCAATTGTTGAGACATATTTCAGTAGTCCAATTAAAGCAGCACAGTCCAGCAATGCATCATCCCATGCTTACCCATCACGCAAGGCTCACAGGGGTCTGAGGCACGGGTGTATCGTGGGGGATCCTCCTCAAGCATCCTGTTGGCGACCAATCCACCAGGCACCAGTGCAGGTGGTGCATCACTTTCAATGCCCTCCAGGCGCCGGGCTATCCTCTCCTTCCTGTTGGAGACAACATACAGCAGGTGCAGGTTAGAAGTGAAGGAAATCTTTGACATGTTTACATCAAAATACGTTGTCGTTCTTGAAAATACCTGTTCATTCCCAAATCCTTTCTGACCGCTCCCTCAAAATATTTCTTCAACTCTGAAACTAAAAGTAGGACCAGAAATTTGAGTTAAAGAAATGGCATGACTAACTAAACATTAATTTATTCTGTGTTATTTTTTGTAAGTGTTTAGAAGTGAAGCCCACCTTTGGGGAGGACAACCAGAAGTTTGGCATCTGTATCTGAAACACTCTTGACCAAAGCGGTCTTGTCATTCAAGGAGAAGTCACTCTGAAAACTGAAAAAGAAGAGAAGAAGACACAAACCAATATGAAACTTATGATGCAATAAACTTCTATTCTTTTAATCAGGAAGTCTAAAGTCAACCCAAAGAAAACTAATGATGCTCTAAACCTCAGATAGCCAACTAAATTCCTCTTTAGCCCTCACAACAACTCTTCCTCAGCTGACCTGTCCTAAAGAGGTAAAAGCTGTAACGCTGAAGCTCAGCTGGTGTAGCTTCTATTAAGATCCAACTTAAGAAAGAGGTCATCAATTCCTTAATTAGAAACCGCCAATTAAGGTCTTCTCTTAATGATTTTATTTGGCAGCATGAACAGATCACACAAGCCAGGATAATTAATCTCACCCTTCTTTTGTATCCAGTAGCTTCTCCAACTATTTTATTCATCACTTAAACATAAATCTTAACATCAGTTGTGTGCGTTAAAGTTCTGGAAGTGATGCTGAGCTAACATGATGTAAGAGTAAACATAAAGCTAAAACTGAACTACATTGTTCATGCTTACATATCCAGAATTAAATCTCATTGAGCTGCTCTTGTCATCTTTTAAATAAGATTTTAGGGTGCTACTCTTCATTTTTAGGACCAGATACCTTTAATTTTGTCTTATAATTTATATAGAAGTGAAGCTATTTAGCTTGTAGCCCCAGAGCACTAACGCTGTCCTGTAAACTAATGCAAAACGGAGCTTGGTGCAGTGTGGTCCTGAAGGAGGTATTATAGCTCTAATTCCATGTGAACTAAAAGGTTTCTTAGCATAAGCTGGTCCAGGCATCTCAGCTTTTAATGGTTACTAAGCATGATAAGCTAAAGCACTCGAGTAAGTAAATCATATAGATCGGTTCAATGCGTCCCTAGATAACAAAACATAAAATAACAGTAAATGCTGCATATCATTTACTTTTAGTTTACATTATAGGTAGCTATATAAATAAATCCACCTGCTATAAACCCATTTTTAAATTGTTTTAATATTGGTATCCCATCGTGATTTCACATAAAGAGAGTTTATTCTTTACTGACCTTAAGGTGTCTGTTGGCAGCGAGGTGGAGGTACAAAGTTTGGTAGACGCTTTAGATCCAAATCCTGAGAAGAGAAACAAGACACAGTTAAACTTGAATAATAAATATATACATATATATGTTGGCATTGCAAGTACTGAAGCATCTGTATCAAAATAATAATAATGGATTGGATTTATATAGCGCTTTTCAAGGCACCCAAAGCACTTTACAATGCCACTATTCATTCACACACTGGTGGACGCAGCTACGGTTGTAGCCACAGCTGCCCTGGGGCAGACTGACAGAAGCGAGGCTGCCATATCGCACCATCGGCCCCTCTGGCCAACACCAGTAGGCAAGCAAGGTAAGGTGTCTTGCCCAAGGACACAACGACCAGGACAGAGAGCCCAGGGATCGAACCGGCGACCTTCCGGTTACAGATGCGATTCCCAACCCCCTGAGCCACGGTCGCCCCGTAAATAAACCGTATGTTTCACTATAATGTATTACAGAGTTCTTTATCCACTAATCAAAGACAAAACCTGAAACAAAATTTAAGAAAAGGAACAAGAAACAGCTCAATATGCATCATAAAGAAAGTTTTTTAAAACCTTCTGAACAGCTGAGCTATTTTGAACTTTAAAATTACATCTAAATGTAAAAAAACAACTACAACTTTACAATAAAACAAAAGAATGGCACAATCTTTGCTCTATTGTATTTACAAGCATACAATTCTGGTAGCATGGTTGTAGCATACATGGTATAACTATGCTATAATTGTACTGCTTAGAGACAATCAAGAAAGAATGGAAAAGCCTTGTTGCTTCGATCACTTTCCAGAGGTGTTAAATCCTGTCTAGCTGCACTTTAAATATGTGTTTTTGTGTTTGAAACTTGTATAAATCCACGACTGAATTGCTCGGTCCTTATCCATATTTGATTTCAAAGTACTTCAAACAACATACATATCCACCAGTGTTGCTTGGTGGAGTTTTTTTTTTATAGTGTACTATAACACCTACCAATCCAACAATCAGTACAAGACATATAGCCTTATATTATTTTTCTTTTGACATTTAAAGATGAGGAAAATCAAAACTTCAACCCATTCACAATCTAATTTTTTATGAGGAAACAACAACCTTTTACCAACATTAGAAAATCTCTTTACATGGGCACAAGAATTTAAGTTAAAGTAAACAATGACATTTAATGCAGGAAACAAAAATCAATCAATAAATAACTTAATCAATATTAAACGAAACCATGACCAGCTTTGGACAAAACACCTACCAAGCTGGGAACAGACAGACAAAGACATTCTGAAATAATTCACAGGATTATTTTGATGGGAAAACACAAGACCGATATAAAATAGGTTGATATTATAGAGCGATTGACCAAGAGTTGCTGCTGTGCTCTTCTCAAACTAAACACTTGGTTCATTTCTCACAGGAAATTTCCAACCCCACAATGAGCTCACTTCAAAAAAAGAAAACTCTGAGTTCACATCCAGTTCCCAACTGATATCTGACCTTCTCGCTCACATGTCACAGCAACAGCAGCCTGTTGTAAAGTTGTATCCCAGTATAGGGGACCGATCACATTACTGCTCCAGACGCCTCCATAACATCTTATTTTGGCCCCCGAGTGACTGTGTGGCAATGCTGTGCAACTTTTGTTTTGCAGGGTAAGAAGGAAGCGTGGATGTGTAAAGATGTGGTTCTGGAGAAGGCAAAATCCTGACAAGTATCAAGTTTAAGGGTTTCTCGGTAATATGTAGGTGACTTCAGAGAAATCAAAATCTGTTAGACTCCTTCATTTTATAATTTATGCTCTTCTCTGTTTACAAAACACAGATTGCTGAAAAGCTGTCCATGACTACTTCTGTACTCTGTACTTCTGTATTTTCACATGTGCGATCAATAAATGCCATAACCTTTGGCATAATCTGTTCTCAAATCCACAAACATTCAGCGTTTTCACAGCCTGTGGGAATTCGTAGAGCTGCATGTATCTGTCAGTCTGTGATTTCACTAACATACTTCCTCTGGTGGAAAGCCCCTTGTACAGATGTCAGCTTGTCTTTCCTTGGAAACGCCTGCAGGTTGTCAACAAAACAAGCAGCACAAGCATCAAAGCTGGCACTGCCAGAGAGCGGCTTAGGCTGCTGACGGTCCTAAAGTGAGCGTGGAGAGGAGAGGGATTTTCTATAAATATTCAGAGGTGCAAAATAGACTCCCTGAGTGAACTAGGGCTTTGCTTTCCACACAGTGTCTTCCCATCATACACCTTGTGATGTTTTTACAAAGCGTTTCATGAAGAGTGCATTTACAAGATAAGGCATCCACAGGAGCATCTACCTGTTGAAATATAAAGTGCTAAATGAGAGTAGCTAAACCACACTTTTTAGTATCATAATCTTAATTTAAAAAATTTTGCATAGTTTAAATCTCATATCACAACTGTTTGATCCAACCAATAAGAAGTCTCAAGGTGAATCACCTCATCTATCAATCTCTGTCACTTTTCTTAGCTAAGAGCTAAATTGCATGGATCTTCCAAGCTAATCTAGACAGTTAAAGGTATTCAAGTGGGTTAAGAAAGTCTTCCTAAAGCCTCTTCCTCTTCAACAGGCCTTACCTGTGCCAGAGGGCTGCACATGGTTCACATGGTAACTAGAGATCCATGGGTTTCGAAACATGTTTAGGGAGAAGAACAGAAGGATAGCCTACGCCTATACTCCCCTCTGGTCACAGTGGTGGTAACGGTGGTGGACAGCAGGAGTGGCAGCAGTGAAGATGAAGGTTGCTACCAGCAAGCCGAAAAGGAGGGATGGAGGTGGTGACACGACCTCGCACGCACACACATATATACACACACGGACACGCAGAGCAGAGTGACTGGCCACAAAGCAAGCTACAGCCTGGACAGAGTGGCAGTCGTGCAATGCCGGTGTGTATGTCGGTGTGTGTTCGTGCACGCAAGCGAGCCGAGAGAAAGAGGGAGAGACAGCACAGCAGGGTGCTAAAGCAGCTCAGAACCCTAATCAGATTACAGGCAGAAATTAGCCTTGATGATGAAAACTCTGGAACAGGATTGGAGGAGGATGCCAGGAGGACTGCAGGTGGTGGTGTGGGGCCCAGGACTACTGGAAGTCAGATGGTAGCTTAACACTGGCATAGTAAGGGCATGCTTCAGCCAACATTGCCAAGTGCCATCAAACTTCTATAAACTGAAGCCAAACACTGCATTAATATTATGATTAGGCTCTTAGGCTACATTCACACTGCAGGTCTTAATGCTCAGTTCTGATTTTTTGATCAAATCCGATTTTTTGTCTGCTTGTTCACACTACAAATAAAATGCGACAGCAAACGCGCTCTTGTGTGACCCCTCAAAGCGGCCCGCATGCGCAAAAGAAGACGTCACACACAACGCGCTCTGTTTTAAGTTATAGAGTTATTTTGTTATTTATATATGGCCTAATAATTATCCTTATTGCTGTTTTAGAGAGGAGCGGTGCTTCAAAGGATAGTTGGAAATGTCTGTCAGAATCTGCAGATTATACAGTACACATAAAATGTTCACATTTCTCCAACTTTGTCTTCCCAACAGTTTCACTAACATCTACACGGGATGGCCAGGAATCTTCTCCGGCGCTGATAATTGGTGTCTGTCTTGTGTCAGTGACGTAAAAGACGTATTTAAAGCGACATGACCGTTCAAACAGCAGTCGCTTTCTAAAACATCAGATGTATCAGATTCAGTACCACATACCAAAGTGACCCAGATCACCTGCAGTGTGGCTGTGAAACTTTTAGTCATTTTAGTATTTATTATTTATTAGTATTTTAGTTTAGTATTACAGTTTACAAGAAAATAAAATTCAGTGTATTCCCAAAGCAATGATTCACTCTAGTTGCAAGGCTATCAGTTTCACCCTGAAGTCAGTAAGGCTTTCATATACAGGGATGTGGCTGATAAGAAATGGCCTTAAATTTGGTTTCCTTCTCATCATACTCCATCAAAACTGTGCTATAAGATCATTGCTTTTTGCTTCAGCACCTGCTTCATGTTCATTGTTTGCTGCTAAAAATATGCCAGCGAGTCAGGCATATATGATAATCACATAGTGCTGGTGCAGAGGCAGTTTTATTGAAGGAATGGCAGAAGCCACTTCTGTCAGTCATTACATCAGTGAGACGAGTGAGGACAACGCAGCACCCTGGAGGTCACAGTGAGATTTCAGAGAGTCATGGCATAATCTCCTCCAGCAGTGCAACAGCTGGCCACCTTTAGTGATATAACACATGGAAATATATATTGGGAGAATGTATGAAAAGCTCTCTGTTTTTAAGAACTTAAACTCTGAAATATCCATCCATCCATTTTCTCCCACTCTTGTTTTTGCCCTTGTATATGTAATGTTTTCAGCAGAAAGTTTGGATCACAAATACATTAGGTAGCGTAGCTTACTGCTAAAATTATATATGGCAATTAAAAAATTTATAGTTCAAAGTACATTAAAAGTACAAGGTAAATAAAAACACCTCAAAATTCAGAATTAGTCATGTGAGATTTCTTAGCTGTTTGTGGGCCACAGTTTCAATCATTCTCTGCTATTTGTGACAATAAATGCTTATATGTGATGCAATGTACGAGGCATAAAAAGCCCTAAAATCACAATGTGTAGAGCACCTGGAGCAAGGATGTATGCAGCCTGTAGTGTTTCCTGTAGATAACAGAGGATGAAGTTGTTTTTAACGATCGGTGACCTGATTTAAAAACAAAATCTTGTTACACAGTTTTGGAATCACTTGCTTACTCACTCGTCTTCTCTGCGTGATGCGTTTTCTCACCCTTTCACACACAAACTACCCCCACCTCCTCCAGTCTGCCTCTGCACCCTGTAGACGCCCCTAATAAGGCAACATGTGTTGTGAGTGGCTGCCTCGGAGAGAGGTCACCCCGTCAGGCAGCCTGCCTGTGTTTATCAAGGGACCATCTCCACGCCTTCTCCCCGCTGCTCTATCTTGTTTTCCTTGCCATTCCTTCTTTTCCTTCCCCAGATTTGCCATCCGTGCATCTGCCTCACACACTCCTCTTGTCTCTCCCACTCATTCCCAACAACTCCTTCTCATTCTCCATGTCTTTCTCTCTCTTCTACTCTTTATTGCATTCATTTTATTTCACTTTGTCTTATCGGTTTCTCCACCACTTCCAGTAGCAACAAACACAAGACATCCTCTTTCACTCATTCTCTGTCTCATTGGTTGCATACAAATTTATCATTTCAAAATCTGCCAGACGTCATTCATAAGGCTTTTCTTAGAAGTAAACCACAGTGGCAGGGGATGTAATACTTCAAGCTTTCCAAGTAATAAAAATGGACTACGGGTGGATGAGCTGATGACAAGATGGGAACTCGTGTCAGACATCACGACCAGCGCTCAGGTTTAAGATCTGATTTGCAATCCTCTTCTATCATTCAGAATTTACAGTAACCCAATAAAGAAGTGTCTCCTTAATTTTATATGAGGATATCATTTAAAAGGTCAGCTGTAAATATCTCACTTATGCAATTTTTGTACAATTTTTAGTGCATTTGTACAATAAATGAGCTTTCTTAATGCACAATATCAGCAAATCTAAATTTTAAATTAAAAAAAATACTTCACTTTTGAAATTAGGATATCCTGCCAAAACATTATCTGTAAATAAATCATAGCAACAAAACTCTGATGTTAACAGGCCGTCAGCGACATTAAAGGGATGGATGTGCACATTCAGACCACTTGGTGGTCTCACGGTCTGTTAGGTGGAAGACACAATGTGAAACTTTGCTCTACAATTTCATCACTTTTCAGCACAGGATGTACAAACGCTGTCATGCAACCTTCAATAAAACTCAACACCCAGAACATCATGTAAACACCACTTAACAAATCCCTGCATGACTCAGCATCAAAGCATCTCTCTGCTAATCACGCTTGACCTGAGAAGCCCAAGCTGGATATAAAGAGTTTTAGCTAAGTTTGGAGGTATTCCTACAGACAGCAACACCATAGGATAGTTTGTTTGAATCTGTTTTGACAGCCTTAGCTTTACTGGGCTTAAAACTTTCTGTGATGATACTTATGGGGGGCTTGTGTCGAGTACAATGTTGTGCTTTTGCATTCTGAGTTAAAGACAATATTTCAACTCACAAAAACAAGCACTTAATTCCCGTGCATACCATTCCTGCTGCACTGCATCACAATCTGCAGCCACTTTAGTGAGTTAAAGAAAAATAATTTCCATGAAGTCATTTGGTGAGTTTAAACTGCTATGTGTCAACATTATAAAGAAAAAAATGATTAAATGATTCCAAATATTAACCATAATGACACAATAAAAAAATCTTTATACACACTGATTAACTAAACAGAGAAATCATTCCCCAAATTTCCTTTACACTCTATATATTTTGTTGTCGTCATAGTGGATCATCTGCCTCAATCTCACCTGACCCTTAGCATCCTCTTCTACATGTCATCCTTCACTGCAACCGTGAATCTGGTCTTTTCCTCCTGTCGGGCAGCTCCGTCTTCAGCATCTTTTGTCTAGTGTCTCCACTTTTCCTCCTCTGCCAATGTCTAAACCATCTCAACCTTCACTCTCTAACTTTGTCTCCAAACTACTGAACCTGAGCTGTCCCTCTGACATACTCATTTCTACCACTGACCCTCCTGGTCCCTCTTACTATCTTCAGCTGTGCCACCTTCTTCTCCTTCTCAAGCTCCGATATTGCCTGTGCCTCCGTCTCCAAACCAGACATTGTAGCAGGTCTCACTATCACTATTGAAACTTTCCCTTTCGCCATTGCTGCTATCCTTTCATCCTTGACACTCGTCTCTGAGGGATGAGACATTTGTCTCTGTCCACTCCTCTTCCTTACCTCTCTTGTGTACTGTCTGTTGCTTTGGTTGATTTGACCCTGGAGTTAATTTTGCCAAAAAGTGATGAACAACAAACAACTATCAGCAACCAGCAGCTAAAACTGATCCAGGGTTACAAACTTGATTCTTTTTAAATTAAATCCTCTGGCCCTGCCTCACAGTCCACCAGTATATATGTTAGGTTAATGGTTGGTACTAAATTATCTTCATGTCCAGGGTGCATCTAGTCAAATATGAGCTGGAATGGGCTACAACTTCCCTGTGACCCAAGAACAATACCTGAGAAAAAAATGGATGGATGGTTCATAAATCTGTACTTTTTATTCACAAGATTTTATTTTTAATCTGGATTTAAAAGATAATTACATAGAAACAGCAGTCAGCCTCCTCCAGCTTGGTCCCTGTGTGACTCTTTTCTAAACCAGATATTTAAATTTAAACGTTAAGACGCTCTCTTTTTTTCCTCTATGTTTCTTCACAACGTCGTTGTGATGTCACACTGCAGATGGGTTACTTTGCTCAGCATTGTTTTTCAGGTTCTCTAATACTCTGTACAGCATATGAATCTCTGCTCCCGCTAACTACTCACATCTTGTTTTAGTCCACATGAATAAATTAATTCTGTCATTTTCTTTTCCCAGAACTTTTCCCAGAGTAGTAAAAAAAACAAGATTACAGCACATCTGGTGCTTACTGTAGAACAGCAAAAAGCTTTTGTTTCATTGCAGAAAAATGTTGATTATATCTACATGCTACTTTGCACTTCCAGCAGCAGCAGACAATATGCTCAAAGTTGGCCTGCCTAATAAAGGTTGGCCTGCCTAATAAAGGTTGGCCTGCCTTTATTAGGAGAATTTCTTCCTTTTTGATTAGCTATTGTGCACTAAATCACATAGAGATACATGTGCTTATGTAGACACATGTACACACACGTACAAGATGCACACACAGGTCAAATGAGAAGCAGAGTGAGCACTGCTGGAACTTTCATGCTTCCTCCTTCCTTAAACATTTACTCTGGCATTCCCTCTTTAGATTCACATCTGTGTTCCTCTCTGCTGAGTTGCATCAGCTCTGCCTGACGCTCAACACAGAAATCTGCCCGCTCTGCTCTTATATGGATATTGATGAGCACAGAGGTCGATGCAGAGGAGAGACACTAGAGTTCATCAACTCTCAGAGCAGTAGAGAGGGAGGAAAACAAAACAGAGATGGAGACCGAGAGAGAATCAGTAACAGAGGAGGAGGACGATTTCACGCGAGAAATGATTACTTAATGATTTGGCTATCCTTTCTTTAGGGGTACATTGTCCGTTGTCTTCACATTATACAACATTACGAGGTAGCTTAAGGCAACTCATGAGCAGACAAAGGAGAAACATCAGTTCAATTAGATACAGTGCATAGTTACTTTTGTACTTTGCATTAATGCACATCCATTTCTGCAGCTTCTCTACTGTTTGCTGGATAAAGAGCAGACAACTGAGCTGAGACAGACTCCATGATTAGCCACTGCTCTTATTAAAGCCCATGTTACACTACTGGAGATTCAGACTGACTATAATCAACGTGATTGCAGACAATAAAATGACCAAAACAAAGGCGACAAACCCTCAGTTATGAGTTGTAAAACATTATGAAGCAAGAACACGATATCAGTAAGAGAGGATATCCTTAATATGGACACCTTAGGCACACAGTTCTGGCACCGAAGTCCCCAGCTCTATGGTGTACAAACTTTATGTTTACAAATGACAGCCAATCAGAAGAAAGTTAGCTTAAATGGAGGGGGAAAGGAGCTGAAAGGGCTTGTTTCAGAGTGTTGAAGAAACAAGAGACTGCACTGGGGTCGAATAAGAGATAAAAATAGGATTATTTATAACTATGAATCACACAAAACTACTTTAGAAGGGGCCAAGAATAAAAATACAGAGCTGAAAAGGAGCACAATAATTCCCTTTTCACTCATAATCACATGCTAAAAATCGGTCAGAGATTATCCATGGCACTTGAGTATCTACAGAGATCTTGTGTTAAAGAACTCATTTATTAATTTGCATGCATTGGCCAACTTCAGAGGTTTCTATCACCCTTAACCTAAACATTAATCATACAATTAGAGTAAAGCCAGACTATTAGAAGACCCAGAATGGATAGCTGCCTAACACAGTGCGGACAGCAGACAGCACAATCACAAATCATGCTGAGCTGAGGAGACAGGGGTCAGGAAAGTTTCTCATTCAGGCTGCAGAAGAGTGATGAAAGGATTTTAAAGAAGTAGAAATGGCTCTAATTAGCCTAGACTACAGCTAAGATTAATGCACACCAGAGAAATCCTTTCCCTTTGATAAAGTTATGAGAAGTTATGCTTAAAAGCATGGAAATCTGTTGTTAAAGTCAGTCAACCTGCAATTCTTGTATAGCACTTCCCTACTCTCCCAGAGCACTCACAGCGCTTTATACAGCATGTCTCATTTACCCAATCACACGAGCCCTTCTTATGCAGAATTGCTTTCTATCTACCATTCACACACCGATGGATACATCAGAGAGCAAGTGTATCGGCAGATATATGTCCTGTCGGATAATATCTGCATGTTAACAAATATTTATCTGGTGTGTTATTTTGACTCAGTGTTCAAAAGAAAAATAATTTTTTAGAAACATGAAATTTTTGCTTCCTTGAAAGAAACAAATCAATCTTCTAATTTGAATATTTGTTTTCTAGAGATGAAACACACTATAAACCCTTGCTGTTCTTCAAAGTAGATCAAACACGTATCCAATAAAACAGAACAAAGTATGTATGTATGCATGTATTGCTAACTGGGTAAATGCCTACACATAAGCTCGTAACACTTGGAGGTTTGAGCCAATCTCAATTCTCATTTGTGGATGAACAGAGTCCAGTGGCACAGGGTCAAGCCTGGGGCCGGCCAGTAAACCTGTCTGTTCACTTTGATGAGTGCAGCAGGTGCAGAGCACCAAACAACTGGTGTATGGCATCACATGCTCCCCCCACCACCCCTCACAGAGGCACACATGCTATAAAAACAAAACTGTGGAGAAATGATGCCGGCCGATGCCGGAACAACACACTGGCCCAGCACATACTCATCAGATCAGCTGCACTTGCATACCACCATACAGCTATAATCTGGGGCTTGGAATGCTAATACCCATGTGGTTACTTGAGACATAAGTGCAAAACTAACAAGAAGCAGACTCGGCTATGAAGAAAATGTAAGCTAGACACCATCTGAAGACTGTTCAGTTTTGTGTTTTGGAGGTAAAGTTTGCCTCCATTCATGGGCATATGACAGAAAAGGAGGGACAATGAAGGACGTCTTCCAATCATAAAGAGAACATTTAAACTATAGGACTGTTGTTAAAGTCAGTGAACCTGCAAACACAACCACCTACAGGAGTAACAGTCATCTATGAGTGTTTTGTACCACTCTGAAACTATAAATAAAGATTCCTCTAAAAATATAATCAAATCAAAGTCTTAGAAACATTATACAGATGGTCATTGAGCTAAAGAGGTCTTATTACAAAGCATTTCGCCTACAAATATCTGTTCAGCATTTTAAAAATGACATCCAATTTGACGGCGCATCATTTGGTGATTGCGCACAATGCCAAGTTTACTTAATCAAACAAGCAGAAAGTTACCGGTATCTTTAAGCATTGTTGCCCTCTATATGTTTATGCTAAATGACTGACGTTTCATAAAAATAAAGGAATTTGCAATCATGTAATCTGTTTATATGTGATGTGCTGACTTAGAATTTAGGATAGCAGACATAAGATTAAACCAGCAGAGATAAAATCATACTTGCAACTCACGTTAGCTCCAATAAAAAGGAATCGAGAAAAGTGGTTCACAGGTGAAGTCCATCTATCCTGGAAGGAGAGATATCAAACCGCCACACAATGATGCTGAGGAGGCAGGAGGTGCAGGTGTGAGCAGGTAAACCCAAACAGAGAGACTAAGTCATCTACCGTGAAGCAGGTCCAACCTCAGCAGCTGACAAATATATCCCGGTGCTTTCCCTCTAGCTCTGCGGTTCTGAGATAAATAAATCAGTCCTGGAACAGCCAAGCAAAGAAAGGGAAGGAGGGAGAGGGAGAAAGAAGGAGAGGGAGTGGGGTATGCAGGAGATGGGTGAAGGACAGAGGGAAAAGAACTGAGGGGAAAAGAGGGGTGAAGCTGAGAAAAGGTACACAGGCTAGGTGTCTGGATACTCCTATAGTTAGTGATTCTTCAAACTATTCCAAAAGTGAAGATAGGTGGTTCCTGAAATGTCCATTCTGCAAATCAGGTTTGTATCACCGGTCTAATAGAGTTTAAACTGAGGGTCAGAGGCGACACCGCGCTACTTCCAAAGAGTTTAGGGAGTGCGGGCCAAAATTGTTGCAGTAACCTTATCCCACAGCTACCATGTATGGGCTGAAGAGAGCAGCCTCAATTGAGGGGCATCTGCCATAAATAGCCAGGCAGCGTCGGGCTCCCGGAGCAGGAGGATCGAATCAGCTGTTACAACTACAATCCAGCAGCACTGCGTGATCCAGGCTGCGCAGGAACGCCTGCTCTATGACACCAGGGTCATACACAGCGCACTGTTTCACTTGCATTCATTTCAACCAGCCACCTGACCAGTTTGTTTAAAGAAACTAGGATTGCATCAAACGCTGGGATGATGCTGCATTTCATGTTAGGACATTTAAATTCATCTCTGGAGCTTGAGGGGCACAACTGTCACTACATATGCAGCCTCATTGTGCAGAATTTCACATAAATTTGACAGATTATCAACATGATCCATGTCAAACTGCTTACACAGGACAGCTGTGAGATGCTCAAAACAGGAACTCTTGAGCCGACTGTTTACAAAAGCTCACATGTATGACACAGTTTAAAAAGTTGCAGTTTTCATGTCCAAAACAGACAAAAAAAAACAAATGCATATCACTACTTTAACTTCATCTGCTACTACAAGGACTCCTTGCCATGTTTTAAACAAAGTGAATCAAACAGTAAAATACAAACGCAAATGCAGTAAAGCAATTATGGGCTTTTTAAGATGTTTGATAACAGCAGGGACATTAAACTGTATTAAATAAGTCCTAACGCTGTATTTTCTATATAAAAAAAGATCAGCACATCCAGGTGATTAACTTGTGGCTACCGATATGTGTCTTTGGGAACTGTGGTGAAAGAGAAGCAGGTCAATTTAGGGTTTTGCTCCTTGTTACAGTCGGTTTTGTGTTTAATTGCTGTTTGTCTCCATCTTATGGTGTTGCATTGTAACTGCAGGACGGGTCACCAATTCAAACATTTTACAGACTAAAGATTAAAGATAAAGAAATCACTTTATGTAGTTATGTTCATAATTTATCTCCTTACAACACATTGGAAAAATTTTATTTTTCTGTTCTGACCTTTTTCTGTCATTTTTTTTGCCACATTTATGTAGTTTTATCTATGAGTAACAGTCAGATGCGTAATCAATATACTTCAGTAATTTCAGTCAACAATGTTGCTGCCTTACACATCTGTTTTGGGTATATCTACACATTCATGACTTTTACTCTCATTTTTTTCCTATATAAAATGCATCTTTGGGGTTAAATACACACACAAGTAGGATTAATGTGCATTCAATAAAGGCAATGACCACTTACCTAACAGAAATCTATCCATTTGTCTGTTATTTTGTGGCCTTGGTAAACCAAAACATATTTTCCAGTTGAGAAAATGACCCTAAAATTTAAAAAAACTGGTTAAGAAATCATTTTATTACAATTGTGTTCATGGGAAGCTTTTTGCATGCAGAAAAATCCTGTTTACAGTCAGGAATACAAGTTTATGTGGACAGGCTGAAGGGTGGCAGAAAATGAGGGCAACTGTCACTGTGGCATTAATGGACTTACTTATTCCACATCCAGCACAGGCAAGCAGGCTTGACAGGTGTACAGTAATGACAGATATGTAGGCAACTTACTGAGAACTGGACTGACTCAGAGGCTGAGGCAGCTGTGATGGAGGGACAGCTGGAGATGGATGGCAGGGAGGTCTGCAGAACAAAGCCAGACTGTTTCATTCAAAGAATCCCAAGTACACAAAAAGACAAAAGAGAAGTGATGCTTTCCTTGATACAATGGGGAAGTGTATGAAGATTTGGAATAACCTTGCTGTTTGCATTATTTGGTGATTAAGTGAGAGTTACAGACAAAAAGAATTCTAATTACAACCATTACAAATCCCCAGCATTTACCAACAGTTTGTACATCACCTGACTGGACAGCAGTAATCTCAAACTGGTAGCTTTGGATCCAATGTGAACAGCATTCAGGGGAAATTTCAGATCATCCTTCTTTGCAGATATCCTTCATCTCAGCTGTATTCAGTGTAAATGCACATCTTAACGTCATTCTATTGGATTAAGGTTTTGGACGCTTCAAAAGACAGATTATCTTTATTTGAAGCCATTCTGAATTAGATTTGCTTCAATATTCAGGTTCATTGTCCATGCTGTCAATCCCTACAAGACACAGAAGCTAGACGTGTGTGTGTATACTCTCTCTCTCTCTATATATATATATATATATATAGTATTATAGAGTATATATTAGTGACCTATTGTTTTTCTAGGCTCTTAATAATAAAGGTAGAGACAGCACTGCACAGTAGCAGTCAAAATATTTTAGCTACTGAATTAGCATCATATAACTATATAAGGAAACACTATTCTAGCAGTACAGACTTTATAATTTAATTAAGTAGCAGTGTATTAGCCCCTAATGTACAACAATCAACAGTTTCGTTTAACTGAAGGCGTGCAGGTGTAATTTTTTTTATATATTTACCTGAGCTAGCTCTTATCAAGGTTACAGGCGGCCATTTTGAAAGTTCAACACTGGGAAAAGTACCACCTCAGTCTTTGAGACAACTTTCAGTTAAAAACGAGCACCAGAGAAAATGTTCAGAGTCATAGTAAGAAACAAAGGTAAGACCACGACAAACCTTTTCTCAAAAAAGTCCAAAATTCCAGTTTAAATGTCCAGAGAAAGCTAACTAAACTTTAATTAGCTTTCTGTAAATAACACTAACTATGGCATTTTACCATTAAAGACTGGGAACTCTTGAAAGTGTGAAACAGGACTGAAATAAAACCTTTTACTGGTTTATTAATTATGGCCACATCCAGAGTAAAGTATATAAAAAATACTATACAGCTATACTGTGTAAGTAACCATTATACTGGCTAATATAGTGGAGGTCACCCTCCTGGTGTCAAAACGCTTTCATCTGTCAGTGTTTTTAATGTCGCAGCTGATCCTTGTAATTTAGCTTGCACTCCAAATATGGTAACTGTCAGAAGCTGCATGTAGCTTAAGAAACAACGCTGCAGTGCCTTTGTACGCTGTGCCCATGAACAAAAAACACCCACAGCGTAATGAAAAGACAGCCTACCTATATTGGGATCAATAAAGTATCATATAAGAGGAAGCAGTAATCTGACTTTTCACTCTCATCTTAGAAAAAAAAGATGGCACACAGAGGAAATTGAAGAGGATGGATGCCCTCCAAGTCTCCCAGAGAGCATGCTGGGAGGTTTTTACAAGGTTCAGCTCAAGTATTGTCTTTGCCAACGCTTTGATCCAGCAAGTGGAGCTCAGTGTGACAGTCTGGCACGGTAATTGGGCTGAAATTGCCAGCACACAAGTGAACATGTGTGAAAACACTCGCATATTTGTGCTTATACACGTATGCTTGCTTTCCATTGCCTTAGCATTGCTCAAAGAATAAAAGTCAGCTCTTTGAAAATGAAACATTTCCATAATAATGACTTACCCACTCGAGGAGCCCAGTTACTTGTGCTGATTTTCTCTCGTTTTCCATATTGCGGGACAGTGTCAGCAGCTGAGATCAGATGCCTCATGTGCAAGCTCTAAAACAATGTATACAAAGCCTGTATGGCAGCATCACCAACACACAATTTTCATTTTCTCAGATCACTTTTAGGATGTATAATTTAGCTCCAGAGATGAACCTGTAAAGGGGCCACCAATGTAAAAACTTTTTCCAAAAACCAACATGATATCAGAGTAATGGTAACTGTAACTGGTTCTGCTTTTATATACATAACTGGTTTCGTTTGTAATATAAAAGACTTTATCATATATTGTATTTCATACATATGCACCCCTTATTATCTTTGCTCATGTCCTGGCGCATATGTGATATAAGTGCACATTTCTAAAAAAAAAATAAAAAAATAAAAATTGCATACATACAGACAACAGCAACTGTCACAAACACCATTTTCATGCAAAGAGTTTATTTATGAATCAGACTGCAGTATCATACAACAGTAGCACAATCATATGACTATGGATTATGCTCATATTTATAGATACAAAGATAAAGGCATGTCTTAAAAGAAAAAAAATGAATGAGTTCTCTTTTGATTTACTCTAAAAATAGCTTTTAAATACTTGGCATAGTTTTGTAAATTAAATTATGAAACATAATGTTTTGCCCACTGGTTTTACTATTGGAGTACCAAATGCAAATATACTTTATGAAAAACATTTTTTTTTCCTCCTCTCTCTTGCATTTCATGCAAGGAAGAAAAAAAAGATGTCAGTGAGTACAAAAAGCACTTAAATCTCATATGAAAATAGAAAATATTACAAGTGTGCATAATTACTTCATGTTGCACATAACCTGCAGTACAAAAAGTCAAACGACACTATGTTCAAGTGTACCTGACATGCCAATTATTGGGGGAGGGGGGCGTATGTACTGAAATAGCTATTTAAATGTCGTCAGGGGCAGTTTATACACCAGACTAAGGCGAGGCCCTTTAGTCTTCAGAATGAATTGAAAATGAGATGTGTTAGTAATTATGGGCGTGCCAGCTTGTCCTCCCTGTGATGCTGACTATGAGCTTGTCTTGAAGCACTGACCCTCCTCTCGTACTTATAATAAATTATGCTTTTTGTATTGTTTGAAGTTCACAGTTTTGGACTCAATGTTCCTACAGATAAACAGCATGAAGAGCAGAAACTATCCGCAATGCTACTGTACCTCTCCAGCCAGAGGGATGGCAGAACAGTAAGTTGTTGGTACAAACCTAAGGTATGAAACAGTGCTTAGTACGTTAATATTTGGCATTTCCTGGAGTGTAATGTAATGCACACATCATAAGGCGACATGATTATTTCGGATTTACATGAAATGTTTGAAATACCAAGACAAAGGTCTGAGTTGATAAAAATGCTACAACTGCAAAATGCTACATAACAGTAAGTTGATGGTTAAACAGTGATGGATTCCTACAGATCTCTTAAATATGTTACACCAGTGAAACAGTCCTTTTATGAAAACAAAGAAAACCCACGTACCTGCAAACTTGTTTTAATCCAAAAGGCAATTTTTTCAATCATCGTTTAGCTTTAGACTCATAATTTAAAATTTATTTTAAAGAAACATTATGCAGATATGTGGTTTTTAGCCTAAAATTGCATCCTACATTGCATCTTTTAGTGCAATAAGCGTTAGTGACAGCACAACAATTTACACAAAATGAACACGCCGTGAGATGAAAGAAACAGAGGAAGAAAGGAGGCGGTTAGAAGGAAGAGGAAACGAAGGAAGGGTGGGAGGAAGGAAGGAAAAGAAAAAAATTCCCAATTTTATTTCTAAACATGTTTTTTTTTTGTGGAACCAACAACAGAACGATACATGATTCAAACTGGAAGACATACAAAGACAGAAATAAGACACAGGCCATGTCTGACCACCAACGTACAGCTGAGATGGATTGATGTGTCAAATATCACAAGGAGCGTCCAACACTGACTCTGTTAGCATGTGAAAGAGCACTATCAAACAGGAAATCATGGCACAATCAGAAAGTTTCCATCAGGTTTAACTCCTGCAGTGATGAACCCTTTTGCTCACTCAAACCAAAATCGTGTGATCAAGGCACACCACAGGGCCATCCCTCCTTATACCGCTCTGTTAAGATTTTAAAGCACTAGAAAATTATGTATACTCTCAATATGATACTATACACTTGTATGATACTTTCAGCTTGTTATAGGTGTGGAGAAATAAAATGTCATGGTTAAATACAAAATTTCTCTTAAAATATTTAAAATATACTTTATTTTGTACATTATGCAAACTGATTAACAATTTGATGATAACAAAAATAAATATTCCGTGAAATGTCGCCTCTTTGCGAAACAGATGTATGAACATAGATATATAAATAGATATATCTATATCTATATATATATCATGAAGTAAAGCACCCACCCCCTGTTAAGCGCCCCTATACCCTGACACGAATCCATTTCCCTGTAATATGATCTCAATGACACGTTCACACTTAAGACTCCTGACAATGGTTCCTACAGGTAGCTCCACTACACCACTGACCTGTTTTTACAATATTGCTCTACATATCTTTTTTTTTCTTGTTGTTGTTCTAAATTCCTATATCGATCTTTAATGTTTATCAAGGTTGCTTAAACCATCATTTAAACTCAATCTGTGCCCTTATTGCTTCCTGAAATTACCTGGAAATGGGAGCTATAGATTGAACTTGATCAGGGGACTAATCAGAGACTTCACCTTATCCAACCAGGAATCGCACATCTAGTTAAGAAAGGCAACTCTCCCCCTCTAAAGTAGGGCCAACGTTATCTTATAGTTTACTGATCTGTCATGCCATGTGGTATAGAGTCACTCTTCACTGAAGAGCTATGGTTGCAGAGTTATGGTTGCAGTGTGTACAAAAGCAATGAGAAAGGGCACAATGTCATTCAGTTGTTTTTTGTTTTTTTTAAAAAGAAAGGCTGATTTATCTCATCTGAAAATCAAAACAGTTCTTTAGCCAAAGACAGTGATGTCCAGTTCTAAAACAGCTGTCGCCTTACCACAATCAAATACGCAGGTTATTTTGGTGTAGTTTAAATGCAACAGAACATGTTTGTGACAATAAACCCCTCTATGTCTACATTAGGTTAAACATAAACACTTACATTCATAATCCTCAACAACTCGCCCGTAAACAAACAGAAACGTTCAGGTATGCGAAAAATGTTTTCGCTGCGGACATTTTCAGAAATTCTAGTATGCACGACAGAATTGCATAATGTCTGCCAATGAGAAAAGCATAGGGAGGATAGAATAGAAAGGACAAGCCGCTACAAGACTAACTAGTAGAAACCCTATAAGAGGATGGGGTTGGGGATGGAGGACGGATGGGGTAGTGGGTAGTCAGTTTGGGAAGGCTGGGGTGGGATTCTGGGTGGAAGTTGCCCCACAAGTTAAAGAGGCACCTCCCTTTGGCAGTGGAACAGCACTCTTAGTAGTCAACGCAGCGCCGAGGGTGAGGGTGTACACAATGCTCTTGTCGGACAAGAAGGCAATTTCAGTGTCAAGATGAGATGAAGGCATTCTAGTAGGCAGCCAGGTCACAGTGTTGGAGCTAAAAACCTCAGATGGAGATGGTGGACGCAGTCTTTCTACACTGTCTCCCCTCGGCTGGGATCATTGGGGTTCTGGGACATGAGGAAGAAAGATATTTATTCACAAAGGAGTATTTTTTTTAGCAAAAATCCATTATCTTATGAATCAAAATTGTCTAATTGGGCAAAGGTTTTCAAGCTCCAAAATCAGGAAAAATGACAAAACCGCATAAAAAAAAAAGTAAACTTTCTTATCATCTTTACATCCACCAGGCTTCACTTCTATGCCATTATAGGCAATAATTACCTGAGAGAGGTGACTCCTGTTCATCTTGCAACACTGTCTCGGGGCTCTCCTGTGAGTTGGTGACCTCTTGCTCGTTGTCTTTGTCCATATGAGGAGCAGGGTCGAACTCCTCTGCTTGTTCTTCCTTGCCCTCCCCTTCTGCCTCTGTCTCCCCTTCCCCAGAGTCAGTACTCCTGATGCTTAAGCGCCTCACACGATACATAACATCCACATCTCTCATCCGGGCGAGTCGCTCAACTGCCACCCGACCTGGAGAAATAGCCAGTTTGTTCTGCAATGCTTCAATTCGCTGTGAGGGGCCCTTGCTCCTCCGCTCACCCTCCAAGCTAAGAGATAGTCTGCGGTCTAGGTTCGGGGGAACGGAAAGTGGCAGTCTATCAGGCGGAAACTCAGGTAACCCAGGGAGGTCTCGCCCTAGATGAGTCCGTAGACCAAGTCTATGCTCTGGGAGAGCAAATGGCTTCTTCTCTTGCTCCTGCTTGTCAACTGGCGTTGCATTGTCTTGTTCCTCAGTTTTCACTTCAGCTGTCTGTTTGCCTGCACTGCCTTCAGGTGTTTCTCCTGCAGTGGCTTCTTTATCTTCTGATTTTTCTTCCTCAGTTGCTGTTTCATTAACACTCTGTTCCTCTGTGACTTGGGGGTCTGTAGGCTGATCAGCTGCTAATACTGTGGCTGCAGAGGAGAGATCCTCTGTGGCTCCATCCACTGGTATGCTCTCAGCAGGATTAACTATGCATAAATTGTCCAAGTTTTCTGCCTGAGCATTGTCTGTTTTTTCACCCTCTCCCACATTCTCCTGTGTCAGTGAATGCTGCTCTGTTTTTTCAGCACACACTTCAGACCCTGACTGATTTGAACATGATGCATTTGGCTCCTCTATTTTTGTATCTTCTGATGGACTTTCTAATGCAGTGCATTGTGGCGGACTGCCATTTTGATTGGCCGAGCTGTCTGAGCTGTTCTCCTCGTGAAGTGGAGGCAATGGACCCTGTCTCATCTGATTCTCAAGCTCTCGTTTACAAATAGGACACTCCTCCTCTGATTCAGCACTGAGATCTTGAAGAGTCTCTGTGTCATTAGGTCTGGAATGGCCTGCGGATGCTTTACTGGCATCTGATGGGTCTCTAGACTGACGCAAAGTCTGGCATATGTCTTCATAATCTGGAGGACTAGTGAGTGTAGAGGCATCCTGCATGGGCTGTCTGTCTGCCCATGGCACCTCAGCTGCTGTGGTGTGCGTTGTTGGACTAAAGTCACAAAGAGGTGTTTCGATAGGTTCATCTGGCAGGTCTAATTTTACTGTCCTGCCATCGTTGCTCCTTCTGCGTGAAAGATGCGCAACAACCCTGTATTCTCTGAAGCCCGTCTCCCGAGGTGGCACCGGGAGCTCCTCCCTAAGCTGCTTGCTGAAGGTTACCGACTTTGTTGCAGGCCTGGAGAAGGCGCTCTTCACTTCCCTGTATTCTGGGTCAACAGACCAGCTTACTGCACTGCGCCTAAGGCTGCTGGGCTTGTTGAGAGGTTCTGATGTCAGTCGGATTTTGATACGCTCAGGGATCTGGACGGAACCGTTTGGGACTTTATTGCTGGCAGTACCTAGCTCCAAGATGTCTTTGTAGGCCTCGTTAAGGTCCTCAATGCACTTGTCAACACTGGGCTGTTTGCTGCTCTGTTGCTGCTGCTGATCCTGGACTTCTTTTTTAATGGTCTCCAGCTCTTTGACTGCATCCCATGGTCGCTGGGTGGCCGGTTTCAAAAGGAACGGTTCAAATTTCTCCTGTCCTGTGTTTGCTGCTGGTTTGATCTCCTCCACATTTCCTGAGGGTGGTACTGCTGGCTGCTGAGCTGTGCTCTTGTTCAGCTGGTTGGAGAAGGTGGAGGTCAGGGAGAAGGCGCTGTTGCTTGAAAGTTTTAGGCTCTTCACTCCCTTTATGGGAAAACTGAAGGCAGTGCCCACTACTCCGCCGCTATCAGGGGTTACTTCGGTGCCAGGAGGAACAGGGTCTTGTTGTGCTTCCTTGTTTTCAGGGCCAGCTTTTCGGGCCTCTGGGCTAGTTTGTGTCTCCTGGTCTCGATACTGGTTTGCAGGCCAGGATCCTGACAGCTTCAGCTCCTTGTAATGATTTATTTTAGGGGGTCTACAGGGTAGTTTTTTAAACATTTTGCTGCTTGCTCTACTGCTCGTTTTGCTGCTCGCTATGCTACCAGTTAGTGCTTGCAGCTCAGCTTCAGCTGAAGATGTGCTTTGGAGACTTTGGTTTGTTAAATGGCCAGTTTTGTTGCCACTGGGACTGTCAGCTGGGTCTGGCGACTTCTCGTTGTTATTATTCTGATCACGAATTGTCCCAGTGAGCTGCGGAGTAACAGGGACAGACACCAAACAAAAAATTGTTTCACTAAGCCTCTTTTTAAGATTCTTGGTTTTGTCTTTCTCCGGTGGTTCAGGTTGCTCTGCCTTTTTTACTTCTGTCACAGTTTCAGATACACCCTGGTCAGCCGGCTTACATGGAGGTGGCGGTGGTTTACCCAGAATAGATGAAGGTAAAAATGGAGTACGGGTTTGCTCAGAAGCTACACTGTCACTTTTTTTTATTCCCCTGTTGGGCCATCGATTACTGCTGTCGCTGTCACCGGGAGCTGTTTTTCGGGTTTCGGTATTGAGAGCTGGCCCCTGTTGGGGAGGAAAGGCACTATCATGTGTAGATTGTCCTAAAATCTTAGCGGACGGAATCTCTTTGTTGATGTTGCGCATCTTGTCTATATCTGTTAGAGAATTTCCGCCAGGCCCTCCTGAGATTTGTTTTGCTCTTGAGTCTTCAGTGGGTAACTGTCGGGCATGACCTGGTTGTTCTTCATGTCCAGAAGAAAGTACCTGTTTTCGATAGGACGCACTACGTTCTCCATAAGGTTCCAGCCAGGAACTACTTGCCTGTCTGTAAAACCACCTTCCGGGATCTGAGCTTGGCATCTGCAAAGCTTCTGCCCTCCATCTTAAGTTTGCCATTTCATTGCGGTTAACTGAAACTGCTCTTGGGGGTAGGGCTCTTCTATAAGATGGGGGTGGGATGTAGCCAGGAGGCTCCATTCCAGTGATGGCAGAGTGTTGTGCGAAATAGTCTTGTCTTAGGTCCCCACCCCTTGGATAATAGATAGGCCTGTCTTTTTGTTTGACACCCTGGTCAATAGCAAGCATTTCTGCGCTACCCCTAGTCTGCTGGTGAATCTCGTATGATGGAGGCTTTAAAGGCCTGCTGAACCTGGGCTTTGGTAAAAGTGCAACATGGCTGCTTGGCCCAATACTCCTACCCCACCGGTCCCGGCCGCCGCCATAGATGTACCTACTGTATGGCCCAGAGAAGACAGTGCTGCTTATCCTCTGTCTATCAGGTAGACTAGGCCTTGATGGAATGAGCTCTCTGCTGTCACGTCCATCAGGTGACAAAACTCTGGGAAGAGACTGAGACTTTGCTTTAGTTCTAGGGTGAAAAAAACCCTCCGGTGTCCTCAGTCGGTAGTAGTGGTCCTGAGCCCACCGTTCCCCATCCCCATCTGACAGCTGCCTTCCCAGGCCCACAGCAGGCCTCCATTCCTCTGTTCCAAGGCTCTGGCACTTCCTCTCCCCAGTCACTCTCAACTGACCAGGTCCTGCATCTGGGTCCCTTAGCCAGGAAATGTCCTCCCATAGCTGCTGCGCTTGCCTCTCTGCCCTGTATTCCTCTGCTGTGATCAGGGCCTGTGGCCTCCACGCTCCAGCAGAGGCCCTCAGCTCCCTGCCATCAGCATAGTCCAGAAGGATGCTGAAGTCCTGACCTCGCCTCCGCCAGTAGGAAACATCCCTATCGTCATGGCTCAGCGGCTCTGAATAAGTCAAACTGGGAACATCGTAGAACCTATAAAAGAAAAAATCTCAGTGTTAATAAAACAATCTAATCTTTTAACAGTGTTTCTTTCATTACAGAGGTTATTAAATGAGTTGCGGCTAAACAGCATCAGAACCATCAGGCTGCGACATACAGACAAAGAAAAAATTATCTAGAATGAAAGGAGTTAATACCTAAAACATATTTCACAATATTGTATTATCTCAGTCTATTTGATAATAGATTAAAACAATTTCATCCACTTGAAATGTGATCACTGGTAAATATTAAAAGAGGCATGCCCATGCCAGTCCCAGACATGTGCTTTTGCTTTGCCAGTATAGGTGTTCCAAACAACCTAATCAAAGAGAGCCAGCACATATGAGCCAGAAATGCTTAAGTCAGCAGCTCCAAAGTCCCCTGAAGACACCACAAAATTGCAATGCTACTGCAATATGATCTGCATATTAAATTGTGCTGACCTTATCTTGGAAACTGGTCATCTGGATGGCAAATACCACTCTTTAAAAAAAAAAATCTGACGCAAAAGAGAAAGTGGCTCTGTCCCTCTCATTATTTTATCACATACTTTAGGAACCATTTTGGCCTACAGTACATATAAAAACCTTTAAACCAAAAATACAATAAACTTTAAACCTGCATTACTGTGTTACACCCAAAGTGAAAGAGTAAACTAGAAAAAGAGCCTTTTTTAATTGTTTCTCATGTAAGTATGCATGAGCAACAATCATCCAACCAAAATCATTTGTATAATTTTAAAAACGCTTGATGAAACTAATATGAAATGGCAACTGTGTGACGAGTTACTGTTGGCAGGTTCACAACAGTGGTTCCAGTACAGTGTGATAAAGCACTGCTGCCTGGAGATAAATTTAGTTCTGGTCCCATAATCACCTCTTGGGTTTGGGATAAGGCCGTAGTGCATGCTTGCGCTGCTAAAACAATTATTTTAGATAAAATATATTACTGAAAATATATATATATATTTAATGACAACGCATCTAAAAAAAAAAGTCTATGTACACTGAGGGATTTTCCATTACACTGAATTTTAGGATTTTTTTTAATTAATTGTCATCAATAAATATTCCCCGGGTCATCACTCACATAAATGCACATTCTTAGACGCCCTGATGACAGCTGATCATAATGAGGGCGGGACTGCAGGCTTAAATGCTTGTTGAAATTCAATTGTAACCATCAGTTCTTTCAGAAAAACATATTAACTACATTTTCCCAGTGTAATTATAAAACTGTTTCATGCAAAGAATCATCTGTATATATATATATATATATATATATATATATATATATATATATATATATATATATATATATATATATATATATATGTATATATATATATATATATATATATATGTATGCTTGATTATAAATATGTGTAATAGTTTTTAAAACGTAACATCACAAAAAGAAGACTGAATAAACAATTAGCCTCCGTCCAGTATCTGCAGTGCACTAAATCCCTGTTAGTCATTGTACTCATTCATTTAAGCAGCAAAGTCAATGGATCATCCTCAGCAGCATATGCTACTGTATGGCTGAGGGGAGCTGCGCTGTGCACACTTGCCCAGCAACATGCTTACATCACAGAGCACGTGCTGGGCGTGATTCAGTGTGCCAGTGTTTACAGTGGAGTGATTACGCGCCTGTCTTGAGGCATGTTCAGTCCTCCTCAGTTTGCTCTCTGTCTAGTGCTGCTGTTTACATCTGCCTGCCGGGTGGAGGCTGTGTAGATGATTCCAGTGCCTGGGTGGGCTCCACAGAGATGCAAACCATATCTCTGTGCAGGCATGTACACAGCTCAAACGACTGCAAAGGCACCTTTCATAATTCCTCATATCCCAGCATAAGATATGTCAGTAGTGCTGCTGCAGCCACAGTGTTCTGCAGCTCTGGAAGGAAGGGAAGAGGAGGAGAAAAAAACCCTGCGCAGTGCAGACTCAGTTTTGCATGCAATACTGACAGGCCCCAGTGAGAAGTGGGGGGAGGAAAGAGAGGGAAAGGGAAGGTGCAGGGCGTGGGGGATTGCAAAAGAGAGGGAAAAAACACTCACCCACTATCTGTAGCAAGAGAATCACCCAAGGGCTGAGTGTCACCTAGGATACCGATGCCGATTTCTTTTCTCCTTTGGTTCCTATCCCCACTCTCAATGTCTATGCTGTGGTAGCCCTTCACCAGTGCCTGCCTGCTGCCATAGATGCCAGTGATAGATGCCCCCCGGTCTGCCTCATACCCGTTCAGCGTCCCCCGGCCAGCCCTGTTGTCCACAAGTTCACGCTGGCAATCAGCAGGGCGCTTGTCAAAAGGCGTGGCAGACGGAGGGTCGCTCTTCGGCAATTTATATCCGTGCGAAATGAGAAGGTCCTCCACGCTGTACATGGTGGTGTCTCTCTCACTTCTGGGCAGGAGGGCAAAGGTGGGTGTGTTGCCTTATGCGCAGTGCTGCTGGTGGAAGCTGGAGCACGGCTGCTCAGCAGAGGCCATCACTAAAGAGAGGACAAGGGAAGAGGTAGAAGAGGATTATTTCTGCATGCAACTATATCTGAGAGGAGCCACTTTCGTAAGAAAGAAAAAGGGTGGCATTCCTTGTCAAAATGTGTTTAAACTACTTCAGCACATGCTATATTGACATCTCCACAAGTCTTTTCTTAAAATTAAACACTAACATGAGCTAAACATGAATTTTTCTCCCAGACATGATCCTGCTTCTGTCGGCAACCCCGGATGTACAGCCACAGTTTTAAAGGTGAATTTAAAGCTCACTATCTGAACACTGAAAAAGTCTATAAACCAGAAAGTGTGTGTTATGAGCCACACCCCTTGTTCTTTCCAATGACATTTTATCAACTTTCCCAAAGTGCCTGAAACCATTATCTAATGTAACAATTGCCAAATTGAGAATTGTTCTCATCCTATTAAACCACTGTTTACATAATGATTTCTCTACCCTTTGTCAGACAGCAGTGCAGTGGAAAATTTGATAACCGCAAAGCAAGCAGGTTTTAGGTGGAATATTCGTCATCAGTCATGACAAGCACTTATTGTTCTCCAGAGACTCAGAGCAAGCAGTTATCTTAAAAGAAACTGCAACATATTCTTATATATTAAGTTATAAGAGATTAAATACCTCACCGTACAATCAGTCAGTTTCAAATATGCTTAAGTAATCACTACCAGTGTTGTTGCATCATATATCTGCCTTCTTGCTAACTTATTAGTGCTGCACACCACTCCCATATGCCATCAGAAAAAGGAAAATACTGGGTATTATATACCCAGTATAAAATAATCTACACAATATATACTTTCCCGCATGCCTGTGCTGTGTGTGAGCACACACAGTGTGAAGGTTGCCAGATTTCTTACATCCTAATGGCATCAGAAAAAAATTTGATGCATTAATGGCGTTTGATTAAATTGATTTAGGTCTTGACTCTTAAACTATAGTTCAAAGATGAAGTCTGAGTTGCAGCGTCAACAATAAAAAATTATGTGAACTTTAAATAAAAATGTGAACGTTAAAAAAAATAAAAAAAATTTTTTTTAAATACTAACAGTATTTTAATGTTTTAACTTTTACTGCTCTGATTCCAGTCGCTTATTATCATGTATGTTCTTTAATTTCTCTTAGATTTCTCTTCCCTAGAAAAAGGCCCCAATGGTCACATCATATTGTCTTTTTTTCATATATATTCTCTCACAAAGACATTGCTGGCTTAAAAATCAACCAAGCCCCAAACTTTCTAGATCACCATGCAAAGGTATAGCCATCGTCACAAATCAGCAAAAAAAGCAAAAAAAACATTTCTCGGTTTTCCAAAACTCTCTCATAATGTTGTGGTGGTTAATTAATTTCTATAAAGCAGAATACTTTGATGAGTTTTATAAAGCATAAAAAGGCGATTATTTTCATTAACAAGTTAAATGATGATTACCGTCTAAGTAAATCAACAATTTACGAGTGTGGAAAATGTCAGAAAATGGCCAGAAATGCCCATTAGGCTCAAGCCTGGTGTCATAGTATAGAGTATGAATAACATTTAAATTCCCATGATATTCTGAGTAATGATGAGTATGACATTTAAATGATTTAGACGCTATTTTTCACATGGCGTGTTTAGATTATCACACACTAAATCACAAAGGTGAGTCTTCGACTTACTTGTTCTGTTAGAAAAATCGAGACAAATAAAAAAAGAGAAAAAAAAGCAGAAACTGGGGAGTTTAGTCCTAAAAATGTCTTAAAAACTTATTCTAACATGACAGTACTTCAGTACAAAACCAGTTATTTATTTTTAGCTCAAAACAAACAGCAACAAGTAGGAAATAAATAAGACTGCTTTTGTATTGGTGCTCGAATGTAATGTAAATTTCACTGTCTGTTAGTTTGTTCATTTGTTTGTGTGTACATGTGAATGCACAACCACACCTGCCTGTCTGATATATTAATTAGTGGTTGTAACAGTCTGTCCTGTATGGAAGCTTGTTTCTGCCTCTAAAAAAAAAACAAAAAACAAGTATCCATAACTCGAAATTTCGAGTTATTTTCTTGAAATTTTGACTTATTAACTCGAAATTTCAAGAAACGTAACTCCAAATTTGGAGAAACAAATTTCGAGTTACTTTTCTTAGAGTTTCTTAGAGTTAGCTCTGCCAATCAGTAATCTACGTGAATGATGTCACTTTCTTGTTACCCGGAAGCACATGGCGCAGAGTAACGCACACTCAAAACCGGATCGCAACAAATTGGCGCTTTCGCAAGTACGTTTGCTGATAGTAACGCCATGTGATTCAGCTAATAACACAAGGATTTCATCATTTTTGAAGCCACGCTGAAAATACTCAGCAATTTGTGCATTCATGACTGAATGTAATAATGGTAGCTTAGCTGTAGCTTTTGTACCTGAGGGCGTCAGCTTCCGGGTAACAAGGAAATGACGTCATTCACGTAGATTACTGATTGGCAGCGCTAATTCGAAATTTCGAGTTACTTTTGTCAAAATTTTGAGTTAATAAGTCAAAATTTTGAGTTAATAAGTCGAAATTTTGAGAAAATAATTTCGAGTTATGAATCCTTTTTTTTTTGTGGCAGAAACGGGCTTCCATAGTCCTGCCTGCAGATGACAACGGATGGCTTATAAAACATTAACAGAGTGATCAAAGGCTTTGCACACAGTAGCATTTTGGCAAATCATAGACTTGAATAGTGGCTCACTTTCCATTATGAAGGTGTCACTTAAAGGACAAGTGTGCTGTTGGATCAAAGATGTTGGTGTTAAAATATACTTATATACACAACTCATCTAGGAATTGATCATAGCCAAACACATTTACTTATCTCTGTGCTGGAAACTGCTGAATTGCAGCTCCATTAATGTTTATATTAACATAGATTAAGGGTGGAGGTCATGTGACAAAGTAAAAAACAAAAGAATTAATCTAAATCAAAGATGTGCAGACAGAGTAACATCTGACCGATAATAGTTTGCAAGGCACAAACACTGCATTTACAGGGTCTCCATGGACGTTATCAGAAAATTGTGCAGTGTGCGAGAGAAAAATGCACTTTTTTATAACTTTTAATAAAACTATATTATTTTCATCATATATAAGATGAAAATAAGCTTCTTTATATTAGTGATGCATCTTGACTCATCTCAGAAAACGGACAATTGCTGCTTTTCTTCTATCCAAAACATTATGACTATGTCATAAAAGGCCATCACATATCTTTTAATCTTACAATCCGAGATTTTTTTCTTTCTTGTTTTTTGGAAGCAACTCAGTATTCTCAATAAATATTAGAGCTCAGTCAACAAAGGCTTTTTAAGACCAATACTGGCACCAATATTTTTTGCAATTAAAAAATTGTATATTCCAATCAGCTGATACTTTTTTTTCTTTCTGCAGACACACAAAACCTACAGAGATTTCCCTAATATTTCTTATTTGAAGTTGTTTATTCACTTGTTTACACTTTGCTTGGGTCAGCTGGCTGTTGTGTTTTTGGTGTTTGAAATATTTTTTGCCACAGGGAAGCTTTAGAGTGCCCTCTGCTGAACAACCCTTTTAACATGGTTGAAGGTAGCTTCACTCATCTCCTCTTTACTTTTTAAATTTAAATTTATTGGCTGATATTGATAAATCATGAAATATCTAATATCAGCTGATAATCAATTTAAGTCCACATATAAACACTACAGCTTTGTACAGGTTTTGTTTTTTTGTTTTTTTGTTTTTTACATCAAAGGGTGTTAAAGACAGCTTAAGAGAGAAAACTGTATCATTATATTATTTCATTCTCAAGGAATCAGTTTGAAATCCATCTGGGAAGCTAAAGCTTGCAAATCTCTGCCTTTTTTCATTAAAATTATTTAATTCATTCTAAATATACTTGATTGATATATCATCTTAATGGTTTTGGTTTGCTGACAAGTAAGATGGCATTTAACAAGGTCAGCTTGATGTATTATCTGTTGTGTAACATTCATTTTATATTAAATATTACAAAATAGCGTCAGTGACAGCTAAAAGTAAGTTTCATTTATTACAACAAAATCTTGTTTACAATGCCAAATTGTTTTTTTGTTTTTTAAAATTGTGTCAATATCAGCCCTGTATTTATTCTATTACTTTTTCGTTCATTAATTTAAATGATAAAATAATTTATTTAGCTCCAAACTGGACTATGGTTACATAAATAAGCACGCTCTAACAATATTTTGAATTGTAATTACTTTATTAGTGCAATGTTACTGTAGGACACCCAGCACGCATTCCATAAAGAATCACTGCATTCAAATCATTTGGAAAATTCTTCTTTTCCTCTTTTTTCCTCTTGACCTTAATGTGACCTTAACATTTTCCCTCCATAACTTTGTCCACTTTGCAGTTAGGAGTTACCCCTGGTGTGGGAGCTTATTTTATACTGTACTATTCAGTGTAATGCTTCATATCAGCCCAAATCCTGCGGGATAATTAATGCTGTCCAGATGCAAAGAGCCCAGCAGGAAATCCCCACTTTAAAACCACACTGTATGGGACCATATTTTCAAGGACAACAGGAGTGAAAATTGATTAGCCAATTTATTAATGTCATTGAAACTTCACTGACTAAACAAGGCTAAACAGAGCCAAAAATAACATTCAAAATCAGCATGCTGAAATCTATTCTGATGTAAAAGTCCTCCAACTATTACTGGCTCTTCAAGTGGAGCGAATAGGTAGTGTGGTTAATGCAGCAAAAATCAACTCGAGAGCTTCTTGAATCAGCCAAATCCAGATCCGTGAGGACGGGCTGATATAGAAAAGTAGCTTCCTTTAACACAGAGTTTTATCAGAGAGAACCAGAGCGAGCTAGACACATGGTGGCTCTTTTTTGACAAGGTCACAGCTCCAAATGATTGCAGTGGAAATATGGCACGAGACTTTTTTTTGCATAGCAACAACAAAACTATGATTAATAATCACAACAAAGATATATTTTTTAACATAAACATCACTGATACACCAATGGGTATGAAAGGTTTGTGCCAGGAAGATGAAAAAGTAAGGTCAGCTAATGTAAAAGTTGCTGCTGAGGGTCATTCGTTAGCTGATAACGAGAGAAGTCCTTTTTCTGCTTTTGGAAACATTGAACAAT
Source organism: Aulonocara sp. 'chitande type north' Nkhata Bay (assembly GCF_057382095.1). Lineage (NCBI taxonomy): Eukaryota > Metazoa > Chordata > Actinopteri > Cichliformes > Cichlidae > Aulonocara > Aulonocara sp. 'chitande type north' Nkhata Bay. The sequence goes on from NC_141361.1 coordinate 9,552,388, forward strand.
TTTTATGTGAGGACTGTCTGTTGATAACTTCACTGTCTGAAAAACACAACTTTAACTTGGAGGCTGGTGCATGAATTCACTTCTAACTTAATAAATCCAATCTCACTGACCACCCTCCCACCTAAAAATCCTCCAGGAACACCCCTCCACCCGCCACCACCACCCCTCGGTGTGCAGCCAGGCCTGGAAGACTGCATGCACAGGTAGTGGTTACTGTAACGCATCAGCACTAGCAGGCAGCACCACCCTAACTGCTAAGGGAGTGTACCTACATCTTACCTAGTGACAGGGAAAACACAGCGCCACAGATCAGCCTAATCATTAAAAAAAACTGCTTAGCCTATGCAAACTCATTCAAAACACAAGTTCAGCACGTTTGCAATTAAGAGCACCCTGTGATAACTATGTCCATCAGATTCTCCGGGGAAAAAACATCTCCCTCACCATCATTCTCCCTGGATAACTCACTGTATGAATGAATCATGATTAAAATAGAGCCGTTTTATCATAACACACAGTTATCAATAAAATATCAAGGTTGTGATAGATAGACGGATGCATTGTGCATTATGCATACAGCATGACCTATTATAGCCCTGCTATAGCCTACTGCAGCGTTATATGGCACAGCCTACATAAAATTGACTGCTATCAAATGATTTTTCAAATCAGCTCCCAGTAGGCTACCTGCTTCACCCAGTGCCGCAAGTCCAGCGCCTTCCAGAGAGAGGAGGGGGGGGGGGGGGGGTAAAAATCCTCCACCTGCACGCACCTTGAGTTGAATATATAGTCAGCGGTCATGTTTTGACGAAAGCCGCTTGGCCAAATTATAACCCCATTGCAAAAAATTCCCCGAGAAATGCACGCAGTAAAGCAGGGAGCGCACATCCCCGCCTCGCTGCCAGCACCAGCGGCGGCTCGGCGCTGTTCTGTCGAAGGGCGAACATTTTGAGGTGTGTGCAAGTTGACGCGCGGTTAACGAGGAGGTTTTGCAGATGCGAGTGTTTACCAAGACCCGCTGCCCTGCGCTACCACGAAGGCTACGTGAGCCACACACACAAAAAATAGAAAAAGAAAAAAAAAGGATAAGCAACCCCTCCCTAGAAATCTACCAGTGTCGGCAAAGCGGGAACCAGCGTGCTGCAAGGATGCCATAACACTGCAAAAACAGAATAAGGGCGTAGCAACAGAGAGACGCATACCTGGGAAGATGCTTGGCGCCGCCGTTGCAGTTCCCCTGCGCCCAGCTTCAGCTGCTGAGACTGAGAGCACTGCACAGAGCCTGAGCCGAGCATGCCTATTGGTAGGCAGAGACGCGCTGGTTGCTGGCTGCCTGGACTGGGCTCTCCTCACTACAGCTGAGGTGGGGTGGGCTCCTCACATGCAGGGAGCTAGAGAAAAGGGATGTCAGAATGGTTTCTTCCAAACTGTTTCTCCTAACTTTCCTTTTTTTTTTTCATAGCAACACTCTTTTTTTTTTTTTTTCATTCAGTGCTGCTTATAGGCTTGAATGATAAGTACAGACTTAAGGAGTGTGAGGTCTGTCTCCCACTGCCACAAGTGTTTAATGCACTAAATGTTGAAGGAGCCACACCTTTTATGTTTCTGCAGGAAAGGTCAGACACTGCTTGTGCTGAAGTTTGTTGCATTGCTAAACCGATTTGCAATTACCGCTCTATCTTTCCCAGTTTTCCCATATTTTGTTTGTATTGATACCCATGCGTCCCTTTGCCATTAAGTTTTAGATGTGCAGTATGGCAGCGAGCAGTACCGCACCCTTGGTGATGTTGATGACTCGTCACTGTGTGTGTGTCCCCCTCCCATCCAATGCCAAGACAGCTTGGCTAATTAAATGTGCTGGGCTCAGGCCTTCCTGTGCCAACTGTGGCATGCTGCACTCTGAGGGATCCCTCATTCGGAGGAGTGATGGGACATCGTGCCGTCCCAGAGATCCACTCACTGATGAGGAAGTGTTGTAACCTGCTCAAAGCCATTCACAGTTTTGTTTGTACTCATTTACAGGAGCAGAACCAGCACTGGTTGCCCAGTGGTTCCCAGTTACTGAGCACTGGAACACATGAAATGTACTATATACAAAATTTATAATTGCTGGACACTACACTAGAGCACCAGCACCTCAAAAACCAAAACAGCAAAGCTTTAGCAGTACATCATCGTGTCACGTCTGTGACAATATACTGACATTGTAGCATTGATGGGCTCACCCTTGTGGTCTGTCGTAACACTGGTGATATTTTTATAACTCAATGGAACTGTACAAATAGTGTCCTTTCAATAAAAGGTGTAAGATGTAACCCTTGGGTACAGGGATAGTCAATAACTTTTTAAAATATTGTTTTATTATTATTCGTTCGTACATTTTGGAGACGGAGTTGCATTTGTATTGCACTTTTCTAGCCATACTGACCAGTCAAAGCTTCATCTGTCTCACATCTGCATGTATTGGATAATTTCTAATCGCCACTTAACCTAAAATATGAGTCTTTACGCTGTGGGAGAAAACCACACCCCAGTGGCAAGCAACAGTTTTAACCTCTGCACCAGCCTGCCTATGACATACAAGAAAGACTCAGAATGAGACTTTTCCAAATGTATTGAATGTGTTTTCTTTAACTGAAATAAACAGTTAATAACTAAGAGTACAATTAATATTTGACCTAATTTCTGAGCACAGTCAGTATATTGATATTGTACATTAAAGTCTACAATAAACTGTCTACAAATTGCATTAATCACATTCAGAGCATTGCATGTGCTGGCCCCTGCTTAAATATTATAGCAGTCGGCCTTGTTGATTCACCTTTGAAGTGTTTCATGCACTTATTTTAAATCGAGCACACAGATTGGAGATTTTAGCACCTCTGGTTTTTGTGTTTTAGCCCATCGGGTTGACTGGACGTGTGCCGTGCACGTTTGTTTGCATTTAAGCAGGCGTGTAAGAATAAATGCTTGTGTGTGTGTGTGTGCACTAGATGTGTGTATTTTATCCAGATTGTGAAACCCTTTGTAACTGTATGTTTTAAATTTTATTTTTTTGTACTATTTCTGTCTGAGTGTTGCAGCTTCATCTCTGAAAAACCGCACTAATTTTGACTGCTCTTATTTTTGTTTTGGCTTCACGGGGTGTCACTCTTTAGTTGTTTTCTCTCATGAACCTCACACAAAATTTGGCAAATCCAATTTGAATACCTGGAGATTGTCATTGTGAAACACTTTCTCACCAGTGGAAATACTCCAGTTTGGTTTATGCGATGGGTAGATTATACAGGACACACTAAACATAGCATTCTACTATTTTTGTCACATGAGATAAATCAGACACTGTAAAAGTGACCATGCAAATGATATATGGACATAGATCTAAATTGGATATTTGCGATCCGCCCCGTGAATGTTTGATAATGTCTGCAAACTTTCAGAGCTGCAGTGCAGCGAAAATAAAATTGATTTATTCACTTCATGGATGTGAGGAGTGCCGGCGTGAAGTGAAATTCCTTTCTTGTCCGACAAAAGCATTGTGTACATCCTCACCCTCAGGGTTGCATGGACTAGTAAGAGTGCTGCTCCACTGCCAAAGGGAGGTGCCGCTTAAACTTCCACCCAGAATCCCTCCCCAGCCTTCCCAAACTGACTATCCACTACCCCATCGGTCCTCCATGCCCAGCCCCATCCTCTTATAAGATTTCTACTAGTTAGTCTTCTTGTAGCGACTTGTGCTTTCTATTCTATCCTGCCTATGCAGAGTAAGGTCCATTTAATGTTCCATCCATCTAAATTGGACATTTGCGTTCTTACATATAGCTCTGCGCCGTGAATGTCTGATAATGTCTGCAAACTTTCAGAGCTGCAGTGCAGTGAAAATAAAATTGATTTATTCACATCATGAATGTGAGGAGTGCCGGCAGTCTCAAGAGAAGGCGCTGCCATGCACTTTCATGGTAAACACATGATACATTGGTACACTAAAACCTAAAACATGCAACACTAAAGCTTAGATTACAACAAATACAGAATGGGTGTATAATCTCTATTAACGCCATGTCTTCACATAGCAAATGATTGTTTTCTGCTATATTTATGTACAACATGTTAATATATAATTTAAAGATGGATTCATAACTAATTTGCTATTATAAAATTTTGTCTACATCTGTGAGATGAAATATAAAACATTCACACACAAAAAACCCTGAAAATTCAACTATTTATTGACAATTCCTACCATTATTGGGAAATGATGGCAGCATATTCGCTTGTTTCTGCCCTGGTTCATAATATAAATAAAATCTGCTCAAAATGGAGGGTGGCAGTGCAAATGATCCCAAATGGCCAAAATGCCTTGACCCAATACAGGCCGTGTTCTAGGACACTTGGATGTCAGGCTGATGATAAATGATGCACCTAGCTGACAATGGCTCAAAGCTAAACTTAATGCTGCTAACTAAAGCCGATTTCTATCCCATACTTATCCAAGGTCACATGTTAAAGATACAGTTGACTATAGAAGCCATACATGGTCCTGTGCCAGTTTATATTTGTTCCCCCAGTGCCAACACCCTGCTAAAAACCAGACACTGTGCTGGAAGATGTTTCACACTGCATTCAAGCAGCAAACTCTCAGTTAGCTACGTTCTTTGTGTGAGTGCAGAGCCCTCTTTATTTTTAGGTTGTCCAAGCAATGAGTGACAGATCTGTAATACGACTAAGACATAAATATGTTACTGAACAATGCACCTGTGAACATACACGTTGTAGTTGTGTGTGTATAAAATAACACACTGCAGAAATTGTAACGCATTTTGGCAACTTGGAAATCCTTGATAATGAGTGTAATATCATCCATAGCCCGGAGCTAACAATTTTAAGCCTGAAAGTGCTCTTCTGTAGTTTAAAAATGAATAATAATCATGTTCTTCACATCTGTGAACTTGGGATAGTAGTTAGGAGTTGCTGTTTCTGTTTATTTATAGCATTTTTAGCTAAATTTTGATAATAAACTTGAATACTATTGCAAGCTAATGAAAATCTAGTTAGTTCGCCTCGTGTTGAGAGTATTCCAACAGCTCTCTGCCTGCAAATTCTCACTAGAGCACTGGGAAGTTCATCTTTTAGCCCAGTCTGCATCACTTAGATACACTTAATCTCATGTGGACAAAGTGCTTAGTACATAGGTTTACTTAGGTTTCTTTTAAATATTTTATAAGGTCTTTCACAGGATTAAGACTTCCACTTTTCAAAACTAAAAGCTATGTTCATCCTTTGCATGCTGGCTAAAATTCATCCGTATGTCCAAAAGCAAACCATGCTTCACATTCACTCATATGAAAATACTTCATGTAACAAAATATATGTTGAAGTAATTTCTTTTTTTACTTCATATTTAAAAGCTAAGTGGTTATTATGTTTTATTCCTACACTGTACAATTGCATCATATAATATCACAACATGATTTTATGCATTCATGTCACAACGTGTAGAATATACACCTCAAATAATGACAATTCAGAGCTTTAGAAAATCCACAGCTGATCAAGAAATTCAACAGTTTTCTGTGTTTTCAAGTATGAATGCCAAAAATTGTACCTCGTTTTTAATATATAATGAGACCTTAAGTTTGTCCTTGTTAAAACGATGGATGTGTATGTCAAATATGGGGTCAAATGGGTCAAAGTTCTGATTTCTCTAAAAGCTTGATTTCAAAATACTTCATATTTGTCTCTTTTCAGCTCTGCATGATATCAGTGAATTCAAATATCCCTAATATTCTTATCTCAGGCTCTGACTAACTAACTCTAACTCTGACCCAGAACACAATGACCCCCATCCACAGGTGGGAGAGGCAGCCAATCAGAAGAAAGATGGCTTAAAGAGATGATGACCTTAAAGTGGGAGGATGTCTTAAAATGTCCCAAATCAGACAGATGATGAACTCAGCTGCTGCACCGAGGATTATTTTGAAAAGTCAATTAGAAAAACCTGTTCTAGGAGAGTGTAAGAATAAACATATGGTGCTGGAAATGAGCACAATAGGTCTCCTTTAAAAATGCTGGAACACCAGCTGAACACAGACCCCTGCATCAGCTCTTTTGCTGCTTCCTGTCACACTATCAAGGCTGTTAGCTTTATGGTAACATATGCCATTTGGCAGAAGCATGTGCCTTATAGTAGTCGTACATTTTTCTCTTTTTAAAACGATTGCCAAAGTGAAGTAAAGGCACTAATCTGAACTAGTGGCAAAATATTTTAGAGATATTGAATTCATTTAAAGAAAAATATTATTTGTAAAGTTATTAAATGCAGTTTAGATCTGGACGGTTTCTGTACATGACATATTTTTCTGCCATTCCTATTGAAAAAATGCTGGGTTTTTACACGATGGGACTCCTGTGCAGTCGTTTTCTACAGTGTTATAGTAAAATAAATCAGCCTCTGGGGTAAGCAGCCAATTTATTGGGACTTCAGGTAGAGCCAGCCAGATATTGGGGGACCATGATTTCAGTCTTTGCTTAGAAATCCAGACACATTTTTTAAAATGCTCATAAAAACTAAATCAATCAGTTGCATTTCAGCAGTCTCGACACAGACATTTCACCTGCATGCAACCTGATTGGCCACAGCATTCAAACAACAAGAATACCATAAAACAAACATCTGACTTCTTGACTACAGATTGTACACATTCATATGTTCAGTTATCACTCAAATTAACTCAAATTAACCCCTGTTGTAGTACAAATGCATATCTAATTTGTGCTGCAAATTAACATCTTGAACTTGGAATTGGTAGTTAACAAAACAAACACACCTCGAGATTCTTTTAGTAGTTCTTTGAAGCCCCGCATATTATAGTTTTCACCAGCACATGATCATCTCTAGATGCTCTTATTTGCATTTCTGTTTGAATGACTCTTTTTGTCAAGAGCTTGATTTTAATTGCATGCTTTGCAGTTAATCATGCATCTTGATTTTGATTACTTTTAGACCTCCTTTATATCCAGACTTGTCTGGATATGGTCGGGAGATTTATGCGAAAACAGTCTGTACTGTGTAAGTGATGTGAAATTATGTCATTTAGCAGATGGAAAATGACTTTGCGATTTCCATAGCCTGCCTCAGAGCCTGCTGTATGCTACAGTGGGTGGTCTAACTCTTGTATCAGCGCTGCTCTACTTCACATGGCAGGTTTTCTTCAACTGGGTGCAAGCCTTTGCTTTTACATCTAATTTAATGCTTTTAAGGTAATCAACTAGAGGTCTCAGAGATACATCCACTCTGGAAATGAGGCGTCTTCTTTTGGTATCAGAAGGTGAATTCTGATTTTTTTCTTTTTTAAATGTACTTTTGTTTGGAGCTATGGGACATAAAGTTGGATATTTTAGGCTTCACTTAATTCCATACATTGCCTAAATGTTGTGCTTTAATTTCCCGTATTCTGAGAGCAGCTGTTACCAGGATGTGATCTCACTTTAGATTGAAGTCATTACACATACAAGAGGTGTTGCTGCCTGTTTTTCTCATCAGCAGAACAGCAGGAAGAAGGATCTGACTGAGGTTTTTTTATGGCTTGGTGAAGGTTAGTGGCTTCAGAGTGTTACAGTGGAACCTTGTGGTTCATGCAGTATGAAAACAGAATATGGAGACTTGGAAGAAGTGGGAAAAACAATCAGTGCAGTAATATGAACTTCAAATTATTTTTGCTAGTATGGAAGGAGATCATTTCCATACCTGAACGGGTCTCACTAATCATTTTGATCTGGCTACCACATTAGGAGACTCTTATAAAACACTAACATGCTCTTTTGTTAAATATATCACTTATAGGTGCTCCAACATGTACACACTGTAGACTGTAGACTGTAAAGTCACAGTACAGTGATGGCTTACAATTGGTTATGAGTAATTCTGAAACTGTCAATTCTAGGACAGAGGTTCCCAGATGATGTGCCGTTTGCACTTTATATTGTTACGTACATGGATGCATAAAGTAAAGGATACATTTTAATTTTGCTTTAAAACTACAAAGTTAAATTTATGCCCTATATTGTTGGAACAAAACTTGTGTTAATGAGAATCCAAATCTGTTCGGACACTTGCAGGATGAATGGCATATTACACTGTGACGCATCAAAGGCTAATTATCAGTGAGAAGGACATACAATTTGGGAGGTGGGGGAATGAAATTTCTTAAAAGAAACCACCAGTGCTTCAACTGGTCAGAAGCCCTCAGTCCACAATCTGCTGGGAAAACCTCAATAATTCTAACACTGAGCCAAGCAATGTGAAGAGGCACTTGGAAAATAAAGTAAGCCTTCAAAAGAGTGCCAAACCAGAGCCAGAGGTAGCAAAATGATACTGTCTAATGGAAAAAAAAGTTAAATTAAGGTTATTGCACAGAAACCAAAAGTATTGCAGGCGTCATGCCCAGGTGCTGTCACCCGAGTATACAATCAAAAGAAGAACTGCTGTCGTGCCAAAAAAGACACAGTATCAAACATGAGGCCAGAAGTGACCTGCCAGAGGGTCCAAATTATCCCACATGATGGCACCTAAAGCAAAGCCATTACTTACACTTTTTTAAATCATGTGTTTTTTGTATCCCCATATGTTACACAGAAGTGAAATACGTGGACAATTAAACATATTGTTAGAGCTAGACAAATTGAATGGTAAAATTCACATAAAATAATGTTGTATTTTTTATTTGTGATCTCTGTTCAGTGACAGTAGACTCACTCAGTGTTGTGTGGCATTAACATACGACATTCAGACACTTTCTTGTAAATGCATTTGTTTTTCTTAAGACATCTCAGCCATTCTGTAAATGCGAGTCTCATTAAAATGTGAACTATTTCAGAATATGCTCCTGTTCCTTTACACTTATTATAGAAAATAAATGTTTTTCACTGTTGTGTCCCTCTTGAGATCCAGTTGGGCTGTATGTTGCACAAGAAGTAAAATGAGTTTGACACCCATGACATAGATTATCTGTGTATTTTGCACAAATATAAATCAGGTATGCTTTGTAATTTTGACTTTTCCTTTTTGCACAAAATGTGTGAAAACTGCTGCTATAGTAGTTGTAGACCACACACACAATGCCTTAAGATAAGATTCAATAAGCTGAGTAGTTTTGCCTCTGGTCAGTGTGGCGTTTCAAGGACTCCAAAAAGTTTTTAGAAAAAGTTTTTTATTTGACTTGCAGAAACTGGTGGAATGTATAACGGATATTTTATATCTACTAATTTTCTAAATGTTCCTCACCTGTTTCCTCTGAATGCTTAGACTGAAACAAGACCGTCATGACTTCCTTCCGCCAAGAAAAACATTAATTTCAGCTCAGCAGGTATCATGCAAAACAGCCTCTCATTAAAATCATAATTAGAACTCGGAAACATGTGCACTTGGGGTTCGGCTGAGGGGCGAACTCAAAATCACTAGAAACTATTAAACTTGCACTTAGGCTTTTATTCAAAAAGCAAATCATGTCTGGTCCCAGTTTTGTCACACAACTTGAGGTGAAAGTAAAAGCTGGCTCTTATCTGTAAGTTTGCTGTTTCTTTGTTGAGTTTGATGGTTCAGGCTCTTTCTGTTTCAAAATGACACATTTAGATGACAAAACCTGTATTTCTGTGTGATATTTGTATGGTTTTATTGTGACATATAAAAACAACACAGAAATCAGTCAATATCCTGCATGTCTTAGTGTTCACAGTCAAGGACGTTTGTTCTTTGCAGCTGAAGGTCATTGCTGAGCATCATCATCATCATCATCATCTGTTCTTACACAAATATTAAACTGCAAATGTCACATCAGCTCTGACATTGACTTTCTTCATAAACTCTCATTTCTGAGAAAATCACAACACACACTCACATCTATGTATATATAAACACACACGCAGATGCACACCCTGCCCTCTTCTTGTCCCCAGCCCTAGTTGCCTAGGAGACAGCTGAAATGGGGACCCCATCTCATTATATGCCAACAGGGCTGTGTGACTGGCGGGAGGAGCATGTGTGGGGATCTGTACCGCCATCTAGCAGCCAAAACAGAGAAGGCATGTCTTTTTTCTTAAAGCCTAGATTCTGCCTAGTAACCCAATATGCTGACTTCTCTGGCTGCTGACAGCCAGCCCTTGAATTTCTAATGAGATGTACAGTACAGTGAGTCTGCTACTGGAGACACTGATGAAGTTTAATATGGACCATTAGTTAATTAGAAGCTAATCAGCAGCTGAATGTACATAATGAGAACAAAAATTAAGGTTTTTTTTTTAGAAGTAGGTCGCACTACTTGAATGTAATCTGAGCACTTATTCAGGGGATTATTTTAAGGCATTATCTAAATCAATTATCTAAATTACCTGCAATTTTATTTTTTAATTTGGTCACAGGGTCTGTATGTCTCTAAACATTTTAGTCAGGGACATGATGTTTATAGATTCAGATGATTTCAGGCCATTTTTTATGTTTGTTTTTAATAGAAAAGGTTAAAAGCAGGCCAACATTGACTGCCTTTTAGTCATACTCATAAAAATTAAAAACTAAAAGCTCAGATGTTTCACATAAAGGAACTCTAAATGTATTCCCTACCTGTTTGACCAGAGTCACGACTCTCTGACACCGAGTGGTGACGAATGGTAAACTAAAGTTAACTTATTTACAGAGAAGAAGAATAACAGCCTTAAAAAGGGAGAGACGGCGGACAATGGATAGAAAAGAAAATCAGGGATAACTGTTAATTAAAGTTAAAGAATAACTCACACTAGCACGACAGTACAGTTATTAAATACATAATGCTCTTTTTTTGGCTTCTCAGACACATTTTTCTTCTTCATGAACACAGATATCCTACGGTAGGCGATTGTGTTTTAATGTACTTAGCATTACAGACTTACCGTATTGTGAAACCATTGTTATCATGGAGAATGCATCTTGATAGTGCTGTATTTTGACTGTGTGATTTGATTCCACCCAAAGTAAATGCTATTACAACTGCACCTTGCCTTTTGTGGTTCTGTCACTCACAAAATAACAAAACAAATCTGACAAGGATCCAGAAGACCAACTTTTAGGTGTAATTATATTAGGTTTTTTAATCTTTGATTTCTTGGTAAAGGAAATTAGGTAATAGACAGCCAATCACATGGCAGCAGCTTAGTGCATTTAGACATGTAGACCTGGTCAAAATGGCCTGCTGAAGTTCAAACTGAGCATCAGAATGGGGAAGAAAGGTGCTTTAAATGACTTTTAACGTGGCATGGTTGTTAGTGTCAGACAGGCTGTTCCGAGTGTTTCAAAAACTGCTGATCTACTGGTATTTTCCCACACAACTATCTCTAGGGTAGTCAGGTCAGGAAAGAGAAAATATCCAGTTGGCGGCAGTTCTCTGGGTTTAAATGTGTCGTTGATGCGAGAGGTTGGAGGAGAATAGAAAGACTGCTTAAGAAAGCAACAGTACAAGTCCTGTCAGCTTAGAACAGGTAACTGAGGCTTCAGTTGACACCGGATCACCAAAATAAAATTGGATAACGGGAGACTAGAATAATGTTGCCTAGTCGGATGAGTTTCTGCTGTGACATTCAGATGGTAGGGTCAGAATTTGGTGTAAAGAACATGAAAGCATGGATTGATCCTGCCTTGTGTCACAGTTCAGGCTTCTGGTGGTATAATGGTGTACGGGAGTAAATGCCATGGCCTACCTGACTTTTTGCTGAGCACGTCTGTTCCTTTATGACCACAGCCTCTAAAGGCTATTCGAGCAGGAAAACGTAGCATCTTACAAAGCTCAAACTGGTTTTGTGAACACGACAGGGTCGCTGTACACTGGCCTTCTCAGTCGCCAGATCTCAATCCAGTAGATCACCTTTGGGACGCATCGTGGATGTTCAGTCGGCGTATCTGCAGCAACTGGGTTATGCTGTCATGTCAATGGATGAAAGGGGTTAAACCTGGGACTAGCAAGGTGTACGTAATAAAATGCTTATAGAGCTAATAGTTTAACAGTTCATCATATTTTATCAAATGGGGTATGTTTTGTGTAATTCATTTTCAGGTAAGTGTATGAGGGTAGAAAGTACCATTTGCACCACTGAAATTTGCTGATGTATATAATGGCAAAAGCAAAGTATGGGAACCTTGAATGGTATTTACCATAATTGAGAAGATATATTCAGCCTATCTATTATCGTTAGACTACATAATTTAATAGTAAAAAGGATTAAACAAATTTTCAGGACTGAACACCAGTTTTCTTATCAAACACGAAAACTTGTGAACGCTCATGTTGCATATTTCATGTAGCTTCTCGTCAGAACATAAACAGATGCAGATCCTGTGGAATATACTGCAGTTTATTCATTCTAATTGATGTTTCATCTTAAATATTAAAAACATCAAGTAAAAATGACCACATATATACACAGCAGCAGAAGCAGGAGTTTGGGCTGAACTGAGCAGGACACTGTTGTGCTTTATAAGTTTCTACTTGGCAGGGGACAAAAGATACATTTACCCTCGTTGTACACACACTGCATGTGAAACGAAGCCACGAATACGCTTGAGTGTTAACCTGTCTCTACGTTAAAGGTTTTACATACCCTACTCACCGTAATGTGTCGAGTGCAGCAAATTTCTATCAGTAGTTTTAACAAACATTAACATGCCAGGAGGCATGCAGCTGCCTCCTGGCTGCATGCCAAATATCCTTGGGCAAGATACTAACCCCATGTTTGCCTACTGGTGGTGGTCAGAGGGCCCGGTGGCGCCAGTGTCCGGCAGCCTCGCCTCTGTCAGTGCGCCCCAGGGCAGCTGTGGCTACAATGTAGCTTGCCATCGCCAGTGTGTGAATGTGTGTGTGAATGGGTGAATGACTGAATGTAGTGTGAAGCGCTTTGGGGTCCTTAGGGACTAGAAAAGCGCTATACAAATGCAGGCCATTTACCATTTACCATTTACCATTTTGTGTCCTCTGAAGAGAAAATAGTGCTTAATCTCTGGGCAGGAAGCTAGCTGCGATGTTCACAGATGCTTTTACACTTTTGTCAGGTCAAATAGGTGTTCAGACATTTTTCTAGCACCACACGATGGTTTGTTGCCAAACAGACAGATGTACCAGCGGCTGTGTGCTGGTGTTAATTTCCCACCCTGTTAACACCTGATGGATGTGCATTAAATCTCATAACAATCCTTGCATCTAATCAAATGTGAGGCTACTACCATGTCGATGTTAGTGCATGTGAAAATAAAGCATCTATGCACTGTACCTATTTAAATGTATACAATCTATATAGTTAACTCTGCACATGAAGCCATCCTTTTACCCAACAGGACATATTACGTTTCTGTTTCGGTCCACAGGATATACTGCTGTTGACCCCACCTAAAGCATAGTATTGTCATTTAAATGTAGATATAGGCAAGGGTGATTGGAGCTAACACAACAAACTGAAAGGAGATAGCACACATACAGTACACTTTTAACAAAGACGAACGCACAAAGAAAAGACAAAAGTTTCAAGAAATAAACTCTTTCAGATGGTAACATAAGATATGGAGTATACTGCAGAAGTGAGCCTAATGAAACTACTTGTTGCCTTGAAAGTAAAGGTCTGGAAACTGTGGCATGGTAATGGCGATATACTGAAGGTCTTTGCAAACATTCTCTGTTCTAGGCCTCGGATTCTGATTGGTCGGTGGCAACGCTGCCATTCAGCTCGCCCAGTCCTGATTGCTCCTGGATGTCAGTCATCTCCCCGACAATGAAGGTCGGCTCCCCTCCTCTGCTGCTGGCCGAGCCGCTGTCTGGCTGCTTGGCCGCTTGGTTGGCCAGAGTGGGCTCTTCATCCAGCCTGCTGGAGATGGACCAGTAGAGATGAGCATCAAGTCTGGCTGCAGCTAATGACAGCTCTCGTGCTGAGCAGGATGGCGTGTCCACCTTAGAAGGAAGCAGAAAAGTAAGATGAGGATTTCTCTGTTAACTTTTGTGTAGTCCAAAATGAATAGACTGGTTCTTTTATAGCACTTTTCTACTCTGACCACTGAAAGCACTTTACACAAATTGCCTCATTTACCCATTCACACTAGCACTGTTTGGTATGCTTTTTCACACAGTCATACTCCGATTGATGCCTCAGAGAGCAACTTCGGGTTAGTATCTTGCCCAAAGATACTTGGCATGCAAACTGGAGCAACTAGGAAGTGATGATCCACCAACCTACTGATTAGCAGATGACCTGCTCTATCATCCGAATGAACCCAAAATCCTTGCTGACCTTTTCAGTTTCAGTTTAGATTCAGGTCACAGTATATCATCAGATAATTAGCTTGATTTATTTAAAATTTATTATAATGGTTTAATGATGCCTCGATTGTTTACTCTGCAGCATGTTGGTTAACTTCTACTGTGTTAACATGTTCTATAAAAATTGATTTGAATTGACTTTGTAATTGCCGTCATGTATTCCATAAGTTAGAGTTAACACATATAGTTCCATTTCAGTATTTTCCGTTTTAGTATATTAGCTTTTGGGGTGGCCCTTATATGTAGAAAAAAGTGCTTGTGTGAATGGCTAAACATGAGACATCTTATATAAAGTGCTTTGAGTGCTCAAGTACAGTAGAAAAGTGCTATACACGAGCCAGTGCATTTATCTTCCATAGGCTTTAAGAACATCAAAGCACCAGACGCTGCTTTACAGCATCTGTATTTTGATTTCACACATCAAAGAAGCAGCAGCAGAGAATTTTAAGCAACTTCCACTTGATAGCGCTCACCTTCAACCACCCAAACAGTGTCCTATGTTTCTGAAGTTTCTATTTTGATCTAACTATGCTTTTAATATTTGTCATACATTTTGTTTGGAAATGGATCCCACCAAGCAAGCAGGAAACATTTATTTATATTAAACTTTTACCCAGACATGAATAGCAAAGTGCTTTAGAAAAGGCAATAACAGGATGTGCAAAACTTAACTCAATTTATAAAATAATTAAAAGGAAAGTTAACAAAACAAACAGCATACATTAGCAAAATGGTAAAAAAAAAATAAATAAAATAAATAAAATAAAATAAAATAAATAGACAGATATTTTTTCATTGCAGTTTGAAAGCACACTTTAAAAATGTATTTATTATCCAATGATCACTGTGTAATTGAATTACAGACAATGTTGGTAAAATGGCAAGAGCAAGTACTGCAGGACTTGTTTTAGCACAATGGCTTGAGAAGACAATGTCGACTGGCTTTAGAACTTTTATTTTTGAAAAACTATAACTAACCAAAATAAAAACCATTACAAAATTATTTTCTTCTTTTGACTGATCTCTTTAGGGGTCACCTTATCCCTAATATTCTCATCTGTCCTTATCCGCCACATCCATTAATCTTCTGTGTGGTCTTCCTCTTTTCCTCCTGCCTGGCAGGAGCATTTTCAAATTCCTTTGTCCACTATATCCCATCTCAACCTTGTCTCTCTTATTTTGTTCCTAAAATGCTCAGCCTGAACTGTCCCTCTGATGTTCTCATTTCTAATCCTGGCCGTCCTGGTCACACCCAGTGAAACTCTTATCATCTTCAACTCTGCCACCTCCACCTCGGCCTCCTGTCTTTATGTCAGTCCCACTGTCTCCAAACCATACAGTATAGCAGGTCTCACTACCACCTTATAAAAACCTCCCCTTTCACGTATTCCACTCCACCCTGCCTGCACTCTCTTCCTCATCTTTCTTGTGCTTTGTCCATTGCTTTGCATAGTTGACCCCTAGGTATTTAAATTCATCTACCTTCATTACCTCTACGCCTTGTATCTTCACCTTTCTGCCTGCCTCCCCACAAATAACAACTTCTTCTGTGAACAGAATAGAGACTCTGGCATGAACTCATCTGTCAGCCTGTCCATCACCACTGCAAACAAGAAGGGGCTCAGAGCCGAGCTGACATGATCCCACCCCCACCATGAACCCATCTCTCACGCCTCATCATTGTCTCACTGTCTTCATATCAAATTACTTTAATGGATCCTTACAATTTTCCCTCTGTCAGCGCCACCACAACCATAAACCACCATCTACTTTTCCATAATCACATATCTGCAAAACTAAAGACATTGCTATCAGACTCAACTATGCATTGTGTCTACTGCCAGTCAGTAACATGTTAATATGCTAAACATCAACATGTCACTTTGGGCATATTAGCATGAAGACCTTAGGATTTATCTCAAAGTATTACTGTGTCTAAGTACAGCCTGACAGTTCTGCCAGCTTAAATGCGAGTTCCTAATCTTTTTAGTGTAATCTGCCTCATCCACTTATACAACTCTGACTGCATTATTTTATTTTAAAGACATCTGTTTTCTCAGGCTATTTTAAACCATTTGATATATAAATTGTCTGTTATTTTCAGTAAATTTCATCCAAAATAACAAAACTAGTTAAAAACTTATAATCTTATGACAATCTGTGTGATTTTGCTTTGGCAAAAACATCTTTCCAAAGTTCCTTTATGCAGAAAAAAACCTGCAAACTTGAACATGAATCAAACTTCACCATATTTTCTGTGTTTGTCTGCTCACTTCAGTGCTCACTTCAGTTAGTATTTCTGTTTATGTTTTTAAAGACTCATTGCATTAGGCTACAAATGCCCACGTATGTAACACATGTCCATGTAATGTACAGTCCACATCTCTACAAAAATAAACATGAAATAAATACTTTAGTCAGAGTTCCTACACATCCCAGCATGCTTTTCAACAACCCCAAGAGAATGTGAGAATTCAGCTGCCAGTTACACGTGTAGGTGGAGACAGGAATAGGGATAACAGACAAAGAGTAGATAATAATCTTGGTGCTTCTAGAAGAATTGTTGCTTAGTTCAGATGATGAATTATAGAAAATTGTCTTTTTTCTTAAACTCTGAGGAACTAACAGTGAAGCCTTACATTTATGTAGCTATTTTACTCGCAAGCTGTACTGTTCATTTGCTTCCTTTGTTTATTTTCAGTTCATTTCATTACTTTATCCCAATAGGAGTTCTCAAGATGGCATTTCTAATGTTCGTTTCAGGAAGGTTCCTTTACTGATCTTCACCTTTTACCTGGTGGCCAGGACTTAGTCCACAGGGCGTTTGAAAAAAGGGACATGTGCCTACCCTCCTGTAGGTCCACCACCTGCAGGAGGCGCCATAGGGTCAGAGACCCTGGTGGACCGATCCCTGGCTACAGGGTCTAGCGATTGGGACATGGAACATCACCTCTCTGGTGGGGAAGGAGCCTGAGCTAGTTCTCAGGTTGAGAGGTACCAGCTAGATATAGTCGGCTCACCTGAACGCACGGCTTGGGCTCTGGAATCAGTTCTGGAAAGGGGCTAGACTCTGTCACAGTCTGGAGTTGCCCGTGGAGAGAGGTGGCAGGTTAGAGTAGGTATCTTAGTATCCCCTAGGCTTGCTGCTTGTACGTTGGAGTTTTTCCTGGTGGATGAGAGGGTTTGTTCCCTAGGCCGTTAATTGAACCTCAGATACAGGAGGAGCAATGCGGTTTTCATCACTGGACCTGGACTCTTTACCATCTCGAGGATACTTGAGGGTGCAGGGGAGTTTGCCCAACAACCCCTACAAGCCATTCCATCCTCACACAACTGTTGCAATAGCTTGGTCCATATAGCTGGCAATAAGTCAGACTCGTTCCTGGTGGGTGTTGAATCAATTCTGTTCATGATTTTTATGGACAGAATTTCTAAGCATAGCCAAGTGGCGGCATGCATCCACTTGGGCGGTCTCAGAATCTCGTCTCTGTTTTTTGCGGAGGATGTGGTTCTGTCGGCTTCATCAAGTGATAGCCTCCAGCTTGCACCGGAGCAGTTTACAGCCGAGTGTGAATCAGCACCTCCAAATCTGAGGCCATGGTTTTCAGCCTGAAAAGGGTGGAGTGCCCACTCTGGGTCAGGGATGAGTTACTGCCCCAAGTGAAGGAGTTTTGTTCATTAAGTGAGAGGAGAGGGCGGCGGGAGATCGACAGACAGATTGGTGCGGATGCTTATTGTTAATTATTTTTACTTCAGCTATGCAGAAAGCTTTAATAAAGGAATAAAGTGGAACATCTCTTAATAGGGAAGAGAAAATACAAAAATTTAACTTCACCATTTATTTTAAATTATTTCTAGCCTTAGGATTTTAGTGGTAACTTTCACATGCTTGTCCATATATAGAGCCTGTATATAATAACACAAGAAGAAAACATCGAGATGAAGCCAAATGAGTACTTTGTAGCCCGTCCTAAGGACAGTCATCCACTGTGACATTTTGAAGTGCCTTACTCAAAGTGAAGCAGGTTCTCTGAACACTACTGTTCTCTTTCCTTCACCTTATGATGTTTTCCGTCATAGCCAAGCAAACCTTCTTCCATAACTAGAGAAAATAAATTAAAATAATAATAATAATAATAATTAAAATAAATTATACTGTTAACAGAAATGTCACATATTAAATGTTTTTGGAAACCAACATAGCCACTAAGAATATTTGGAATACTTTAAAATTTCTGTGAGTAAATTTAAACACAAATTCATGCAGTCCTTGGCTATCTGCTTGTTGATCATGATTAGGAAAATTGAGGTGAGATTTTCTGTTAAATAGTAAATTATATTTTAAGACAGACCCTGAGGCACTTCATCTTCATGAGGTACACATACTTATAAGAGAAGATTTTACTAGACGTGCATGTTAGGTTAACTGGTGATTCTACATTGGCTTTAGGTGTAAATCAAAGCATCAATCTTTGTCCACCCCTTTGTATAACTCTGCGAAAGACTGGCGAGCTGCCCAGAGTGTACCCCCTCTCTTTTCCAGTGACACCTGTGATAGGTGTCATGGGAGTGCAACAAATCATGCTGTGCTTTATTAGCTTGCCCTCATCACATCTTCTTCAAGAGACATTACCTCAAATGTGTGGTGAAAGGCTCCATAGTCGACGTCAAAGAAGCCCTCTGCCAGCGACATCATTGGGCTGAACCTGTGACCCCACAACAACTCCTCTGCAAGATACGAGCTCCTTGCCTGGCATGTCATCCCTGCATGCACAAACAAATGGATGACTATAGAGATTCATAATACACATTTTCCCTCACGGCATTTGTTCTGGTCTGTGTGATAAATGATTTGATATTAACTGGATTCGCTGTGCCTGGCTATGGCAAAGCAGAAGAGTAAAAGCACCACACCAAGAACTCTTACACAAACATAATTCATTTACCCATTTAGTCACAAACAATTTCACTGGCAAGCTGTCGTTGTAAGGATGTTCTCTGCAGCAGAGTTATGACTGTCAGCTAAGTCTTTGTAACATAGCGCTCTGACTAAGGGAATCAATATTTGGTGTAGGTGGAGAGGCCACCTTTACCTCACAGATACACATCCTGAATAGCCTCGATACACTGAGTTCTTGCTAAACTGTGAGGAAACTAGTAGAGTATATCATCCTCTCAGAATGAATCTGACGTAAGGCGATATAAGAGAGGGATAAGGGAGAAAAGATAAACAAGCACATAATATTTGGAACGTCCCAGCTTGTGCAAATTACTTTGGGAATGAATATCCTATAAATCCAGATGCACTTAAGACTAGCAGGAGAAAGTAAAACATACTTTAGTGTACTCCTATATTGTTTAACTTCCACAACTCTTTTATGTCTCTATATCATCTACCTGGTGGCCTCGATTTGTCTTTTATATTTGGTGCTATTGTTTAGCACTTTGTTCATCCCTGTTGTTTTTTTTTTAAAGTGCTTTATAAATTGATATGATATGTTTTTTCAAGAGGATTAGTTTTGCTTTTCCTTATTTCTTTTCTTGTATACTGTTAAAGTCAGGATTTTTACAAGTAATCCCTATGAGCCAAAAGTTCAGACTGCTCCGTACACTTTCTTTAAAACTGTTTTTTTTTCTCTTAACTTTGTATGATATCAAGGAGGAGGGATTAATATAGACTCTGTCTGTATTCACTTAATACTTAGTGTGTAGCAGCTATGTATTTAGTATGAGTATTTTGTTACCTATCCCATCATGCATTGTCTGTTTGTTTTTTTTAAAACATAGTAGGATGAGAGGAAAGATGGCAGCAAATCAAGGTAGGAACTGCCACTAAATATTTGCATTTATTCGTTTAAGAAAATTTGCTCAGTGTATTCTATATTTGTGACAAAAATGCAGTAGTAGTAGTAGTCGTCAGTTATTCATCTAGCAGACTCATGGATGGATGGATGGATGGATGGATGGATGGATGGATGGATGGATGGATGGATGGATGGATGGATGGATGGATGGATGGATGGATGGATGGATGGGTGAGTGGATAGGAATCCTTTCCCATCTGTTTCCAAGGGGCAGCCAATTGGAAGAAATTAGCTAAAGGAGGGTTGCATGTTGTACAGTTTCCTTGTGTATGTGTGGATTCTCTTTGGGAACTCCAGCTTCCTCCCACAGTCCAAAGACATGGATCGGGTTAAATTGGATCGGGTCATTCTAAATCCCTGCAACTACTGGGATCCACTTCACGACAATGAATTAAATAAGCGGAAGAAGATGGATGGAATCTGTGAATCATGCAAAGCCACTCTAGAAGAGGCTAAAAATAAAAATATGGCGCTGGAAATATATAGCATAATAGGTCCACTTTTACTGATGATTTATCAAGAGTGAGTAAGCGCAGCAGGGCTCTGTGATTTGCCCAAGGGTAGATGAGTCTCCAGTTTTAAACAGTTTGCTTTCTGTTGGGGTAACATCAGACTGCAGATTGCTAGACCGTGACTTCTAGGTTTTTGTCATTTCTTGTGCATACATGGAAATGAGTTTCTCCTTATTTTTTTTTGTTCAATGTTTTAATTTACTCTAAACTACTAAACCAGATGATTTCTTTATTTACTATTTACTTGCTGATTTATTATAGGACCTGGGGCTAGATTTAATAAACGGGACAAAATAATGTATGAGTGCAATCCCCAAAATAGCGCTCAGTGCTGTGGTTAGTTTTAAGGGTGATTTACAAAGCTTGCAAGGTTTCTGCCCACAGGAGGAGTCTCTTCATTTCAAAATCAAGGACAACAAATAAAACATGCTTTTTTTAGGGGTTACATTAATAGATTTAAACTCGCAGATGTTTCTTAATTTGGTGTTTGCCTTCTCACCAGTGGCCTCCACCATTCCTTCTAGAATGACCACAATCTCAAAGTCTTCTTTCTCTAGCTGGGCCTGCGACATGTCCCAGAAGGGTGAACGTGCGTCAATCTCATGGGAAATCACCAATGGTGAGACCAGGAAGAGACGATCATCGCCCGTCTCAAAGCCCACACTGATGTCTGTCTGATCCAGAGGGATGAACTCACCTGGAAGAGCCAATAAAGTGGAGACAAGGAGAGAGGTTGTACCTGGAAGCTCAGGTTTAAAATGACAGAATACTAGAAAGACACAAAAGAGATCTTAGAATGAGCGGTTCACATGGCCAAGTATGTTATTATTATTATTATTATTGTTATTATATACTGGGCCATTTGATTTTTCAATAGGTGTAGTTGTTACAGTTTTTGTCACCAAAGGAAGAAAAAGAAAGATTCATTATTAACTGTCTCACCCTCCTGAGTCTGCTTAGACTTGATGAGTTTGGCCCTGATGTTGGCCCCCACAATGTGGGAACTTCGAAGGTCTCCCACCCTGAACATCAGGCAGAGCTTGTCGTCTCTCGGCGAGATAACAGCGTGTTTGGAGAACACCAGCGTCTCAGCTCGTTTGTTAGGCTGCGAGATCTTTACAAACATGCAGCCCACCTGGACAGAGAGGAAGGAACAATGTGAAACATGGGCCCTGCTAAAAAGTCAAAGCCACAGGGAGCCTTGCACAAAGTAGAAAAGCAGAGGATTATTATGAAAGGAACATAATATATAAACACCAAGACATATGTCTTGGTGTTTATAACAAACACATCAGCTAAAGAGCTGAATAATTCCGGTGTAGTCTGCACATCTGGAACACATTCATTGTGGCCGCTGAATACAAACTAACCTTGATCATTTTTTAGAAGAGCTTGCTATTGCCAGTTTCTCTTGTCTAAAAAGATCAGTGACACTTGACTTAACCCCACACTCAACTGTTTTTATATGCATAGTAAAACAGCCCACGCTACGTGTACATCAGTTGTTAATTTGGAATGTTTCCAGCTCCCAAACATGCATAAACATGATTCAGCCTGGATGTCGGAGTGTGAATTCATCCTCATCAAAAGAGTGCTTACACCGTGCAAAAAAAATTGAGCTTCATCGGCATTTTCTGTGTAAATATTCTTTTTTTTAGGAAGAATACCATCTGCATATAATTTGCGTCATTATGGCTCCACTGTATTTGTGCATTCAATCTTCTCTCTAAGCTAAAAAAAAACAGCGTATCATTATTTTATTTGATTCAGCTGAGCTGACAGGAAGCTTCCGTTTAAGCAAACA
Source organism: Aulonocara sp. 'chitande type north' Nkhata Bay (assembly GCF_057382095.1). NCBI lineage: Eukaryota > Metazoa > Chordata > Actinopteri > Cichliformes > Cichlidae > Aulonocara > Aulonocara sp. 'chitande type north' Nkhata Bay. Next base: position 9,574,892 of record NC_141361.1, read on the forward strand.
GTCTCGGGTCAAACAGAAATTGCAGGCACAAAAGGAGTTAGCTGAATTTGAACACTGACTCAGAAGTTCCGAAGCCTGTTTTTCATTTTTCGTTTCCATTTGTTTCTCTAATCTGACTTCCTGCTTTGCTAAAACACATCTGACAATCTTGTTTGCTACATATGTTACACTCATGTCTACATCGTCATTAATACATAATCAGATAACAAACCATCACAGATGTCAGCAGTATTCATTCTAAATACGAAAGCGTCTATTTAAGATTCTTATATCCCAAAATTACTGAGAATATTCACTTTGGCACTGCATGAATTTAAACTCATGCTTAATAGGAGATAGGAAGAGAGGTCCCAATTGCAGGACATGCACCTGGTTTAAATATTGAAAAGGAAACTTGTAATGTTACAAAGACCAAAAAAAAAACACAAAGTCCAAAGGGCATCCATCCATCCCATTCTTTACCACTTATCCGATACAGGATCACAGGAAAGCTGGAGTCGATCTTAAACACACAGTCATATTTACACAGAAGACCGATGGGAAAATTAGACATCTTTACCTTTAGAGTAAAAGAAGGAGCAACTGAAAGACAGGACATGAAGACAGAGGCAGGGCGACACAGAATGGAGGGCGAAAAATGCAGAAAATAGAAACACAGTGGGGCAAAACAGAACCAACAAATATAACAAAAAACATAATTTATCAGAAAGTGAATGTTTGAAAGTCTGAATAATCATATCCTCCGTATATCTTTGAATTGCCATGTTATTGTGGTGGAGGGGTTTGTGCGTTTCAGTCATCCTGCAAGAATCAGCTGGCTCGGGAACTCGTTTTCCCCCTGGATGAGCTACAAGAGGTGCCTGGGGTGAGAGAAGTCTGCTTAGACTGCAAACTGAACCCAGGTAAGGGGTACGAAATCGAGAGAAGGATGGATGGATTTCTAAATATTTCCCCATCTCTGTTTTTTACCAGTTAAGCTGCTCACCATGAAGGCGTTAACCATCGATCCCAGTATAGCCTGCAGCAGCAGCAGCATTGTGCCCACCGGACACTGGTCGGTGATGACACGGTGACCATAGCCAATCGTGGTCTCGGTCTCAATGGAGAAGAGGAAAGCCGAGATGAAGCCATTGACATTGTTCACGCACGGCGTCCACGTCTCATCCTCCAGATGGTCGAGATCACCCCTTGGGAAGAGGAGAAGCAGAATGTGTGAGAAAGGGAAGGCGGGAGGTGACAAAGTGGGTGTCAAGAGGGAAAAATAGACTGAGAGTGAGAAGATATATATTTTTAGACTGGAGGTGCAGAAATATATAGATGACGACTCATCTCTCCATTTAAATTTTCCACCACCTTGCAGCTAATTCCTGTAATGAATAGGAGCAATCCTGTTCATCAGATTTAAACATGGTGCTTAAGCCAACATTTATGCTGTCACTTCTTGCCGAGGCTGCAGAAACCCGCCACTTTCATCATATATCATCACGCGCAACTTGCTCTCAGCATCTTTTGAGGGTTTTTTTCAATCCTGTGCCACTAAGAGTCCGCAGAATTTCTGTTCTAACACACACTACACACACTAATGTCCCCGATTAACACAGCTCCAGCCAGAGAGGGAGCGCTAATTAGCGAAAGTGGTGTTAGGTCATTTATATAATCTATGACTTTTATTGACCTGTGCTGGTGACAAAGGGATTGCAGCAACACTGACAGCTTTCTGGCACAAAACTGAATGGCCTGCAATTGATATAAAAAAGGGTCACAATTTTTATGAGACGAATACGTTAGTTAATTAGAGCAGAGATCCAGCAATCACAGCTCATGAAGACGCAGCACATCATGATGAAATACGCTGTAATATTAATACTGCTTTGTCATCTGCTTTTTTGGCTGAGAAAGCAGCTTCGTTTTGGCCTTTATGGTAGATGTGTAAAAATCTAATGCTCACTTAAAGAATGGTTGGACTTTGGGGGAAATACGGTGAAAAGATCAATAATGTTCTCATAGCTGTCTGCTAAATATGATGCCGCACCCAGAAGGCAGTCAGCTTAGTTTAGCACTAAGCTGTCAAACAAGAAAAGAGCTAAAATAAATTTCCCTGCCATCCCCACTGAAGCTCCCTGATTAGCACAGTATATCTTATACAGTACATCGCTTCAATTTTTGCACTCGTTAAAGAAAAGCACCAAATTTATGAGCAAAATTCTGTTTAAATGGTTCAATTCTGCATTTTTGGAGTTATTACATAGACTTGAATTCAAATTAATTGCAAACATAAATCCATGTTTATGCTTTCTCTGAAATTTTCTGATGATTACAGGTCTAAAAGAGCTCTGAATGGCTTTGATTACAATTGAATTAACCTTTGTTTCAAAGTGAATGTTAAGCAAACCACTACATCACAGCCAGAGAACAAAAATACATGTATTTTTGTTTTTTTAATGCAAATTGACACAATTGTTGCAACACAATGTCCACTCCGGTTAATAACATTTGTATGAAATTCTGAACGCTCCAAACTTATTTCTACATCAAAGGGCAAAGGGCAGTGGCACAGCAAGAAGAGTCTGGCTGTGAATCTGCTTGTTGAGGAGGTTGCAGAGGTGACAAATAGGAAGAGATGTTCTTTTACTTTTTAGTGAAATTATATGTCTTTTCAAGTAACTCAAAAACAACTCTTTAGCTACATACATACAGTGTTGTTTACATTTCTGTCCAACTAAGATTTTGCTGGATGGGATCACATAAACATAAAGATGGTCTTCTTTTTTTTTCGAACTCTAGATATGAAAAGACAATTTCCCAAAACAAGAAACTTTAATGTGAGGATTTGTTGTCAGAAAAAAGCACACAGACAAGGGAAAATCCTGTTTTTGGTCATAATGTGTTGCTACCATATGAAAAGATAAAGTTTAAATTAGGTCCCATATTCCTGATATCACTTGGATTCAGAATAGGATCCTATGGATCAGGACTTAATCTGTGGGAAATGATCATTTGATGCCCTGCTGACTTTGTAAGTTTGCTCACTTATAAAGAAATGAACAGTCTCTAACCTTTATGGTAATTTCATTGTAATGGAGACAGAATAACAACTGAAAAACAAACAAAAGTTATAAAGTCATTTGTATGTCACTGATTGAAATAAATATTTGATCCTCTGCAACTAACCAGAATTGTGGCCTCCACAGATTGGCTCTGTGCCCATGTAGAACAGATTGCAATCAATCAATCAATTACAGATACTCCTGATCTCAACTCAATTTCTCCCATTCAGGCATCTCCACCACAAGACAAAGAGGCTGTCAGGGACAAAATTGTAGATCTGCATAATGTCTGGTACGGACTATAAGACCAGCAAGAAGTTGGGGAGAAGGTGGAAACTGTTGGTGTGAATATTCAGAAATGAAAGAAATATAAAATGATCAATCAGACCAATCTTGCCTCATGGGGTGAGGATGAAAGGTGGTGCATCAACACAAAACTACAAGGAGGGAGCTTAATGAAGGCAGTTGAGAGCACAGTGACCAAAAGCACCACTGGTAACATTACAACACCACGAGGTCTCCCTGCTCAAGAACACACATGTACAAGCCCATCTTAAGTTTGCCAGTGAATATCTAAATTATTGAGAGAAATCTTGGGAGAAATTGCTGTTGTCAGATGATATTAAAATCAAGCTGTTTGTCATCAACACGACTTGTCATGTTTGGAGAAAGAGAAATGCTAAGTATGACCAAAAGTGCACCATCCCCACAGTCAGGCATGGAGGTGGAAGCATTATGCTTTGGGGCTGTTTTTCTCCTAAGGGTACAGGATGACTTCACTGCATTAAGGGGCAAATGGACGGTGCTATGTACTATAAAATCTTGAACAAGAACCTCCTTCCCTCAGCCAGAACACTGAAGATGCGTCATGGATGAGTTTTCCTGCATGATAATGACGCAAAACATACCACAGAGGCAGCAAATTAGTGTCTGCAAAAGCACATTAAGATCATGGAGTGGCCTAGCCAGTTTCCTAATTTCAAACTATAGAAAATCTCTAAAGGCAGATGAAGCTTGGCGTTGTTAAGCGGCAGCCAAGAAGCCAAAATGATTTAGAGAGTTTCTGTAAAGAGCAGTGGGACAAAATCCCTCCAGAGATGAGTGAAAACCTGGTGGCCAACTATGAGAAACATCTTACTGCTGTGTTTGCCCACAAGAGTTTCTCCACTGAGTGTCATGTCATTAAAGACTGTTCATTTCTTTGCAAGGTAGCACACTTACAAATTCAGCGGGAGATCAAATGGTGATTTCCCACACTGCAAGAGATCCAAATACATTAGTGCACATGACTTTATCTTAAATCTTACCTGCAGTAGGCGATGAGGTACCAGATGGCTCCGAAGAAGAGCCATGTTACAGCGTAGGCCATGACAAAGACGAAGAGCGAGCAACGCCAGTTGAGGTCCACCAGAGTGGTGAAGATGTCCGTCAGGTATCGGTAAGTCTCCCGCATGTTACCATGCTGCACATTGCATCGACCGTTCTTCTCCACGTAGCGCTGTCTCTTACGGCGAGTGCGGGCTGGTGGAAGGGTGGAGACAGAAGAGAAGGGGCCCGATTAGAAATCTGTGAGGCTAACAAATGGGAGGAAAAGTGCCATCGCCTTTTGATCCTTTACAGCGTTGAAGACAACTCTTTATTGTTCCATTAAACACTTTCAAAAACATGAGGCTCCCTTTCTGAAATGTTTTGTTTTTAAAGCTACAACTCTGACTGCAGTCAGACGATGAGAATTGGATGAAGGCACTTAGAGAGACGTGAGCATAAACACAGGGAGGTAGCAAGGGACAAAACTACTGAGGGAGATTCAGCGTGGCTCAAAGGAAAGTCAGACTGGTGAAGAAGGGAAAACATAAATGAAAAATGACAGGTGAATAAAACAGAGCAGATGAAGTGCGACGGGACAACATCATCAAACGCTTGGAGAAGAAAAGCTATAACACTGGACTTCATCTGTGTTTTGTTTTGTTTTGTTTTATAGGCTTTTTACTGTGGATGCACCAAGCCAGAACTGAAATTATGACACTATACCGCTATCACATACGCTTTAATCAATGAATATCAATCATTGTGCATGCTACTCAAGCTATGGAGACTTATTTTAAGGTAAAACAAAATCTGCCTTTTCTGCAAAAAAAGTCTGGCTCTGCTTTGTAGGATTTTTGTCCTTTGCGATGATGACATCAATTCTTGATCACAAGTTGGAGTTAAAACACCGAAGGGTCATATAAACTGCACATTTCCCTAGTTCCCTAGTTAGGCTTTCTTTCTTTTTATTCTATGAAGATGTACGGCAAAGATTGGAGCAAACAGAGCAGAGCTTAATGAGCAAGACTGTCAAAATTGCTGAGGGGTGAAGCTCTGCAGTATGGTCTAAATTAGAAAAGAGTCACTACTACTACTGCGAGACAGATGGGGAGGAGAAGAGGGTGCAGGGCTGAATGGAGAAAATGTTCATCCAGGAGTAAGTCAATATCTCTAAATCTCTCGAGATTTTTATCAGATACAAAGAGATTAATAGTGATGCATTTCAGTCTGGTTGAACTGCAGGTCCAGAAAGAAGCCACAACATTTAAAGAACATAGTGTGTGCACTGTTCCAAACAGAAGGGGGATCAAGGACAAGATGTCATCTTGAGAGTCACTCACCCCACCCGAACCGTCCCCTCTCCTTCTCCGTCCCCTGTGTCTTCTTCCTGTGCTGATTAGCATTGGCTTCCCGCTCGGCCAGCTTGGACTGAAACGATCTCTTGACCGGAGCCGAGTTCGGAAGGGAAGAAGTCGTCTCTGTGGTGACGACGTGGCCCAGCTCCTCCGATACGTTGAAGACTCCCGTGGAGGCTGTGACCTCCGTGGCCACCTCCACTTCTTCGCTCTCCACCTTCTCCTCCACAGGGAGCGAGAGCGAGTCCGGACGGGAGGGGAAGATGGAGTTCTCCAGAGCCATGGTCTACGTCTGTGTGTGCGTGCGTTTGTGTGTGTGTGTGTAAGCGTGTAAAGAGTATTAATGTGTTATTGATATCCTCCCTAAGGCAGAGTCTGTCCAGTACCTATTGACTGAACCATTTGTTTGCTTGTCTGAAGCCTGGAATAAAGCAGAAGAACACAATGATCTGATCAAATGAAACAATGGAATTGATTATCTGTTTTACTGTCACAATAATTCACTGTCAAATGATTTCTTTAAAGAAACAAGACCTCCTCACAGGAGTGCTTGAACTCTGATGTTGCTATAATAAATTCTAAAAACCTATAAATAAATGTGTATCATTTTTTGTGCTTTTATTACTATTGTCAAAGTCTCATTTGAAGTCTTTTAATAATAAAATAAAGGAATAAGTCCTTATTTTCAGATTGAATATGGATAACTTTGAAAGTCCTTGGAAATTAGACACAATGGTAGAATAAATTAGTTCTCTGAAAGACCCCTATTCCTGATGCACGACATGGCATATGCATATCAGAGCCACTTTAACTGGTCTGTATGTTTCATAAAAAGCCTCGGGCTAGGAGTGTGTGTGTGGCCCAGACGTGTGTGTTGTATAAGTGCACTTCGTGCTATTTTAAATATGCTGGATTTATACAGCAGGCCTGTTGAAATAGTCTTACATAAGTCCTATATAAGAAGCCGAGTTAAATATATACATGGATAACGACACGTGATGAAATATTTACTCAGTAAAATGGAGTCCTAGTCCTCTATAGCCTTGGATGATGTGCGTCCATTTGGACAACTGGCGGATTGGACGCCAGAGGAGACTGATGGTGACAGTCAAGATGACGCACTACGCCTGATGGATGGATCAGAAATAGCCTCTGTTAAAGAGTGTCTGTGAGCCGGCAAGAGGGCTACAGGAACCAAACAGCTCAGCTACGGTTTTAATGTCACACAGACCAAAGATAAACGAGTAAAATCCTACCTGCTCAGTGCACCAACTTGTAGATGTGTAAGACCCAGATTGGGCAGATGTTTTGCCATAAGAACGGCGAAAATCGAGTCCAAGAACGAGCCAGGATTCGCAACCTTGGTTCAATTACACCCATTTCTGGTATTTACGAGCGACGCAGCATAATCAGTCCACTCTTGTTCGCTTTTCCTGGAAAACAAAGACCACCTCGATCCGACCGCTCAGTATTCACAAAAAATAAAAAGCGGGCAGCCCAAGCTAAAGACACACACACACACACACCCAAACAAACCCGAAAAAAACAGTTCAAGTACTCTGATTAACGATAAGGCTTTTTCAGAACATGTGTCTGGCAGTGGATGTGCGAAATGGAGGCAACAGGATAATAACCCGGCAGCGCGGAGAGCTCCATCATCTGTGTATCTGATGGAGTCGGTCAGGTGTGGAGCGGTAGAGGATGCTGTCATCAGCCCAGCCCCTATCAAGCCTGCCTGCTTGATTGCCTGCTTGCCTCAGACGCTTCTCATTTCCACAACAGAAGGGACAGTCCTCTCCCTCCTCTCGGTCAGACCCTCAGCATCTGCAGAGTTCACTGATGGGGAAATTAAAGGCCTTTGTGATGCAGTAACAATGCAAAAATGCAGAAACATAAACATACAGATTGGATGTAATAATGCTCATTGTATATGTCATTTTAAATATGGTCTGATTGTGATGCAATCCTTTTTATGGCTTTTCCATAATAACATTATTATTACTATTATTATACCAGACTCCTTGTTAGAATAATTCACTAATTAAAAAATTCCGCTTATAGAGGAAGATACAGTCCTACAACATTGTATCACAATGATATCAATGACTTGATCATAATTAGCATTATTCTCACTAACCGCTATTTATCCGCCAGCCTCAAGGTGGCGGTATATGTGTCCATGACGCCGGTAATCAGTTGGTCTCTTCAGGCAGTGTGATCAGTAGTCTGCCCTCCTTTTCCAAGATGTCGGTGTTCGGGCCAGTTGTGAAAATTCATCCCGTCGTTCTCGCTTCTATCTGCGACTCTTACGAGCGAAGAAATGAGGGAGCGAGTCGTGTGATTGGAACCCTTTTGGGTAAGTAAAAAGACAATATGTTTGTCCTGCGCCGCTTGGACCGATTTCGCACGAAACCAGTTGCCGCATAGTTAGCTGCTTTTAGCTTTAGCTGCTAACACATGCTGGTTCAGTTCAGCAGCTGACTAGCATTAGCTACTGTTAGTTAGCTAGCGGCATCACTCGTAACAGCTGGCCGCCCACTCAGTTGTTCATATAGTTAAAAAGTTAGCAAATCACCTGGACTTTTTTCCATTTTGGTGGGGTTTGCACTCATTTGATGCTTAGCAACAGGAAAAGATCGCTGATGTTAGCGCTTATTACTGTCGATTTAATGGAGAATCCTCTTGTTTGCTAACTTACAGTGAAGCTGCTCGTCGCTACAACAATATAATGTAAGAACTGAAACATTTGCTTTTTTCAGGTACTATTGACAAGCACTCTATCGAGGTGACCAACTGCTTCTCTGTCCCTCACAATGAATCTGAAGATGAGGTATGTTACTAAACTCTTTATTTGCAGCTAACATAATTTTATTTATTGCTGATGTTGAAGCCAAGTGGAAAGGGCCAGTAATACAGTAGCCACTCCACATCGGCCATCGAGTAATAAACAAGACACGAAACTGACATTCAGCAAGTAATCTAAAGAATAACGCATTATTCAGTTAGAAATATCCGAAACTCAAAGAGTCATGAATTAAAATCTTAGGAGCATCAACAAAGAAAAAGATAACTAAAATTTATCAAACTTGTGTGTTTGTGCTTTTGTGTCTTTAATTAGATGAGTCTGGGTTTTTAAATGTCCATTAAGGTTTTAATTTCGATATGGCTGCTAAATACCAGGCTGAATAAATTCCTGGTAGTTTTTCTAAATGGCTACTGAGGCTACATGATTTCCTTGGGGATTAATAAAGTATTCTGATTGTGATTCTTCCTGTTACAAGAAGTTCTTTTCTGGATATGATCTGGGTCACTGTAGCGATACTTCATTTTGATATGTGTAATAGTGTTGCAAAGCACTACTTTTGAGTAGCTGAGTAAACAATAGAAACAACCCCCCTCAGAAAACTATAGGTGGTGTTATGCTATCAGGTATGGGGTGGAGGCTAAATCGTTAGTTTCTAAGGTTTTTGATACCACCTACTATGTTTAATCCTGCTTTGTGAGACAGTGAATTACAAAATATCTTACAGGGTAGCTATGACTAATACATGTATTATCAAATCAAATCACTTTTATTGTCACATCACATGTGCAGGTAATGTGCAGTTATGTAATTATCACTGAATTCTTTCACAAGTGAAAGATGATTCTGTAGAAATGTTTACGAGACCGTGTACATGGCTGTGCTTAAATGCATTGTTTTTGACAACAGGTTGCTGTGGACATGGAGTTTGCCAAGAACATGTACGAGCTTCACAAGAGGGTTTCACCTACAGAGGTCATCATCGGATGGTGCGTCAGTCGGTCATATTAACAATTTAAAGTTAAAAGTGGAAAAAACAGTATTCTTTAGCAGATGTTCATCTTTTCTGACAGGTATGCCACAGGCTTTGATATCACAGAACATTCAGTGCTCATCCACGAGTACTACAGCCGTGAGGCCTCTAATCCCATTCACCTGACCGTGGACACGGCACTGCAGAGTGGCAAAATGAACATCCGCGCCTACGTCAGGTTGGCTGATCTTTCTGTCAGCGCCTGTGTTTATGTGATCATCTACAGCCTGAAAGTGCTTCTCTGAATGTGTTTGTGTGTCTCCTACACAGTGCGCAGATGGGTGTGCCAGGAAAGACAGTTGGTGTGATGTTCACCCCACTGTCTGTCAAGTATGTGTACTATGACACTGAGAGGATAGGCGGTAAGAATACAAAGAATAAATGAAGGCGACTGTTTGAAAACAAATGCTTCGTGACTAAGTATCTGTGAAATGCCAAATAATTAAATCCCAGTGTCTCAAACAACTCGCTGGGGTGCATATGAAAGGAAAGAAAACTTTATATTATACTCTCTATTTGTTCTTTAGTGGACCTGCTACAGCGAACACGTGTGACCCCCAGTCGTACCAAGGGGCTGACCTCTGACCTGTCTCAGGTTGGTGGTGCTGCAGCCAGGGTACAGGACATGTTGACCACAGTGCTGGCATACATTGAGGATGTGCTGGTGAGTATCAAGACAAACTTGTCCCCTGGGTTTTTTTTTTTCTTTTCTAATTAAATCCCTGCCAATTTAACTTAATATTGGTCACCTGGGAACATTTGAGCAGTAATTAAGTTTTGCGCTGATGATGGCTATGAAGTTCATGTTGTTCTGTTTCAGTCTGGCAAGGTGACAGCAGACAACAGCGTGGGCCGTTTCCTGATGGATCTGGTAAACAAAGTGCCCACTATCTCACCTGAGGACTTTGAGAACATGCTCAATTCCAACATCAATGTAAGTGCTCGTGTTTAAGTTACTATATCAGTGACAACTACTGTTTTTGTTTTGCTATTTGATCTAAACAGACAGGCAAATGGCACTTAAAAAATAGCAGTAGAGACTAGCTTAATAGACACTGTCATTTTTATTATTGTGGTAGAGACACAAGTCTAGCGTCAGGAAGATCATCTGGCAATAAACTGCCAAATCGAACCCGCTGTGCTGACCTGTTGTGACAAGGAAGTAGCTGAAAATTTTATTGTTGTGGCAATAATGTACTTAATTTCTCTCCACGTATAAACACATTGGCTCTAAAAAGAGTAAACTGAATTGTCATATCTCTTATATAAGAGGCTTTAGGTGAGCTCTGAGTTGTTTTTGGCATTTAATTAAACTCTCCTCCTGTTTTTATGGTTATTTATGGTCTCTGGGCTCTACTTGCATCATACTGTTTTACTTCAGGATTAGAAGCTTTAGAAGATGGAAGTATTTTTGCATCATTTATCTGGGCCCGAAACAAGATTAAAGCATCCTTTAATCTTGTTTCCTTGTTATGCTGTTATAATCTTTCACTTTAGTTTAGTGTGAATCTAAATGCTCTCTTTTGTTGTTGCAGGACCTGTTGATGGTGACCTACCTGTCCAACCTCACCCAAGCACAGATTGCTCTCAATGAGAAGCTGGTGCTGCTCTGAGAGGGTTTCTTTGAAGTCATTCATATTTAATTTTTGTACCTTTTTTTTTTTTTTTTTTTTTTGGCTGATATGAAAATAAAGATGTTAAACAGTCACAAAGTGTTCATTCCCTGTGGTAAGATGGTAATTAAATTTAAGGCTGCTTGGTTTGTCACAAGTAGCTAATGAACATTAAAGGAAGGATCATACTGCTAACACGTTTCCTTTCTGCTTATTAGACACCTCGCATTTACTGCTGTCAACCTGCTTCATGATTCTTGATCTGTAATAATGTATTTTTAAGGAGACAACTGACCTTATATCTTATCATGGGCGTATGTAGAGGGGGGACATGGGGTGGCTGTTCGACCCATGACATTTGATTGGCCCTCCACCAATATATTTTGACTAGAGTTCATTTGTGGTGTAAAAGATGAGCATAGTTTAAGGGTGTGAGGCCCCTTAAGCTTTCATTCTTTCTGAAGGTCAGCAGGCGGTGGGAACGTCTGCCTGTAAAAGGACTTTGGTTTACATAGAATTATAAGGTTAACGGCCTTCCAGTCCTTTTTAACATCAACATTTTACTGATTATTTGTGAGCTCAAGTTATATTTCATAAAACATTAAATTTACTAAGTCAGAAATTATGATTTTCCAGGAAATGCTCATTGGCTAATGACATTTTATTTGCAAGTTGCTACCCAATGAGCATGGGCTTAATTTCAGACTGAACCACTGGTTGTTTTGGCGTATCCAGTTTCAGAATGCTAAGCTGGCAATAGCAAAATTGCTCAACTCAAAGCTGAGATTTTACTAATTAGTAGGTGATGTCATGGTGGGTGTGTATGTCGTTTTAAGTAGTGCTTCTAAGTACTTCTGGGTCATGCTGTTTTCTACTTCCACTCAGTGTTTTTAGCCATTTCTACTCCATACCATTTACTTTAAAGCTTTAGAATGACTTTGAAGTTTTTACTTTAAAAGCATTCAAATATAAAGCTGAGATATATCCAGCATTACTGAGCAGTATAATGCAAATGGGTCTAATGAGTACTTAATACTACAAATGTTTTGAGTTTATGTAGGATAATGACTTTTTAGCAAAACCTATTTTATAAAATATGTTTAAAATCTGTGAGTATAATAATTGTTTCCTGTATATGACAAATAAAACTTGAAACTAATACACAATTTCAGATCAAATGTGACTTGCCTACTTTGGTCTTTGTCACTCCATTGAACAAAATTGTTAAAATAAACGACTGATTATTAAAATCCTGAATTAGTTTTCTTCTCTTTGGTGCTGACCATCTTGTTTGTGCATGTGGCATTATAAGACACAGAATCAAGGCGGTAAAGCAACTTTAATGTAAGACACTGCTTTATCTCTACATAAATACACATTCAAATCGGAAGGGAGTCATTCAAGTTGCAAATCCCCCCTTCCCTTTGCCTGGCCTGAGTTTCATGTGAAGCTTAGTGCAAAGTGTAGGCATGAAAAAGTCACACTGTCTAGAAAGCGCTCAGTTTACAGTATCGGGATAAAGCTGCTGTGTGATTGGCTACTGCTCGGTTATTGCAGTCACGCCGGGGTCGTCACTGTTAGGTCTCGGAGTCGCTGCTCTTTTCGGGTTTATTGACCTTCTCAGCTTTGCTCTGGGGGTTTAGGATCTTCTCCGCCGCTGCGTAGCTCTGCACGGCCAAGTCGTACACGGAGTCTCCGGTTGACTTTGCGATGGACGCTGCTTGCTCCGGGTAGTAGAGAGAGGCGCTCAGGGTCATGAGAGTGGTCGGGTAGATGAGTTTCTTAATCCTGGAACCTCTGGCAAGAACCAGCCCGAGGACTCCGGTAAAGCCGATGATTCCCGCCCGGGGGTAGAAGTCCTTCGGGGGGTTCTTCACATAGGCGTATGCGTCGTTCCCAAACTGGAAGACCCCCTGAACTTTGGGTTTAATTTTCTCATAGGTGACCTGACACCAAGCAGTGTACGGCTCCGATAACTTCCTGAGGGTGGCGACTCGCTCCTCCAGCTGCCCGGCTTTAGGCTCCACGTACTGAAACTTCTCCGGGGGAGCGGTGTACAGAGACAGTTCGTCCACGTTTAACGGAGCCACCGCTGGTTCCTTCTCGCCGTCACCGGCAGCAGCAAACACGGTGAACGGTGAAAATCGCAGGGCTCCCGGCATGACACTACCTGTCACCTTCAACATGATCCCCGCGGGCCATGCATTCACTACGGTATTCACGGAGGGACAAGGCAGATAGCCCCGCCTCTCTGATTCTCACCCAAACGCTTTTACTACGCTTGAAAGCGCGCCAACAGTGGCAGGAGGAATAAAGTATATCAGTGAGGACAAGGCTTTCTTTACAGATAGTAATGATGTCTGTGCCCACATCTCCAAACCGTGCTTCATATGGAACTCCAAAGATATGCAGTTTAAAAAAGTTTCACCATAAATTGACTGCCTGTCATGCATATGTTTGAATGGGTTCGTTATCAATAAAGTTGCAAAAAAGGAATAACCTACTTGTTAAAGGTAGATTGTGAAGGTATGGGTAAACTAAATACACTGTAAGAACTATATTTTTAATGACAACTTTAAAATAGGAAGTTAGAATGAGGACTTAAGCAAGCTGCTTTATTTTAGTAGTCTACAATAAAGTCCTCTGTGCTTAACTGGGATATCTGCTGTTCTGATCCACTGCCCTCATAATACGATACTCAAATATTCCACGTAAAAGTCAAAGCTAAGGCAAGGTCTGCTACCTGAGGTAGGCTAAATTGGATGAAATTATTAGTACTTACATCACTTTCTTTTTAAACAGTTTTAACAACTTATAGTCATTCTTTCTTTTATTTATAATCTTAGATACACCACTGATATTTAGACTGCACTTTTGCCGGACTAATCTAAAGCAAAGCTGTTTACAGTGCATAAAGCATTTAGCCTGTAACAGTGTCCTATAAAAGTCACCCAGCAGCCATCTTGCTAACCCATTCAGGCATAAATATGACACCTATTTTAAACCATTACGTGAATTAACTTTCAGTTAAATTTAAATAGTCAGTGGGACATTACATTAATGAAGCAGTCGTTCATTCTTATACAACTCTGTGCTAAAATAAGTCTTTGTTTCTTTGTTGTTTGTTTTCTCAGTGCCTAGTTTTTCTCGTATACAGTACAGTATGCATTATTCTCAAAGCTGCAATAAAAAAAAAAAGAGAGCAAGAGGAGATCGTGATATTAGAAATTCCCTGGCAAGGCTTCTTAGCTCACGGCGATCTGCGTAACCGTGACTCTGGCCACGTAATTTGTTCGACGTCACTGGTTGCCATGGCAGCGGGAAAGCCTGGCGTCTCCAGGGAAACAGAAAGCGTCAACAATCCAAACGTGAGCTGCTAAAATTAGTATACTAGCACCAATTAAAATAATTGTTTTGTCATAGTTACTTATAGTTTAGCAGCTTTCTTCTCCTCGTTTGTGTCCGCAGCGCTTTTTATTTTGTTTATTAGTTTTTTCTGAATGGATTGTCTTGGGGTATCTTCCGCAAAGAGCCTCCGGGCTCTGTCTGCCTTGTTGTCCAGTCAGCAGGATGAAGAAGAGGAAGATGAGTGTAAAGTAAGATCTACATGCGTTCATGTTAAAACCCTGCTAACACTAGCCTTTAGTATATTCCTCAGAAATTGTAGTCTCTTTACATTTTTCAAAAAGCAACATTTTAATCCTATGTATATAGGAAGGATAATCAATCAACACTAGCAAAATGAACCTTTAAAAATAATTTTTCAATAAAAATATAAATTTTAGGGTATTTAGAAAAATGGTGTAAAGTTTATTAGTCTGCAGGTGTGGGCAGGGAGGACCAATGGGAGAATATGGAGTAAAACGAAGTGGACAGAATATGTATCATTGTATTTCAACTACAGCAACCATTAAGCCAAGTCTCTCCCCACACTAATATTAGTTTATGTTCACAGGATGTGAAAGCATATGCACGTTTGGGTCCCGGACATATTGGCCCCCTACCCAAAAACGAAAAACAAGGTATTTTTCAATTATAAGCACTCTAAAAAAGTATTTATTCAAGCATACTGTTTCTGCATTTGTCTTTCTCTCTTTATGTGACTGTTTAATTAGTGTCAACCGCAAACACGAAGAAGAACAGCAAAGATATCTGGTGTGAAGAAGAAGTGGCCGAAGGCTCACAGTATGATGATCTGACTGACCCAAGGCCACAACCTGAGTAAGACTGCAATGCAGAAAGAGACACACACCAACAGTGGATGTAAAAAAGCATCAAACATTATGAAAAGCGGATATTTAAAGGTTCAAAAGAGTCCTCATACTTTCTCAAACACTGTCTGTTTCTGAGTTTAATCTCCTTTTAATGTCTGGTAATGTGATATTTGTTGTGTTTGGTTTTAGTGTGTCTGCTTCATTTATAACCTCTGTGTGCAGGTATGAAATAATCCTGAAGCAGAGTGTAGGAACAGAGGATCTCTTCTTGGGATTAAGCAGAAAGGATCCATCCTCCATGTGTTGTGAAGCCATGCTGGTAACTTACCAAGTGTCACAAGATTTCTTAACACTTCACTCAGTGCACTTTTTTGATACTAAAATGAAATGCACAAGGTTGTGATCAAGAGCAGCAAGGCATGAATCTCCTGTTAAATGTTGGCTGGCTTCAGATAATTCTGTTGAAGACGTAGTTAGTTTTAGACTTTAGAAAGGAACAGTCTAAAAATGTTCAGGAGCACAGGTGAGACAGGTTAACGCTATAGTGACCAGGCTCTATATATGTAAAAAATATTTAAATGCTTCTAATAGTGTTTATCTTTCCTCTACTGTTCACCTGATCTCTGACAGATACTTCAAAATGTTCTCAAATTGCTAAGATTGCCTTTGTCTGTTACTTTGTGTAAATATGAAATGTTATGTATATTTAAGGGAATTGTGTGTTTTAGTATGTTTGTATCATTTTCACTCCAAAATACAGATGAACTGACTTACAATACTTCGATCAGCAACAAATTACAAAGAAGACATCATAGATCAGGGTGTTTTTTCATTGTCTTTAACTTCCAATCTTCTAAACAAAATCTAAACAAAAGTCTTGTTTATAGATTTATAAAGCTGATTTTGTTCATCTAGATTTCAGTGGGAGAAACATTTCACCGGGTTACTCCTTCAGTCTCAGCTGACAGCAGGTTTCCCCAAACTTATAAACAATACAGTTGCATAATGAGAGAAAGCACTATTGCTTTCATGATCAGAACACGCATTGTCATAACCACAGACCTTCTGGCTCTTTGTTAAGCAATGCTGCTAGTTTCAGTCATTATGCAAGCATACTGTATGTAAGGTTGGGGAAACCTGCATTTAGCTGAGACTGACAAAGTCACTTGGATGGGTGATGTAGTGTTTCTCCTACTGAAATCCAAATGAAAAGAATCAACTTTCTGGGATTTCCTCACCTGTATTATTGAGCATGCATTAAAACATATGTAAAAAGATTTCCAATAAATAATATTTGGAGTGTGTATTTAAAATAGTTTGTGTTAAAACACTTATAAATATTGAGATTACATGCATTCACTCTTTTAGATTGGTCATAGTAAGATGCTTGATTCTGGAATAATCACCGATATGGCACAATAATTACAGCAGCTATTTCACCTACTGGAAGGATCTCCACAGCAGATCCGCATATTTGATTTGGCACACATTTTATGCTGGATGCCCTTCATGATGCAACCATTTATCCGGCTTTGAAATCAACACTGTAGTACACTAGCTGTTTCAGGATCTCAAACTGGGATGTTTCACATGTAATGTGTGTTAACCTTTAAAAAGTGGAAGTAGAAGTAGAAGTAATATTCAAAGTAGGAAACAACTAACAATCTAAAAAACCCAGCATCACATATACTGGAAGGAGGAAAGTATTTTTAAAAACCTAATCTTGCATTACAATTGAAGAATAAAAAAGGGGAAATGTTTTTAAAATTAAAATGATACATATATATATATATTAATGTGAACAGTGTAGAATAATAACAATGCTAACTTTTCCCTCACTTGTAGGTAAAAATCAAACTACCAGACACTAAAGCAAAAGAGGTGGTACTGGATGTGAAAGAAAAGTTCCTTGATCTACGGACGCCGAAATAGTAAGAGATCCTTTGAAAATGTTTGCTTTCATTTTTAATTCCCTGAAGACTTAGAGGCAACATTTAAGGCCAGAAGCGCCCTGTTTCAGATATTTCCTTTTAATCAGAGGTGCATGCCAAGATCTGAGCTTTGATTGCTTTATCACACAACTCTTAATGTCTTTCAGTGTTAGACATATATCATCCCCCCCTCAGTGCTACTTGTTTTTTTTTTTAACCTGCCTTTCCATCTGTTTTCAGCAAACTGGGGCTCCATCTCCCCGATCCGGTCCACAAAAATGAGAGCAAGGCCCAGTTCTTCAGTGAGAGGGAGGAACTGGAGGTGACTCTACTAATGAAGCGTCCTATGGACTTCATCAATATGCAATGAAAAAGGATGATTTAGCAGCAAATAACATTATACAAACTGACACATTAAGCATTAAAACCAGAAAGGAATTGGAAAATAATCAGCAAAAACTCTGCTATGAATTTCTTCATGAATTTTGTGAGTTTAAGCTATTGCTTGTGCCATCACAGCCTCTATGACTGTTAAATTGTGGATTTCTAATAAATACTTGACTCCAAAATGGATTATTTTCATTTTTCACTTCAAATTTCTACACCCAATACCCTACAATGACAACATGAAAAAATTTACTTTAAATTTTTTTGCAAATTTGATAAAAATAAACAAAAAACATACAATATGTACAGATGTATTCAGCCTTTGCTCACCATTATGCAAGCGTACTGTGTGTAAGGTTGGGGAAACCCTTATTTTGAGGAACACTGATCATGATACCTGGAACTGTCTATTTTTAAACAATCTTTTATCTGCATAACATTTACCATTCATAGTGTATATTGCAGTACAACAACTTAATGTAGCTGTTATTACTGACTTTCATGGTGTACACATCTTAATTTGGTACACAGCTTAATTAATCTTTGAATTCGGGTCTTTTGAAGCCATTTTATACAACTTTTCACTGGACTGGAGCCTATCCCAGCAGGGCTAATATATAGTGACCGAAAAAAGATTCATGTCACAGTCCCACCTAGGAGAATTTAGAATTACCAGTCAATCTTTCCTCATTAATGTCTTTGGGCTGTGGGGAGAGTTTTGAACATGCAAACTCCATACAGGAGTACCCAGAGCTCAGTGCTGCCTGAAGATGATATACAAGAAAATTGCTCAGCCTTCATTTTAAAAAAATACTTTTATATTCACACAAAACTTAATGGAGATGCTGCATTTACTGAATTACATACTAACTCTTATCATCTTTATACTTGTTCTCGTTTTGGAAACAATCAATCATACTACTACTACCAGCGCCACCACTACTATTTCTAATATTACTGCAAGTAATATTACTGCTAATAACAACTTATATAGAAAGACACATAGACAGTTTTCATCATGCAGGCTTAAACTTTAACTATTAATTGTTCATTCATTCTCCTCATTTCAAGTCAAGTGTCTGAAGGACTGTTTAATTTTTACCATGATCAAAGAAAAGTATCTAAGTAGAGTATTTTAGTAATTTTCCATTGATGACTGGAGAGAAAAACTAGCTACCTGCGTTTGTTATACTGGTGCATCGAATACTGGGGGTAAATAATTCACAAATAATTCCAATGTAACTTTCCTACATTCGCAACTCGTAGCACCCCCCGGTGAGCAGTGCCACACCCCCGGGCATCGTTACCGCAGCAGCGGTCGTAGTGGTGGTGGTGTGATCATGTGACGCCTGCATTTCCGACACAACAATACAACACCGTATCGGTCTGCAATCTCTCTCCGCTTTCTCCCCCCCTAATCCCCACGCCTCGCTCTCGGTATGGCGGACGGCGAGAGGTCCCCGTTATTATCAGATCTGGGCGATGGTGCTCTCGGCAGCGGTAACGGCGGGTTGTCCCCCGGTGCGGGACCGTACGGTGTGCCCAACAAACCACCGAGTGAGTATCCATGGTGCTCTCTCCTCCACCCTCAGTTAGCTTAGCTTTTATTAGCCTCTTCTTCTAGCTCAGCCATCACAACAAGAAGGGGTCACCCTAGTGTGATTGTGTTTGGTCAGTATGTGGTGTAAAGCTACAAAGCATTTACTGTTTGAATAAAACCGATAGTTTTAAAATAATGGAAGAAAGCACAGGAGGGAATCAACGCTGTGCTCACTGGCTAACCTAGCTTGACAGCTAGCGCTGCTTAGCACCGGCAAACCATCCGCAAAGCCTCAGTCATGCAGCTCGGTAACGTTATTATCAAATTATATTTCATTTACGGGTTTAACACAAATTAGTGCATATAATTTGGCAGTTTAAGAGAGCCGATTTTCTTCACAAGCTAGATAACTGTTTCTCTAAGCTAGCTAGCATACGAGAAACACCTGATTTGATTGGCATGTGAGAAAGCCATTATGGAGGCTGCCGAGGGATTCTGCAAAGGAGAGCGACGACCAATGATCGTTCACCTAGAAAGGGACAAATGTGCCTGAATAGATCAACTGAGAAACATGGGCTGCATGCTGCATATGACTTCTAGATGGAACTGAGCCATTTACTCACACACTGTGAGTAAATGGCTTTCACAAATACCTTTCACAAATGTCTTTCACAAATACCCAGCCTCATTTGTTAAAGCTCAGCCCGCTCAGCATTCCAGGAGTGTTTTTCTTCTAAAGCTCCTTTCTGCTGAACTCCAGACCAAATCTTATTATCTTGTTTATCATAACAGGGTATTTGTCATGGGAATTGAGGCTTTTTCCAGCTCACTGCACAACTCTTATGACTGTGTCCCTTCACTAGTCCTTACTACTGTTGTATTTTTCCCCTTGCCTTCAGGTTTCCCTCCATTCCCCAGCCCCACGCAGCCATCGGTGCTCCTAGGGGAGGACCCTCCGCCCTATTCCCCTCTCACCTCACCAGAGAGTGGCAGTGCCCCTGTTATCAGCTGCAGGGTGTGTCAGAGCCTCATCTCTGTGGAGGGCAAGATTCACCAGCACGTGGTGAAGTGTGGGGTTTGCAATGAAGCTACGGTAGGTTGGTTTCCAGAGGAATCTGTAGACCCAGGTGTAAAGCCCGTTGGCTACTTCAGGTTACATTATGTCAGCTCAAAGGAATAGAAGATACAATTTGTTGATCTGAATGATGGCTGCAGAAACAAAGATATTTGTTTTACATTTTGCGACCATAGACCTTTGTCCAGATGGAAAAAGGTGAACCCCAGTATGAATCAAACAATTTCAACATGAATTAAGTTGGCTTTCCCCCCCCCCCCCCATTTTTGGTTCTGAAAATGAGGGATTGTATTTTGTTTTGTTTGTTTTATGTTTTTGTTTTTTTTTGTTTTTTTAGCACAAATTACAACTATTCCTGTACTAGCCCAGCATCTAGCTGTTTGTAATTGAATTGTTACTATAAACTGTTTTAACACATAAAAAAGATTTAGGACAACAGAAGAACATAGAAAAGAACACGTCTTATTTAGTATAACGTGAGGTTCATTTTGTAAAATTAGAAAAACGTTTTGAGTATTATGAGTAGAGCGTAAATACCTTGTGACTTACAAGGAGCTACTGTGTGTGCAGTATCTTTAGGTACTGAGCACCTTCACACCAGAGCCTCCAGTATGTTAATGCGCAAACCAATGTGTGATGTAGGGAAGGTATGAGCAAAATTTTTGTTTTGTGGTATTTTTAAGATTATAGAGGTTCAATAGTACATCTCTGTATTATTAGAAGTTGTAGTTGTAGTATTATTAATATATTGGTGTAACTGAGCCTTTATATAGGCTTACAGTGGCCCTTTCTATAGGCTTACAGTGGCCCATTCTCCTCCAGGAGTATATAAAGTATAAAACACTTAAAAAGAAAGAAAACATAATTAAAATGAAACCACACGATCAAAACGGTAAATAATCCGCTCTTAAGCTCTGTTAACAAACGTTAAATGTACAACACAGGGATATAATGCCAGTCTTCAGCAGGGTGTCTGTTCTGCTTTTCAGTTCATTTGTTATAACACAGTTGTGACAGTTCCGACCTTCACTAGTCAAACATTCCTATATCCATATCTTGTGAGATGTAAACGGTTAGCATTTAAGCCCACGTGACACCCAAAAGACTCATGTACCACTACTGCAAGGCCAAAGAGAGTTTCAGAGGGGCATGAGAGCAGTAATCCCGCTTTATTTTTTCAGCTGTTTCTAAACAAAATCAGCACATGGGTCTTTAGCATTAATGTTTCTACAGAAGAGCTGTGAAGGAATCTCCATTTAGAGTTATTATTTATGTCTCCAGGAATAACTCCTGCTAGTCTTTAGTAACATGAGATCCTAGAATCACATGACTATAGATATGTCTGGAGGCTGTTTGAGCCGTACCCTGAGTGAAAATCCAGCACAGAAACAATCAGGTTCAGAAATCAAGGCAAAATTCATATTTTAACTTTTTAAACTGAAATACTGTAAACACAGTCCTTCATCCTCCATCAGTCTTGAATATATTAACAGAGCTCCTCCCAGCTGTTAATAGACTGTTATGCTACCTGGCTGGCTAACATTACCCAGAATGCTGTTCAGCTGTATAAGTTTGTAAACTGTTAGTGTTATAAATAGTTTATGTTTCTGTCAGAAGTATGTTTATATACATTTAATATAGGTAACCTATCAATATGTTCCATGCATTTAATGTACAGACTAACACACACATGTGTATATATGTGTATGTATGTATATATGTGTATGTATATATATAGATAGATAGATAGATAGATAGATAGATAGATAGATAGATAGATAGGGCAAGACAAAATGTAAATAATGTTGCGGTCTTTAAAATAAAGCGATATACTGCCCAGCTACAATTACAAAACATGTGTTGTGACCACATTGCCAAATTTGGTGTTGTCACCCTTTATGTTAATATAAGGTGGATGTAATCTTCCCCTTTTTTTGCTCAGAGCCATCAAAAAATTTAAAAGCATTTTTTTTTCCAGAATCAACATCCTCATTACTCTGGATAATCCCCAGAGTTTGCTGTGAGGTCACTAATGGTTCCTATAATCCTTGTGAAAATACTGTAATGAAACACTTTTCAGCCTACTGTGCATAGCAATCACACACCATTAAACATTTATAAATTACATCATACTTTTTTTTTTGTTTGTTTGTTTCCCAATCGCCACGCGTCAAGTTAGATTTGCAGGAAATCAGCTGAGTAGTCTCAGGGTTTGAAAACACAGTTGCTTTTCCAGGGCTCATCTGGTGCAAACTAGTTTGTCCTAAACTTAATTTGATTGTTTTGGGCAGGAGAGTGCAATCTCATTTGAACTCATTTCTCTCCTCGCTTCCTCTCTTCAAGTGTTAGGGTCCCATTATACCTGCTGTCCGGTGTCTGGCGAACGGCAACATATGACATTGCCGTTTTAATGATAAAATGGCAATGTCAGATTCACAAAAAAACCCCAAACACTGGAATTTCTGCTCTTGTACCAGCACTGATGTGGAGGTGTTGTCTGAGTGGCAACACCTGTTGTTCAGGTGAATAATGCAACAGGTACCTGTACTATAATGATGAGCATAAATGGATGTGACTGTTATTAAGCCACTGGTGGCATGCAAGGTGACCAATGTAGTGGGTATAGTGGTTCCTTTGGTGCCTCTCAGAGAAAGATGTCCGATACGAGGAGGGGAGGAAGGGGCAAGTCAGGCAAAAAGCATTTAAACAACGTGTGACATCCTCACTTTCAAAATGTTATTTTAGAGGGAATTCAGCTAAGTATCACATGACTCAGCTGAAATCCGCTATGCATATTTTTATGTTTTTTTGTTTCAAATGTGTCATCTCAGCTGTCAAATAAGTCATTGCACCATGACAAGAATGTAAATGTTTCACTTATCTTTGTTTTATTTTTCACATACAACATTGGTGAATAACAGAAATACCAGAAAGTAACCCCTGCTATTCAAGTTGTGTGTCACAGCTGTTTAATATATTGCAAGTTAAATATACTTTGGCATGCGATATAGCTCTACATCTTCAGTTATAGCTACCTATGTCAAGCCTCCTCTTCTTTCTTCTATGTCCTGCAGTTGCATGTTAGGGATTGAGTCATCCGGGATGACACAGTGAGATTGATTTCTAGGTCAAAGGCTAAATGACTGTGGAGATGAAGGGGCAAAAATAAAAGAAATAAGAAAAATCAAATCATGATGAGACTTGCTTGCAGATTTGTACAGTTTCACATTAGCAATCCAGTAGGTGTTTATAGGATATATGTCTCTAATACTCATAAATTTAGCAAATTATTAGAAATAATTTATTGATTAGCACTTAGTTCCAGTAGAGCAGGGCCGCATCCATTTAAAAAATAAATAAAAAAATAAAATTGACATTGAATTGAGTTCCACTTATTCATGTGGCCCTCCACAGCAGGCCCAGTGTCTCATAGAGCCCATTGGGATAATAATTGCCTAGACGGCCGATCAGTCTATTGCTATCAGTGTATATGTTATCCTGTATGACTAACTTTTAAACTGAATGTAAGGGGCAAAAAAAGAGGTTTGGAGTTGATCATAAGTGGTTTCATTACAGTTTGTTTAGCAGAGCGCATTGCAACACCACTGTTTATAATACATATTACCAATACTGTTGCTAAAAATAAAAACGGACAGATTATAGAGGGATTAATGATAAATAAAACGTTCACAGCTCTCTCTCTAGTTATGTACAATAACTTTTAAAAGTTTTAACTGTTATTTCAGCTGCTGTTCCCTCTGCTAATCATAACTGAACTTCAGTAGGACTGCATAGACTGGGATATCATTTTTTTAAACCACAATGTTTTTGTAATGTAGAAGAAGAAACATAGGAAAAGCTTTTTACTAGCTTCATCCTCTTCAAGTAATTTTTCCACTCTTTACTTTTGCATTTCCCTTTATTTGTGGTCCATTGCATCATATTCTCTTGACATAAAATTTTCCCTGTTGAGCATAGCATAAGTAACAAAAGCTGCCCTTGACCCATGAGGACCGCTTTGGATGAAAGGCAGGCTTTAGAGTAAATGTCTGCTCTTCATTGTTGACTTTAGTAAATAAGAAAAACTCAAAAATGTTGGACGTAGTCCCAGTATATGGAATGGTGGGACAACAATTAAAAATGCTGGAAGACACCTGGTCACCTTCTTTTGCTCACAGCAGATTTTAGTGGTGTCTTAATGACAAGTTGGAAACTGGCTTGGGAATTGCATTGCTGGAGTGTTGATTAACAGCAACCTCATCACTTAACCTTCTACATGTGTATGCGTGTGTATTATGGAGATGCACAACTAGTCGTTTAACAGTTGCCGCCCTAGCTAGTCATCAGCAGATATTTAGTTGGTTAAAATAATTATTCTTATTTTAATCGTGCACAATAGCAGTTACCTGTTGGTTTTAAAATCTTATGATACCCTCCCCCACAAGCCCACACAGATTGCCTTTTCACTCTCTTATTTAATGCATGCATGTGGCGCCTTTAATATTAACCAAACTCTGCTAGCTAATCTGATATTGTGTGTTGTGTGCTGTTATATAGCGACACCTGTCAATTAAACAGCATGATTATTGAACAATCTGACTACAAATGGCTATTAAATACACACACTTGGCTGTAAGATTCTAGGTGATTACTTTTTACAAAAATAAACAATTGGTAAATTAGTTGCCGGGAACATCTCTAAAATGTATAAACACGAAGAGTATGGCTGATGAATCTCAATCATTTTTACTTCCAGCAATCATCAGAGGCCTCAAATGACCCATAATAGTTGAGCTCTAGTTTCCAGCCTTGTTTGGAGTGAATGCTGATGGGAAAATAGAGGTGAGGTACACAATCAAACATTGTGAAAGGCTCAGCAAACAATACTAATAGCTCTAAACGAAGCTTGACATTGTTTAGAAGCCAGTCTAATTATTCTAATGTTGTAATTACACAGGTATCGCAAATAATTTGGCAATAATATAATGAAGTTCTTCATTTGCTACCACCAGCTAAAGATTGGTCAGGTGTGCAGTAAACAGATGCTCAGCTGCAACTTTAATTACCAAGTTTAACTCGCGGGTTTGACCGTGGAAGAAGATCCCAATGATTGGGTCAATTTGACAGTCGTGCTGATGGTAACACCCTGTGTAATTTGTACAGTTATCGCTGCCAGATTCACAGGTTGATGGGGCTCCACAAGTGTGCTTCACTAGCCATGCAAATCTGTGTGCGCATGGAAGAAGAAATATGAAGTGTGTTCAGATGTACCAATGGGCATAATGAGGAATTTACAGATGGAGGCGACATATGCAGATATGCAGAAATATGTCAGAGGTGTGAGGATATCCTGTTTTCCACCACCTCATGAAACATGCAAAACATTTACACTGATGTCGATCTGAGAGTGCAAACGTGCTTTATTACATACATCAGGGGTTGGCTCAAATCCAAAAGATATGCAGAGGATGATGTCAGACAGCGGTTATTTGTTTTAAGTAAATATGTGTAATTTGCGGGATGTTTATTATCCTTAATTAGACTCATGAATTAGTAAGATTTTGATGTGCTCATTCCTGTTTTAATTTGACAGCAGGCGTGGGATGGCAATCAGGAACAGTAATTGCAAGCAGTATTAATTGTTATTTTACAGCCTCAGATTTGCATTTAAAAAAATGTTTATTATCGCAGTTAATGGTTATAATCATGATGCAGTCTCTTGGGAGCAGCGATATAGCTCATAGAGCGGAAGAAATGATTATATATGGAGTTGTCACATGCAGCGTTGGATGAGTTGTTGTCTCACCGAAGACAATATTTAGACTGTGGTCAAGGTTAATTTCCTGTAACTGCTCATTATTTTGCTTAACTGATAGATTATCTTATGGGCTGAATGATAGAAACCTCTGCGACTGTAATATTACACAGTTAAACTGGAACACGAACTTCACCCTTTTTTAATCTCTTATACCGAAACGGATCATTGTAACAGTGAGAATTTAATTACGTTTTTTTTTTTTTTGTAGGAAATAAATATTAAGACTGAAATATCATTTTACCACGGCAACTTTAAAATTGTACAAAATTGGCTAATCCACTGTGTAATGATCACTCCTAATATTAGTTTTCACTTGAGTGGAGAAAAGAACTTCATTCCTCCGGGCATTGTAAGCGGAATTGATAATGGATCTGGAAACGAACAAGGCACACTCTGATCTGGTTAGCCGGGGTTTAATGACGCTGTGGCGAGAACGCAGCACGATGGACACGCGGGATGTTATTTCATTCTGGGTGATGTTGTGTAATATTGTGGTGTTTCCAACATCACTTGGGCAGGTTGCCTATGCATATTAATCGCTGAATAAATATATTTGGCAACTCATTTTAGAATTTTTCTGTTTTTATTTGTTTATTTATTTTTTTTATTCCTCCCAAGTGACGAGTTGACAGCCCTCTTGCTCTTATTTTGAAACTTACCATCTTGGGCTTCAGTACTAGGAGGCTGAGCAGGCTGCTGCCCATCTGTTAAGCAGTGACCCTGTTTTATTTTTATTTTTTCCAAGTGTGTGCTATGAAATTGATGAAACATTGCTGTTTGAGCAGACATGAAGGCCACTGTGAGAGGACCATGGCAGATCCGACGATGACATTTCCACAAACATGCTTTTCAGCATCTTTATTCACACTTATCACTCAGTTGCTGTTACAACACAGCTGCAGCTTTATAGCTGCCAGCCTAACTACACAACAACAACGACAGTGGACCCAGCACACTTTTAACCTGGCAGATGCCCTGCAGGTGCGTCCACCTCCCCTGCAGCGGCACCGCCGACCACGCCCCGCCACAGCCACCAAAAATCATTTCATGCATTCTGTTTTATTTTTATTTTTTAATTTGCTGTGTACGCAGCAGCACATGGGGTCATGGTGTGCTGCGCTCCGATATTTGACGACTTCAAAAAATAATCGGTCCCTAATCTCACTGCGCCACATGCGCTTTATTATTATTAGCATCCTTTCCTCACAGCTTTGGCTTACGGGGTAGTGTTGGTCATCTACCAACTGGAACAGGTCGATCGATCTCTGAGTCCTCCACTCTGCATGTTGAAGTGTCCTTGGGCATGCTGAACTTCGAATGATCCCTAGTACAGCCATTGGAGTGTGTGTGGGTATGTTTGTGTGTGAGATTGATAGAAAGCATTCTATGAATATGTGCGTGTGTGATTGGGTGACTAGTTAGCTTTAAGTGCTAAATGGAGTAGAAAGGCATTATATCAGTTCATTTTTGTTCTTCTAGGTACTTTAGCACCACCATCTGGCAATAGAAGTGCATTACATCATACCATTGGGCTGGTAAAAACGAAACAAAAAAATTAGTTGCAACCCACCTCCCTGCTTACAAGTAATAACTTGACTGAAAAAGCTGTTGATTTTGCTTTTGTTATTATCAGAATATCCATAGACTGTTTAAAGTATGGAAATGATGTGGCGTCTAGGAACATGAAGTGAATGTAAATGGGAAATATGTTATGCCTGCCTTCTTTTACCAGACCACCAGGGGGCAACGCTTCAGGTTGCTAAAAGAAGTTGTGATTTGGCGCGATATTAATAAAACTGAATCGAAATTGAG
Source organism: Aulonocara sp. 'chitande type north' Nkhata Bay (assembly GCF_057382095.1). Classification (NCBI taxonomy): domain Eukaryota; kingdom Metazoa; phylum Chordata; class Actinopteri; order Cichliformes; family Cichlidae; genus Aulonocara; species Aulonocara sp. 'chitande type north' Nkhata Bay. The sequence goes on from NC_141361.1 coordinate 9,602,828, forward strand.
TAATATCGTTTATATAGCTTGTGCTTTTGGCCCTTACACAACAAATAAACACTGCCCACTTTCATTGTTGGCCAGTGGTTGTCATCCAAGCTCAAAGCCTGATGATGCTAATGGTCAGCCAATATATCAGTGCATCCTTAACACTGTTAACTGATTTCAGCACGGACTTCAGCACTTCTTGATTCATTGAGAAATATTCTATAGGTTGTACAAGACTGTAGAGATGGATGAACAACAACAACACCCAAAAAAGATTGTGGTTATTTGACACGATTACATGCTTGGGGGGTAAAAATATAGACTTTTTAAACCTTAAAAATTAAAAAATAATAATAATTATTTTTTTCTTACTGAATAGCTTTAAATAAATAAGCTTGAGCGTAACTAGACCTGCCACAGTCTGGCAGAGAGTGAATTTAAACATTTATGGAGGGGCACAAGCAAAAGCAAACTCCATTATTGCAAAACTTTATCTTGTTTTAGTTGTCAGCAGAAGCTGAAATTGTAATTGAAATTCAAATGTGATTATTACACCACCTGTATAGTGGTTTTACTATGACAGTCACCGCCATCTATGTCCACTTACAACCAGGTACAAAGCGATAGACCCTGAATTGTTTTTATATGTGGACAAGGCTTTAAACATCAGTCCAAAATCTCCCATAGATGTTCATTTGGTTAGTTGTCTGTTGACTGCACTCTTTATTAGTCTTTTAAACAGTTTCCCATAATAAATCACAACTATCTTCCTTAACCTGCAGCTTCTGTACACTCACGCCAATATCTTCTGGCATACTCCTCTCCCTCGTGTAGTATTGGTTAATTCTCGTCCATCATGAATAATTGGCTTGTTATCTATTCCTATTCGAATGTGTTGTTCTGCGGTTTTATCTCTCCCTCCTGTGTGTTTCTGTCTCCCTCTGCAGCCCATTAAGAATGCCCCAGCAGGAAAGAAGTACGTGCGATGCCCCTGCAACTGTCTGCTCATCTGCAAAGTCACTTCCCAGAGGATTGCCTGTCCCCGACCATATTGGTGAGAAGTTATTTGTGTATGTCTGTGAATGTGTGTGTGTGTGTGAATGTGTGTGTGTGTGTGCACGCCACTGTGAGACTGCAATAACACTGCATCTCTCTGCGAGAGAGAAGTGAAGCAGAGGAAACAAGGTGCAATGGGAGCAGCAGTCCCTCAATTAAGGCTATGCTCCCAGCACAGTTTACATGCAGTGCTCAGCCAGCCGGATGAGGAAATAACAGCCTAATTAGAACAACTGCATCGTGAGTTTCACTTCTGCATGTCATTAGAATTATGAGAGGTGTGTCTGTGTGGATGATACAGTGGATGCATTATGTGTATTTTTTTTTCTTAAATGTGTATTTGGAGATGTGGGGGTTATGTTGAGATTTAATTGTTATTCTGAACCTCGCAGCAAAGAAAAAAAATCACAATATTCATTCAGCATCTATCTGCTTTTAATTATGCACCGAATTCCTGCGGAGCAGCTACCAACCAAATGAACACTTAGCAAATTCCTTCATATTATAATCTCAGAGGGCATAATGAGCACAGCAGCCTCTTCAGAACAAAGAAGGGCAAAGTTAACTGGAAAAGTTAGTTTTATGAAAATGTAACTTTTGGGATATGTCTTTTATATTTTTTTCTTTTTAAAGGTTGCTGAAAGTTCAGATCCAGTTGGTTCTCTCTTGACAGGAAATTACCTAAACACATAAAGAGGGGACTTTTTTCATAGTATGGGACTGTTATAGTAAGAAGCAGATGGCTGATGTCAGTCACTGGAGATGCACAGCTTTTGCATGTCGTCTCAACATTATGTTGCAGCTGCCATGTGTAATTTGTAACAGAAAAGATTTCTGTTTATGCCCAAGGCATAAAATGTGCAAGAGCAACATTTTTAGATGTTTTTTTTTTCTTTTTTAATTTTTAGATTTATGCTGCTATGTAAACAAGCATCAACTGACTGTTACAAAATGTGTTGTCATAAAGATGTGAAACTCAGAGTTAATGTGTCGTTGTAAATGCAGATCATGAAGTGAGGCTCAGGGATAAAAAGGCTTGCATTATCTGGCGTGGCAGCTGAAGACAAATATTTCTGACATCAGTAATTCTATAGCCATTAATTTCATTTGAGATTGTTGTATACATTTTAAACAACGAGTAAATATCCTACCTGACCTCATCAGAATGAGAATATGTTGCATATTTAACAATGGCATACAAAATGTAAATGTATTAGCAGGAGAAACAACACAATTTGACATTAATATTTTGCGATTGTTATTTCCACCATATTCTGTTTGGCTCCCTGTTAAATCCAGAATCTAAAATTCTTCTCCTCACATACACAGTCTTAAATATTCAGTCCCCATCTTATCCTAAAGACCTCATTGTTGAATATTATTCTAATGGAGCACTTCGCTCTCAGACTGCAGGCTTACTTGTGGCTCTTATAGTTTTCAAAAGTAGAATGTGAGGCAGAGCCTTCGGTTATCATTCCCCTCTACTATGGAAACAACTCCCAGTTTTCTGTTTGGGAGACAGAGACTTTCTCTACTGTTAAGATTAGGCTTAAAACTTTCCTTTCTGATAAAGCTTATAGTTAGGACTGGACCCTGAATCCTCCCTTAGTTAGGCTGCTGGGGGTCTTCCTATGATAGATTGAGCGGATCTTCTTCATTCATCTCTTTTCACAGTAGTGTGTTTATATCACTGCTATATGTAATCATGAACAATTATTAAACTCTGGCCCTCTCTGCTGTAGTTTGCCATTTGTCCTGCCTTTCTTGGCACTTTTTCTCTCACTACCCAACCGGATGCAGTGGATTGCTGCCCCTCCTTGAGTCTTGGAAGTTTCATCCTATTAAAAGAGAGTTTTTCCTTCCCGCTGTTGCCAAGTGCTCCCTTGTAGGAGTTGTTCGATTGTTGGAGTTTCTAATATTATATTATTAAGGTTGTGAATAATAAATAAACAAAACTGAATTGTACTGAATGAACTGTTCATATGTCATAGTTTATTGTATTACAGTTTAGCAAAAGACATCCATTAACCTCAAGTAGTAATAAAATATGTTGTGTATGCACATTCCTCTTTGGCCACTTTTCCTGCAGTAAATTACTTTTAAGAGTTTACCTCCAGTATTACTATTTTGCATTCAAACCAGACATGCTGACTAAACCAGACACATCTCAGCCCCGCGGCCTGATCAGTGATTCTGAGCTACTGTAGCCATGTGAGAAAGCTGATTGTAGGAAAGCAGTGTGTGTAGTAATGAGAGGAGTGAATGCTGATGAATTTCATGAGGCTGCAGTCAGCCCTTGAGACGACTGCTCCCAGCATCAGCTTGCATTATTAGCTAGCACTTGCACTGAATAATATCTCGAGTCGCTTCTGGTGCGAATGCTGACGTTGTGTGTCTGTCTGTCTCCTTCCAGTAAGAGGATAATAAATCTGGGCCCGGTTCACCCTGGTCCGGCCAGTCCTGATCCCCAGCCAGCTGGAGCCCGCGTCTCCTGTGGACACTGCAGCAACACCTTCCTGGTACCAGCTCTTTGCTTTTTTAAAAAACATCTATTTAATTAGAATAAATGAGAAGCTTTAGGGGAAATAACCACAGGATTTCAAATCATAAAAAGCTCTGCCTTCAAGGTTTTGGGGAATTTGCTCATTTAGATTAAAGCAGTGGTTCTCAAACTGTGAGGGAAGTAAAGCAGAATCGAATTAATATATGGGTAGGGTTTAAAAGTCAACTTGAATAATTTTTCTTTTTTTTAATTTAAAAATCTCTGGGATGTGGGAATAAACCTCCTTAAATGGTGTATGCCAGAAAATGTTTGAGAATTACTGATTTAAATGATGGTGGGTTCAAACGTGTCTGTCAGGTATAATGCCGAATCAGCTGTGGATTAGGCTTATTTAAGTTGACTTAAGGTTCAAGGTAACGATGCCCATCTCCCAGTATCTTCAAGACCTGAATTAAGCTTAGACCTTTATTTTAATTCAATGGAGAGCTTGACTAAATAGACAAGGTTAATCTATGTCACAGGTCCAACCTTAGAAGAGGTTTAACCACCTGTAAAACCACAGTGTGCCTTCATACATAGATGTATATGAAAGCACATCTATGTATGAAGGCACACTTATATTAGAAACATTAAAGGAACACAGCCTTCTTTTACTGGCGCCTAAGCTCAGTAGAGGTTTACCTTCAGCTGTGCAGTGGTAGATTTCTGTAGTTACAGGTTTTTATTTAGGTTTTCTATATGAAAGACGACACGAATTATCCTGAATTTTGTTCGAGTCTCTAGTATACGTGCCAGAGAAAGATGTATTGGCACTCCTTAGTGTCCAGTAAGATGTCCAGTAATATATAGTTGTATTACCACAAACTAACAGCCTGAAGTTGGTGCCAAGATGACTCCTTTTTGAGAAGGGCTTGATCTTTTCTTCTTTAACTAAACCTCACTAATTTCTTAAAATGTTATACTACTATTTCAATAAGTAGTTTGGATTAGGATTGAAAGGGAAATCTAATCCTTTGTGCAAAGAAATATAAAACCAGTACATGCGAGATCAGTCTGAGCTCAGCTGTGAAAATTATAGAGTCAGTGAATCGAACTGGCCATGCTCTCCAAGGTGTCCTCGCGTGACACACTTAAGCAGGATTTATGGTCTGTCTGAACTCTGTGTCACTTGGTCAGATACTGTCATACCCCCACCACACACATGCTTTCCTCTTATCTCTAAACAGCAGTGTATTCCTCTTTCTACTTTTCCTTTTTTCATTATTTTTATTTGTGGCACATTTAATACGTACAACTCAATACAGCCCTGTCAGTGTCTCCCTGAAGCTGACGCCCTTATCACTGTTTTTAAAAAGACATCACGCCTTTCCCTTCGCTGTGATGGCCAGCCTTTGACTTCATCTTCCTGTGTAGCCATTTGGAACAACAATACATCTTACGAAGCAGTTCAGAGAGACCATAACCTGGCAGTTTGGTGAGGTAATGGTTCAAGTCCCAAAAACTAATCAATAGATTTTTGTTGGGTTTTCTGTTCATCTGCTGTGTGCATACAGTGCTGTGGGTTTTAAGATGTGTAATTCCTAAAATCAAATTATTAGGGTGTCATTAATATTTGCTGTAGTTAAAAGAAACATGTTTTGCTTTTCTTAATTCCAGGCTTATATTACAGTGGCGGCTGATCATAGTTTTAAATAATGATGTCAGGGTTTGTACAAGTCAACAGATCAGTCTTCAGACTCATCTGAATATTCAGTTTCAGACCGTTTTTTTCTGCTGTTGGCTCTGCTATCCTGAGCTCTTCGCTCCACCTTCAACCTTCTGTTTGCAAGGAAAAGGGAGAGGAACAGCTTGCTTCAGACATTGTTAGAGAAACAAAAGATTATTTTGTACTATTAGTCATGCATATTTAATCTGGAGAGTTCACTAATATATAACTATGGAACTAGAAATAAGCACACCAGATCCCCTTTAAAAATATTAAAAATCTATTGATTATAAATATTAACCTCTGAAGCAGCGTGTAGGAGTTGAAACATCAGTACAATTTGTGTGGTTAATATTCCATATTAAATCAGCTGAATCTTAAAAAAAGTTTCCCCTCAGATTCAGCTGTTTGAGTTTGTTTTTTGTTTTTTTGTACAATAACTTTAGCATATCTAACAAAATCATGCAAAATTTTACTTAATACTGGGAGTATTTTTACAGTTACAGGAGCTCAAGGTTCAGAGGGGAGTGCTGAAATTTAAATTTAAGGCTGAAAAATATATTTAATCTCTACTAAAAACTGCAATCAAATCAATTTTACTCCCACTCCAAGTCTGACAAAAAGATATTTTTTTTATTACCAACTCTGAGCATCAATATTATGAGATACACATTTTAGTTGGTAGAGTAAATTGGGCCTGTAACTCAGAATATTCATTCATTCATAGTATCAATGTAATATTTCTGCATGGTGTTATTAACTGTGCTAAAGTCATAACCTCTATTTACTGTATTTTTCTTAAAAATACTGTAGATGACCAATGAAAGTCCTGTCACTAAGGAAGGTCCAGAGCCATTAAAACACATTTTTGCAGAAGGGATGTGTTACTATGCAGAACAGCTGAATAAAACACTGTCTTTCGGGTGACGCTTTTATCGTCTGCAGCCAAAGCTACAAACCTGTAACAGTTTGAGTAGCCCTGCAAGGTTTTTGTTGTGAAATGTACTGTAGTGAGTGAATTATTGAACATCCAAAAAGCACTACGCCAAGTATATGTTGAATTATTGGTACAGATCAATAACCCTATCAGCTCTCTGCTGATATATTATGGTCATTTTCTGCTAAAGAGAGGAAGGGAAATTCTTCTTGCTGCTCTTTTAACAATCAGTGGGACAGGTAGGATGGTTTAGATATATGGTGGATGAGAGGAGGTGGGTATACTGGGAGAAGAATAGAATACACCGCCGTTCTCGATTTCTCTGACTATACCCACCTCCGAGGTGAGATGGATGGTGCTGGGCGTTTAGCATTCAGCTGGACCTTTCCTACATGCTTAAAGACAGGGCGGCTGAACAAAAAGTTCAGATCTGTGCCCTGGGTGGCGTTCCAGTTAATCTTTTGTTGCAGATCCTGGTGATAATGTTCTCAGTGTTTCTTTCAAGACAAGAATAATGTACAGCATGCACACAGTGAATTCTGCCCTGCAGGGTTTACAAATGTATCACGGCCCAACGTTGGGAAGAAAGTAACTGTCTGTGTCGTGAGAGAGAACAATTTTTCTTATTTTGCTTTTGTGTAGCAAGCAGCACCTGCTGCCAAGAATTTGGATATTTGGATTGAATATCAGTAGGTGTATTTAGAAAAAAGAAAAAAAAAGGCCTTCAAGACTAGTTCATAACTTGTACCTGACATAAAAAGCAAAATATTACCTTATATCAAAATAATCTATTGCACACATGGGCAACAAAGGGCTCAATAGCCACATTTAGCCTGTGAACCATATGAGTCTGGCCCTAGACATTAAAGGGAAACTACTAAAGGGAAAAAAATTAACAGGAAGTATTTGGTTAATGGGTGTTGAAGTGAATTACTTGGGAGCAAACAAATTTCATATGAATCCATGTTCTATTCACAATAGAACATGTTTAAACTGAGGAAATGTACCATTTCAAGAACATAATAAGGTCATTTTGAATTTGATGACAGCAACACGTGTCAAACTGTTGTGACAGGTCCATCCATATTTTCTGCTGAGTAGGATTCCCTCGTCTTCTAACACCCCACATCCCCATGTCATCAGAAATGCTGGCTTTAGGAAACAGTGCTGATAAAAAGGCACATGGTTCCTCTGCTCTTTAGTCCAGGATCTCACATCCATGTTTTTCATAAACACTTAAAAACTTTGATTCGTGTGACCACACAACAGTTTTCCACTTTGCCTCAGTTCATTTTAAATGAGCGTTGGTTCAGAGAAGCTGGTGGTGTTTCTGGATCATGTTCTCATACAGCTTCTTTGCATGATGGAGCTTTAACCTGCATTAGTGGATGGCACAGTGAACTGTCTTCACAGACGATGATTCCTTGAGGTGTTCCCGAGCCCATGCAGGAATTTTCGTGACAGAATCATGCCCGAGGGCCAGAAGATCATAGACGTTCAATATTGATTTTCAGCCTTGACTCTTGCACACAGAGATTTCTGATGAAACTGATGGCTTTATGCACTTCAGGTGATGAGATATTCAAAGTCTTCACAATTTGACATTGAAGATTATTATTCTGAAATTTTTCCACAAGTTTTAGAGGTATTTTTTTTCCCCATAGATTACTGAACCTCTAACCACCTTGGCTTTTGAGAAACTGCCCCTCTAATGCTCCTTTTATACCTAATCATGTTACTGACTTGTTGCCAATTAACCTGATTAGTAACAAAATGTTTCTCCAGCTGTTTCCTTGTAGTACCACTTACTTTTCCAGGCTTTTGTTGCCCCAACCCAACTTTTCTGAGACAAGTTGCTACCATTGAGTTTAGAAAGAGCAAAAACTTTTGTGAAATAATATAATTTCTCAGCTTAAACGTTTAATATGTTCTGTAGAATATTGGGATTGTGCAGTATCTTAAGTGGCAGATCATACGCTAGGGGGAGCAGCCTAAAGGAGGAGATGATGTTTCATGTCTTTGTAATAGGAAATTCTTGGTTTTAGAAAAAAGGGCCTTTTTTTCTGCCTACCAAAATTCATCAAGTTTAACATAAATAGTGGTCCTTCTCGCACTTTATCATTGTACCTCCCTGTGGGGGGGAAGAAAAAGAAAGTTGTCTAGCCCTGATTTAACATGTTATTGGAATTAAAGCAATGATTTATGAACCAAGCCTAATTTTTATGTTCTCATTTATTACTTTATGTGACTGAAAGTTACATATTTCTCTGCAAGAAGGAAATTGCAGGACTTTAAAGACAATTAATCTGCATGTAGAGGAGCACGATTGTAGCAAAAATTATAATCCTGATTATTTTTTCATTATTTAACATGTTAACTTTCCTTTTGAAACATCACACGTTTGTTGAATTCAAGTGTCAAATTCCCACATTACATTGTCAGGTAAAGCTCATTTTTACTTTAAATGAGCTGGGTGCACTGTTACATCAGGAGCATTTTGTTTTGTCCAAGCACTATTGATAAATTAACATGACGTCACATTAACATATATCTGAGCTCTTCACACCCCAGCAGAGCCTTATGTGGCGTTTATGATTGATGTGACTTGAAGAGAGACGAGGAGTTCTTTGCTCCTTGCAGCTGATATCCATATGATTGAGAGACGTTAACGACAAATGTTCCTGTCAGAAGAAAGAAAGTCCTCTTCATTTACATTACATTTGCATGTTTTTTATGCTTTGTATAAAAACTTTTTTTTTTTTCTGTAGAGGGAGGGTTTCATTACTCAAGCTTAAAATTTTGGTAAAATGTCTAATGGTCAGACCTCTGTAAAGTCAATTAAAACTGACTTTGACTCACCTGTGTGTGCCAAAAGCCAATTTTGAGCCAGGAAAACTCAACATTTATTTAAAAAACAAAAAGAAAGTTACCCTGGGGCTGCTCAATTATAGCAGCGATCCTAATCAGGTTTATTTTGCTCAGTATTGAAGTCCTGATAAAACACAATGCCTTCTTTTAACTTTAAAGAAAAATTTTATTTCTGATTTTAATCAAAGTTGTTCTTCCTGTCATCCTGGATAAACTCACCTCAGACTGAGTTTGGAGAGACGCGCTAAAGAAAAGACAAAAAATGTCGGCCACAAAAAGAATGCAGAAACATCGTGTTTTCATCTGGATAATTTATGCTGATAGTCATTGGAAGACATCATTGTATTTGAATTTTGATTATTTGGAAGAGTGTTATTTTACTGCAGTGTTTCAGTTGCAGGCCCTTTACACTTTCTCACTCCCTTCAGTATCCTGTCCTGATGATAAAAATCTTCTGACCAGCCCAAATGGATGGGGGGGGGGGGGAAACAAATCTATCTGCTGTTAGCACTTTATAAACAAACTGTATAGGACTTCTCTCCAACACCTGCTCACATTTGCTTATCAATCTGCTGCACAGCTATACTTATTTAATTTTTACCTGGTGCTACGTTTATTTTTATTTTTCTGAGTGAAGTCAAAGGCAAACTTTTGTGCCTGTTTCATTATAAACCTAACAGAAGCAGAATCACTAGTTTGTCTGTTAGAGGTCAAAAAGAGAATTAATGTGAGTGTAAGTGTGTCGCCACCATAACTGCTAAGTTGGCAAACGTTTTTAGCTGAAGCCGAAGCTCACATCTTTCTCTTTGTAATTTCAGTGGACAGAGTTCACAGATCGGACGCTGGCCAGGTGCCCACACTGCAGGAAAGTGTAAGTAGCTATAAGCAAATCATCCATTACACCACTCTCCTCTCACCGTACGCAGTTTTTGCTTTTACACCGTTTGGCATTAAGCTGTAAGGTTTTACTCAGACACAGTAACAAAAAGGTAATAAGCAGTGACTTCAGGGACACTTTAATTAAATCTCTTACTTCCCGTTTCCTCACAGACCTCAATTAGTGTTAAATGTCATGAGGCTTCTGATCTGTCACATTGTATGTCCATATATGTTTAGTACCTCAGGTTACAGATTACTGCATCACTGTCTGCATGAGCTTCTTAACATGGTGAGAAATGGATGCAGGATGCTAGTATCTATTGCAATTGCATGATAAATTTGAAATAATATAGGATGCGGTTAAATACATGTTATTGATTATACGTTTAAAAAAAAAGAAACTGAATAATCAGAACGGATATACAAAGCAAATAGCTGCCTTTTGTTCTGGTACTGAAGAGACGTGCCAGTATGTCAGCTGTCTTGCAGTGCACAGGTGTGCAGGTGCAGTTTTTGTGAACAGATTTAGTCACAAGACTGTAGTTTGTCAACACAAAAGCATCTACAGAACCTCCATTCAGTCTGGACAGGTGCGTTTCTGCAGGTTAAAAATGAAGAATGTAGAAATGCAAACTAAAATGAAGCTACCAAAAGTAGTTATTGTAATTGTTTTTATAATGTGACACAAAAGGAAATATTCTGGTGGAAAAAAACAAACCCAAAAAACCAACACACACAGTTAATGATGGCTGAATTATATTTAGCTGCTCCAGTTTCGGGGTGATATTGTTCACGCTGCTTGCTGTCACGCTGTTGAACCTGACTGGAAAACCTGAATGTGACAAAGGTAGCAGCGTTGTCTCAAACCAAACATGGCAAATGATCCAAGGTTGTTGCTCTAGCAGCCACAGTTTGCATGCATTCATAACTTGTTGAGGCACTGTCCACACGCCCAATACTAAATCCTTTAATACTGAGGAAAATTTTAACACACATAAACAGCAAACACATGTAATTTTAATGCCAACCTACTGGCTGAAAATTATTCAGTGGCCCCTCCCCGTCTGCCACTTGGGCACGATGGCAGCCATGGAGGGTGACAAGTGTTCTACATTTTGCATAATCTGGGTACTTGTAGTGTACTGCATGCAGTCTATTTGTGAGGGTGAACACACTAGTTGTACAAACCTGCCAACATTAGGTTTGAACATCTGCATGTTTTCACAAAAGTGCATTTTCTTAAGTAAATAAACTCAAAGGGAGGTCAGTGATGTGTGAGTTAAGTAATATTGAATATTACTGTAGTATCTCTGCACACTGGTCACGCAGCCAGCTGCACAGACAGCCTGGTGTTATTTGGCCAGCTCAGAGATGGAAAATTAATTTCACTGTCCTACCTTCCTAATTCAATATGGCAGGAAAGAGGCGTTGTTTGTGTTTCTAACATTTTGTTTATAAAAAGCTGGAATCGGTTAATATCTTTGTTACTTCATCGAGGTCTGAAACTCCCTGTTTCATGTGGCACATGTGGCTCTAACTACCATTTATTTGGTATGTTTAAAAGTCTTTTTTCCCCTGTTCCTTCACAGTAAGGAGGGCTTAAGTGCAATTGTATTCTAAGTAAAATTGTATGCACTCTGTGGGTTGTGTATGTAGAGTTTTACTGAGAGGCTGGACATTGTGGCAACTTGGGTAGTTTTAGATAAACACAAAACGGTACTGATGCAGATATTATTCCTAATAAGTTTAAGGGTCATGCAAATTACTGGAGTTCCTTGGGGAAAAACTGGAGATATTAAAATAAAGAGGACAGCAGTTATGAGTAAGGAAAAGACAGGAAGCACTTGATATAGTTAATGGCTGAACTTCTCACACTATGAGTCTGAACAGAAAAATACATAAACCTGCAGGGTTTTTTGCTGCATTTAAATAAGCAATATTAATTTCTATCTCTCCTCTACAGGTCTTCAATTGGTCAGAGGTATCCACGGAGGCGGAGCTTGTGGTGTTTTCTACTCTGCTTGCTATTCAGCATTTCAACCGCCGGATTGATGGTGAGCACACGCCGCCCAACGCCAGTCTGACACCCACATGAGTCAAGGAGCTGTTGTTCAGTATTAAAAAAGAGATTATGAATAGCTGTCTGCCGGGCATTTATCTTTTTAGAAAATGGTTCTCATGTCCTTCCTGTTTTGTTTTATGAAGCGAAAAGTCCACAATTATAGATAAAACAAAGGTAGCAGGGAGAAGCAACATGATTGCTATCTTTTCTTTTGTCGTCGCTTGTTTAACATGGAAGGTTGGCGCCTCGCGGCTGCTCTGCAGACACGGTGTGACAGGCCTCTATTTGTCATTGAGAAAAAGCACAAACACAACCTGCTTTAACTGTAAGCTGTGTCACGCTGCGACGCTGCCTTCAACACCCACAGAATAACAAAACAGAACATTTGTGCTGAGTTCTGATCTCCTGCTTTGCCTCGTCGCTTCTTGTTCTCTCAGTTTGACGTGTGCAAAAATCCATCAGAGCTCACGGTGCTTTTTAGAATTTCTGTTGTTGCCTGCATTTAAGTGATTGTAAATAGATGCTGCAGTGGAATATTATCAGAATAATAAAGGAGATAACAGCTGTTTTAGAGAGTCTAGAGTAAATGAGGGATGTAAAAGTCTAACAGTGATGCACAGAAGGGCTAAATGGTCAGGACATTCTGCTTTCTGAACAGCAGAGGGCGCAAGATGAGCATCAAAAGAGGCTGAGCATAAGAGGGTTGCATGCCTGGCAGCTTTAAGAACCGTAATCCAAACATTAAATGTGCTGCATTGAAAGCATTGCGTAATGCTGGTGTTGTGGCAATAAATGTCACGACGTGGAATGAGGTTGTGTTTTATGAAAAGATGTTTTTAATTATATGAGTGGTGCATGAGCAGCAAGTTTTGACAGTTTAATCTTTAGGGGTGTTTTGCGTCAATAACCTTTTAACAGCAAGAACCAGAGACAAGTAACCGATCAAGCTGACTTTCCAGGCTGAATTTTAATTATGAGTTTTAAACAGAATAGTTAAAGGGAAAAAAGAAGTTAAGATTCAACTCTGTGACGGCTTTGACATCCTGGATTTTGTCTTGAGAGTTGCCTGTTAAACTGTAAAAAACCCCTTGAGAACGACATGAATGATTAAACGTTCACACATCGTTTATAGAAGAAGAAAGATGAAGCTTGAAAGCATATTGATGTCTTTTGGCCTGCTTGAACTGTTAAGATTACCTCATGATTTCTATTTTTATCGAGCTTTTTTGGATTTCTGCTTCTGGCCCTGAACATTTGGAAGCATAATAGTGTATTATAGATGGTAATATTAAGTTTAGATATTCTTGACAACAGAAACGCCTCTAAATCCTTTTTCTTTTCCTGCTTCTTTTAATACCCATGTGAATTTTGCTTGAGTGTTTTGACTTTGAAAAGGGAATTTATATTTCCGTACTCCCAGAAAATCCCTGTGGGTTTTCTCAAAGTCACTTTTGCCATCTTCATTAAATAATTTTCTTCTGAGCAGCTGCACACTTAATATTTGATGGCAAAGCTGTTTTCTCTCTTATCTCTCAGTCACTCCTACGTATTGAATATTAGCTTCTGCTTGAAAAATTGTGGGAAAAAAACCTGTCACTGCATTAGTGTGGTGCTGGTGAATTAATCACTAAGTGTGGATATGGGGCTAAATGTTAACTGGTCTTTGTTTTTCTGTCCTTGAGAGGAGAAATTGTGTTGCTGCCAAGTCAGTTTAAAAGCTAAAAATCTGATCGTTTTAGTTTGGGCTGCCTTGAAATTTCATTTAAATGTATGATATTTTTCTTAGTTTATAAATCCAGCGCAGTTCTTTTCTTTACACATCTGTAAAGTCACCCTCTTCTCTTCATCTTCCCTTGTTGAATGGCGGTTTCCCTTGCAAGACAGACTACACAGTCTAACCGAATCTAAAGCCCAGTCTATACTACTTTGCTGAGTACTCGCTGCAGTGGGCGACCTGCTTGTTTACATTTGTCCTTGTCCACTGGTGTGTCTGCATCACTCTGCCATCACGAGTAAAACTAAAGCTGTCTATCTTGGTCTTACAGACAGTAAATCTTGAGCAGCTGCTTTTATGGAAACGCAGGGTAGCGAGGAAGCTTGAGAACAGACTGTGATGTGTGCACACATTTTCAGAGCTATGGAAACAAGAAAAGTGGCACACGTCTACACTGACAGACTACTATCTATTCCATTATCATAATTATCAGTTACAGGCCCATTATATTTTATTTGAAAGCAGCTTCCTTGTGCTAATGAATATAGTATGAAAAAGACCTGTTACACCGTTTAATGTAGTATCATAATTCAGGCATAACTCGAGAGACTTTTAAAACGTAGGTATTTTTGTTTTGCTTTTTGTTTGATTTATACTCAGAGTTCAAGAAAATCCACTTTTAAAGACATTTCTTAAGGTTAAAATAAATGTTATTGATTTAAAGGAGTAATCTTGTAAAGTCTCAGTAATCCAGTCCAATTTATTGCATTTCGGTGTAGTTTCGTTTTTATACCATCAATTCAAAATAACAGTCCTACCAAAGTGCTTTATATTGGAAGATAAAAATACTACAATATTAGTAAGTAAAAAAACAACAACCCAAGAGCCAATAATAATAATAATTGCTGATGATTAAACACAGTAGTGGTGTATAAACACAGAGCAGTTTCCAGGTTTGTTTTGTTGTTGTTGTTTTTCATCAACCTATTGGCAGATTTATGTAAGGATTATTGGACATGATAATCTCTGCAAAGTCGTGGCGGAGATTACTTCAAACTTGTGCAGATTACAGCAACAAAACTGATCTGAGGATAAATGCAGGAAACCTATTCAAACGTACCTGCAGACTAGGCTCCTTCGTTCCCTTACATTTAGGTTGATCGGCGTTTTCTGGCCATCCAAAATTCCGTCTGGGTCGCACGTAATCCCAGAACTGGAGTTACAGTCAGTAACTTCAGTTTTTTTAGCAGGACTTTTTTGTTGTGGAGCCACACTTGTTCCCACATGGACACATTTTAACAGTGCATTATAAATATCTTTTGTGTTTAATCACCAATAATAATAGGAGTGACTGTTCCACATGTTTTTGTTTTTATTTTAGGATTTATATAAAATTGGCTTCTTCTCATCCTTTTGTTTTTCTGCATGGCCGTCATACCTGCATTTTCCACCTAAAAAACTAAATAAATAAACAAGCTTCTCCAGCCTTATAAAAAATGCCTGGCTCTGCCACTGCTTACATGTCCCTCTTGAAAGGGCTTTGTGGGGAGCAGATGGATGCCTGAATGCTCCCTCTGCTTGTTGTTTCTCTGCAGGCTGGAACGTGGGTGAAGGCTCAGACCTACAAGGGAATCTACGCCTCGTGGGCCGTGCTGCTGCTCCTGGTTCTCGTCACCCTGGCTCGGGCCTTCTACTGGGCCTGCATGAGGGTCAGCCAGCCCCTGCAGAACTTCACATAAAGCCCCACCACCACCAACACCTCTCCATCATCTGCCGTATCTCTCTTTCCAAACCGCCTGGCCGGAGGAAAGTTGGCTTTAATGAAGAAAAACGAAACAAAACACGATATTTATTTAAATCCCTACTACAGAAAGAAACAGTTCTCCTCCTCCTGTCCCTTTCCCTTTTAGTCCAACGTGTTTCCAAAACTGGATGGTGGCGGCTGCGACTGCTATATATATCTATCGGTAATTATGATGACGCGTATAGCCTAATGTACTGTTTATCTGTTCTAATCTCGTGGCCAGTGTGGGGCTCATTTTAACTTTTTTTTTTAACACAGTTTTTTTTGCTCTTTACCCCTGCGCTGTTTTTCGTCTGCAGCGCATCTGCTGCACTTGCGACTTCTAAGACGAGGGCTTAAAGTTAAGTCTTAGATGTGATTATCGGGCCGCCTTTAGTTTTTTTGGGTGGCAGGGGGTACTTGCCCTTTCTAATCCTAATTTGTCATTAGGTTGAGTATTTCAGCATTTAACATTTCCTTTTAAACTGAAAAACAAAAGTCAGATGAAGCTAACAAATTGATGCCAGTAAGAAGATAGGCGGCTGGAGGGACATCAGCCTCCTTTTGTGAATCTAAAAGATCAAGTAGGTGTTGAAAAGTGTCTGAAAAATTGAATTCAGCAGCGTGTGAAGGTAGGCTATGATGTTTCTGAACTCTGTGTTTATGCTGAATTATCCCCTGGGACTGACTTTGATCCAAAGCAGCTTGAAAGCCTTAAAAGGAGGTGTGATAGAAGGATTCAACACTCGCACGTACGCACGCACGCACACACACAAACATACATACACAGCCACATTAATGCATACCATCACACAACAAAAGCAGGATGCTCTTTTAGAGTTGCACCAGCTCAGAAAGCAGTTTGTCAAAGGCAAACCAGCCTCCGTCTTCAAAGCCAGACCTGGAGACAGATTTCCTCCACACCGCGGTTTGTTTTTTTCAGCCGGGAAAGAAGTGACACGCGTGAAAGTTGTGGTCCGACAAGAATGTAACCGCATTTGAAAGCTTCTTTTTTTCTTGGAGCCAAAATCCAGCCAACAGGTTTGCACCAACTTCTTTGCAGTCAAAATAACATTAACAGCAGAGCTTGACAGAATCCTTCCTCCCCACTTATTCCCGTTTCCAAAAGATACGTGCGTGCGGTTTGCTCATGGTGCATTTTGTACAGCGTGGCTCTCTGAAGTACAGAATACCAAAACAAATAAACCACAAATGGGTACTGACTTTTAGAATACTGATATCTGCCTTGTTGCATCTGCAAAACCCTTAGAGTATATGTGGAGTTTCTTTTAGACGTGTGTTTAGTTGTTGAACCACAGGGACAGGATGTTTGTTTTTTGTTTTTTTTTAAAGTGCTGAAATCTGGGCTTATTCTGCAAAAATACAGGACATGAGAGTTTCACAGCTGAGGGTAGAAACCCTTACCACTTCAAGATCTGCGTCCAAATGCATCAAGTTTCACATAAGTCACCTTATTTCAACATTAAAAAAACCACGTCGCTTTGCTCTTTTTGTGTTTTGGGACAGTTCAGGATCACTTAACAGTACACACGTCGCTTTTTTGGTCACTGAAGACGGAGGCTGCTACTGGTGAAGTTTCCACATTAAGGCCAGCGGGAGATGTTACGTGGAAAGGTCAGAATAGGTCAGTAACACAAACACACACTATGAATACATTCTCACACAGTGCTAGTCCGTAACTCGTCTGTGGTTCTGAATCTGAATGTGGTAATAATTCTTTAATGATTTATGTTTTGTTTTTTGATTGTAAATATATTTGTTGTATGATGGAAGTGATTAAACGGATTCTGTTGCACTCTGAGCTTAACACTACTGCTGTGATCGCTGCTCAACTTTTAATTGTTCTGTTTGAGAGGGTTATTTTTGCAGCTCCTTGAACTGTTACATATTTAATGATTTTTAAATTTTTTTTTTTTTGTGATCAACTACTAACCTAATGAGCCTCTGGACACACGTTCGTGTTCAAAACATAACTATTAACATACCAACAAAACAACACTGAATCACATTCCTGAGCGATGGCATTTCTCTCTCTCTCTCTTACTCTTACACACACACACACACACACACACACACTCTCAGCACCTTAGCCGGAAGTAAGAAACACTGCATACAGCAAGAATGAAGAGATAAAGTTACCCTGCTAGACTGAACTGAGGTCAATATGGATGCATCATGTTATTTATTATACACACTGCAAACTAGGATCAACTTAACATTTCAGCTTTTTACAGTTTTACAGTCTTATTTATTGTGAACGATGTGGGGTGTGGAGGAAGGTGATTTCATTTTCTTGCTCCGAGGGCATTTGTTGTTGTTTTTGTTTTATTTCTGTTTGTTTTTTCTTTCTTTTAAAGAACGATCTGCCTGTTTAAAGTTATGGTCGGTGCATTAATTTTTAAGACTGTTGGAAACAAAAAGAAATGAGATAATCGAAGGCGGTGCAAGATGACTTGTTTAAAGGACCCTTTTTTGCAGTGGAGTGACTGTGTTTTACCCACGACTGCAAAACAAATTAATCATGTTAACGCCAATAATCAAGAACCTGGCTGATGCTCTTTTCGGAGTTTGTTTACACTCGAATAAAGACATGATGATGTACAAAACTGGAGATGTGAGATCTTTTTATCTACCAACATAAAATTTTCGAATGCCTTTATTCTCTGCTCATGTCTTCCAAACAGATCTGGGGTTTTGAAAAGAGGATTTCACTGCTCGTGCTTCCTGGAATAATCAAACTGTTTATAGCTTAAAAAAATCAAAGAACTTCAAGGCGCTCTCTTTGGAATAACATTTACAATGGTTTTATTTTCATGCCATGGTCATGTTTGTAAAAACGGATTAGTGCTTTTATAATATCTGCTGGGAAAAATGAACGTGTCTCAACTCTGAGCCATCAACGGCATAATTCAAAAGAAGCTGCCTCAGATGGGACGTAGCCTTATCTGCTTCCATTAATGTTGCATCACACTTTTTCCCAGGTGAGGCCCAAACCAGAGTTATTATAGTTTATTTTTTCTCTTTCATTTTGACTTTTTGGTTAACATTCAGTTTGCTTTCAGTTAAACTCTAGAGTGGATTTGACCATTTGAGTTCAGTTTCCATTGCTTAACCCTATTTATTGTGTATCATGTCAGATTTTTAAAATCTTAAACCCCCTCATATGTTTTTGTTTAAGAAAAAAAAGCTATGAGCAAGTCAAAGGAGCTTGCAAAGAAAAGAGTCTGGACTTAAAGAAGTCCAGACTCTTTTCTTTGCAAGCTCCTTTGACTACGATGACCTGGATGACTGAGAACCTTCACAGACAAGCTATGAGCAAGAAATTGCATCAAAAATGCCAGCTGTAGATCAACACTCCAGTTTCAAGACAGTTCAATTTTCTGGCAATTGTGTCATGATTCACAATTTAAAGGGTTAAAATGTTTAGTTTTAGTTCAGCTTTTACTTGTTTTTATCTTTACATTTTTATCATCAATATTATAATTGAGCTGTATTTGTCAGGGGCAGAATTTCAAAAGTTTAGAAGCAGCGTCGCAGTACAAACACAACACTTTGCGAAGGCATTCGACTCACAGTCACGTAGACATCCCACATGTTCATAAACATGCCCATCAAAGCCGTGACTAAAACTGGTTAGAACTACAGTTTCCTCTATAATTTTATTGTATTTTTATTAGATTTTCCGAATGCACAGTACTGCTTCTCGTATCTTGCCGTAGAGGCAAACTTGATTTCTAGAGCAATAAGCTCCCCTTGCACCCAACACACTTTTATTTCTGTTTAGATTTGAAACACTGGGATATACTGGCATTTTCAAGCATTACACATAGTGGTGATACAGACTGTTTATTTACTGGACACTGCAGTGTTTCTCCAGGATCATTCAGACTGGCTGTGTGATGACTCAGGATACAGCGATGCCAGTATCTGCACATTTTTCAAGCCTAAACCAAATAAAAGTGCATTAAACTAAGCAGGAATGGGAGGAGGGCTTACTGCTCATGAAATCAAGCTTTCGAGTCGATAGAGGCTCTTTGGGAATTTTAAGATAGCTTGTTAATTCAGAAAAACAGCAGTTTGTTATTTATTTATTCATTTATTTATGCTTGGCCAAGTGAATGTATTATACTTTTGTATGTAAGAGACTAAAAGGGTGTTGAGATATAAGATATCGGAAAATGGCATCCATTTGGCCCAGAGTATTCATCTTATTTCAATTAAAATTCTATAAGCAGCAAAATTTATTCAGAAAAATAAAGTCCTCATTTAAGCCAAGATATTTAGTGGCCTTTAATTTATAAATCCAGCTCCCCTTTGGTTAAATCTTCACTTCTTCTTCTGGAAAGAGGAAAATGCTTAATTCCAAAGGCTTGTAACGTGGATGTGCTGCTAATATGTAGGTCCAGGTAGTGTCTAGCCACGGGATAATTAACACGTCTGGATGTCTTGCTCTTCTAGTGTAAAAAAAAAAAAACCCTTGCAGTTAGTGAAATAATTGGTGGTCTGGGGTTTGTTTAGAATCACCGACGTACACTATTCACCTTTGCACATACACGAGATATTTGTATTTATGTACTGTTTGGGTTCTGGGATAATGATGGAAGCAGAAACCCGTGATTAAAACTGTCATCCTTTCTTTTAATTAGGATCATTCCTAGTTATTAAAAAGAGTGAAATCAAAGCATTCCTCTTTTTGCTGAATCTAAAGGTCTCCCGTTTTAGAATCACTAATTAAAAGCTTTGTGCTGAAGCCAAATTAGTTTTATCTTCTTCTCTCTTACTTTTTTTTTTTTTATTCTTACAAAATGCTGGAAAGAAGCTCATCATTTTCTCACACAACTTGGCCCCTGTCGACTTCTCGAGTTTCATGCGGATATATTTTTTGCCTGGACACAAAGAGATGGAGAGATTAAGGACACTGAAAAACCTTTCAGAAACCACAGCTCCCCAGAGGGCCGCATGAACCACGGAGGCTGGAGGGGAGTAGACAAAAAAAAAAAAAGCAGTGAAGAAGACAATTGCACTCATAACCTCCTGGTTTTCAGGCTTTAGCCAACTTTTATTCTGTAACACAACAACTGAGCCGTTGTCTCACATAAATACGCACTCCTACTCAAAAGTGCTCCAGGGCCATTTTATTGTAATTGTATTGACTTAATTTTTCATTCATGAAATTATACCGCTCTGCCTCCTCGGAGAGCTTTACAGTCTCTGTTCTTCACTTTTGTTCAGTCGTTGCCATCTTGACAGTTTTCCCTTGTGAGGTGCTTCAGTGACAGCTTTGATGATTTGGGACTAAAAAACAATGAAATAACAGGAAAGAGAACGCAAAGCTGTAAATCATCGTATTTGTTCTACTTTCGGATTATGAGGGTCAGCACTGCACTCAAATCAGTTTGCCTTGTACAGCCGCCAATGTATGAAAGGCACTGTTATTTGGCTAATCCAGTATTAGGGGAAAAAAAGAAGGGAAAAAGACACTTATTTTATATTAGCATGGTGGGATTGTTTTAAAATGGAGCAATGGAATTAATTCTGTATATTCAATGTGCATCGTGCACATTTGACAGAGCTGCTTTTATTTTGGGCCAACATTCAGAGAGAATCCGCAACGAAGAGGAACGGCAGCCTAATAATTAGAGCATGTGTCAAAGTACTAATGGCATTCTGGCTAATTGAACTGTTTTCATTTGAAGAATATTTTTAAACACTTAATGTGTCTTCAGGGTGTGGGGAAAAAAGGCAAAATCATACCACTGTAATTCAACATTGTAGCCTCGGGGGACCAAGCTATTTTAACAAACACAATGACAGATTGGGGTCTTTTATGACCCACGTTATGCTATTACACACAGTGTGTTTTAATGCCACTATTTGTGTTTTACATTCACCAACCACTTTATTAAGTAGACCTGCTGAATTACTTGTTGATACAAGTGTCTAATCAGACAGTCACATGGCAGCAGCTTGGTGAGTTCAGGAATGTAGACGAACTGCTGAAGTTCAAACTGAGCATCATAATGAGGAAGGAAAGTAATTTAAGTGGTTGTTTACATCAGACGAGATGGTCAGAGTATTTCAGAAACTGCTGATCTACTGGAAATTTCCTGCACAACCATTTCTAGAGTTTACAGAGAATGGTCCGAAAAAGAGAGGATATCCATCAAGCGTCGGTTCTTCAGGTGATGTCAGAGGACAGTTGAGAATGGCCAGACTATGAGCTGGTAGGAAGGCAATAGTAACTCCGGTAACTGCTCATTACACCCGAGGTAAGCAGAGGAGCATCTCTGAATGGACAAGATGCGAAATCTTGAAACAGATGAGCTAAAGCAGCAGAAGACTGAAAACTCCTGCCAGCTAAAAACAGGAAACTACAGTTCAGTCTCAATTTCTGCTGTGACACTTGGATGGCACGGTCAGAATTTGGCTCAAACAACATGAACACAGGGATTCAACCCGCCCTGTAGCAACGGTTCAGGGTGGTGGTGTAACAGTGTGGGGATAGTTTCTTGCAACACTTTGAGGACCTCACTACCAACTGAGCATCATTTAAACCCCACTGCCCACCTGAGTATTGCTGTTTACTCCCTTCATGACCACAGTGTACCCATCTTTTGATGGCTGCTTCAACCAGGATGATTAATATGATAATATAATTATTGTTTTCAATCATGTTTGTGTAAAAAAAAGACTTAACTCACTCATCACAATTAATTGAGGCAATTATAGCCTCGCTTTGGAAATGAAATTCCTAAAGGCGTAGCTTTTGTTAGCTATAAGATATTGTAAACATTACAATAAATCAACAATAAAATTAAACACTTGCACACACAAAACAAGAAAAACATTTATATATTTTCAGGCCCTTAAATGACTCAAATTATTGGACAAATGAAACAAATATGAAAGGTTGCTGGAGAAGTAGTAGCAGAAGTATGCTGAGGTCACTTGCAGGTTAAAATCTCAGCGAAGTCAGGAGTAATCAGTGCACAGCTCAAAACTGATCCAAGTCTTTATCTTTATCAAATAAAGCAGTTTTAACATTTTCCACCTAAAGTACTATATATTAATACTGAATATTTACATTTTCAAAACAATATAACATACAAGCGCAGAGCGTCTTAGTAAGGAGGTGAGCCCTGATTACCATCAAACAGCTTGAAATTGTTTCTTTAAGACACTAGAACTCTGCTCCATTCTTCCAAGAGAGATTCCCTAATGCGCCGTGATGACATCGATGGTGTGCCAATGTGTCAAAACCCTCGTGACAGACATGTGTCTTGGCAGGATAAAGACGATCAGCTTTCCACTCAGTTGCAGTGACTCTTTCTTTTAAGGCGATAAGTGAGCTCATCCAAGCCAGCAAAACGCTTTCAACAGAGCCACCAGATCACCTTACTGCAAGGGTCAAGGGTTCAGGTTTTGTTTTGATGTATGTGAAATGATGCATGAGGAATATTTGATTGGTACAGCCAGGAAAACAAGAAGTCTGGTGATGACTGATTGATTTCTGTCTTCCAACAAGGCAAACATAATGAAATAATGCACTGCCTGCGCTCACACATTGTTTGCGCTTACACATAACACACAACTGATGGGAGACAATGCAAGCGAGGGCTTAAAGCTGAGACATATTGATGCATAAATTAAATTAAATACAGTCAAACAGAGACAAATGCAATCTCAAAGCTTTAAGGACTGAGTGCCAATTAACGGAGCCAGCATATACATTAAACAAAATAATTACAAATCCATGCTTCATTTTTCTTATTATTAAAGATTAAAATAGCAGAAAGCTTCCAGAGCTGCACACAATGATCACAGTGATTTTTACATTTGTTGTCACATCCATAAAGTCCTCTTGTTCTTCAATATCTGTTGCTGATGTATCAAGGGCTGATATTTGGCACCTGTACGCCTGGGTCTTGGCTTGGATTACTATTATCATTATTATTATTATTTATAACGTTTATCAAAGTCTCTGCTTTCAAACTGAAAGTCCATTCTCGCTGTTTGTGTGAAGTGCACCCAAGATGAGATTCATTTCTCCTCGAGCTCTCCTTCAGGTCCATGAGTGATCGCCCTTATTTCCCATCAGGCCTGTGATCGATTTAGTAGTCACTGCTCAGTTAGTCTCTACTGTGCCAAGTTTTCTGCTTTCTGCTTCAAAATGCGGGTGTGCTTCCTGTGTAACGAAGGTTTGGGGGTTTTGTGTTAGTTGTCCTTTTTTGGGTCGGTTTTGAGATGTTTAATCATCATCAGGGTGGATTTTTCAAATGGTTCCTGAAAGATGAAAACAGTTTTTTGTAATTTTACAGCAATGATTACAAATAAATCCAGGCGGCCTGTATGACGCTTGGGTGATAAAGGTTTAAGCCTATGAGGTTTAAATGGTAACCCTGTAGAAAGGCACAATGGACATAACTTAGGAAAAATGTAAATAGTTTTTGATGTTTGTCAGTTAAAATTATTATTTTCTTTTTTGTTCCCTGATCGGCAAGACTTGGGAGAACAAATTAGTAAAAACAGAAGAGTTTGCCCGGAGTTCAGATTAGGGGTTGGACCGTCACCGACGACGATTTAGACCTCAGAGGAGGCACCAGGATGACTGACACACTCGCAGGCCTTATAAATTATTACCACAGGCCAACACTGGCCTGCGGGCCACACTTTGAGACTGCTTGCTTCAGGGAAAGAATAAAAAAAGGGAAATCTAAGTGATGCCGTCTTTGTTTCCTGAAGATTTTTTCACCTTTCCTGCACAATTTTCTTCCGCCACCTTATCTCCTGCTTTATTTAAGAGGTTATGTGTTATTCCACAGACACACACACACACACAAACACACACACACAGGATGTATCACACACACTCACAGAGCTTCTCTTGCACACTCTCAGTGAATATTGCAGCAGTTAAGAAAAAAGGCAGTGCCTCGCTAAAGCCTTGATCCCTCTTACTTCTAACAGGATTTGACCCTTAAGACTTGGAGCATGACCCTCATCTGCTGCAATACCATCATCCTGTTTAACATACACTCTCACTATTGTCCTCCTGCCCTCACTCACACACAGTTCACACAAACACACACACGCACGTCTAGAAGCCCACACAAACAGGAACTCTGAGACATTTCAGGGACTCAAACCTTCACTGCACTCCAGCTCTACATACTCCCACACACACATACACGCACAGACACACTGTACCGCATGATGTAACACTAGCTTAATTTTACGCCTAACACACAACCTGATGGATCCAGTTAAATGTAAATCGCGAACAAGCGCTCCTGGCACTACAAAGAAAGAGGAGCGAAATAAGGAGATGACAAGGGATGGAGGACGGAGGGAGGAGGATGGATGGAGAGGTTTCAGTGTGGGGAGGAGGGAGAGGGGGGTAACTCTCTGTGAGAGGATGATACGATTGAATGAGTGAGAATGAGAGAGACGAAGGGGAAAGCGAGGGAGAGAGAGAGGGAGGCAGTGAGGATGAGAGGATGCAGGGAGATGAAGGAGAAGGAGAGATTGAGCAGGCAGCTAAGCACCAGATTAAACTCTGGGGTCGTCAGCTGTAAAACAAACAGTCCTTTTAGCAGGGATCAAATCCAGACTTAACCCCCCCACCCCCCACCCCCCACCCCCCGTTCTCTCATCCTCCTCATCCTCCTCATCCTCCTCATCCTCTGTCCACACGCAAACACACACACACAGAGGAGATAATGCAGCTTGCTCAAGTAGAAAAGAGCAGGGGGAAAAAAACAACAAGGATGACAATCTTGGTGGAAAGCAAATTCCCGTCTCAGGACCCATTTTTGTGCGCCACTACCTAAATTGCTCCTCAGGGAATGTGAAGTCTTATTATACCCTGGCAGAAGTCCTTCATTATATTTGTTTTGTTTTTTTTTATCCCCCTGCACAGTTCCTCTTGGTGATAGACTGGGCTAATATCTGGCACAGAAACACTAGAGAGTAAGCGAGGCAGAGAAGGGGGTTTTCCTCACATAGCTCTGTGTTTATATTGCATCTTTACTGTAATATTCCCCAGACAGTGCTGCAAGCCTCAGTTCTCTTTCTGTCATCTGCTTCTGGGTGCTGCAGTCCCATCAGTCCGAAGGCTCAATTTCCAAACTGTCAGCTTTTATACTCACTATGAGGCCACTTCCTTTGTTGTGTGTTTGTGTGTTTATGTGTGTCTCCAAAGTGTCTGTTTAAATCCACTACTAACAGCAGGATTTTTTTTTTACTGTCTATCAGCTGTCTTTGTTAGGACTGCTCTGAAGTTGAGTATTTTTGAAAAGTGGGGTTATTTACACCATGCCTCGTGGTATCATAAGGCAGTTTAAGAGTTAAAAAAAGAAACAAACTTGACCCTCACAATACACCTTTCAACCAGTTTGAGATGAAAAAGGATGGTCTTTTTTTGTGAATCATACATAAAGCTTCTCTAACAAAGTTAAAAGATCCGGAGATCTTTTAACTTTGTCTTTAAAGTGCCTTTGATTGTTTAAAAGGGACTTTAATCCCACAAGGTTTCAAAAACGTTTCAGATTTAAGAGCAAATATAATTATATTGACTTTTCTATCAAATGTAACCATTCAGTAGTTATTTGCTTAAGTATGATAGCCCCAGTTGTTCCTTTAATTATTTTTTGAAGGGGTTTTAAGTTGTAGATCACACAAAAACAGCAAAGTGAAGGCATCAGTTTGATGTTCATGTTCATGGTGTCAGTTTCAGCTGTTACATTTTACAGAAAGAGCAACTCAATAATGAATCAAGACAGCTAGGCGTAATAGATAATGAAATATAATTTTTTTAGTAACCCAATTTTTTTTTGATTGAGCAAACAATATTTAAACTAATCACAAAGTTTGTTTCAAACCAAGAACAGTGTTACAGCAGTTTCACTTCACAGCGAGAAGGTCCTGGCTTCAAGGCCTTTCTGTGTGGAGTTTGGATGTTTTCCCTGTGACTGTGTGGGTTCTCTCCCAGTACTCCAGCTTCCTCCCACACTCCATTGGGTCAGGTTAATTGGTGATTCTAAACTGACTCTATGTGTTAGCCCTGCAACAGATTGGCGACCTGTGACCCAAACACCCCATCCACCAAATTGGATAAGCAGAAGAAACTAAATGTAGCTTGCAGTGCATTTTGTTAAATTTAAATTAGTGTAGGAACGGCAACTGTCCCCAGGTTGGTCCCTTCAAATCATAGTTTACTGCATGTAATTTCCATTTTCTTAATTTAACTAATTATACTTTTCTGGGAAATATGAAGCACAAAATGAACAATGGCATGTCCCCTATTATCTCATCCTGTGCTGCACTTTAATAATAATAATAATAATAATACCAGCCGGCACATCTAAAGCTCATTAACATATTACATCTTGTAGAAATATTAAAATGACGATATGTAGTTTCAGGCTGAGTGCTGTATTTTAATTCCTTAGAATTTTATTTGGCCTTGTTGCCCGGCAACCCCACTAACAAGATTCCGAAACTCAAAGTGACTGTTGGTCGCTAGGAAACATCACATCACCAAAATGTAATTTTTATATTCCTTTCTGTGCGTGTGTGTATCAGTGTGAGTGTGTGTATCAGTGTGTGTGTGTGTGTGTG
This sequence comes from Aulonocara sp. 'chitande type north' Nkhata Bay, assembly GCF_057382095.1. Taxonomy (NCBI): domain Eukaryota; kingdom Metazoa; phylum Chordata; class Actinopteri; order Cichliformes; family Cichlidae; genus Aulonocara; species Aulonocara sp. 'chitande type north' Nkhata Bay. The sequence goes on from NC_141361.1 coordinate 9,629,954, forward strand.
TGTGTGTGTGTGTGTGTGTGTGTGTGTGTGTGTGTGTTAATTAGTGAGCCTTAGAGGTGATGGTAGGAGTATTTTTTAACATTAGCTGCATATCTATTGCACCAACATGAAAGAAGTGTTGAGCTTTTCATCTCACAGGAAGAAAGTGAAATTACTTTTTTAAGACCTTAAAAGCAATTTCTGGATTCATAAAAAGACAGACTTTGACAACAGCTTAGATCTAATTAAAAGCGAGCCTTTAGCTACTTTAAATGTATCTGTTGCACAAAAGTTGTTTCGCTCTTAACTATCCAAAGTTGGATTAATGTACTTTAAATATGGAGGAAATCAAAACCTTTTATTCAAACCGAGTAAAACATGCTTAGACAAATATTAAATCAAAAAGCTCTGCTCGCATCATTCAAGCAAAAAACTTGTCCTTTAGGAAAATTAAAAAAGAATTTAATATTAGATGAAATAAAAACAAAAAATAATGAGTCATTTTCCATTAAAGTCTTTTTTGGGGCTGTTCTTTTTGCACCATGGATGAACCAGTCTTTACTTTTGTCAAACCCCTTGGGGCCTGTTTTACATCTCATGTGAGATCAAACCAGATGTCCTAGAAATAAGTTTATGTGCAACTCTATTATTACCTTCAAAGAAATGTAAAAAGAAAAGCCTGGCTTGATTAGGAAATATATTTTAATAAATTTAAAGCCAGGAAGAGGTGGTTGGGGTTGATGGAGAGTGTGCAAACATGAGATTGGATCATGTGCTTTTGCTTTTGTAACAAAAGTACTTTGGTTAAGGTTAAAGGTTAAAAGATCACATGTTGTGATTAAAGTCACTGTAGATTTTTTTCCTGTATGGAACCATACCATAATCTTTTAAAGCATTTGAGAAGTTACTCACTCTGCTCTGTCAGAGTGACCTCACTCATCAGCTCACCAAACTTTAGTTTTGTGTATTTTATAACATGAGACTTATGGCTAATATCAGTGTTCAGGAGTCTATCTGATCATTTTCCACATATTTAGATTTCATTTTAGATTTGCAGCACTGTGAAGGACACTGAATGTCAAATCCTCATTGTTTCTCCCTCCAAATACAGACATTTTTATATCGTAATGTAGCTTAAGTGCAATGTTTGCACCGGCTATTGCTCATAGTAAAATATAATGGCCAAAACATTTCCAAAGCCAGCTTAAAGTAGTAAACTAGTATGTAGTCTGTTGTAATAGGCTAAAAAAATGTCATCTCACTTCTGTTTTTTAAGGTTGAATTGAAGGAAAAGGAACTGAATGGGTTCTCGTATATGTGCAATTATCTATGTGTGTTTGGTTTCAAGCTCTGCATGTGACCCGGGGTCCTCAGGCTGCTAAAAGCACAACATTCAACTCAATTAGTGCTATGCATAATTGATAGCTGTCTGGGAGAGTATTTGTATTTACACTGGAATTAAAAGCCTCCGGTGTCAGCTATCACATCTGAGGGACGATAAGTGTATGCGGGTGGGACTGTGTGTGTGTGTGTGTTTGTGTTTTGTGCAAGGGATGGGGGACTGTATAGGGATGTATGTGCATCACAAGCCTAAGCAGATTGTTGCTGGGAGCTTCTCTTTATGTCTTTTCTCCTGCTGTATAGGGAACACTAAATCACAGCTAATCCACCAACAAATGCAGCAGCACAACATTTTGTTCGGGTTAAGTAATGTAGGATTAAGTCGTAACCCAGTTCTCACAGACTTGGCAAAATATAGATTTGGATGCTGTCTGTGTGTGTGATTGTCTTGAAAAGAAGCTGATATCAATATACAATCTTTCCAATACTCCATTAGCATAATTACCTGATTAAGAAACAAGTAGAAATCTTCTATACTTAGCTACTGCCGTTCACTAGCATAAATTGTGTATTAGCATAAAAAAAGCTATCCTAGTTCTATACACTTGTTACTGCGAAGTTGCTAGGCAACAAGCTGATAATAGCGTCTGGTTAAAATGTAATTCTGTACATACGTGTCCTGTCAACATAAAACTTGTCTTTTTTTTTTTGTACAGATTTGCGGGTTTACCCTTAGGCTTACCTATGAGCAGATCTACACTGCTTTCAACTGTTTCCAGTTATAGCTTCATAGCTATAACTTCATATTTAACAAACACACGCGAAAACAGAACTGATATTTCAAGATTTACCGATCTGTCAAAATGTTCTCCTTAATGATGCGTAAACACAAGCACGGAAGAAACTAAAAGGAAGGTTTCAGTTATAAAAAGCATGTAATTTTCCTCTTTGAAGTTAAAAGAAAGGGAACAAAAATGGAATTAATATTAAAAATAAGTCAAAATGACTTATCATCTGTACCTTACATCTTTGCTTTAAAGGTTTTGCGACTTTCAAGCACAGTGTTTCACTTGCTTGGTAAAAAAAAAAAAAAAAGTTTTGTTCTGTAAAATTATTTGAATTCTTCCAATTATAAAAGTTATTTGAAATGGATGTATTGTTATTAAAAAAATTGAAGTAAAAAAACTGATTAGAATCATCAAAGTATTTAGAATTTACGGTAATACATCTTCTAAACCATTTTAAGTCGTTTTATTTATTTGTCTAGTGTTGCATGCTGTAGGAATGCCCCCTCACCTTCACAGAAGTGCGATAAGTGCTCGAGGCCTGTGGGACCAATAGCAGGACATTAGCTTGAGCAAAATGTGTCACCGCTACCTCCACCTCTACACCGGCCTCCTGTGCCTGTGCGGCAGAGTATTGAACAGCCTGTTGACCTTGGCCAAAGTCACTCCTGTCAAGTGAAAAGCGGCTCTCGTTGACTAAAGTGTGTGTGGCTCCGGTATTGAGTTCATCACCTATTTGATTCAGCGAGGAAAAAAAAACCTTCTGTCACCTTCAGTCTGCTCAATCATATCTCTCTCCTCAGCTCACTTTAATATGCTCCAGTCATGACACAGAAGAAAAGTACCTTCACCTATTTCCTAACACCTTATTTTCTCGTGCTTTTTAGTTCCGACCCACTCTCACATATAATCATCTAAGCACTGTGAGAAGCTGTTGACCTCAACTCATCTGTGCTTACAAGACGTAAATCATAAGTAAACCATATAAGGGTGATAAAAAAGACTATGCAAAAAGTGATGTTTTAAAATTACAAATTTTATATAAAGCTCTTAAAATGAAAACTTTGCAATAATATATATATATATATATATATATATATATATATATATATATATATATATATATATATATATATATATATATATGTATAAAGTTTAGCTAAATAACACATTGTGGTCCATATATGACTTCCCTTGGAAATTTGAATGATTTCTTTTTGTGGAATTTAAAGGTGCACTTAACGGCTCTGGCAAATTATAACAATCATTTGCCCCTATTTGTTTTTACACAAATTAACATGTTAATATAGTTAAAAAATAACTGTTCGATGATGATCTATCAGCAGCTAATCAAAGTTGCATTTCTAACTCATTAATGAGTGATGGTTTCATGTTTTGGGAGGGTTTTCTTCATTCACCATCAGTGTAATCAACATCTTTTTGTCATGCCCCAGTCTTCCTAATTCTGGGGCTGGGGGAAGGAGGGAGTAATGTTTTAGGAGGGAAGGGGGAGGTGGGAGTGTGTGTCTGTGTGCGGTTAGGGGGTGAGATGAGATAGAGGGTTTAAGATTCGGTCCATCCATCCTTCAGTCCTCCCAGATTGGAAGTGGGCCGGCAGACAAACTGATCATTGTTACTCATCTTAACGAAGAGTTTTCCACTTTGGCTCCAATCAAGGTAACAGGACCAATTGCATTATGATTACACTTGCACGGGAGCTTCTGAATTAGGCTGCTCTTTGTAAACAAAATTATTTTTTAATGATTAGTTAAATTTTGACCTTAAATTCACCTACTTAAAAAAAACCCCTGTGAAAATGTTGTGCTTCTCTGAAATAATGATTTCAACTAGTTACCATTAGATTTATGGTGGAGTTAGAGTTGCATTTTTAGGCACTTGGTGCTCTTATGGAGTAAAAAATTGTAGTTAACCACCAAAACAACCAATAAAAAGGGGGGAAATTTAAATATGAGAGCCAAAGTCTGCATAAAATTGCACAGAAAGCTAAACTAAATTAACTCTAATTCATCTGCAGTCCTCTTTTGATCCCATGTTTTAGTTTGTTTTTCAATCTTGAAGCGGAACAACTTGGAGCTTGTTTTTGTCTAATCATCGGCCTTAACAAGTGAAACGACTTTGGCTCGTCTCCTGCGGTTTCCTGATAATGTCCCTGTGACCCTGCAGTGATCATGTGTGAGAGCAGTGCTGCATGGGAGAAGGAAATAAAATAAGAGCTGAAGGCAGACATCGTTTTTTTTTTTTTTTTTTTTGTTGCTCCAAGATAAGAGGATATTACAACCGATGGAAGAGGGCTTATAGCAGAGGAGGCATCATTCAGTTGGGGGAAGAGGGTTATGTGAAGTACTTCTTGAAGAGATGAGTTTTCAGCCTTGCAGGGAAGATGGTGGGTGTCTCTGCTGCTGTGAATCGCCTGGGAAGGTCATTGTGTCTGTGGGCGAGTGATGTGTGTGTGTGTTTATAGGATGAAATTATAGAAAAATATAGAGTATTAAACAATGTCTGCAGGTAAAAATGGTGCTTTCACACATTTAAGCCACTGTAAAACCAGCTATTGAGTCAAATGCAATTCCAGGCACATTATAAACTGTCAGGGCATACATACACATTATATTCATTTACTTATATTGATCTAATATACAATTGGGAGATTGGCTTTGCCATTGATTTAATTTGTGGGTGATGGTGAAAGAATAAGTTGCTGCAATCAGCTGCATTTGTGCTTTGTTGTGATGGCTAATTTCACACCAGATGAGAGGTAATTAATATTTTTTATAAGATATTTTCTTCTCGTTTCTCACCCATCAGTCCAGTGAAGACACTGACGAGTTTTATCTGTTTGTATTTTGTAACAGATGCAGTGCAGCTGCAGCTCCTCAGTCGGTCACCTTTCCTCACCTTATTGGAGCAGAAGTAAGACCGTGTGTGTCGGTGTGCGTTCATCTCAGTTATTTACATATGTGTGGGTAGACATTTGTGTGGGATAGCGTTCATATTTATGTAAGAGTTATTATGTATTCATTCGGTGCAGATCTTATTCGGATGCGTGATAAAAATAGATAAAACTGCGAGAAACAAAGGAATGATATGTCATCATGTCAGCGCCAGCAAGTCGTGCAGTCTTGATGCCACCTTGACCAATCAGCAACTGATACAAGCTGCTCCATTTTGACCTTCGATATTAATATTTAGTCTGTACTTAAGTTAAAACTGAAGCTATAATGTCCATGAGCATACCAGCGTGAACATCTGTCAGTTTTATTTCCACCATCAGTTTACTTACTCGGGGATCTTTTAGGACATTATTCTAGTTAAGCAGAGAAGCTGATTTTGATACCAGTAAACATTCTTTTCAAGGAAGATTAAGAACAAGACAGTGGAGCCAAGAGGGAGTCTGACTAGTTGACTAGAAGTAAATAAAGTGAAGAAGATACTAGCCTACTCACAAGAGGACAGAGAGATGGTCTGTGACCTCATCTCCAGTGATGGGCAAATCCTCTCCCTCATTACCAGACTCTGCTTCCACTACAGAAAGCTTTTTAATAGTATTGAGGAGATCCTCAAAATATTCTTTCCTCTGCCTGGCTACCTCCTGCTGTATACAGTGTAAACAGGAAACTGTTTCCTCCTCCTGAGTCACCTGACAGTTTCCCAGAATTGCATCAAGACTGAAAGTCTTTCTCCATGGTTTCACCAAAATCTTCCCACATGCAAGTTTTTGGCTACTGCCAGAGCTGCACTGGTTGGTCAGTACCTGTCAACTGCCTCCTGAGTCCCAAAGGCTAATCATGCTCAGTAGGACTTCTTCTTCAGCTTGACGGCTCTCTCTTCATCTCCAATGTCCAACATCTGGTTCTGGGATTACTTCCTAGCCAAGCACTTTGAGGCCACAACTCCATACAGCCACCTCAACAATGGAGGTGCAGAACATGATCCATTTGGACTTTATGTCCTCAGAGTCCCTCAGATTGCTACTGAACATCTATTAACCTTCTGGTGTACCTGAACCTATATGTATAGGTTCAGTAAGCCTGTTCAGCATTCTCCCCCACTATTTGATTCAACTCACTGCAAGCTGGAGTTCAGTTCACAACTCTGCTGTTCTTCACCCAAGTGTTCAAAACCTGAAACCACAGATCTAAAATTATGATTGGCCTACAGTCCTCATGCCACCTGCAAAGAACACTCTTAACCTCAGCCATGATGCTTATTATAGACAAGCTGAGGTTAATCGAAGAAGTCCAACAATCCTCAAGATACTGAACTGATAACTAAGCATACCCAACACTGCTCGCTGCCTCTCAACAGGAGCAACTCTAGAGTAGTATGGAGTCCAGCCCCTCTACAGGCTCCAAAGCCCAGGCTGTGCATTGAGGCAAGACCGACTATATCTAGCTGGCATTTCTTGGCCACAAGCGCTAGCTCCATCCCCACCAGAGAGGTGACACATCAGAGCTGTTATTTTAGAGTTTATTTGCTCAGTTAAATTAAAATATGTTACAACTTAATCATCTAGTAATCCATTTTCTAACTCCCCCCCCAAAAAACTTGGTCTTAACTTTTAACACTTCAGTTTTTACCAGCTTATAAACTATATTACGTATTATCAGTTACGAACATATTTGGTAAATGGGACATTTTTATCAGCCAACAAGTTAGACACAGCAATTCATGCATGTATATAGTATTTGTATTTGTATTCTATTTTTATCTTATTGTATATTTATTTTATTTTATTCTACTGTATATAGTATTTTATTTTATTCTATTCTGTACAGTTGTGTACTGTATTTATTCTTATTGTATTCTAATTTTTGCCTCATAACTTTTGCACTGTCCACTCCTGCTGTGACAAAACAAATTTCCCACGTGTGGGACTAATAAAGGTTCTCTTATCTTATCTTATCTTATCTTATCTTATCTTATCTTATCTTATCTTATCTTATCTTATCTTATCTTATCCTTCCACTTTCTATCAAGTTCAGGGTCATGGAGCCTTTCCCAGCTGCCAGAGGATGATAGGCAGTTTACACCATGGATAGGCTGCCAGTCTATCACAGGGCTAACACAGACAGACACACAACCATCTATGCTTTAATGTATTCACGTCACCTTATTAATTTTGTTGAAGTTTACAGTCTTGTCTCAAATAGCAAAGCTTCAGACAGATCCAAGGACAATCTATTTCCTTGTGGAAGAATTTACAGATAACCAGCTTGCAGTAAGAAACCTCTGTAACAGATGAGCATATTTCTGAACCCAAAATAATGAGCTGAGCTTGAATAAGCTTGAAATTATTTTCTCATAGTCGCAGAGTTATTAGTTTGTGCTCACAGAACAACAAAGCTTCACGACCACCAAAACAAATGATGAGAAATATTCATTGTTCGTGCCTGTGTTTTTTTATGACATGTCTGGATGAAACAGAGATTCAGTTAAACTCCTCTACGACCAAAATCCCATTTGCAAAAATCCGTACAATCATTGTGGAATAAAGAAAAAGAAACCAAAGCCTATTGGAGTCACGATCTGATATGGTGATAATAAGATGTTATATTAGGAGCTTCTTTTCATGATGTGCAGCAATTTTTGTTTCAGCAAAAAACAACAACAACTTCCACACAGCAAACTTCATATATGTTTGTTTAACTCTGACAGAGAGGTGATTTATGGCAAATTAGCGTATTAGCATGTAATGTAACGTATGCAGTGGCGTTTTTATTCTGTTACATTAATAGCAGTTTTGAGCTTGTCACAAAGATTAAAAGAATAAAAAAATCCCCAATCTGAACAAAACATGAGACACATTACCTTCTAGATATGAATCAAATAACAAATATTCATAATTAATCATTCCAATAATTACGTCTTCTGTCTTTTTCAAGGTTTTAGTACAAGAAACAGCCACACTCACTGAATCTAACTGGATAAAGTCCACTTACCAGTAATGTGTTATTATGATAGTGTATTTGGCATTAAACTTGCAGTCTTTGTAATGGCCAACAGGGGGCGACGTGTGTGGTTGAAAAAATACATTCATTGTATTCAGTCGGTAGAGAAACAAAAAATAAAAACCTTTTTTTTAACTTGATTTATAAAAACACATTCCTGGTGAGTTTATGGTCTCAAATGCTGGTTAAAGTTTTATTTAATAAAATCTGATGTCAGTTTATTTTTTTCTAATTATGGTCCCATATGGAGGAATTAGGCAAGAAACCTGAGCGTGATTTAAGAGTATGCATGCCCGGTGATCGCGTCCATGTCTTAGTTTAGAAAAACATCTGACTTCTAAAAAATAAAATCATAATGGTCAATTAAATGCTCAGCTCGTCCCATCATTTATATACAGTTTACAGCTCATGTTTGCTTACTTCTCACCTAACTTTAACCAATAATGCAAGATATTAACCCAGCAAATCAAAGTGTGATTTGTGGCTTCCTGAGAAAAATGAATGAGCAACCTTAATGGGGACTCAAACACACACCACTGAATTTTAGATTGCTGACTTTCCTTGTTTCCTAATTGCTTCTCCAGCAGTGCTGTTTCCTGACTGGGCCTACAAACCCACGTGGTCGCCCGGCTCCCGACAGATCCAGCTTTGGCACTTCCTCCTCGAGCTACTGGGCCGAGGCGAGGGCGGGGCCATCGGCTGGGGAGGGGAGTGGGGCGAGTTTGTCATTAGGGACCCTGAGATGTTGGCCAGGCTGTGGGGCGAGAGGAAGGGCAAACCGCACATGAACTACGACAAGCTCAGCCGGGCCCTCAGGTGGGTAAATTAGCATCAACATATTCTGAAAACTTAAGATTTAAAATGAATTTAAGACAAGTAATGTTATAATATACATATTTTCTCATTTAATTTGATTTTGACTTTCCTGAAATTTATTTAAGTTTATTTGAATTTTCCCTGTAATGAAGAAAAAAAGACTGAAATAAAAAAAGTTATACAAACAGACTGTATATATATATATATATACATATATATATATATATACATATATATATATATATATTTAACTGTGAATATGAGTAATCCTTTCTCTCCGTGCAGCTTCCTCCTCAGGCTCCTCGCCAACACATGTTGTCAAATTAAATTTTCAAATCTAAAATGCCCACAGATGCAAATCATGCCACCTGGAAAGCAGCAAAGAAATCTAAAGTGCCCTACAGGAACAGCAAAGCGTACCTTAGACACACACTTCAGAGTGTAGTCTTGACAGAGAAAACATTTTACTTCCAGATACTACTACAACAAACGCATCCTGCACAAGACCAAAGGGAAACGATTCACCTACAAGTTCAACTTCAGTAAACTCATCCTCGTCAACTATCCGGGATACCCACCGCCAGCACCACCAGCACCACCAGCACCGAGCCATCAGGTCATTCATCACGTCTTCACTTCATCTTAAAGGACTTTGTTGTGTGGAAAACTGGCTTCTGGGTTATTTTACACTTTATATAACACTATAAATACAGTGGAGTGGAATAGAACCTGTCATTTGGCCAGTTTTCCAAAAAATGAGTCCTTTAGGAAGAGTTTCATTCCTCACACTTTGAAAGAAAATAATTACCTTATTTGATATATAAAAAATGAACCAGCTCTAATAGAAACAATTGCCTCAACTTTATCATTTAATATGAGTTTGGCTGACTTGAATAAAAATCATTAGTGAAATTTTATCATTTAATGTAAAACCAAGCAATTGACTGGTCCTCTAAAGTAGAAGGGAGTCAGTGTGTTAAAGTTATATCATGTTCATGGGCAGCGCAAGGGCTTAGGTTACCTGCTAGCCTTTAAAAAAAGCACCAGACCTTGTTTAATTATTTGATACATTTTGTAGGAGTGGGGATTAGTAGGGAGGCGCTTTGTCTGCTGAGGTAGAAAAGCGCTGCATGAGCAGAGTCTATTTAAAAAAAAGTCCTGTTTTGGAATTAAACTCTTAATGTCATATATTCTAATTACGTTTTTCAGATATGTGTGCAAAATATCAGGAACACCATACTTCAATTAACTTGATTAATGTCTTCATCATCTGAAGTCCCTTTTTCCTTTCAGCTCCAGGTGCTTTGATCCTCCGTACATTAAAAATAAATTAATCTTCACCTGGTGTTTTTGATGTTTTGTGCACTCTCTGTCTGTCTGCACTCTTTGCATTTCAACCATCCTTCCATCTAATTCTTCATATACCTCCATCCCTCCAGCTCGTCCAGAGCGGCTCTCTTCTATTCCCTCATCTCGCTGCTGACAGTGGCCTTCCTCTCTGTGGAAGAGCAGGGTCAGTGATGGACAGAGGTAAGGCACGAGGTCTACAGAGTCCAGCTAACACAGATGAAGACATAAAAAGCTGTCTTTCACTGCTCCCTTGCCACAAGGGGTCATTACAGCGGGTAGCTCTGCATGGTTGATATGGCAGAGTTTTTACACCGGATGCCCTTACTAATACAATCCCAAAGGGAATTTGTGTCGCTGGCTGAAATTTAACCAGCAACTTTTCACTCGCAAAGCAAATGTGTCAACCTAATAATATACCACTGGAGGCACCAAGTGATTACAGACACATAATATGAGAAATCTGGCTCTCAAAGAGTCCCAAATTGCAATCTGTGAGAGAATACTTTGAAAAGTCTTTAATCATCTTTTATTTAGACCTTAGTGGTAACCTTGGATCATGGTGTGGGCGTTAAAGAGGCTGTTTTTGAATGGTTTAAATCATATTTAACAGGCAGGCTGGGTGTTTTTTTTATTTATCTATCATCACCTTCCCTCACAGGTGGGATCCCCCAAGGGTCCATTCCCAGTCCAGTACTTATTTCACTCTCTATGCTGCTGCTAGGATCAATTTTCAATAAATATGGAACTTAATTTCACAGCTGTGCAGATGATTCCCAAACATATCTGCTCCTTGAAATGTAAACCACAACCCCCTTGAAGGTCTTCTTGGACCTCTTTGATGATATAACACTGTGGATGACACTGAACTTTTTTAACCTGTATGAGCCGAAAATAAAAAGTGGTACTTTTTGGAGCCCCTAACCTTCACGCCTTCCTTAACAGTCATCTTGACCTTTTTAAAACACCCTTTTGCAAAGAAACAAATAAATGTTATCGTGTGAGCTCGTTTCTTTTTCTCCTTCACTGACTTTGAGAAAATAATTTATGGCTTCATTTTGTTTAGTCTTTATTCGTGCATCACCCTGTCTCCAAAACACTGTAGCTTGACTCCTGAAAGGCACACATTTGCTAGGCGAACGTGCAAACTAATGCTCTGTGGAGCTACTAATGAGACGTGTAAAATTCATCAACTCTCTGCTGTCCCAATAACTGTAGCACTTCTCTTATTAACATCAGTACAAAAGCTGTGCACTGGGAGCTTCGTAGCATATCATGTGCAGGAAGGCCAGTACTTTTGTCCACATAATGTAATTCAGTTGACTCGGGACTACTTCTACCTCTGGATTAATACACATTTGATGTTCTTGTTCTTATATATTCATAACTATTTTGTAATTATTCTTTCCTCTAGTGCAGGAGAAGGATGGTGTGTTTAATGGTAAAATTGTATGTGATTCAATGAAGTCTAATAAAGGCTTTCGAGACCCAGACACACTACCGTAGGTTTCATGGACTTTACTGAGAATTCTCCACTTGATTGTAATCAAGAAAGCTGTAATTGTAGTTTTAGCTGGACTGACATTACCTTGCCTTTCCACTGTCCTCATATTCACTCACTTTCACATTACACAACTCACTATTCAGTTGCTGTAAACTGCAGATTTTTAAACTCCTTCAGCTGCATTTAGTTCAATTTCCAATGAGACGTCATTTTGATGGCTTGCCTCTTCTGTAATTTAATGTATTTCAAGGTGAAACAGGGTGACGTGATGGAAAATAATGCAAGGAAGGAGTTCGATCCTGACCTTGAAGACTTTTCCTCTAGAGTGAATAAATTCATTCAGCTTGAACACGCATGAAAGAAAGTAAATGCTAAAAAATGCTCTGTACTTTGCACCTTGGAAGTTTTAATACTGCACGTTTCCTAGAAGATTGAATTTATGTGGGAAAGATGTTAATTTAATGTTCATTTACATGTCGTCATCCCCCCCCCCCCCCCAAAAAAAAAAATATAAAAAAATCCAGAAACTTACGGTTTTACTGTAATATCAGTAAATAGCTCATAATTTGACATTTTTAATGAAGATTTAGACTCAAGATTGCTGTTCTTCTTTGTGTTTGATCTATTATAGACTTAAAATATTCACTTTAAACAGTTAGTTTAAATACTTAGAACCAGTTTTAGGTTCCCCCTGAATGGCTTTAAAGCCCGTTCAATGCATCAGAGTAGTGGTATTAATAAATCACTATGTGTTTGAGCTCTGCATGTGTCTCAGGGGTTACTTTTCTGATTGATTTGACTCTCACTCTGATTCCTGACAGCGACTCAGCCTCTGCCTCACCCCTTCCTGCTCCCGTGCTGCCTTCCTGAACCGCTCCCCGTGCCTCGGGCTCTCCACGGCCCTTTCCCCGTCATCTCCACCCCTGCACGGCCAGGAGTCAACCTGAGGGAGCTGGGGGAATTGAGCCTGAACGCTCGCTGGCTGCACAAGAGCCCCGCAGGGTGGGATGTGAACCATTACGTCAGTCGGAGCCTGTATGAGGGAGCGAAGCAGACCCAACTTCGAGATGAGGAGAAGGCAGCAGGGAGACGGTTAGAGTGACAAAGAGAAAACAATCTGCAACAGATGGACTGCTTTCCCTCCTCAAATCTCTCAAACACAAGCTTTTTTGTGTGTTGTTTGAGCTTGTTGTACAATAGTTTATTATTCACTACCTGTGGTTTAAAATGCACAGACTTTGTGGGCTATTTATTTAGTTGGACCATGTTGTCTTCTTCTTCTTCATTTTTTTTTTTTTTTGCATAGAAATATTTATGAATCCTGCTTTTCTTCTGTCAGCACTTCACGCCACAGTAGGGGAAATGCACTTGTAAACAATTAACTACATGACACTTGTGTTTGGGTAAATAAAGCAGTGCACTCAGCTTGCATTATTTAGCTGTTTGTCTAGCATTTCACCAGCCCCCTGCTCCAGGCTTCATGAAAATAATACGAGCTCCATAAATGATGCATTCAAACAGGCCCAGGGAAAATCCTCTTGAAACGGGGGCTTTCGTGTAGTCTTTGCAGTGTCATTTCCAGGAGCCGGTGTTGTTGCAGTTACCACCCCGACACAACAGGGGGCAGTAGCGTCCTTGACAACTCATGAACCTTTCACTACACCCCATTTTCCCGGGAGAGCGCCTAAGCGGAGAGATGTAAAATAGCAGAGGTGCCACTCTGATCAGTAAAGATAGTACGCGTTATATTTGAGCTACTATTTATTTTTCCTGATATTAAGTTGTAGATTTTTTAAGGGGTGTTGTTAATATTGCTCTAAAGCAACATTATGGAGCCTTCAGAGGAATCTACATTTGAAGCATTTTGTCACTTTTTGCTTATATTTTGTTGCATTTAAGTTAAGGTGTTGTTTTTCAAGATATATTCATTTGTTTATTATATGTGTTATTTTTTTTCTTGGAGCATTCACTTGTACTTCTTTATGTTAAAGGATGGGTATGGTGCTATTACTGATCTGGCCTGCTTGGCATAAAACTGCTGGATGAGATGTTCCCTTTCTAAAGCTTGCAATGACAATAAAAAGAAGCTTAGACACACTCGGGCCATTTTTGTTCTCTTTTAGCCCTGTAACCTTTAAAACTCTTCTTAACTGTAATTTTAAGATGCTGTTTTGTCTATTATTTGGCTTTCAGTGGAAAGCATTTGACAAATGCCACATTCTCTGAGTACTGTCTTTGCTTGGGGGTCTTGTAGTTGGAGATTACGACACACTCGATGGGCTTGTCCAGTGTGAATGAACTCATTTTTTATATATCTCAAATATCACATCACTTTTTGAGCTACTCTTCATGTAAAACTCAAAAATGACAAAGAAAATGACTGACAAAAATTGGGGAAAGCTGTTTGACATTCACTTTCCACCACTTTCTCACAGTTTTATGTGTATTTCTTTTACTTGTGGTAGTCCACTTGTAACTTTGTGGTTAATTTGGTGACACATTAACCATCAGGACACTCTGGCCCTTCAATAAAAGCCAAGCTTTACTTTTGAATATTACGGATTGTAATAAGTTGAGAAATATTTTCTGAATATCTGCAGAAATGAGATTAAAAAGGCTGTGCAGATCCCCATACAGAGGGCTCATACTCTCTTTAAAGAGGGGTCGACACCCCTGGTTTGGAATGACTGTAGGTTTTCAAACCTTTTTTACCCAAGATCCACCAAAGGTCGAGGCAAAATGTCAAGGCTCATATTCATGTCACTAAAAAAATAGCCTCTATCTCTGCTGGTTCTGCTGTCAGATCAAGCCCCCTTTACTCTGCGTTGCTCTACCAGTTTATATAACTGGCATTCACCTCCTTATCAGACTGACCCTGGTTCCCTCATGCCTTTTTAGCTTGCTTGGCACCATTTTGGCAGTGTAAATTGCAGACTTTAAAAGTGTTTTAGCTTTTCAAAATGTTCTCCTCCTCATTATGAGTCATGGCCTCTGATGTGTACTTGCTGGGAAGACTGAAAAACACCAGGAATTAAATTCAGGTACCATTTAATACAGATTGCATCGGGAAACATGCAGCCATTGCAAGAGAAGTCTGACAAAAAATTTAAAGTACTATTTTTTATATACCTGCATGAACATAGCAAACCATTAGCTTTGTTATATTTTACTCATCTTGTCCATTCCATAGTGAGTTGTATACTATCTTAACAGTAGCGTAGAAGCTTTGACTAAGCACAGTCACATCTTATTAGTAGCAACAGAGTAGTTTTATTCAATACATGTTGTGTAGCTACAGTAAAAATATATTTTTCTTTGGGTAAACCAAGTACGTGAGTGCGCATGCGTACCGAGCGGAAACCGCTCGCTTTGGGCTCCCGTAGCGAGTCATCTTCTCCTCTGACAATCTTTGGCTGAGATACAACTTTTGGCGCCGAATATTCCAAGTTATTATTTTGCCCCTCTGCAGCGCGGGAGTTGGTGTTTTCGTGTGTGTGAATGTTGGAGTTTTGCTGCGATTTAAACGTTTGTTTTAACCGGGTATCAGGTGAAGGAAGAGTTTAAAAACAACATGCAGCGGAGCATCGCGTAAGTGCAAGCCAAAGTTTGCAGTTAGCTTGGTGGAAATTAGCGCTAGCTTGACGATGCTTGTGTCTGTGCACTAGAAGAGTTAGCTGTGTAATGAGTGGTGATCAGGCGGGCGGGCGGGGGGTTATGTGTGACTTACAGGGGGTTACACTAAAAACAAAAAAACAAAAACATGTCCGTTTCGGTGTTAATCGGACTACCTGTAAGCTAGCTTTAGCATGTTTTTATCTGCGTCACTTGTTTGGAAAATAGGGTAGTTTTATCTCCAGCACAGACACAGACGATATCATAGCTATATAAGTATAAATGATCTTTAAAGGCAGGTTATTTTCCTGCCTTATAGAGGCTGTGATCAGTGGAGCCACATTGCTCTAACACTAGATAGCAAAGATGGTAATCTGTGATTCAGCAAGTTTCTAATTAACAGGCAAACCTTTTTCTGTATTATTGTAAAAGTGCGGTCTTATTACCGATTTTTATTACACTTTAATGCACTAAATACAGACACGTGTTGGTATAAACATGTATCAAGCCAGTGAATGCTTGTGTGGTCTTTTTACAGATCCTTCTTTCAGCCCAAGAGCAAGGACATTCAGAAGAAAGCTGCAGAGGAGCCTGTGAAAAAGTGAGTTAAGACTTATCTAGAGTCTGCTGCCTGGAATCACTGTTAATTTAGCTTTGACACTGGGGTGTTTTAAATCTCTCAGATCAATTGAATTAATCTAGACACAAATTATAGTTTGACTCCACATGTAAGCATGCCTGGCCTGTATATAGTTCAGGCAAAGAGTAGGTGTTACCTTATTTAACTAAAGCCTAAAACCTGGAAACAAAAGAGTTAAAAATCATGATCCTGGTGTCAGCTTTGATGTATATGTATGAAAATCCTGCACCTCTTTGTTTTCTTTAAGCTTTGAACATGCTCGTGCTACTTCTGTGAGGATAGATCAGTTTAAAACCTCAGGTTTACCTTACATAGTAATTGCTTGGCCCAAAAAGTCCCATCTTATTCAAAGAATGAAGATTCAGACTTTGCATAACGTGATCACGGTGCAGTCAGTTAAAACTTCTGCATTGGCGGCTGCTGCTGTAAAACCTCGACTGTTTAAACATTATACATTTTTGTTAAACCTTCAGAAAAACCCTTTTGTATATCTTTTCTAATTAGACTTTTGTTCGTTAGTTTTACTGTGGTTATTTACACCGGTTTCTCTTTGTTTCTCATCTTAATTCAAGCCACAGCTGAGTGTCTTTGATTTTTAATAGAGGTGCAAATGCACACCTATTTCTGGCACTTGTACTGGGAAAAGGACTGCAGAGCAAAAGTAATAACTGTTAGTGTTTTTTATTAATAGTTATTGTCTCAGATGTCTTGTTTTCATAATAGTTACATAGCCTGAACTTAGAAGAGTTGGCTTTTGTTTTAGTGGAGTTTAATGTACTCATTCGTAACATAGTCACTGCATCAAGGCCAATTTTGAACCCTTAAAACTTTTAATTGGGCTGCAAATTTCCTTATACTTGGACAAACAGGGCTATTTTAAGGAATAAACCACATAATAAAACTGTCATATTATCAGAAGGATGGAGATTTTTACTGCCTATAATACAGTTAAAATACCTGCATTTGTATTCAGGCAGAAGCATAAAGCGAGGTGGCTGATACGGCGCATACTGATACCATTTTCAAACATATTTTTGTGTTGAAAGCTCACCCACGCTAGGCGTATGTGCAGTTATCTTCGCTGCTGAGTGAAACGTTGTGTCCAGTTGTTCCTATCAAAAGATGAAGAGAAGAGAACTTCAGTTTCTCATCTCCGAGCTGCTTTGGTGATAAAATGTTCATTATCTCTAGACTCTTTTAATCTTTTAAGTACGTCTTAAAACTCACTTTAATTGACTTTCCTTTCTGTAATGATCGCCTCATCATTGCTTTGACCTCTTTTTACGAGTCTTACTTTGATTTTATAGGTTTTCTTTTTATGACAGATTTTACTGTTGACTTGATCCTGTAAAAATGCCTAATATCGCACCTTGTGGGTCAACATTACCACATGAATTAACCTTAAAGTGTTCTTTTATGCTTTTCCTTGTTTTCTGTTATTAATATACTGTTAAAATGGTGGCTGTTTATATCAAATACAATTAGAGTTTTGAATAATAAAGTCAGCGTTCATGTAAGTAGTTCCTGTAAACCGGCTCTTTAAGCCTTCTGTTTGTGATGGGCGATCAAGTCTCCTAAAGGTGGCCTTTTTAAATATTGCGAGTTTAAAACAGTTTAAAACTTAACAAGTTTAAATGAATTTGTCAATATTATATGAAGAAACAATGGCTTTATGTCCTAAATATCTACAGAGAGAAGATATTTTAGCTCAAGTTGAACAAGGGCTGCACTGTACTTTTATCTAATACTCTGTAAAGGTTTGTGTATTCAGTGTATCTTTAGCAGTCAGGCAGGTTATTAGTGCTTGTTTTTTAGCATAGCAAAAGACCAAGTCTGTTGAGGAAATTAGTGTAGCTTAAAAAAGAAGTATCACAGTTTCACATATCTGTAAACAATACACAAGTTAGCAAAAAATACTGCCCCCTGGTGGTCACAGCTTTAGTTAAACTTTGCAGAAGCTCATTGCAAAGTGTACCTTTAAAAATATATAAATAAATGTAAAAGGAGTGGGAGACCTGAAACAGCTTGTTTCAGACAGATGATGAGCTCCAAGGTCCAGGTGAAGCTAAACAAACGGGGTCGAGTGTAACCAATGACCCAATTGGTGCTATACTGCACCCCCCCCCCCCCCCCCCCCCCCCCAAAAAAAAAAAAAGAAGATATATAGATATATATAGACATGCTGGCCTGTTTGGGTCAGTGATGGCATGTCCAGCGTTCAGCTGTAAAGCACACTGACTAAAATAAACCCTGAATGACGAATACTTATTTTTCTTTGTTTGTTTTTTTCAGTGTTTTCACATTAAAATGTAAATAAAAGTCATCAAACAAGCTGTTTGCACAGCTTCTCTCGCACAGCTGGTCCCCTCTCTCTTGGAAGCAGTTATTCCAGCAGCAGAGTCTTTATTAATTTTAAAGTTTTAGTTGCTGATTATTTTATGCATATAGATTATCTCTAACTATAATAAATAAAGTCTCTTTCTGTTTGTTTGTGAATTCTTTCTACACAAGCAGTAGTTAAGTATCCAGACTTCGTACACAGATGCATCTTAGGACCCTAAAGGTTTCCATCTATATCATATCCTATGTTGTCATCGTGATGTCTGGCAACCACCCACCAAAAATGCTTAATTGATCTATAACACTTTATAAAAGCATCATTTTAATTCTGTGATGGTGACATCTGATTTATCACAATACATATTATATCATGATGCTATGCAGGTTGCCTGGCAACCACCTAACAGTGGATTACAGTGACAGTAGAGCAGGGCATGCACCGTTTAATATAAAATTTATTTTGATTAAAAAAACCGGCCGTGTTAATGTAGATTCATTATTTATAAATAATAGGCTATATAATATGTTGACCTGTGAATCATGCAAAGCTACTCAAGTAAAAGCACAGAATAAAAAGTATTGAGATGGAAATAAGCCCAATAGGTCCCCTTTAGTGCTTTATTTAAAATTTGTGATATCTGTTGTGTGTTTCTGTGGTTTATCTCCAGGCCTGTCAAGAGTCCACTGAAGGTGCAGAACGGTGTTCAGGAAGCAGAGTCGCCCATCAAGAAGGTTGTGAAACGCTGCCGTCAAATCCTGGACAGCGATGATGACGAGGCGCCAGTCGTTAAAGAACAAGTTCCCAGCAAGGGACAAGGAGACAAAGAAGCTCCTGGTAAAACAGAAAAGGTAAAAGCGACATGTGGTTTTATAACTGGGACGTCAGAGTTCATTTAATCTGTTGCATTCAACACATCAGCTGCAATTTGTGAGTGACGTTTTCACCAATAAAAGACTGACAGATTGATGGGATGTCATGGTGCTAAAGAAAAAAGCAGGCATGCTTTGTAGAAACACTAAACAGTGTGTTACCCATCAAATGCTGAACGAGTGTAATGAAGTCTCTTAGGGCTCCTGTAGGCATATCAGTGCCTATTGTTGGTTTGGTTATGGGGAAAAACAATGCTACACAAAAGCCTAGTAATTGTATGGTGAATCACAATGTTGAATACATTTGTCAATAAGCCATGTAATGAAAAGACCTGATTATCAGCTTTGGCTGTCTTTCAGCCACCTGTTGTTTGATAAACACTTCACTTAACCAGCCTGTTTATTTTGTTTGTTGTATGTTAGCAATTATTCACTATTTGTTGATTGAGGGAAGTGATTATGATGATACATGATGTTTGTCAGGCTGCCCTCACCTCACATCCCTTTCATATGGGTGTAATTATTAATTTTTTGTGACAAGGTACTAATATATCCACTCTTGCACTCTTGGCAGTGGAGCAGCTCCCCCGCAGATAAATGCAGGGCAGCGACTAAAGATCACTTTCATCAGTAATTAATAATCTGATTTGTTATTAGTCTATAAAATGGTAAATGAAGTGTCAAAATACCTTAAGTAATCTTGTGATGCCAAATTGTTTGTTTGCTTGATAATAACTTGGTAAATAATACATTTTCTGCACTGTGCAGTATGGTATTGAACTACTTATTGTTAGGGTACATGAACATTAGAAATAGCCTGCAATGTTGGAGAAACAGCATGTTTTCTCAGGAAACCCTTCATGTGAACGCCACCTTTCCTTCTTAATTTGTAGTGATATGGTTTTATTTGAATCCAGATGTTTAACATCATTAGTTTGCTTGATTTAAATGTAGTTTTTGCTGTTCCAGCTCTTGATGGTCGATGCTTAATAATGATCCGGTTTGCCTTTCTACAGCTACCCCTTGCTGTGGCAGAAGCTGGCTGTTTGTGTTGCTCTTGGCTTTCTGTTTTGACTTCTTCGCTCTTTCCAACTATTATTATATATTTTTTATGTTGTTGAGGCCAGTTGGTGGGAGATGTGACCAATTCAGTGAGCTGCTGGTGTCTTTATAAAGAAGGGAACCTTCAGCTGGGGAAAGGGGATGAAAATAGTTTAACAAATGATTTTTATTTTAATGTGATTGTTATGTGAAATTAAACACTGTTATTCACGTGTTTATGACTTTTTAACTGTTCAGACTGGTTAATGTTCAATATTGATCAGGTTTGCTTTTATCTGTTTGTATTGATTTCTTTGCTAACGTTCCAACTCCTTTTTAAGACTTCTATTTTTGAGTTTTTATTCTGAGGGAAGTTGGTGGGAGACCAATTCAGTCAGTCCATCTCCAGACTTAAAAATTCCCTCCTCCGTGATGTAAACTAGTTTTAAAGCATATCTCCAGTACCATTGTTACTTATAATGATTAGACAGTATTTATTCATGTAATTATTCTTTTTTTTTTTTTTGCTGTTGTCAAACGAATTGATGTTCAGTATTGATCAGGTTTGCTTTTATCTCTTGCTCTTAGCTTTCGTTTTCACCGTCTGTGCTATAATTATATTTATAAAACATATCTCTCCTTTGAATGTAATACAGAACATTTCCATAAAATAAGGAGTGGAAAATTTGAATCTCAACAGAAATCTCCATGTATTTCATTAATGTCAGTAACTATAGTATTTGCCTTTCTCTTATCTTTAATGACAGCAGCACTTAATCCAAAAAACTGATTACCTCAGCCTCGCTATCACCATTTCACAAGGACCTTATTGTCAAGTCAGGAGTGGTGCGTTGACAAAAAAGTGCACAGAAAACGTCATGCATAAAGGGCCATCTGAGGCAATAGAAAGTCAAGTGACTGGACCTGCAAAGTAAATGGGACTCTGAAGTTAAACCATTAGCATTGAGACTAAAGGATAATGCTATTGAAGCCAACAGGATGAGGAGGAGTTCAAATGAGAGCTGTAAATACTTTTCTCCAACCTCTCTTTGTTCCTTTGCGCTATATCAAAGTGAAACTGAACCATACAGCTACAGCTGCCCTCAAATAGCATCAGTAAGCTTGTTCTCTATTTTTGATTGTCAGTGTTGTGAGGAGAATCCCCGCTGATGGGTGCTTTGTGACAGCATGAAGCAAAATTTTCACTGAAGTTTTTCATCTGTTTAAATTGCTGCAAACTCTGATTTCCTCTGTCAGCTTTACCTGGTATCTATTCACCTTGGTTCACGTCATTTCATAGAGTTTGTTTGAATGTAATGTACCCTATATAGACGAAGGTATTAGGTAGAGCAGGGCAATATGACCAAAAATATTTTATCACGATATACATTTGAAAATTTGCGATAACGACATAACTGACGATATAATTGACACTAGACAAAATACTTTACAACTCCACAACTTTATTAGTGCAAAAAACCCCATCAATGTATTTTCACTTAAACAAGCAGCTGTTTTTTATGTGTGTTAAAGTTATATAAAAACGTAACGGTGCAAATTCCTTGCTGACAGTTTAACCAAAAGGCATTTCCAGTGGAAATTGGCCGACATATCCTCAGCATAACCATGTATAATATCCACACAACTTAAAGAGAGGTTATACACACACAATACGGTAATATTATGTCGAAGCACAGTACGTATCACTCCGCGAGGCGCCTGCCTACGATAGCCGTAATGCTCCGACAATCCATCAAGCAGTGCGGGTTCGATTTTCAGAAAAATCAATCAATCAATAAACTTTAATGTTACTGCCATAGATTCATCAGTACTTTTTTTTTTTTTGAGAGGAGGGGGGAGGTCGATCTTTCACTGTGTTTGTTTGTTTTTTTTTTTCTTTCTTAACCTACCCCAACCATTTCACCTTGTTTCCCCCTACAAGATGTGATTTAGAGACCCTTCCATCCTCTGAGACTATTGCTAGACGGCCTTCTCTTGACAGGACTGTTGCTGGAGGGAGTCTTGTGTTCTTTATTTAGCTAATTCTGTTATCTGTGACTTTGCTTCTCTGTTTCTCAGAGAACAAAGCCTTTCGTATTGATCTTCTCTCAGTGCGCTCACTTTTCCTCGGCCTGATCGTGCTTTGGATTCAGCTGATCCAGTTTCCACAGCGGTCCATGCTGCCCTCTTGCAAACCTTCACTCTAGTCTTGATTTGGAGCCCTTAGAGCCTGTCTTGGATCAGAATAACCATTTTTACTTCTAAAACTTCTAATTCTCAAGCCATGCCTTCCATTATCACAGTGGTGTTTAAACCCCTTTTAGAGATTCACTTCTTACCATAAGTCTGGTGCCTTCTAAACATGTTGGCTTCATGTCTAAATGAGCACCTGTGTTAATTTTTATGAGCTACTAGGTCAAAATATTCTTCATCATAAAGATTTACAAAAGTCCTAAGATGGGTCCTAAAAAATCTTGAAGGATTTAAGGATACTTTTAAAGCATAGGTTATTGGTTGCCAAAACGTAGTTCAAAAATTAGAAACTGCATGTCTTCATCAAATTACTTTATTTCACATTCAATAAACAATTTCAGCAATAAAAAACTAAATAATACACAGTACTCGTATTCCTCAGCAGAACAGGCCACATTTTGGATGAGCCACACAAACAATCCACAGCGATCCAAATGATATTGTTGCAGACAGCTGGACAATTGTTGCTGTCACTTCCTTTTCATTTTCAGTAATATCTGTGGGTGATGGCGGCCATGCAAACAAACCATGATCTGCAGTCATTTTGCCTGTTCAAGCTGTTGTTCATGCCGCCTCTTGTCATAATGCTTACCATCACTCGTGCTTGTGTCTTTCAGAAGGATGATGCGTTTAAAGCCGTTCCCACCCCCCTGTCTCCACCATCGACCCCAGCCACGCCTGTAACCCCGACCACCCCTGCCACTCCAGCCACCTCTGCTTCACCGGGGACCCCCAGCACTCCCAATTCCGTCTCCCCCACTGGGATCGTCAAACGCAAGACTGGTCAGCATCTGAACAGATTTTTATTAACTTTGTCTTAATTAAGCTGTTTCAGAATTGTGCTTTTCAGCTCGTTTTCCAAACTTGCACCATTTTGAACTTTGACACCAGCAGAGGATTAATAGCTTTCCTGCCTCGAGCTGTTTTATTTGATTACTTGTTAGCAGGCGCCTAATGGCTCCAAATACTCATTATTTCACAATGAGGGAGAAAACAGGAAATTTATCTCGAACTGAATGCATAAGAAGTTTGTTCACCAGAAGCGGCGAAGTTCATTTTTCACCCTTTTCTTTCATTTGTCTTTCCACACTCTGGACTGCCTTAGATTGACAACCACAAGACTAGACCGTGATTGCGCTATCATTAATCATCATCATCTGCTGCACCATGAGTACACCCTCCTGGAGCCTATATCATTATTTTTCTGCACGTCTTTGCACTGTGATAATAATATTATTACTGCTATGTTGTCTTAACAGTGCATCGTTTGTGCTGACTGGGAGTTAATCGAACCAGCAGAGCATGTCGTCCTATTATTGCAGCTGATTGTCAGTGTTTATTTGGGTGCTTTCTTGGGTTTGCAAGCTTTAGAAACTTTGGGCTTTTTTAAAAAAAAAAACAGCATAAACATATGTAGTGATCATTATTTTATAGCCGCAGTTGGTACACAGCAGCTTGAATGTTTCACATCTGCAAGATAAAACTGAAAGAGAGCTGCTGTTTCTTGTTTGTAAATTCTTAATCAGATGATGTGTAAATATCTGCATTTAAAATGAAACAGAATGGCCTAGTTATTTATTTTTTTTACATGGCTCTTTGTCGTTGCTGTCTTTCCCATATAACACCAGATACGTTGGAGTTTGAACAGAGAATTTAAGCTGCTTAGAGTTTTCTAGCATTCCAGCTTTGTCTTCATTTGAGAAGCACCTCCTCTCCCACTTTGTTTCCTTCATCCTAGTTTTTGCAGCAGTAAAAGTGTCTCGTTCTCTTCTCATCGTCCCGTTCTCTTTGTCTTTGATGACTGCAGTGTTTGCTTTCACCAGTGGTGCGTTGCCACAATAAGAGCCCCGCCACCATCACTGCTGGAGAAAACATCACATTAAAGTAACTCCCTAATTCGACCAGAAATTGCATTCTTAATGTCCTGGGTTAATGCTTTCATTATAATATCCAGAAGAAAAACATCAGCACTGCTACCTGTGCTAGAACCTCTAACAAGGGCCAAAACAGAGGCGGATGTGTTACCAAAACTGAAATTGCCCTCGAGCACCACTGCTGCATAAAATTGCAGGGTAATTTACACTGGGACCGTAAGCTGCTGTGCTGCATAATATTCTTCAGGATGGAATTAGTGTTTTCATTAGCAAAGTATGTATCTATGATTCTCTCTCCCTTTTTTTTCTCCTTCTTCTTCTTGCCCTACATCTGCAGCAAGAGAGCAGACTCGTCCTGTTTTCATCTCCTTATTCTCTTACTGTTTGATCCCGGCATGATTTCAGCTGGGATGCCTCCCACTTTTTTTTCCTTTCTTTTTTTAAATCATGTTCTTTTAATGTAATGTCTGTCCTGATATGTGCAGCAAGGAAGATGTTCCCTAAGAGGAAGCTCAACGAGAGTGGGAGTGGCAGTGACAGTCAGAAAGAAGAGGCAGAGGTCAAGGAGGAGCAGGGTCAGCAAAACAAACGGCCACGTGTGGAGACCAGTGCCAGCGGTGAAGGTATGCTTTCGCTTCTGCTGCGAGTCTGATAACCAAGTTTGGCTCCTGTACAGGTTTGGAAAGTCCACGTGGGAGGGGAAGTTGCACAGACACATCGGCTATAAGGGAGAAAAAAATCAGCATGCTATATTAACAAACTCGCACATTATCATTACTAAAATGCAGTTTTGGAAACTCTCAATTGCATCCTGACTAAACACATAAACAATACTTTTTGTTTAGCAGTGTCACACTACCAAACAGCTTATTTTCCTGCTGTACATGGTCTCATCCAGCCATTTGTTTCCAGAAATTTTATGGCCGATTGGGTTGCAATAATAAAGAGCAACAACTTGGATAATTAATTAGATATTAATCACCAGGCAAGCACTTTTCAGTTCCAGCTCCGCAAATAAGTGTTTCCTCTTTATTGAATCATGAATTTGAAAGATTTGAAGTGAAAGATTGAACATTTTCATTGCTGTCTCTGCTGTCACAGGGCTCTGGTAAATTGTGGCATGTGTTTTGTTTCATCATGGCCTTTTTCTCTGAGCTTAACGATGAGTGGAGGAAAACAAAAAAAATGTAGCCTATTGAATCAAACAAAGTAATGTCTAGTTGTAGTCCTATAGATGTATGTTGTTCAGAGAATTCTGGTACAGTGACGAAGTGACAATTTCTGATACTGACAGATAATCTCAAACAATGCAGAAGTGTATTTCCTTTAGTTTTGACTTGTGGTTGAGGACAAAAGCGAGTCACACCCCACAGGATCCCACACAGTTTATGGATGTCCACTTCTATCCGGGCCAGCTAATGTTAGTTCATAACTTAATGCTCAATTCTCTTCTGCAAATAAAGGGCTAAAGAAAAATAGTGAAACAGTCTTCGTGCTAAAACTGGATTACATAGGAGCGTATATGTTCATCTTTTATGTACAGACTACTGCGAGCATGTTAAACTCATTTTACAGCTCCACTAGTTGTAGTTTAACTACACATTTAATCCCTGAGATATCTCAGTATAACAAAAAGAAGTGCAATTTCAACTGTATGTCTCAGTTTTGAGAAATGCTTATGAAGCATATGAAAGAAATCTGTCAGCACATCTCTTTGGATTCAAATAAATAAGAAATTAAGAAGATTATGTAAGAAATTAATATTTCAAATGACAGAAAATGTTTTGGTAGCTCATTGTCCAGACTGTCCCGTGATTATAAAACAGAAACTTTTTGTTAATTTACAGAAAATGTCCTTTTTGTTCAACTGCGTAGTGACTTTACTATAGAAATGTATGTGTTTTTTTTTAGATGATGAAAAAAAGGAACTTGTTGCCATTTAATTGTTAATTTATTACTTTACTGTATTACAGAGATGTATTACGAATGACCATGAGGGAAGTCTTTATCAATAAAAAAATAAAAGTTGCAAAACTTTTGAAAATATAATTAAAAATAAAAAAATTATGCCCTCCTTTACCTTTCCTTATTCGGTGGGCCGATTCTGGCCCCTGAGCCTTATGTTTGACAGTCCTAATCTACTGTTATAGTGAAGTGCAAATGGAGAGAAAGGCAACAAAAACAGCCTGAGATTCAAAGGATTGAGGATAAAGGGTAATGATTTCAGTCTGTTACTGCAACTGTAGGAGCTCTGCACTGTGATAAAGCAAAGTTCATTTTTACCATCTGTGAGATGCAAACTGAGAAATTCACCATCCACGGAGCCTGTTTGGCTTTGTTTAATCGGTTTGTCTAAGTTTTGACACAGACGCTCAATAAAGGCAGAATTATGAAGAAAATGGAGCAGCCCAAGAGTGTAGCAGCCTCCACCAGGGCTGAAAATTCACTCCAAAACGTGCATAAATTGATATTAGTCTGTGATATTTTCTTGAGAAGATGAAGGCTATTCAAACACGATGCAATGTCCAGTTTTGCCCTGTCTCACAATTATAAGCAGTCCTTCTAAATGGCCCTGAGTTCAGATCTAATTAATCCTTAGATGTGCTAAATCCAGCTTCTCACAAGATTTTTAAGTGAGTCTGTCCGTTACCTTTTTGAGTAGTCCTCCTAACACACGAGCAAACAAACTGAACCAATCACATCACCAGAGCTAAAAGGTTAGAAACAGTCTCAGAGCGGTTCATTCCACATGTGTTCTCACTACTGCAAATACTCTATTTGGTCTAGGTTAGGTTGCTGCATAGGTAGAGCATCTTGTACTTTCTCAGCGTGAATCCACATGTGGTCAGTCACACATCACATGCAGTTTAAATCTGGGAAATGGCAGGTTAAAGGCTCGTATTGGACAATTGAGAAAGAGCTAAACAAGGTTAAAGCTGAAGTGTGTTTGAAAACCACTTTAGTGTGTTTGGGGGAAAAAACAAAACCAAATTGACAGCAGCTCAGCCTGGTGCCCCCCCCCACTCTTTTTTTTCCACAGACAGGGAAATGGCTCTCCTTCTCTTTCTAAAGTTGTCTAGTAAAGTACCAGCTGTGACTACTGGGTTTAGCGGTCCATTCCACCACTTACTTTAACGTTTGAATGAGAAAATTAAAGTTTCATGCCGCCCTCCTTACCCAGCCAGTATCATGACCCCAGCTCTGACTGCTGGGAGTCGGTGCTACAAGTTTGTCAATAGTAATTTCTCTTAGCTGCCTTCTTCAGGTGAAAATGAAACCTCAGAAATAAAACCTGCGGCATTTACTGAAAGAGGCTCTTACGTCTTCAAACATGGGCTCACAAAAAAACTGGGTTGCCCTCAGTAAACCTGCTGGCATTTTTCTCTTCAATGACTCCACTCCCTTTCTGTCTTGCCCCTGTGTAGGTAACGCAGATGAACCCATGGAGGAGGACACAAAGGAAGAAAGGGGGGAAAAGGCAGCGACCGAGGCTAACAACCCAGGGGACGAGGAGGTGGAGAACAAGAGCAAAGAGGAAGAAACTGTAGAAAAAGAGGAGCAGGTGGAGAAAAAGAGCCCTGATGAGAAGGAGGAGAAAGCTGAGGAGGCGGAAAAGAAAAATGAAGCAAAGCCGAAGACAGATGATGATGATGAGAAAGGGCCAGCCGTAGCCAAAACGGAGGTGGTTGAAAAGGACACGCGAGGCACAGAAGAGAGCCCGAAAAGTCAAACGGTGAAAAGGCAGAAAGAAGCAAAAGAGCAGAAAGATAAGGAGCCGACCAGGAAAGCCCCCATCAGCAGTTTCTTTGGTGAGAAGGAATTTGCATAGTTCTTTGCTTGCATAAAAAAACAGCATGTGAATGTACTGTGCTTTTATCAGTTTGGAGAACAAGGTAAAATAAGTCTCCACTTCAACCCCTGCATCACCCTCACCTTGTCTTTTATTTATTTCCTTCAATAGCTCCCAGAAAAGCAGCAGTGAAGACGGAGAAGCCGGAGAAGAATGAGGGGGAAAAAAAGACGAGTCCAGAGAGGAAGAGGTCAGAGGAGGAGAGTAAAGACACGAAAGGGTAAGACAGTCGCAACAGGAGGTTACAGATAGCTCAGGCTTGATAAGCCTGCCACCTTGCTTGCCTGTTTGTTATCTTGCTGGAACACTAAACTTATCCAGATGTTGGCCTGTTCAGCTGAGCTTCACCCCTGACCCCTTCTTACTAAAGTGTAAACTGTACGTGCATGTGGGGAAAAGAAGAAGGATCAAAATTTAGTGACAAGGTGTAGAAGAGCAGACGGAGAGCAGCTATTGAGAATTATTTCCATTATATTCTTCAGTGACTACCTAATCATTTTATTATGTTGATTGATGGTAGCTGCCAGAGAGGTTATATTTTATTGATTCAAACTAGGCACTCACACTGCAAAGAAACACTGAATTCATTTCCTTTATCAGTTTTGTAAAGATATAGTAAAATGCATGGTTACTTTGAGCTTTGAAAGAATAAATGTAGAGAAAAGATGGCTGTGAAGGCACAGCTGGGTGGGTGGATGAGAAATACTGTCTGCTTTTGAGCAGTCTCTATCAAGACTTGTAGCCAAAACAGGTGAAATGATGCTGTCATTACATTTTGTTGGCGTTAACTAATAGGGATCTGCAGTAAATGCGAAAAATCCAATAGTATATGACATTGATACCTTAAAAAGTGAATGAAACCAAGGTTATCTCTTGCACTCATCACTACAGCGATGTGCTTGTTTTGTTTAGGAATGTTCCTGATGATTAAGTGTCAATTACGCGAGAGGAAAAAAAAGGAAAACAGCGATTGACTGGGTGATTATTCTAGTCCTAAAAATAACAAACAAATAAAAAGAGTAATAGGATTAGCAAAATAGATTAAAATCTGTCAGTGTATATTTATAAATGAGTACGCTTTCTATTCTACAGATTTCTATTCAAGGCTCAGGAGGCGTTGATGAGTGGGCGTTATCAAGCTTTTTCTTTAAATACGTATGTAACGGTGGACCCAAGAAATACCAGCCGGAGCGACTTTGACAATGCAGAACTTTTTATTAAACTCGGGGTTGTACGTGGACACATATACTCCCGCGCTCTCTTTCTCTGCTGTCACCCCCGTCTCCGTCTGTCACTGCCAACATATAAAGAGACACAATCACTGTCAGATCCCAGCACACCTGTTCACCCCGCCCCTGCGCCGGCCCGGGAGCTCACTGCGTCACCCCTCCTCCGCAGCTGGCCAAGGACCACACCCACGCCACAACGTATAAATGTTTTATCTGAGTAGTCCCAATTATTTAAAACAGTTGCTGTCGTGTTGAGCCATTTTCAGTCTGTGAAATGCTGACTTATATAAATTTGCTAGTGAATATTAATACCAGCACTGTTGTTTCATTACACTACAGTTGTACCTTTTAGTCTACAGTTGACAATTGACCACCTCGTCAATATTAAACGGGCTGTGTCATCAGGTTCTGCTGTCCTCTTTCCTCTTCCTTCCTGATTTAAAGAGACTCGCTCGCTGTGAAGAGGAGGAGGGCCTGGCTGGTTGCAGCTACTTGGTCTCAACTATAATTATGCAGAGCTCTTCAGTGTAGAGCACACAAGTGTTGGGGGTGAAGAGGGGAGCAGATTTTGTTGCACACACGGATAACGAACACTATCATCATCATCGCAAATAAACTGTAGTCCAGAGTCTGTTAGTCAGCTGCGACGTGTGTGTGTGTGTGTGTGTGTGCCCCTCCTTCATGTAAACAGACAGTGATACACAGTGCAAAAGAGAAGCAAAACTCATCATTGAGACTGGGCTTAAATGGGGTTCCTAATGCAGTGTGTGCTCTGCATTATTTAACGTAATTTCTTCCTGATGTTCCATTACCAGAACTATAACTGTTCTCCAGTGACTGCCTTTCTCTTATTTTCTGTCTATTCCTCTTGTTTCTATATATTCCTTGTGATTCTATATATATTTCACCTGTTTATTTATTACTGCTGTCTTACTATTTATATTTTATACCTGGTGTGGAGCACCCATAATTTCATTGTACATGTACAATGACAATAAAGGGCTATTCTATTCTATCCTACAAAGAATGTGATTTATTAGCCAGCAATACTCCATGCGTCCTTACCAAAGCCCATAAAGCTGGTGAGCAGTCAGTAAGGTGGACTCAAAGCAGCCTTTTACATTTCTGACTCAATACCGATGCCTTTGATTTTGGGATCTGCCCATTCTGATTTCTGATCCAGTGTCAGTGTTGAATAATAAGCACTGTCAGGAGTTAAGAGAGCAGAAATCTTTCTTTATGTGTAAAACAGCATCAGGCGAGACTGGAACATTGTTTTCTTATTTTTGTGAAATGAAATGTGACAGATAAACATACCCAAGATACATATTTACCAAACCGCTATCTTGTATAGTGTAATAATACATGACAACAGGACCAACGCAGGCGTTAGTTTAATTTATTTGCCTTTGTTTCATTTCAGCTCGGTGTGAGAGTCATTAGGCTGCTCCATACTGCTATTATTTACAACTTTTACAGTTGTGCTAATTTCTCCTTTTCCTGCACCACCTACAATGAGCAAACACCGTATATGATGATTGTTGTATTCTCAGCTCAGGCATGCACTCCCTGCTGCTGGAAACCAATCGGTTTCTCTTTATTATGATTGCTTTTGCAATTATTCAGTTTCCCTTACAGAAAGCAATGCATTTACCACATGTAAATAAGCCAGCTTGTCATTTTGAGGTCATGTTAACTATTCAAGATCCAAACTATTTTTGGCTGTGGAAAGCAGGGAATGCATTTTTCATCTTCCTAACTATTTATTTTTTTATCACTACCTTGTGTGTGACACTCTGGGAATGACAGGTATTGCACACAAAAGAAAGTTCACAGCGTTAGTTTATCTCTGTGTAATGAATTCAGACAATGATATTTTGTTTGAGGAAAAGAAACTCAACATCTTGTATGTTACTGCAGTAAAAGAGAGACGGTTTAAACTTGTAAACCATCCCAGTAGTTTGGTTTTTGGAAGCAATAACTGCTGACAATGGAAACACTTTTCTATTTAATATGCAGAACTTTTTCTGGGTTTTTTAAATATCTACTTGCACGTTCAGTTCGGATAAACTTTGCAATAGTTCAGCTTCTTTCTTTGTGAGCTAACCAGAAAAACCACTAGAATATCTTCCAAAATATTCTTCACATTTTTAAAGTGTTTCATTGTTATGATAATTGTGTGCGTGACTCTCTGCCTACAAAGGAATCTGAGTTGGCACCAGTGACTGCAACAGCTGTTGCCGTCATTTAGTTGGACACAAATGTGCTCTTTCATTTTATCTTTTAAAATTTGTGTTATTTCCTCAGTGAGGCAACCTCAGGACAAACAAACTATGATCCATCGAGACCAAACTATCATCCCGTGGACAACGCTTGTTGGAAACAGGGCCAGAAGTAAGTCACCTATCTGCTGCAAAAATAGGAACCCAAATTCTCTGATTGAATGTCTTGATTGAAATTCATATGCATCTTTAACTGTTTCCAGCGTGCATCAGTTACTGGCACCTCTCAGACATATTTTATCACTGCTTCTGTATACTGCTTTTCCCTGTTTCCAGATGTCTCCAAAATAATATAATTTCTTCACAGGGTGGATAGCCTCTCTATCCACCCACCAAATCCAGTCGCTTGGACATCAGACAGTAAAATATAAAGAAGAAAGACAGAAGGAGGAGGGGAGCATGTGGGATGATCAACTAGCTTTGCATAAGGCAGAAATTATGAGAATTTTATGTGAAGGATCATTGGGAAAAACAGCCGTTATTTTAACTAGGCAGCTGCCTATTTTTTCCCTTTACTGGAGAATTTGTGTAATCCTAAAGTAAATACAGAAATCACAGCCTGCCTATGTGCCTAGACCTATTTAAAAAGATGCCCTGAGATTGATTATCATGAATTATGCCAAGCAGGGTAATAATAAAGCTTGGGAGTGCAATGTGGACAGGAACTATAGTCGAATGTCCACCTGTCTCTTTCTCTGCTGATTATTTGCTTTTACTCTCCACTTCTGGCTGTCAAATAAAAGACAAAGCTAATCTACTCACTAAACAGGCAAGATTTGGGATGCAACGTTTTCACTCAACAGCGATTAGAGTCATCACACTGTTGGTGGGGTTGTTGTTTTTTTTTCTCCCTTCTTCCCTCTGAGCCAAACTGAAGCGAACACCAGCCTGTTTGTTTTTTTGTGAAGATCTGCGAGTTATTTATAAGGGGAAAAAACTGAAGGAATGAAAACCTTCAGGCCAGGGAAGTGCTCTGACTTAGTAATGGGTAATCACAGGGAAATCATGGAATTTTATATCAAGGTCACGCTGTAAGGCATGCTGCTTATGTGCTCGGCTTATTCTCGGATCGACTCCTGTACAGATTGTTTTAACCTGCTTTAAGCCGTGCGCAGGTGAAGTCTGCTGCTTCTTAAAGCTAAATATCAGCCTCTGAATTAAATTGTGTTCTTTTCTGAAATTGAATAAACAGTTTGAGTGTCAGAGCTTCGCAGTAAGGATTAAAAACACATTAGGATATAGTAGCTTTATATCCAGAATATATGCAAAAAATTATAAAGATAAAATTATATATATATATATTTTTTAAATTGCACTTCCCACCATATTTCTCTGTCAAACTAATTGTAACGACACACTTTTCTCCACATGCCGTTGTCACCTTCGCCCTCCTTGCTGTCATTTTTGTGCGGTTTTTGATAACCTTGAATCAAAGCTTATTCTACTGTTGCATTAATTGCTAGTCGCTCTGAATAGCCGAGTCAGCTCAGCGCCGCGAGTGTGAAAATCTGTCCGTGTTGATGCTTTGCCTGCTAACTACATGTTCATCACTCTCCAGAGTGCCCTACTTGGCAGTGGCTCGCACCTTTGAGAGGATTGAAGAGGACTCTGGCAGGTAAGACCTCCCAATGGGGGACATTTTTCTTTTAAATGCCAGAATGAGTTGAACATCATTAGTAAGAAAATGATTGCAAGTCTTTCAAAGCACACACACGTATTGCAGAGTTTCTCTTTTTTTTCATAAAAATACCATTCAGGTTTCCTGCTGGGAATTTCTGGAACTAAATTAGTTAAGTGCTTGCCAGTCAGGAAAAGTGAAAAAATTTGAATAATTCACTGGTTGTGTTGGGAACATGAAGAAATTTTAAAATGGGTCACCTTCTAGGATTGCTCAAATATATTGTAATGTGGAGTTATTATGCTCACTTCCAGCTGCATATTTTTATTCTTATGTTTTACTAAAGTAGTTAAAATAATCCTTATTTGCCTCATAACGAGCTGCGGTGCTGCTCCTCAGTTTGCGCTGTCTAAAACGAGCATTTTAGCCCCTCTCTTAAAGGCCACCCTTCATTTAAGCCTCGTTTCTTTTAATTGGCGGATTCTTGTAAACAGAAGGTTTGAACAGCAGGTTAGCAGCTTATGTGCTCATGCCTGATGTGAGCATATTGGCCGTCATACAAGAGTGGGGTAAAAACAGTCTCAGTTTTTAGACGTCAGGCTGCTCAGAGGGGTGGTCGCGTTTAATATGAAAGCCAGTATTGTAACTATACCTGACAGAATATAAGTCTACGTTTCCCCACCTTAGTTTCCATCTTTTGTTTTGTAAACCTGGGTTGGTGTAAACCAGCTAAAACAAAAAAAACCCCAACAAGAAATTTCATGTTATTTTTTAGAAATCCTACATTTTAAATAATGGTTTGTAACCTTTGTATCTTGCTAGTTGAAAACATTTTTATCTTTGAAGGATATTGAATGACATATTATTATCTGAAACTGATGTATAGTGTTTCATAAGTGAACTCTTCATCTGCCTCCCAAGCCCCTATTTCCGATTAAAACCTGCAGACTAATCTCATTTCCCACCTACCAGTATTTACGGGATGGCCTTAAAATTCGTTTAACTCGTCTTCCCTGTCTAACAGCAATCCTGTTGTCATTTCCTAGGCTGAGAAACATCGAGACACTGTCAAACCTGTTTCGCTCTGTGCTGCTGCTCTCCCCAGGTAAATGCTATTTTATCTCTGCCATAATGCATCCTGATGTAGCTATACAGGCAGCTGGCTGCCAGCCGCTCTATCAAGGAGATGATGTTGACGCCAGTTTGCACACAAAAGTGGGAGGACGTTGGCCGATGTGTGTATGAGAATGTGGGAATCTGATGGTGTTTGTGTGTGTTGTTCTGCCTGTGTTTCATTGTGTATATAATAGTGTTTGTGTCAGGCCTCAGCAATACAGTCATACAGCAATACAAAAGCTGCAGGCATTAAATGAGCTGAGGTAGCTAATTAGCCTACTGTTATGCTGACTGCTTTTGTCCAAATAGAAACAATTCAATGAGCTCAGATGGGGAAAAGTTTGCGATTACATGCAATCTTTTTATGACACTAGCAATTGAATGCCGTAGGTTGGTGAAAATCACAAATTTGTTGCTGTCTGTGTACAAAGAAATTTATATTTAGAGTCCACCCAGAGCCTCAGAAATTTAAAACAAAAATTCAGAAATTCCTCACCACATAGAGATGCTTTAAGAATGTAGGGATATAACCAGCGTACAACTAGTTGGCAACCAGTTGAGTCAAGCTCCTTACTGAAGGAGTTGGGCTGACTGGCACAAGCTCAGATTCATTGGAATATATTGGCAATTTATCTGCATTTATAAATTGGGATCGCAGTTATTTGCAAACATTTACCAGTTTGTCTGTGAGCGATTGCCGTCAGTCTGTGTCGGACTACAGTTGTTTGGAAACAGGTGGCCTCTGACCAGGCAAGCAATTGCAATTGAAAGTGGTTTGCTAGAAGTTAGTCACTGCAACTATTAGGAATTGGTTAAATTTAAACTGCAAAAGAGAGATTCATAGATAAATAGAGAGAGAGAAATATAGATAGATATAGAAATATGAATAGATAGATACATAGATATTTTTACTTTAGTGTGACTGAGCCATTAGTGGTTATGGTAGGCGTAATTAGTCATACTTGTATGCCAGGGTTTTTTTGGCTATGAATGAGCCTTTATGATTACATAAAGTAAAAGCAGTGAGTCTCTGCACTTTCCTTTTATTTTTGACCATTTGGTAAACAAGAAATTCCTGTATGCTGAAAAAAACCTGTTAAATGTGATTCAGTGGTGTAGCCTGAAAGCATCTCTCTCTCTTTTCTCTCATCCATTATGTGTGTGTAGAGCTAGATCTGCAGTATGTAGCTCTGCTGTTGTCTGTCCCAGAAAAGTAGGGTTACAACTGGTGGAGTGCACTATATTAACCCCGTAAGCCCTAAGCCGTTGTTTTAAACTTCTACCTGGAAATTTTATCCTTTTTTTGCCAAATTAAATCAGTAAAAGCCACAAAGATATTAAAAAATTCATGACTTTTGGCCTTTGTGGGCGAAACACATTTCAGAGAACTTTGGCTTGTTCTGTCAAGAATGACTTAAAAAACTCTTAATATTGACAGATTTTCTGCCACATAATGTACACTGTAAATAAGAGAATTTAAAAAAAAGCAAAACACTTACACATATCAGTAATGCTAATATTACTAAAAACTTTCAGCTGCAATTCTACCAAGTTTGATGCCCGATAAATGAACCACAAGAAATTCTACATCCAGTCTAGTCATGCCAGTAGTTGGTGGGAACTCCATCCAGGGAATTTGTCATACTTGCCAACCCTTAAAAAATAAAAGATACCTGCTACATTTTTATAACAAATCCAGCCAGCACCCAGAACAGGGGACTCTGGGGAGGAAGGAAAGAGCGCTGGTTGAAGCCAAAGCTGCCACAGTCAACAACTTTTCTGGTGGAAACCCCTTAGTCTTGTGTTGCCTGTCTGTATGTATTTGAATGTGATTTTGTGGATGTTCATTTGTGCGTCAAGAGTTTTGAGTGCCCACACTTGTGCCGCCTGCTGTTGTCTCAGAGTGTGGTTGTGTATTTGAGTCGCTGCTTGAGTGTGTCTATCCATGTGCCTGAGTTTGTGTGTCTGTATGTGGGTTTACTGTGCCGTTTTTGGTGGTATCTGTTTTTATTTGTGTGTATGTGCTTTTCTTTGCAGACTTGTCTGGAGGTGTGTGTGTGTGTGTGTACGCTGCTGTGTTTGGAGTATAATAAAGCCTTCATATGTGTTCTCCTTCCTAGATGACCTGCTCTGCTGCGTGTATCTGTGTCTGAACCAACTCGGTCCTGCCTATCTAGGGATGGAGCTTGGTGTTGGTGAGACGGTGCTGATGAAAGCTGTTGCTCAAGCCACTGGTAATAAGCGCACACACACACGAACATGTGGAAGCACTCTGCTGCACCCAAACACTTGCTTGTGCATTCCCAGCCTAACTGCTGATGCCACCCTTCTCTGAAGCTCATCAGCCAGCGAGGCTGCTGCTATTTACCGTTTCACTCTTGTTTCCAGGGCGACAATTGGACAAAATCAAAGCAGAGGCACAGGAGAAAGGAGATTTGGGCCTAGTGGCCGAGAGCTCCCGTAGCAACCAGCGCATGATGTTTCAGCCGGCCAGTCTGACAGCAGGGGGCGTGTTCAGGAAATTGAAGGAAATTGCCAGCATGAGTGGGAACTCGGTGAGCCACAGAATAACATTTTCATTAGAGGAGAGCAGTCTTGGGAAAATATTGTTTTCGCTCTATTTGCCTCTCAGTATTGAGGTCATGGACGGGAAAAAGGAAAGGAAATGTTAATGTGACGTATCGAACAAGAAATTAATAGTTTATTTGTCTGCTTCAGAGGGGCAAGGTTAATTTTCCACCATTTGAATAAGTTGTTACCTGCCTTGATTCTCTTGTACAATTAGTTGCTTTTCCCTTCTTGGTTGCTGCTGGGTCATTTTTTATTTTTATTTTTTTCCTCTGTATTGAACATGGAGTTTGTACTTGCTGGTGACCTCAGTCTTTTTGCATTCTGTCTCTTCTCGCTCTTCTTCTGTGAATCTCAATTTCCTCCCGCCTGCCTCAGGCCATGAATAAGAAAATCGACATCATCAAAGGTCTCTTTGTGGCATGCCGCTTTTCAGAGGCCCGCTACATAGTCAGGTAAAATAAGACTCTCTCTCACACACATGCACACACAGCCTTGGCTGCACGTGTGACCACAGGCATACATGGGCGTCTGCACATTTATAGACGCAGAAATGCATAATAACTCCATAACCCTCTGTGTATACGTTGGAAGTGTTTAGCCATGTATATAAAAGATGAATGTAGCCTTGGAGTCTGAAAAATACTGCAGAAGCAGAAATCTTTTAGACCTGCATTCTTTCTAATGGTTGCAAAAAGGAGCTTTTAGCAATATTGCCCTAATTCTCTCTCAATCACTAGATCCTATCTACAGTAAAGCAGAGTGTGACTGTATGATTATGGCAAAAAAACATCACAATCAACGTCCATTAGTGTTATTATTAAGTGAAATCTTGGATTATTTAACTTGATTATTCATAAAGAAGAATTTTCCTTTAACATTACATCCTTTAGTGTTATAACTGAATATAATGCACATAGGAAAAATAAATGGGGGCTTGGGAACTTCCATCTTGCAATGTCTTTATGTGCAGACAGTAAAAAGAGGAGTAGGGGTGGGAGGACTTGATAGCACAGTTAGGGCAAAGGTGAGTAGGCTATCAAGTGACCTCTTAGTGGTGTGCTGCCAAAAGCCAACCGGGTGAGAAACCTGCCACTGGGTCACCTACAGAAAGATTCTTCTAGGTGGAGCTTGTTGACCAACGCATTTCTTGATCCAGGTGAATAGACAAAATTGTAACTGCCTTTTTTTTTTTTTTGATAATTTGAAATAATTAAGTTTGCATTACGCCTGGCTTTCTCAGTCAGGTTCACTGCTAACTCCTGAGGTCTGGTTAAAATAGAAAAAGGGGAAAAAACTCAAGTCAAGGCTGCATCCTTTATATTTTATTATTATGTTTTATTTTCAATCTCTGCTTGCAGGTGTTGTTCAAGGTAGCTAGGTACAAATAACTGACTTGACTTGGTGCAAATAGATGTGTCTTCTGACTGCTGTTGAACTTTTGGTTCTGATGGACAGGTCTCTGGCTGGAAAGCTGAGGATTGGTCTTGCTGAGCAAAGTGTGCTCTCTGCACTGAGCCAAGCTGTCTGCTTGACCCCACCTGGACAAGGTAATTTTAAAGGAAAAGTTCTTTTTTTTGTTTTGTTTTTTTTTAAACAGCCAGGTTTCCATAAGTATATGAAAGAAGAAGAAAGAAAGCTTTTTTTCTGTTTCAATCATTCCTCCTGTGAGCACTCACCATGAAAAGATCCTTTCCTAGTGAACTTTTGGTTTAAGTGGCTGCCAAATCTTGTACAGACTTTTCAAAATCAGAACTTCTTTTACTCCGTCTCTGCATCTCACCTGAATCCAGCTGTTTTACAGTCAGTGTGGTGGTGGCTTGAAATCGCTTGCATACTCTGACATTTTACAATTCAGTGCCTTCCCTCCCTCTGTCCTTCCCTTACTTCCTTCTATTGACACTTAATAAAAATTTAAAGACATCCATGTTTCACTTTCGTTCTGGGTTATGCTAATATTTGGCATTAAATTTTAATTTTATTTAATTTTACTAATTTGTCGTATGAGTTTTTCAAATCCTATTTTTTCTTGCTCTGTTGCACATATATTCAGAGGTTTCTTGCCCTATGATGTGTACAGAGCTTTGGTTAACTGGTTGGTTTAATTTATAAACGAATTTGTTACATAGCCGAGTACCTTCTGATGTAAATCATCACTCTTTGCGTTACACCAAACTCAAGAAAAGGAGAGAAGGGAGTTAACAGTGAAAGGACTAAATATTGAAATGATTTCTACTTGATTTGCGAAACCAAACGAGTTTACTGTGCCACACTGTTGGGGCTAATAGAATCCCGATTGCCAGTCCTTGTCAGATTGTTCAGTATCAAGCTGCAGGCTTTTCAGTTTGTGCAGCAAATGATTCGGGAGTTGTTGCATTGCTACTAAACTGGGGGGGGGGGGGGGGGGGGGGGGGGGGGGGGGGAAGAATAAGATATGAAGTATGTCATCCCTCTGTGCCTTACTTGCATTTTGAAAGCTTTAGGCATAGTTCATAATAAACTTCTCTGCACTGAAAAAACAAAACAAAACACAGATTGGGAGGTGGAGGAGGAGATTATGGATGGATCAAAGCACAATCAAATTGGTAGATGTGTCTTACACTGTGATCAAGTACATGTTTCCACCAACGATAAGCTGTTGTTGAGCCATTTCTTCTCCCGTCCCTTTCAAGAACCAGCCAACATTTCGGCAGATTTGGGAACCAGTCGTTAAATAGCATTATGCAGCAGAACTTGAGTGATTTTAGTGGGAAGAAGATCACGGCAGGCGGATTCTGGGGGTTGAATCTGCAAATCATTTGATATTTTTGTTGTGGTAGCTTCTTAAAGCCACTGATGTACACAATTCCAACTTTTAGCCCGGTAGTTTTGGGAATTTGCAAAAGGGCTTAGTTCTGATTGTTTGAGTCTCATGCGAACTTCAGATCAATGTATATTTCAAATTCATATATTTTCTCACACGGTGAACTTTGCATACTTGAAATGGTTAAAATAATTAGATTTCTGGTGGTATGATCCAATTATTCTTTGTAAAAGTTGAATCTGAATCCTAACTTGGAGGTGACAACGATGGAGGAGGAGGTGGAGTGTTAGAGCAAGTAATCATGTGCTTTATTTTTAGGCTAGTCATTAAATCAGCGTTAAAATATTCTTCACATGAATTAGAGCAGTCATAGATCAGCTTCAGCTTGAAAGAGCAGTGTACATCATCCATGGATTTGAAATATTTAACACGTTTTCTGACCTGATCTGTTGCTAAATTCATCTCTTTACGAAGAAAGTTTTGACAGCCTCGCTTTACCACCTACTTTCAGCGCTCTTACTAACACTAGACTTATTAAAATGAGTTGCTTAGTCACGACTGGAGGCGTGCTTTAATAAGAGTCAATTAGACCAGAGGCTCATAGGGGAAATTTGCATTGATCTGTGGCCTGGTCTGGAAATGTTTTTCTTAACATTTTTATTTATTTATTTAGCCATTATTTAATCAGGCAGGTCAACTCAGAGCAAATTATTTGTTGGGCTGAAGAGGCTCATGGTGATGAATAATTTAACTTAATAAATTATTATTCAGTCATAGTTTAAATGTATCATAATTATTAATGTTATACTGGGAAACAATATAATTAATTTGGACTTCACAGTGGGAATTAAATCCAGTCTTCACTGTTCATTGTTGAGCTAAATAAATAAATAAATGAATAAAAGTGAAGTGCAGCAATACTCAAGTAATTGCTGCAAGTCTTGTATATTTCCTGGCCTTTGAAGTGCTTCTGAACTCTCATCCAACAAATGTTAGGTCATACAAATGTTCAAACACTTGCAAAGATCTGTTTGAAATGCATTTCCCCCCCCCTCTTTCCTTATAGGTTTTCCTCCCACTGTGATCGACGCAGGGAAGGGAATGAGTGCTGAGAGCAGGCGGGCGTGGATTGAAGAGAAGAGCCTCATTCTCAAACAGACTTACTGGTAACTGAAGCCTCAACAAACACCCTTGTTTCAATTTGCACTCTCTCCTCGGCACCACCACAATGCCTCATCGCCCCCTTTAAGTCCCGTCCCTCATTCTCCCTCACATTCCTTTTTTGAACATATTGATTTTTTTCTTCTCTTTTTTTGGGAGGTGAGGTGGGGGATTCTTTCCAATCACCCTGTCTCATGTCTAACTCGCTGCCCTGCTCTCTCCCATACAGCGAGATGCCCAATTACG
Source organism: Aulonocara sp. 'chitande type north' Nkhata Bay (assembly GCF_057382095.1). Taxonomy (NCBI): domain Eukaryota; kingdom Metazoa; phylum Chordata; class Actinopteri; order Cichliformes; family Cichlidae; genus Aulonocara; species Aulonocara sp. 'chitande type north' Nkhata Bay. The sequence continues at coordinate 9,671,198 of NC_141361.1, forward strand.
ATGTTCTGATCCCCGTTTTGCTAAAAGAGGGCATAGACCAGCTGCCCAATCACTGCAAGCTCACTCCAGGTAAGCAACCAGTCAAGAGGCAGAAAGGTTGTAAGATCCAAAGCAGTGATTGGTGTGTGTTTATTGATCAATTCAGTGGAGGTGAGTCAGTTATTTTAGTTAAGTCATTTATCACAGAAAGATAGAAGATACCCTAAACTAAGGATTAGGTCCCAATTATACTCTTGTCAGGCTATTTGTGATAAGGAGACTTGGCACCAACGTAGGAAATTAATACAAGCCACCATCTGAACGATACTAAATTGGGAAACTAAATTGGCCGTTGTTGGTCAGTTAGAGCAATCTAGCCGCTATTTTGGCAGGTAAATAATTGTTCTTCAGGGGCCTGTTTTGTTCTGAAATGTGAGATAGTTAAAGGAGCTGGTGAGTGTTTGCATAACACCAGCCAATTTGGACAAAATGTTGCAGTACTTTCATATTGGGCTTCTTGCTCTGTAAGCTGCAATTAAAGGAATTTGTTTGGTATATTTTCATTATATCATGCTATGTCTGCTGCTTTTGAAGCTTAACTTAGCAGCACAGCCCAAGGGAATGTGAGTCAGAACGTTAATATTGAGGCCAAATGGGAGTACAAACAAACTAATTTCGACTGTGGTTTTGTCACAGAAACAGTTGTGGGTGTGATGCTGATGTGTCATGTGGGAATGTGTTGTTGAAGCCAGTTTCACATTTTCTTGGTTTATTTTATTTAAATGTTTTGTTGCAAAAGGATACGAGATTCTTGGAACCAGAAGCTCTGTTAGCACTAGCCCTCCTAGTGTTAGTCTTTCTCTACACAAGAACCAGAAAGAATAGTCTTCGTCTGGTTGTTTTTAAGCTGTTTTTTAGCCGTTTACTTACTCCAGTTCTCCCACTATTCACCCTTTTTCTTCCAGGTGTACCACTGAGACCCATGTTGGCTCACCCAACTAAGGGTGTTGGCGAAGTGATGAAGAAGTTTGACGAGGCAGCGTTCACCTGCGAGTACAAATACGACGGGGAGCGTGCACAGGTCTGTGTTTGTGCAAAGTGACAGAGTGCAACTGTTTGTTTTTCTTGTATTTGGCACCAGACATATGCCTGCTGAATTTTGCATGCATATAGCTTTTGGCTGTGTTCTTTTGAGTATGAAGTATTGCTGTTCTGTGACTCTCACTGCCTGTTCACTTGACAGTGTGTATACGTGTGCCTGTGCCTATTCTTTTAAGATAAATAGTAGTGCTGCTTATACCTTGGGCCTGTGGGTAGAGTGAGCTACTTCTGCCACTGTGGGCTAGAGGGGAGGAGGTGGTGGAAGGGGGGAGATGAAGAGACATGAGGCAAGAAGGTAGAGACAGAGAAGACAAGAGAGATCAGAGAAAAAGGGAGTCCAAACCACAACAGGAGAGAAAAGAGGGTATGTGGAAATTTCGAGGGAGACGTACAGAAACGCAGCAAGAGAGAGATTGTAATGTAAACCCCTCCAGCTGTATTGTTAATTTTGGACAGTCATGCCAATAAAGTGCCTTTGAACTGAGTTGAATTGAGAAGAAGAAAGATGAAGAGCAAGAGGGAGAAACAGAAACAGAGGAACTGGATGCGAAGAGGGAGCGAGCCGGCGAGCAAGCCGTATGACGTCCTCTTCTCTCTGGCCTCACTGCAGTGGACTTTACCTTAAACGGCCAGCAGGGGGACTCACGATTCACTACTCAACCTTCTGTGTGTGTGTGTGTGTGAGTGTGTTTGTGTGTATGCAAATGATTGTGTGGTCAGATATCGCAGCCAACAGAAAGTCAGCTTTGCTCTGTATGACAGCTGAAGAAAAAAAAAAACTGTAAATGAGCAAAATAATTAGATGTCCCTGTCTGAAGGTTAAAAAATAGACAAAATCTGCAGATATCCTAGGTAGTTAATTTGAAAAATGGGGGTTAAACACATGGTAATGGTTAGAAAAGAAATGAGCTGAATAGAAGAGACGTCACGAGGGCAAAAACGTGGACAGTTGTTGTGCTAATGTTCATATCTCTGAGTATTAATGAGCAACAGTTTCAATTAGTTTGTGAAATATCAGTTTGAGTTTGAATCCCTAAATTTATCTAAAGCTCATAATGTCAGTGTGAACAGACATGCAATAGATGTTTCTACTAGAAAAGCTAAATGACCGTAGAGAAAAAGTGACTGTTGAGTGGATAACTTGGAAGCATGTGAGTTAAGCCACACATGGCCCCACATACACTTGAAAAGAGAACAGACTACTCCTGCACACAAGACAGAAAACCCAAAGGGAACAATCATACTGAGAGAGTGTGAGAGATCAGCCTGACGATGAGCTGACCCAACACTGTGTGTGTGTGTGTGTGTGTGTGTGTGTGTGTGTGTGTGTGTGTGTGTGTTAGTGTGAGTGAGTGAGTGAGTGAGTGAGTGAGTGAGTGACAATGGCTTATTTGTCGTCATTGCACTCGACACAGTATGGGAAACTTCAAGATATAAGGAGCATCAGTCTTTGTCTCTCACCTGCGTTAAGATCTTGTCTGTCACTCGACTAACTCAGTTAGCTGATTGGCAAATGCAGTGAAAATAAGTTTATTACCAGAACAGATTTTCCAGCTGAAATGGTAAACCCACTGTGGTTCATTTCCCTTGGTACTAGTACCAGTCGGAAAAACAGGCAGTGTTTTGCTCCCTAGGATGTTAGAGGCATTCAGCTGTCGCCCAGCAGTACAACACAAAGGCTTTTTATTTATCTTTATTTGGCGTGTTTAACAACACAGCAGCAGTATACTCATGGATACAGCCTGGGCTGTACTCTGTGTATGGCTTATTTAGTCACAAATACAAAGCGGTACTAGTACAGATGAAATGTTCTACAGTTTTACTCCATGTTTATGCACGCTACTGCCACCTCAAGGCCAACTTTACCCAGCGTTCCAGCTAAAAGGTCTGACTGGGAAGTCAGAATTTATGACTTTGTACTTCAAATGGAATGTAGCATTAGTTTCTTAAAGGGGAACTATTAGGCTTTTCCTTATTTTCTGAAATATGCATACTGTTACACTGGTAGATTTTCATGTTAAACATGGACATATTTTCAAATAATGAGCTCAGTGTATGCACAAGTAATCCCTGTGAGCCTAAAGCCAGGCTTCAGATTCTTCTAAATGCTCTATCTCAAACAGTTTAGTCTACTTTTGACTCTGTTTGATGTTAGTGGATCTCCCTACATCTCATATCAGGCACACAGCTATAGCTGAGAGTACAGGAGCCCCAGAAGAAAGCTGGCTTAAAGGGAGACGAGCTAAAACGGCTTGTTTCATACGCTGGATTAACTGAGCGGCTGCACCTAAACAAAGGATAAAATAAATGAAGAATATTTTGAACTGAATCAGTAAAATATAAATATAAAGCTACAACTTAATATATTTCCTCTGCATCATCTTTTTTTCTTTGTTTTACGTGACACTTGAATCAAACTAGACTGTCTTGCATTAGCAGAGGAGCAGCTGCTAACATTTTCCACATAAGATGTGTTTATGCACATTATGCGGTGAACTGCAGATAACCCGTGTATTGGAAGAATTAAGAGCCTAATAGACAATTACTGTAGTTTTGTATATGAAGCACAACACAATAGTAAAAGTAAAACACAAGCCATTATGTTGCATATGTAGACAGCTGGATTGATTAAGCTAAGGTGTTTATCCTGTTGCATGAGATGGACTGCTGAAACACATTATGTGTCAGCGTAGCTGTCTTGTGATTTTCTGCCATTTACTTGCTCATTTGGTCATTTCGGTGACCTGACAGTTAATCCATTAATCTAGAAAATAATTGGGAGACTAATTGTTGAAGCCTCAGTTTAATGATCACCCCTACACTAGGTAGGAAAAACCTTCTCCTCTGAGTGTCAGCTGTATGTTCCTTCAGAATACATATTTACATAAAGATAGTCATTAGTCTGGAAGACGGAGCCGATTACCGGAATAGATTGACAGAAAACTGGTGCTAATTGGTCAGGAATCCATCCTGTGTGCATGTATGTATTGATAATGCTTGCATGATTTCATAATCTTACTGTGTGGGCAGTTGCTCTCTTCATTCCCAGGACTTATTTCTTCATTCTGTCCCCAAAGCTCCCACTTAATTGGGCAAAAGGAGCATTTGAATTTTAAGTAATATCAACTAAAGCTTGGTGAGCTGGTCTTACTAAATGAATTGAAGGTAATTTTAAATGATTTGGAATTGGTAAAATCTGACTGTGAATGCTATCGTGTCTATCTTTGTGTATTTAGTGAGCTGCCTGTCCCAGTCAGAACACTTTCGCACAAGAGATTTTAAATGTATCTTCTGCATAAAGAAGGATAAATGTAGCAGGCACCTCATGTGTAGACTGAATGTTTTCCTTTAAATATCCTGTTAAACAACATAAGTTATGATTTTATATTTGCCCGAATACGTTTGTCCTATCTGACACTTCAACTATTATACTGTTATCTTGGCATAATAAGAGCCGGTAATGAATTCCACCTACACATGCATCTCCTGTGGTTAGTTGTTAATAACAATAGCTGTTGTTCTTCCTCCTTGAGGTCCATGAATTCTTTACAAGTCGATCCATCTGTATCTGAATGCAACATCAAGTCTCTTTTTGTTGTTGTTGTTGTAATTTTACATGTTTTAACCAACACATAAATCATGCTGTTTTGTGTTTATCTATTTTATTGCGACTTTTTTTGTTTTCCTCTACAGATTCACATTTTGGAGGGTGGCGAGGTTCGAATATTCAGCCGCAACCAGGAAGACAACACCAGCAAATACCCAGATATCATCTCCCGCATTCCCAAGGTAAAACACTTCGACACCGCAGCTCAGCCCTTTGGGAGAGAGGAGAGTGTGATTGTCAAATGAGGCCTTTTACAGCGTAGCGGATAACAGCTGAACACATTTATCCTGCTCACTGCCTCGTCACTTTGGTTCTTCTTCTCGCCTATCTCTCATCTGTCTCGTTTCCATGTGCATACTTCTCCTTTCTGCCTTAGATTTGTCACAGTTGGAAACCCCTGTTCAGTTTATTTGTTCTTTCCTGTCCTTACTCTCCCTGCACTCATCGAGAGCTGCTGCTGGCCATTAGATTTCTTTTTTTGTTTTAAGTCTACTGAGTTGTCCACTCAGGATGGGAATTTTAACCAGCTTGTCATCTCTCTAATAGATGTCAAAAACACACATTGTTGCAGTTTTACCTTTAAATTTCAGCCGTGGGAAGGCTTGCCAAATTAGTGAGGATCTGCTTGAGTGGGGAGTGAGAAAAAGAGCACCACTACCTGAAACTTTGGCACTTGGCCTGAGGTTATCTGAGCGTGCTCACTGCTTCAGTGCCTGCCGAGTGTGTTTTTCTGCTGTAGTAAGGAACTGCAGTCAAGTACCAAATGAATCTACATCAGTTTGCACTCTGCTCTCATTTATTTTGTTTTCAAGCCTTTTGTTGGATGCACAGCTATTATTGAAACGTCATTGACATTAAAATAAATTCCCATCTGGTCTGTGCTAATTAGAGCAGATTATCGAATCAGATGAATTCTCAGAATAGATGTGTAATATTTCTAATGGGTTCCTGTGCAAGAATTTATTAAGATGTTATTAATTACTAGAGCTTGTTAGTGGAAACAGGTGGTGTTTCTCACAACAAATTCAGGAAAAAAAATGGCAACACAACACCGGTAGCAAAAAAGCAAAAGAATCACATCATGTCATAATTTTGGTAAATTTCAGTTTAAGTATTTTAGTTTGCAGGTCAGACTTGACCTTTTGTAGAGTTCACACTTTGTTTCCTCATGTTGCAAGGTATTTTGTGGTGTCAAGGTTGTCATTAATTAGATCCTAGACGTATTTTGTTGACTTCAAGGGGAGAATGCGAAGATGCAGACCTGAAGGTTGCAGTTGCAGGTCAAACATGCAACTAATTTTCCAGTGTATGACTCATGATGGTTCACAGAGGTCATGTTCCCTCCGGACGTCAGTACAGTCAGCCGTTAATTATTCCAACCTGTGAACATATCATCAGGGAATAAGCACCCCCCCAAATCTAATCAGTGTCTTGTGTTAAACTGATTGGCTCTTTATGTGCGGCTGTGTTTTGTTTTTAAATGCCTCTCTGAGTTCATCACCGACTAAATCTGTGCTGCTTGAGTTTAGTTTCACTTCTACATTTTATCTATAAGAAGATATTTATAACATTTATCAATGATAATATCTTATTCTTTATTATTTTGCTGATAGAATCCAAATTTGTTTTCTCTAGAGGAGAAAAAACTGGACCTAAAGAGGTGTTTAACCCTTCAGCCACAGAAAGCTGAATTTCATCATCACTCCACCTCGTGGGTGGTGTGGACACCCAAGTTTGTTATCATGATTACTCAAGAATGAGGTGACGTTGGATTTTAAAATTGATACAATAGTTCCATCTACCCAAATCGCAGCGACCTCGACCTCAATTTCATGGTCAGAGGGCAACTTTTCAGAAAAACTTTTAGGCTTTTCACATTTCTATCATAGATGCATTTACTAGGAGCCTGAGGGTCAACACCAGCAGCCATTAGTATTTTTGAAGTTGATACGGTGGGGTAATAAAATTGTTGCTCAGCTTCAATTAAGCTCATTTGAGTAACTGAGTTTGACCATCTCCATTACGTTCATGCTGTTTATGCTTCTTAAAACATTTTCAGTGGTTTGTCTGACTAATAGTATGACTTGCTTTGTTGTCCACAATATTGAAGAAGTTTGTGCTTCTGGAGTCAAATTCCTTAGTAGTTTGTTCCATAGGTCTAACAAGCAGACATGTTTGTCTGCATTGCATTTCTGCACTTCATGGTAAAAGCTCGCTAACATATCTGGCTGGTGTCCCCATCTGGTCCCAGGATACAGCTTCTGACTCCAGAAATGTAGCATGGCGGTGTCCACGATGCTAAAGTTAAGGTTTTGAGAATGTTGAGCCAAAACCAATGGCTGATGTCACAGTGCCTTTACCCTCCACAGTCTTTGGTCTGAACACAGTGTAGGAAAACAGCTGGTGTGCATAACCTCCACTTCCACAAGTTGGACAACATTGCTCAGCTTTGTGCAGCCTTCAGACAACCATGTAAAATTCTGGTTTAAATGAAATAGCAAGTTTGGAGGCATATGAGCTTGATGAACTGGACAGATTGGAACCAGTTTCCTAGTTCTCGATTCTCATCTCTACAATACTTCTTTCCCATCGACTGTTGGCTGCGTCTGCCAAATCAGTTTTCCTGTTGACTCCTGGGGGAGCATAGGTCTGCAACAACACCACGCCAACGGACTCTGTTCTGGGCTGCTCTCTTTAGCTGGGTCCACGTCATTCCGACGGCCTTCACTTTGCTCTCGACAGATCTTCTCCACGTCTGTTTGGGTCTCCCCACTGGCTGCGTCTGCCAACAGTTGATAAATTGTCGATGTGCTTATACTTACTGACAGGTAGTTCTAACTTGGGACCCAGGAAACATGTGGGGTGTAAAGGGTTAAACAATAACAATATTTGTATTATATGTTTCACTTAAGACCACTTAATTTACACTAACTTGCTTTACATAACTTCTTGATATCCTCTTTCACATTCAATGCTTTCCAACGACGGGGAACTCTCACGTCTTTGTGGGTTTAAGTCACAACTGATTAACTTCATCCCTATTCAAATGGTTGAAAGCTGGCTGAGAAGCATTTGCATGATGTTCCTATCTTTCCCCTCTTTCATTCCCTTATATCTCCTTACTGTCAGTTTTCTAGGAGACCCTTTTCACTTCAGACAGTTTGACTCATCAAGCAGGAAACGCTTAGGTGGAACTAACATTAACGGCTGCTCTGGTCCATTAAGTAGTCGAGGAAGCCTTTCCAGTCGGTGTACAGTAACAAACCCCGGACCCAGCTCATCTAAGTGGCATAAAACCACCGTTAATGTTATCGATTATATATTATATTATTATGTGGTTTTCCTGTTTTGACATGTTATATTGTCAGCTATGAAAAAGATCTATAAAAAGTCTAAAAAATCCAAAAAGAAAAGCTAGCAGACTGCTGTGAAAGAGCTTTAGGGATTAATTCTGTTATTTAAAATAAGATTTTTTTCACAATAAGATTAAAGTTATTTGACCTTGTTTAGTTTTAAGATTTTAGATTTTAAGATTTTGTTCACATAAACTCTGCCACATGGGAGGAAAGTAAAATCTCTTTCCTCATCCTGCTGGACAGTAGCTTTTTGCCAACATGACTCAAATGATAGCTCATATCTCACCTCAGTCAATCTAACCTCTGTATCCCATCTTCTCTCATAACATCTGCACTCTAACTTTCCCTCACACCGACTTTCATCTTTCTGATATTTTCCTCCCTTTTTTTTAATAACTTTAAAAGCTACACGGATCTTTGTCTCTCACACTCACCTTATTGCTCTCTCCGTCCACTTCCCTCATGTCTGCCTGTCTAATCATTCCCCGCCTTTCTTCTTCATTACGTCTTGATGATACTTGTTCAATTCTTCACTACTCCTAGCTCGCTCTCTTCTTTTTTCCCCCCACCTCTCTTTCTCCACTCTTGTCTTATTCAGCCTCTCTTCCTCTCATCTTTTTTTAAGCTTTGATACTACCTGTCTGCAATTTCACCTTTCTGGTCTGCCTCTCTGCCACTTATACCCTTCTCCTTTCACTCCCTCTACACTTCTTACGTATTTGCTCTCGCTCTCTCTTCATCGCCTGCCGACGATCTTGACTGGTGCCTTCTCTCACCTTTTTTGTTTTTGCCTTCGGTTTCTTCTCATCCCTGTCTCCCTTCTCACAATTTCTTTTGCACCATTTTTTTCTCCCTTACTTTTAAAACATTTTCTTTAACTTTTTTTTTTGGTTCCTTCCTCCCTTGCTCCTCTTCCTTCGCCTTGTTCTCTTTGCACTCCCCTTACCAGCATTTCATGGATTATTTTCAGACTTTTTCTCCTTCTCTGTCACCTTTCTTTCTCACCATTATTACCTCCTAAATTGCAAGAGGAAACAGACATAGTGTTAGATTTTGGCGTCTTTGCTTGATTATTTGGATGCCTCGAGATAAATTTGAGAGATGACATTGCCTTTCTATCTTTTGAAGTAATTTTCCTTTTTATGGGTTTGTGAAGTTAATGGTTCATAATTTAAGATGCTGAACTTCTTGCGGTTTGAAAATGGCTCATGTTGGTTATGTGAAGTTTTTGTCTCAGAAATTGATTACTGATCATTAATGTGGCAGACAGTTAATTAAAGAAAATGCTTAGATAATCATTTACATTGCCTATCTTGACATTATGATTTCGTGGCAGTGTGTTTGTGTGTGCCAACACACTTGGTGAGCACACTGAGTTAAACTTCAAACTAACTCAGGTTGCCTGCATGGAGAAGATGGTTTGATTAGATTTTACAGCACCTTGCTGCATTATTTTGCATTTTAATAAGGGAAAACCAATTTTCCCCAGGCTACCACAGAGCCTTAAAGTTTCAAATTATGAATTAATATTAATACATTAATATTAATACAGATGCATTAATTAGTAATTAATTCATTACTTAGCCTAATAACCTTATGAGGAGAACTGATTGTGTTTGATATTTCAGACTGTTTGCAAACAAGCTGTTACCTCTAAAGTGTCTGTTACGCTTAGCTTTGATTAGGTGTCTGATTACCTTTCAGATTTCCTTCGCTAATAAGTTCCCAGTCTGATTCAGATTAGAAATGTAGACATTTCGAGGTATCCTACAGGTTCCCAAATTGACCAGGAAGTGAGGGATTAAAGCCTCACACACGATTTGGTGGCTCAGCTAATTAGCAGCCGCTCAGTTTGCTCAGTTTGATCTTGGGATTCGGCTGTGATGGTCAATATAATCTGCCCATGAGCTAGACGGTTTATCCGCAGCTTAAACCCTATCAGTGTCTTCCTGCACAGGGAAATAACTATCAGCTGCCAAAGCCTTTAGTTAATGCATAAATGATAAACAACAAACTGCAGAATGTTTCTGGTGAAACTTTTGACCAGACGTGGGCATCCCACCAAAAGAGGGGACGTGCTTAACAGTTTGGAAACTGTCTGAAAAGAAGAGACTTCAGTTATAAGACATGACTGCTCAAGATAGCAATACATGTAGGGCATAAAAAATGCTAATGTGCTGTCTTCCAAAGCATTTGGCAACAAATTGGGGGCAGCTGCGGGTCCTGAAACGACCTGAACATGTCTTCGGTATGATTGCCTCTGTATGAGACTCAACTTGGCGCTTTTCAAAGACATGAACAGAGTTTGAATCTCTGAGTTTGTCAGAAGATTGAAAGTCTCATTGAAGTAAATCCAGCAGTCTTCTGTTTGCTACAGCAGATGTTGCCTATATGCAGTCTGGCTTTTTTCCCCCCTTCATCTATAAAAAATCTTTCTCATCTTTCTCATCTCACTCTTGAGCGCAATCTTTTATCTTTTTGTTTATCTATTTTTCTTTGTTGCTCTGTCATGGTTTTTCACGCAGGTGAAGAAGGACTCTGTTGTATCTTGTGTCCTGGACTCTGAGGCGGTGGCCTGGGATCACGAGAAGAAACAGATCCAGCCCTTCCAGGTCCTCACCACCCGTAAGAGAAAGGTATGGACAGAGCGGGATGTAATAGGGAAGAAGAAAGGGAAATAAAATGGCTGTGGTGTCATAAAGGCAGAGAGTAGGAGATAATGAGAGGAGAAAGGAGGAGGAGTGAAAAGGTTGAAGAGAGAAAACAAGACAGAGATAAAGACTTGAAGGTAGAGTAGAGCGAGATAATAGTGTGAAATGATCCGGCAGACTGAGGGTGATGGACGGAGGAAAAGCAGACAGAACGAGGGGGAGACTGATAAGTAGGAGAAGGAAGAGTCAAATGGATCGAGAAGGGTGGTGGTGGTGGCTGAGATTGCAAATGTCAGCAAGGTGTTTATTCAGTTTTGATCAGACTAACGGCCTCTTTCCACTACACCAATCACATTAGAGTGAAACTGCTCTCTTTACTTTCTCTTTGTATGCATGATGCCATCCTTGTAAATTAGGAAAAGAGAAATGAGGAGGAAAATACAGAGAACATGGTGATGGAAATTGCTGAAAATGATTATCTTGATGACTTTTTCTTTTTCTTTTCTTTTTTTGATACTGTTACTGCCACCATGAAACTATGATTATTTGTAATGACGGTTTGATGCACATACTGATTGTTTTGCCCTTCTGGCATTCTGTAACATCTCAACTGCTTCAATACCACAAGCACGCTTCCTGAATGAAATATTTCTGCTGAGGAGATGAAACCAGATATGCACTAATTAAACATTATTAATGAGCAGAGAGGAAAGTAATGAGGGTGTGAAAAGAAGAATTAAAGAGAGAAAAATCCTTCAGGTTTAAAGATTGCGGTGTTTTTTTTTTGTAATTTTTTTATTTTTATTTTTTTAGTCGTTGCTGTTTAATTCTTCCATCCAGTCCTTATCAGATCACTCACAGAAGTTTGGAGAACTGAACCTGCAAGTCACACTTTACAAAATTATCTAATCTGACTATTTTATCTATCTAACTAATAATTACCTGAAGGAAATGTTGATGAAGCTGAGTATGTATTTCATCATGAGCTTCTTGTATGTTGGTGACAGATGGATGAAAGTTAGTTGCAGTTGGAATTTGGCACAGATTTAATTTAGTGTCAGTTTGTACTTTAGTACTGACATAAATTGGTAGGTTGATGGGTTACATAGTTAGTTGTTGTAGTCTATGCCTTAAAAAACCCCATAAATCTTTAAAATCACCATGCTTAGGCTTGGAGGGGGTAATTTAGGCCACGTGGGCAAGTAGGCTTTCAGTACACTGATGTTAATGATCATGATGATCTGTTTAAAACAACAGTAGTTGGCTTGAGAATAAACTTAGGAGGCAAAGTTTGTTTGAAGAGTGTTTCATACTTAAAATAATCAGATGCCTTTATGATCAGCTGTGGTATTGATGTTTTCTTTTCACGTATATAAACACATTTGAACAGTGGTTTTTAAACTTTTTAACCTTATTTTGAGATGACTTAAGAATATTTACTTGGAAAGGTTATATTCATCTGAAATACATAATGACTATTAATGAAGTATCCCAAATAGGCAAACTGTGGCTTGTTATCAGAAGCCATCAGTTGAGTCCCAGTGGAGTTCCAGTTGTTAGTTAAGCGAAGTTTATTATCTTTATCAACGCTGACTGATCAGCCTTTTCTAAGTATGGTAGCACAGCTGAAACCGTTTCTGTTGTGCATCAGCCTCTGTGGGTTCAATTACAGTCCAAAAAAAGAATATTTTTATAAAAGTGGTCAGTGATTTTGTTTTAAGCCTGCCAAAAACCTGAAGATTTCATGCTGCCATGGGTACTGCTCCCTTCTCAAATTCGCACAGTCTAACCAGAATAGAAGGAGAACTGGGAGACCATAATGCACAACTGAGGAAGAGTCTGTAGTCTCAGAAGCCGACACCTCACAGGTCCACAACTGGCAGATTCATTAATGGTAGCCATCTGAGTCAGTCTGTGCCACATTGCACTTCTTGTCATGTCACTGCCATCGCAGAAAACTGGGATTGTTTGAAATCAGGAGTTAAGAATGTGTATTGCTGTGATTGCATGCAAACAAATGCTCCTGAAATCTCCTCTGGAAAGTTGCTTTATTGTGCTACTAGTGGTCAAAAACTGCACAGGAGTACCCTTTTAAATTTTAATGATGCAACCTGATTTCATACATCACTAGTTTGAAACAAGCTAGTATCTAATAAAGAATGGGTTCACAGACAGAGTAATGGATTTGTAAATCGCTTGTGGAGCCTTATCCCCGGAATTCAACATTCCTTGGGTTCCATCAGGGGTGTGCTGGAAACACAGTAATAAGGTCGAGTTGGGAAAGTAGAAACCAGCAGGGGTAAAGAAGTTGTGGAATAAACAGGATGAGGTTCTAGAAAGGTGAGAGTGGGAGAAGGAGAAGCAGAAGAGGTGAGTGAAGTGAGCAGAGGAGCAGGAAGTAATAGGCTGAGAGAGGGCGAACACAACAGGGAGGTGTGATGCTGTTAAGAGGAAGACGGGAAGGCTGGGTGGTTAACTTTCAACACGAACGGGGAGAGAAATCAAAGAGCTCTTTGTAACAAGTCCCAAGGTTGGTTGTAGCGATTTGTGAATAAGATGCGTCTATTTGCATATTTTTGTCAAAGGGAAAAATATTAAAATGTATCCATGTGTGTTGATGTCTCCCTGCAGGATGTGGATGCATCAGAGATCAAAGTCCAAGTGTGTGTGTACGCCTTTGACCTCCTCTACCTCAATGGCGAGGTAAGGCCTAGTGATGATGAAAATGTTTCCCAGAGATCTCTTAAAACACTCCTGTTTTCTTTCTTTAAACCGCTGCGCGTGTTTATTGTTTGTGAGTACCCGCGTGCTCGTCGCCCGCCAAGTTGCCAGCATCGTCCCTGAATGCCAATGATGCTGCTTCTGGAGGCCGTAACTACATAATGATTGTAATGCTCATTGTAATTCCGACGGGGTGTGTGTGCATGTGTGTGGGTAGGTGTGTGTCTGTCTGTCTGAGAGTGTATGTGTTGTGGGTGGTAACTGTGACTGAGTGTGGGATAGAGTATATGTTTCTATCCAAATAAAGCTTAGTTTTTAAGCACATTTCTTAAGACTGCTAAAGAAAATCCTAATTACTGTTTCCATCTTCCGGTGCCATGTGAGTTTTCCCAAGTGGACAGAAACAAAATTATGTAATTAAAAGACCAATACTGTCTTCTTAAGTTGTGCCATTTCATTGCTACTTCCTCCTAATATGGCATTTATGCAAATGTGATGAATTATTTTTTTCTCTGTATATGCATACTTTGTCTTCTTTATGGCTGTTGCCCTTTATTTATTAATTTCTTTTTTCTTTATCTCTCTCCTCGATTAATTGGAAACATCCAATTGCCTTTGCCCTATAGTCCTTGTCATTGCTAACACTGTTGTTGTCCTGGGAGGGTTTTTTAATGCTATTCACACCAGCTACCTCCCCTGCTAAGGCCTGACCAACCAGCAAGAGCTATTAGTCAGCAGTCGCCACCACACAGGACACCAAGGTCATGTCCTTGGTGCTATTTTTTAAATTATTTATCTACTTTAGGGACCTAATATTACACATACACTGCATATGCTCATTTTGTTGGGTTCATATTTTTAAGGCAAGAATATAAAAGGAGGGAAAATAAATAAATTTGTGGTTTTAACGCACTGGGGTAAACGGATTTGTATGACTCATACAAAGCTTTCTATGAGCACTGGCTGGCAGCTGTACAGCAAACTACTAGTTCAAGTCCAGCTTCATCTGTCTCATTATCCTTTGAGATTTCTCTCCTTTGGTGGATTTGAACTTGCTCTTTTTATAAATAGGTCTTGATTCCATGTAGTGACACAAGTCCTCCTGAGTTTGAACACAAAATACTTCCCAAACTTCAATTTATCACTGGCAACACAGCCTCCATAACTCTTGTGCAGAAAGGAGACAGAAGAACGGCACAGAGAATGGGGGGAAAAAAATAAACTTTGTAAAGAGTCACAGAAATTCTCTCTTTAGATAAATGTAGATAATTTTGTAGATATGGCAGATTGGCAGAGGTCAAGGAGCTGTTGACAACTAGGCTAGAACTTCTCGCAATAATGGATATGAATTAATATGTTGTTTATTTACAGATGGGTATGTTCACTCTTACTGTAAAACATTAAAACATTTACAACCCTGTGGGGCACTGCAGGCATGGCACTTAGAATTTGAAAAGTAAAAAAAAAAATAACTGTAATAATCTACGATTTGCTGATGAATTGTGTTGACTTGCATTTAAGTAAAATTCAAGAATGTTGGAGGGCTTGAACTTTTTTCACCTTCTGAAATTGGGCATGCTAGAAAAAGTTTGAGAACCCCTGGTGTACATGATGAAATGATAGTGAATGTAGCACCAAACTTGGCCCTTTAAAGTCTTCTCCCCCCTCGTGCTCGCTGCTATATACTGCTATATATTCTTGCAAAATACCAGGTGCATGTCCAACAACCTCTATGCCATAGCACACTTCAGCTTTGTATTAATGCATGTCACCATGTGACAATATGCCAAAGTCCTATTTCAGAGCAATGACACGTATAAAGACAAGAGCATCATTAAGGATTGGCATTGCCTAGCTGTTGTGCCAAGCTACTGTCAGAGTGTATAAATCCATGTGCTGCCAACTACAGGCAATTGACACATGTCAAATGACAATATAGATGTAAAATTTACCTCAATTATAATCAAAAAGTCAAAAGTAGACATAATGTGAAGATGTTTAAAAAAATGTAATTCCAGTCAAAATCTGAACTCCTAAGGGTATCAGCTTCCCACAAGCTTTTGGGGTTTCTGGTCAGACAGAAATTGCAGCAGCATTTCAGTGCTGCGACTAAGCTGAATAAAATGAAGCCTAAAAAAAAAAACCTTGCAGTGTCATCATTAATTGATGAAACCTGCATCTGTTGACCTTTAATGTATTGTCCTCTTGTCAATGCTGTATGTGGGTGCTTTGCTGCTTTAGCCAAGTGTTGGCTGACTTGTGATATTTAGGAGAATATGTGGCCTTTTCAGTTATTTTTAACGGATAAATTAAACTCTAGTAGATGGTTAGAATCATCCTCACAAAGAACGTGTGGAACGAAAGGTTGGCTGTGCCGTAGCGTAGCTTGCACCAAACTCGTTACGTGTCTCTACCTAGAAATGTTGTGAACCAACTTTTGTAAAACAAAATGTAAAATGTAATAGGCTGTAATTATTTTGTTAATGCAAAAGCAGCAGCCTTTTGGTCTGCCAGTATGACATTTCCTTGTTTTCAGTGCTCCACCAATCTGTGCGTAGACGGTTCTGTTTTCTGAGTTGCAGTAATTTCAGTAAAAGCAGTGATTTTCAAATAAAGCTCACACCTGTCACCTCAGTTTTTTGTTTTTTTTTGTCAGTCAAATGAATTAAAATAAAAGTTCAGTATCAGTGAAATTCCCCCCGACAAAATATAGTTGTTCAACTTCACTCCACATTTTCCCCTCCCGCAGCCCGCTGGCAGCGGCCCTCCAGTTCCCTTACAGGTTGAGGAAAAATTGCAGTAAGCCTCTGTTTATCTCGTACAAGCTTCAATCGCCATTGATTGTGGAAAAGTATATATATGTAAGTGCAAAAGAAAGTCAATACTGTAGCATAGAACAATCACCGAAGGTGTAATTGCAGAACGTTGCAGGCTGCTTCGGCCTCATTATCTGCATACATTTCGAGTAAGGGTATAAATCGTGCATATGACTGCATGTTCTGCAGATTTAAAGCTGCTCGTGTGTGTGGCTGTGCGTGCACATGTATACGTGTGGGTGTTTGTATGTGTGCCCAAAGCTGCCGTGGCTGTGTGTCTGTGAGTATACTCTGAGACTGTGTGTTTGCGTATGAGTGGGTAGATGGTTGAGATGGCATTTCATCCTTGTCATCGCAAGGCTCCGAGCTATAGAGAGAAAATGGTTGTAATGATACAGTTTTGCCATTTGTAATTGTGTATGTGTTTCTGTGTGTGTGTGTGTTGTGTTTAGTCCCTGGTGCGACAGCCATTGTGTCGGCGTCGGGCTCTACTGAGAGAAAGCTTCTCAGAGGTGGAGGGAGAGTTTGTGTTTGCCCGATCCATCGACTCCGACAACACCGACACCATCGCCGAGTTCCTGGAGCAATCTGTCCGAGGTGTGTGTGTGTGTGCGTATGCGTGCCGGTTAGATGGAGACAGGCTTTCTTACTTGTTTTCCTTCCTGCTGTCTCTTTGTGTCTCATAACTTTTTTGTGTGTGCACCGACTGTGTACTTTTTTTCCTCGCCTGCTGTCCCTGTGCATCTTGAACCTTTTTGTGTGTGTGTGGGTGTGCTGTGCGAGAGATTCATTTCATTTGTGATTTTGTGCGAGGGCTTTGTGTGTAGTAGTCGTCCTTTCCCTGCATGCCGTCCCTTTGTTTGGCGTGTGTGTTTGTTGTGTTGTGTGTTTGCATAAGAGAGACAGGACTTGTTAGTTGTGTAATTGAATTTTCTTGCGTTGTGTCTGTCTGGCTCTGTTTATGAGGAAGCACATAGAGCTGTGTTTCCCGTGCGTCTCTTTGAGTTATACGCCAGTGTCCTTGTCCACTGGCTGTCTTTGTGTCCTCAACCTGCTTTTGTTTTGTGTATTTCAAAAGAAAACAAAGACCTTTTATGTATCTGAAAGATAATCTCTTAATTTCCTTTCTGCGTAGCAGGACTCGTGAGTTGGAGTATTAATCTGTTTGTGTGTTTAGACTCCTGCGAGGGCCTCATGGTGAAGACTCTAGAGAAGGATGCCACCTATGAAATTGCCAAGCGCTCTCATAATTGGCTCAAGGTGTGTGTTTATGTGTGGTCATGCGCTTCAGTTTTGTTACCCATTAATCATTTACATTCACGTTACACACACACTGCCTAACAACGTGGATGTGCACTTACCCTATCATAAAGTTATGACACAAACACACATATATAGAGTGACTATAGAAAGACCATTATTTGCTTCATGGTATGCTTGGAAAGCCCCAACATTTGCCAAGTAAAATGCCAAATCGTACTTGATTTAAAGGTAAAGCCTTCAAGGTCATCTTATCTTGCACTCCCCGGAAGTCCCGTTCTTACCCTGAACCGCAGACAAGCCCAAAACAAACAACTTTCACAACTTCTTTGTCAAACTGACATGACTTTCAGTCGTTGGATCAGTAATGGCGATGAGAGCTAAGACTCTGGCTACAACCCAAGCAATTTTTAAAGGTTTCCACTTGAGGAATCTGCAGTTTTTCAAGCCCACAGGTAATATGTCAGATGTAGAGTACAATCAGAAGCTTGCTGATTTGATATTTGCTGTTTATTTTTGTTTTGTTTATTTGCTTATGCCATCGTGAAGCAGCCATCATCTGTCTTTCTATAATTCAAAAGAATCGCTGCTCAAACTGGAAACACAATGATCACCTAATTGGTCTTCATCCAAAAACAATTATCTTCTAATGAGTCCAAGCTGTGCTCAAGATCACTTTTGCCATTTTACAGGCACTTTCCTCACATAACCTTCATGCACACGATTTACACTTTTACCAAATTCTTACTCCTGATCTTTTTAACAATATTTAATAAAGCTAACATAGCTTGATTCTGTTGGATTTTTCATATTCAACAAACTTACAGAAATGCCAAATTATTTATTAGCACATGTTGCATACAGATGGAGATGAGCATGATCATAGATGAGGTGATCATGTTGGTTGAGACCTTAATATTACTAATTATACTTTTACTATTATACTAATACCAATAATGACCAATTCCATGAGGTGCTAATGAGGAAAATGAATTACTATGTCACTGATTTATAAGTTTGATATTCACATGGATGTGGACTGTGACTTCATCTCTAATGGTGAGATTTTCATTGCCTAGCTCTGTTCAAGTGAAAAGATTAATCAGAAACATGAACTTTGCAGCAGCATCTGTAAGCACTCAGCATACCTAGACAGCCTTCGCTCACCAGATTTGCCTTCTTGAGACCTTTTTGAGACTTCCTTTTCTCCAAAATGATGGTCAAGTTTAACGAGCGCCATTTTTTCACACTGGAGAAGTTCCAGTATACGTCATAGAAGCGCAAGAACAAGGGGAGGGAACGGGACTGAAAGAGGGTGATCTCAAAATGCCTTTAACACCAAAGGTGTGCAGAGGTGCACGATGAGACAGCCTTGAAGGGAATATCTGCCGAGTCGAAATAACGTTTTCGATTTTCAGCATCAAAGTCTAGGATTTTTTTTATCCGTACCTGGTATTCTAATTACAGACATTTTTTTTTCTCAGGTTTCTGCTCAGAAATATAAACACAGATAAGTGTAACAGATTTTGAATTTGGGGGGTTTTTTTTGCACACCAAAGTTGATTACACTGTTGTTTAAAACGGTTTCATCCTAACTGAGTTTGAATTTCTGGAGGACATTTTTAAACTATCAGGTTTTCAACTAATTCACGCAGCATTCAAAAACTGTGACGGTTCATACACTATAATATATATATTTTTAAATTGCAGACATTTAAAGTCGCACATTTTATTTGCCTGTGTTGAACAATGACCAAAACATGGGGTGATTTATACATGAATGTATTTCTCGCTTGCTGTTATCCTCCCCCAGTTGAAGAAGGACTACTTGGAGGGAGTTGGAGACACAGTGGACCTGTGTGTGATTGGGGCCTATCTGGGGAAAGGAAAAAGGACAGGCACCTATGGGGGCTTCCTGCTGGCTTGTTACGATGAAGAAAATGAAGAGTTCCAGTCCGTCTGCAAGGTGTGTGTGTGTTTTTTGTCTTATGTCTATGTAAAAAAAAAACATAGGCATCCTGTAAGGAATATCTTCGCTCTATAAACATCTTTGAATGGCCTTGCATTCCTGGTGTTCCACATTAAACGTCTCCAGAGACACTATTTTAATATTTTCATCCAGAACAAGTGTGTCAACATTTCCAGGCAGCTGTTGAGTCCTTCAACTCAAAATGTTAATCAGTGTAATTAAATTTTGACCTGTGGCTTTTGATGCATGTAAACGTGTGATGTGTGGGAGGATAGTGAGAAAAGGTCTTTAATAGTGCAGCTAATTTTCTGCTTAAAGATAATTAATTTTGACATATTTTATTGTTTGTCTTCTGTGCAATGCATATTTCACATCTTTGTATTAAGGTGCTCTAGAGTGTGGAGTGTTAATTAAGTGCGAAGGTTTTTCTGTGTGTATGTGTGCTGCTTTTGCCTCTTATGTGTGTGGGAGCTGTGTTTTTGAGTCTGTTTCGTGCTTTGAACTGTCGTGCTTCCCCTCAAATCCGAGTTAGAGGAAAATCGTTGTGTCCACAAGTGTGGAGGTGTGACTGGATGCATCTTGGAATAAGGTGTAAGCATATATTGGAACATGCGTGACCACTTCAGTGTGTGTATTTGTACGTGTGTGAGATAATGACAGTGTGAACAAGTCAGAGTATCACTCCAGCACAGAGCATAAATTCAGCCTCTCCTCTGTCCTCCTAAAACCTTTCATCTCCATTTTTTTTTTCGTCTCTATAACTTTTATGTCTTTATCCGGAGAAAAGGGATTTAGAGAGCAGCGAACACACACACACACTCTTTCTACAACATCTACTTACACACATTCACACCTGGGAGCTCATTGGTACAACCGCAGCGTTTACGCTTTTGGCCCATGAGATGCTCCAGTGGAGCCGATGGAGGTTAAAGCGACCGTTAAAGAGCCACGTTAACTTTTCGGGCAATGCTGGTAGTTTTCTCTTTTTCAAGCTTTTTCATCTGTAAATGGAGTTCATATTTGAGGTCACTATCCTGAGTAAGTACAGCCAGGCAGATGTACAGTGGGGGAAATAATTGTTTGATCCACTGCTAAATTTGTAAGTTTGCTCACTTAAAAAGAAATGAACAGTTTGTGATGTTTGTAGTTGTTTCATTTTAATGGGGCGAGAACATCAACCAAAAATCCAGAAAAAAAACACGTAAAGGTTATAAATTGATTTGCATGTCAGTGAGTAAAATAGGTATTTTGTCCCCAAGCAAAACATGATTTAGTACTTTGTGTTTGCCAGTGAAAATCTAATTGATTCAGAGAAGGCGAGGGAGGAAGTGCTGTGGTCAGATGAAACCAAAATCAAACTCTGCCGTATTTGGAAGAAGAGAAATGCTGAGTACGGTCCTGAGTATGAAGATTGTCCTCACAGACAGGCACGGAGGTGGAAATGTTATGCTTTGGGGCTGTTTTTCTGATAAGGGTACTGGACGGAGCCATGAAAATCTTGGCTGAGAACATCTTTACTTTACCCAGAACACTTTAATGGGTTGTGTAACAATGACCGGCATATCGCTTAACATATTGCTAAGGCAGCAAAGGAAGAAGAAGCACATTAAAGTCATGGAGTGACCTCTGCAAACCTCAATCCTATAGAGAATCTGTGGACAGAGCTGAGGCTTTTATTTGCCAAGCGACAGCCAAGAAGCCTAAAACATTTATAGACTTTCTATAAAGAAGAAAGGGCCAAAATCCCTCCACAGATGTGTGTAAACCCACTGACTAACTGCAAGAAACAGCTTCCTCGCTGTGCTTTCCAACAAGGTTTTTTCCAAAAAGTACTGTTTAGTTTGGGAATCAAATGCTTATTTGAGTCAGTGATGTGCAAATCAATTTATAACTTTTATGTAATGGGTTTCATTTTCTAGATTTTTGGTTGATGGTCTCTCTATTTATTAAAATGAAACTACCATAAAAATTAAAGACCATTCATTTCTTTGTAAATTGAACAGTTCCAAATTCGGCAGTGGGTGAAATAATTATTTCCCAAGCTGTGGATAACAAAAGATGGAGTGAAAATTGTAGAAGAAGTCTGGTTTTTAGCTCTTCATTGATTTTTCTATCTTTTCTTTTGCTCGTGTTGATTTTATTTGTAGTGCTTGAAAATGTTTGCATGTTCTCCCCGTGTTTGCGTGGGTTCTCTCCGGGTACTCCGGCTTCCTCCCACCGTCCAAAGACATGCAGCTTGTGGGGATAGGTTAATTGATTAATCCAAATTGTCACTAGGTGTGAATGTGCGAGTGAATGTGAGTGTGAATGGTTGTCTGTCCCTGTGTGTTAGCCCTGCGACAGACTGGCGACCTGTCCAGGGTGTACCCCGCCTCTCGCCCTATGACAGCTGGGATAGGCTCCAGCGCCCCCCGCGACCCTGAAAAGGATAAGCGGAAGCGAATGGATGGATGGATGGATGGATGGATGCTTGAAAATCCTTCATTTTTAGGAGAATTTTTCAGTACATTGTCAGTAATTCCTTGTTTTAGTTTTCCAGTTCAAAGATCCAAATGTCAAAAATGCTGAATGAGCCACAGAGGTGACAGGTTTACAACTATCCTGTCAGCTTGGCCTGCAGCGTCCAGTCTTGCTCATATGTTTTAATCCTCCCAACTCTTACTCTAACTTGTCCAGAGTTTGGCTAATTTCAGATCAGATAAAATCTCCAACTGTGTATTGCACTTGCCCCCGTTTTATTTGAGCTCATTTATGTGAAGAACAAACAATTACATCTATAGCTTCTCTTCTCAGAAGGACAGGTACAACACACACACATCATGCCCTTGTGTGTCCTGGCTGAAGAAACCTGTATTCACACCTTTGACCTGTGATGACATGCGTTCGTATAGCCCCTCTCGTCAATCATCCCTCAGTTCAATAGCTGCTCTTCACCAAGCCAAGCTGCGGGGCGGAGGAACCTTGTGTTGGACCTCGTTCCTCTCCTTCAGGGAACAGAAGATACAAAAGTAACTGTCTGTTCCCTTTCAGCTGATTCACTCCGTACAACACATATAGTATGGGACATATATACATGCCCTGCAGAGCAGCTACTGAACTGGAGTTGGAGCACCAGCATCTTAAGGACAACATGAGCTGTAATGTACAAATGATAAAACCAAACAAAAGTGTGCGGTGATGCCCAACTAGCTGCAGCACAAATATCACCTACAGTTACAGCTTTAAAAAGAGCCTAGGAGTTTGCCCTGGTGGAATGAGCTCCTATACCCTGGGGCGAAGCGAGACCCTTGGTGCTGTATGCCGGTGAGAGAGCTTCTGTAATCCAGTGGGACAGCCTCTGTTTACACAGAGCTCTACCTCTGGCTAGATACGCAAAGCATGAGCTCGATGAATCCAGCTGTGACGCGGAGAATCTGTTGTGCTTAGACAGCAGTGTTGCAGGGCCACCGGCACCATGATAAGCAGCCAGGGACGGCTCCATGTATCGTCCATAGTGACCGTGATGATCACTGTTGTGCATAGAGAAACAGCGTCTCAGAGGACAGGAGCGAACAGTAGATTTCTGCTTTCCTTGCTTCTGTTTAGCATCCATACCAAAACGCAAAGCAAAGCACTGCACAGGAAGACTCTAAATTGGCGCCTTGCGGGCAAACTACACACCAACTGTGCGGTGGAAGCTAACACCAACAGGGTTAGTTAAACTAACTTAAAGCAGTCAGACAACAGAGATAACTAGGAGTAGATAGTTATCCCAACTCAGTAGAAATGTTTTTAGCGAGATGACGAGGATAAGAACTGAGGGATGACTGTGATGACATGGGGTATATGTGTAGGCGGGGCGTGATGTCCCATACAATATGTGCTGTACTGACTAAATTCTCTGACATGCAACTTGGCAGTTACACTTTGTGCTTTTCTAAAGTCATGTTGGAGCATCACCTCCTCCATGCACAGTAACTTTAAAAATATTTTTAAAAAATACACGGGGACAGTCTTCAAAAGCCAGAGCCAAAAACTGTATAACTAAGTTGCAAGCTGACTAACTGATGTTTTGGCACTTATTGGGCTACTTGTTATATATCAGGCTTGGAAACATTTTGGACTTTGTAGGCAGTGTCATTCATTTTCCATTTTTATTCATGTTGACACATAAAACATGGGAAAGAAAGATGTAAGTGTTGCTGACACTCTCACAGACGTAAAGGCTTAACAAAGCCAATGTTTTCTGGACAGATGCCTTTTTTTCATTAACAGTAAATTTCAGCAAAAGTTCTCAAAGACGAAGGGCGTCATTTAAACCATGTTTACAGAGGAGGCCCTTCAGTTGACTGAGGCAGTCAGGCATTACTTTAGGTCACCTGTGTTTACAGGGTCTTTAGAAAGTCTTAAAATGACTTTAACAAGTAATCAAAAGGCCTAAAGATTATTAAACTGTCTTAAATTTTTTAGGTCACCATGAGAATTTTCACAACTCAGTGGCACTATTCTTGCCTCAAGGACACATTAGATCACATATAGCTGCATTGTTGACTTATTTTTAGGCTCTACTTCAGAAGGAAAGTACCAAATCAATCAAATGACTCATTTAACTGTCTTTGGTGAACAAATGCATTGATATCAGCCTAACCAACGCCAAGAGAAGTGGGGGTATTGCCAGTGGTGCAGCACCTCCAATTGCAAAAGGAAAACTGGGGGTAAAATAAATTAAATTAAATAAACAAAAGTACCTTTTGTTTCCCCCTTATAAAAGCATCATGGTTAAATGACGTTACTGGACATCCCTAGAAGTGGTGCATTTTTCAAAATTAGCTATCAGCCAGTACCTCTCACTAGCTAAATGTCCTCATCGACATTTATTGCCTAAACTTCTGAGCACCAAGTCACATTTAGAGTATTATAACCTGCACCCAGATGAAGGTCAGACTTTGGCTTATGAGCTGCCGCTGTGCAGTTTAACATTGTAATCAAGCAGTAATTTCACAGTTCTGCCTTTGTTACCAAAAGGGTACTTATAAATTTGGCTCCATATTTTGATAGGTTTTGGTCAGCAGTGCACAAATAGTTTTATTGTATGTCTTCACTGCTTCGTCTTAACAAACCTCATAGTATGACTGATGTGTGTGTCCGTCGTGTGCAGTTTACTTAGTGTTCTGTTGTGTGCAAGCCACTGTATTTTTTCTCGGCTGTTCTGAGCGGTTCAGTTCAGTTTTGGGTGCTTTGCAGGACTGATAACCTTTGTAACACACTACAGCACCCCCACCTTCAAGGCCCTTCCCACGGCTCTAAGCGAAGTGTCTGACTGTAAAACAGTCTTAACATTTTTCCTGATTTCTTTTCCACTCATTTGCAACTTCTTTAAAGGGCATTTAGCTTTCAAAGGCTTTTTGTTGTTTAAGATGACCAACTTTAACTGTGGTTAAGCTAGACTTGTAGTCAAGACCGCCTAAACCAAGAGGGTATCGGTCTCGAGACATCCAACTCTAGGCTAAGCTGATAGTTCGCTTTGAATGTCTGGGCTCAATTGAAAAGTATTATTAGATGGGTCTGAAAGTCATGTAACGTGTTGAACTTGCATTTCAGTTTGAGCAGCACTCAACTCCTGCAGTTGTTTTTGTACAATGAAAGAAAAAAAATACTTCAGATCATGTTTCCTGTCTAAACGTCTCACGTGGACAGCTATGTTCAGTAAAGTTGGAGTGTACATACTTTTTCACATGTGTACGAGATGAGTGAGCACATGGAAACACGCCGTTAATCTTTTCTGCAGTTGTCAGTGTGTGCCATGTGACTGCAGCATCCACTTCTCCTGTGTGCTGCACTCATCTTCCTTTTGCTCTCCAGTGTCAGCTAAACAACAAAGGAATAAATGTTTTGTCTTTGACATTGTACACTTCAGTAACCCTCTCTGTAGCCGAAAGCAGAATCTAAACCACATTTCCATCTCCCAAATGTAATTTCACCTGTATGTCCTGTGAAGTGTCCTTGAGTGAGCAGCAGATTTGGGAGCAGTGCTGCTGCTGTGGACACACAGTTCACACAGGCTGCTGTCACAGAGAAGAAAAGGGACACTAATGAAATGGAAGGTGACAGCTGAGAGATACATTTAGCTATTTACAGTCATTTAAATGATTAAAACAAGTGCTTGTAAAGTAATTGTGCACAATGAGAAACCAGCACTTATACACAGTTAAGACTGACTCAGTGGTAATTTGTTAATGACCAGTACTGAAATACTGTAGTATTGAGGAAAACAAGATCTAAATCTCAGTCTTCTCCACTTTATGTCGACAGTTTATTAATGTAGCCTTTAATCTGCTAGGTTTTTCTAACAAATACTGGTAGTTATGTCAACACGCATCTCATTAAATGATTGTTTGTTGAGTCTGTCTCTGTGAGCCCATTAAAATACCTTAGAAGTGTATTTACAGTTTGCAGTCTTTGGCAGGAGCTTGATATTAGGCAGGCAGGAATGACTCAGAGCAGCAAGCTGAGAGGTTTTCGTCAAAATAGAAAAATAAGAAAGCGTATTGGAAAAGAAAAGTGCTGCCAAACAAATAGGACCTGAGCCACACAACCTTTTCTCCACCATGAAGAAATTGAAAACACACACACACACACACACACACCTCACAAACGCAAAATTCCCACATACGGGAGAAAGAAAATAGGCATGCAGAGCGTGCAAGAGACGAGGACATTGACGCACAGCTGTCAATGTTTAGTTTTGGATCCATTTTTATTAGTTTCAGTGTTTGTTTGTTACTAAAAGTAATATTAGGGCTAGTTGTCAGGGGCAGGATTTAGACCATGTATTAAAAATACAAACATTTTGTAAAAGCATTTGACATACAGTCGGTCTCAATGAACCGATGCCTCCTCGGGCATGTTTGGCAAGGCGAAAACTAAATAAAACCCATAGATTTCCATCTATTAACTCTGAGCTATTCAGTCCATCACAGGGCAAATGTGGATACAACCACATGTACCCACATTCTCACAGATGGTCACATAAGATATATTAACTTTCCAAGCATGGCTTTGTGGGAGGAAACCACAGGGAACCCATTCAGCCACAGTGAGCGCTCCATACTCCCCTCAATTGGATGGGGCATTCCCAAGCAGTCGTTTGAATCAGGAATTTTCTTGCTGTGACCGTGCTAAGTGCTTGTCCATGTTGCTGCTCATGTACTTCATTTCCACCTAAGTCAAGATATTTTTTTAATCTTCTTTGGTTTTTGTCATGTTTTAATTAAATATATTTTTTAAATTTGCAACATAGTGAGTCAGTGGGCTTGCAATGAAGCTCACAGTGATCTCCCTGTGTTTTGAGTTATAAAACCAAGAATTAAATCATCAAATTAAGAGTGTTTGCATAATGTAGTGGTTTAAATATTTATCTAACAAACAAATCCCTCTGTGGCTGTGACAGGAAGGGCATCCAGCATAACAATCGGGCAAATCAAACATGTGGACCTGGCTGTGGTCATCAAGAAAAGGAAGCTCAGCCCAGAACTACCAAAATATAATAATTAATTTTGCTTCGTTGTTGTTGTTGTGTTAAAAATGTGAATGTTTGTGAGCATTGCTGTTTGCTTTTGTTAACTTGCGCACAAACCCTTGTATTGATTGGATTAAGCTGCTGGGAGTCTCTGATTATCCACAAAACAGACTAGTTGTACAGTAATTAGCTTACCTCTACTTCATGTGGAACAGGTGCTCTTAAAAATACATTGCAGTCGGCTTGGTAGAAGACTTGGCCAGCACAGATAACAAATGCATGAACACATGCTTGGATTAACCTCCAAATCTTCTTGAATGCTATAAAACACACAGTGAAGCCTATCATGGAGATCTGCAGAATACATGCAGATCTGTAAGCTGGGAAATCCTATATTTGCATGACACACCAGCCTGTTTTCCTCCCCCCTTATTCATTGGGTGATTCTTGTGCCTCAGCAGGCTCAGGTCTTTTGAGAGGTGACATGTTGCTTAATGTGAAGTAGGCAGACAAGATGCTCGTGGTGTAGGGAGGGATTTTCTTGCTGTTCTCTGTTTTGCAGCGTGCTGCCAAATGTCTGCTGCCTCACACACATCTAAGACGGAGTGTGTGTGTGTGTGTGTGTGTGTGTGTGTGTGTGTATATAGATGTGTGCGTGCCTCTTATCTCCTTTCGTCTCTTCCAGATCGGGACAGGCTTCAAGGATGAAGATCTGGAGCAGCATTACAAGTTCTTAAAGGTAAAGTGTCACAGCAAGGCTGTTGCACTTACTCTTTAAACAGCCACACTGTTGTTTCCTTACATTGATGTCTTGATTTTTTTTTCTTTCTTCCTCTTTTTTAAATCGCAAATGTACAGGAGCCAAATATTTAACTGTAGACTCAACAAGATTAGCTTTGTGTGATTTCAAAACAATCTTTATTTGTCTTATACTGGGCCTTGGTACAGTCTTTTCAAATTGGGTTTTTTAGTGCTTCCTTGAAGCTAGCTTTGCTCTGATAGACTGTCCCTCGCAAACATAAGGTTTGAATGGCCGGCTTCTCCACTCAAAGCCAGAGCTGTGTGCCTGAGGAGACCATACGAAGTATATATATATCCCATCTAACAGACTTCATTCAGAGATAACAGATGACAGTACTGTGTAAAGACATCTGAAGCTTCAGCTTTAGGATTACTTGAATTCATTGTTTGATAAGTACTTACTTGATGGTAACATAAACACAGACGCAGTGAATTTTAGATCAAAACCACAATGAGGTATTTGGGGGGTTGAAGCCGTGAAATTCCACAACTATACATTCATAGATTATATTCTCTGTTCATTCAGTCTCTTCAGATATGAACCAAGATTTTAGTATCAAAATAATAGGACCAGTGTGCAGATAAACTCCTAAGTTACAACTTCATTTTGTAAACAGCACCTCGAGGATACCTTTAATTATCCAAAAGGAGAAAAGTAACAGGAATAAGCTCAGGGATTACAGATGTTTTCTACCCTCTAGGCTTATACACGTGTTACATCTTACCTAAAATAAGTTGCACGTGCCTTTCAGAGGTGTTCATTTGGTGTGTTTAGGAAATGCTGGGCTGGCACCAGGAATCACTTCTGTTTTACCAATAAAATAAAATGTGTTTAGTGAAACTGTGTTGGCGTGCTCTGAAGCTGGTTAATGAATTTCTTTTTCAATTTATATTTGAAGAGGTTTGCTCCAGAGCAGCAGAGCAGCAGAAGCATTTGAAGAAACTTGACAACTGCTCTCTGAAAATGATAGCCGTTACGAGAGTGTGAATTCATTTTTGTATTCTGCTGGCTTTATCAGCTAAATTTATTACTTCTTTTACAGGAATAAAAGAGACGGGGTTTTTAAAATACAGTCATCTATTTATAAAACAACGTAATCGTTATTTAATACAGACTGAGCAAACCTGGTGAACACCGTGGGGTTTTTTAAAACATCTCTTTTAGAGATTAAGGGGTTGAATTTGGTGTAACAAACTGCTGCACAGTGTAGAATCACTACAGTGAAGCAGTGATTTAGAAGGTGGTGTAACCTTTTTTCTTTTCTTTTTTTTCTTTGTGAGACCAATAGAGCCTGCACTGTGCTGCTTTGTAATGAAAGTGATGGATGGTGAATTAAGGAAGGCCAGTGGTGTGGCCGTGTTGCTTTAGTTGCAGCAGTGCTGCAAGCCGAAGGGACTCGAGACGGGGAGACGATTGGCTCGGTTCACAATCCCCTGGGTGGCGAGTTGCTGTGCTGTAACACCGGGAGCTGCTCCCCCCATTTTTCAGTCTAATCTTTATTCTGATGCTTGAAAATGATTAAGGGTAGTAGACGTTAGAGGCTGACTGATAGTGGAGTTTTGGGGGCCTGATGCAGAATCACGTTCGTTATAGATTTTAAGCAAAAGTACAATTTGACATTCAAATAAACTCTCCCAGAAATGATTTGGGAATGAGTTGGCACTTTTGAAGGAAAGATGCATTTTGTAACAAATGGCTAAATGAGACTCCAGAACTTTGGTGTCATTGATCTGAACAAAGCAGCTAAGCAGTGGTGACACTCACATTCAGTTGTTCGTAGCTTATTATTAACTGAAAATTACATTTAGGCTTCAAAAATCATAGAAGTGGTGTCAATTTGTGAGGAACAAACTACGTAAGTACCATGAACTTTTATTTTCTACATATTTTCTACATTAATCCAAAATGGTAGTGGGCAGTAAAGCCCAATTATATCATGAGATTTTGAAAATTTGCAAAAACCATATTTATGACAATAGAGGGGAAAGAATTTAACATTTCTTTGGTGATCTTAGCTCGCAGGCAGCAGCTTTTATGTGCAAACAAAATGAAGGGCATTTTCCATCCTCCTTTTCCATTGAGTTACTGTCATTGATGACGGACTACCTAATTTGAAGTGTAGCGTTCACAGCATTAATGTAGCAGTGAGACAGCCTTATATCCACTGACATGGCATAAGTCAACTGTAAGTACAATTGTAGTCTCGACAGTGTTTTCTCCAGAAGTTTTAAGTAAAAAAAAAAAAAAAAAGAACAATGCAACTGCTTAACACAGTTTAACCGGAAAAGCAACTTAACCTTGTAATTCCACAGGAGCCTGCACAATATGATCACATAATAAAGTATAAATCTAAAAATAATTTTTACCCAGGGTGTTTTAACTTGGGTTTATTTGAGCTGTTTAACCAGTTGCTTAAAGTCCTGCGTTACCGCTGTGTAACCGCATTAGTAATTTCCATCCACCATTGGCTCTTCTTGCCATATAGAGTGCAAGGAGTGAGTGCTCAAGCGATGCTCAGGTGAGTGAATGTTTACTTTTGCGTCACTGCTCTTATTTTGCTTTACCTGCCTTCGTAGCCTTGTAGTAGTCGGTGGTGTTTTTGCCTCAAGTGGTGAAACAAGTTCACTGTTCCCATTGTTAGCAGCAACATTTTTCTTGCATATTGCGTTATCATGTTATATTGGATGTCATTGAAGAAACTCCCTTTTTAAGTACTAAAATGACACTGCTCTCGCTCTCAGACATGCCTGGACTTTGTTGTCATCGTCGTGTGTTGCGTCACTTTATCATTTTATGTCATTATCATGATGTGACAGGTTTTTTTAACAAGTTAAAAGTATATTCATGGATAGTGTGATTCTGGCATAGGGTGGAGTCCTAACTCACAGGATGGCCTGCAAAAAACATTCCTGTAGCACTCTTTTTTTTATCATTATTAATATCACGCATTCTTTGTGTTTTTCTTGTTTAATAATACTTGGAAAATGACTTTTGATGCCTTATTGTCACCTTCTGGTGGAAGCAATGTGTTATAGATTCAGGTACAACCAAGGGACAAATACGGTTTAAAATATATAACTAAAATATAGCATTTCAAAAGTTGGAAATCATCAATTGAATTTCAGTTTCTCATTCAGTGAACTGATAAAATGTTATTATTAGTATTCTGATCACACATTTCACATTATAAGCCTGGAACAGAGTTGATACCTAAATGCAGCTTCTGCTCGTCATTGCTGATCATGTGCTTAAAATGTTTTTAAGTAGAACTTCTTTTATTTTTTTTCAACTTACCGTTTCACATCATATAAGCCAAAATGTTCCACAGCAGGCACAAACTGCACAGTTTTCCCAGCAGTAACAACTGTACTTGATTATATAATTGCCACTCCACCTTAAATAAGTCACTTTACATGCCCTGAAGATGAGTTCTTCACTTGGTCCTCGGTGGTGTAAATACATTTAAATCAACATGAATAATTGCATGTAACTGAAATAGCTCACACACCTTTTTAGGCTTGTGTGATGTGTAATTATGATGCTCTGGAAGGCGTGTAAAATTGCAATATTACAGTTTTATTAACTCCACCTAATACTTGACCCATCTAATGATTACAATAATAACTCTATCTATTATATAGCTGTATCTGTGTATCCCCAAGTATAACTGAAAGGCCACAGGTTTGAGCTCCGACAGAACTCAATATTTTATAAGACTCTACACGCCTACCAGCTCATGCATTGTAATTCACTCTGTATTGGAGTGTCACTTGAATGCCCACAGTATAAATAATGTGTGCGGGGAAACAGCACCGCTACAGCTGGAGCTTTCTTTCCCCCAGAATTATTTAACTATGACCCAGTTCTGTGGACACTGCAGCAGTCTCGTTAACATTAAACCGTTTCAGAGGCACATTCGCTGAAATGGCTGTTTCACGCCAAAACAAGATGGGTATCATTTTGTAAAAGACTGACACCTACGCTGACAGAATGATTGCTCGTGTCAAAGTTAAAATGGTACTATTAAATATTGCAGAAGTTGGCTCTTTTTATTTTTCTCGGTCGCCTCGCGGGAACAGAAACAGTTTGGCGGTGAAGCCTGCGAGGTAAATATCGAGTTTAAAATAAGGAGAAAAAAAGTGCAGTATATTAGGCTGCTTCTAAATGAAATCTGTCGTGTAGGTGTGTGATAATGTGTCTTTGAAATCATGTTGCCCCCACCAAGAAATATGGGAGTGCTCAGACTGTGTCTGCCTCTTGGGATGTGGTTTTTGAGACACGGCACAATTCAGCAGGGCAACCAGAAGCGCTCCATCACTGTCTTTTTTACCAGGTTCTCTGTACATGCATTGCCTATTTTTACACTGTGCATATTTGCATGTACACTGTACGTACACTCTAGTTGTTTTCAGATGTGGGATACATAACACTGCTGGCTTCATCAGTCTGTTCAAATGATGGCAGTCTTTCATTTCGGCATGAGTCACTTTTTTCATGCTTTCCTTCAGACACCCACGGCATTGGGTGCATGCGTGGGATAAAGTACTCTGAAGGAGATTTTAACAGTATATCAGTTGACAAACAATGCATGAGGTCAAAGTTTTATTGTCATGACTGCTATATTTCAACAGCTGCTTTAATAAGAAGAGTTGCTGCTTACTATATTTAAACATGGAAAGGAGAATATCGGCACGAATAGAAACTTACCAGACTTGAATTTGCCCAAACTCCTTTTTAAGGTCAGCTATTTGGGCCATTTTAGATGCTTCCTTAAATCCCACTATGCACCTAAAACTCTAAGCAAACATTTATGTGTAAAGCCAGGACTTTTTGAATATACCTCGTATTGAACTCTATGCTGTTTTTAAACAACAGCCAGTGCCACCCAATGCTCCCTTTCTAGACAGCCCTGTGCATAAGTTCATGCAACTGCTGGACTCATATTGTCATTTAAGGTCAACTGAGCACCTGTTGGTAACAGTTGTTGCAAAATGTTGCTGAAGTACATTGACATTCCTTTGCTGGTTGCCTTATTGCTGCTAGTCTCTTCCTGTGTGGACGCTGCTCTATTGATGGATTTTGTTGCCGTCTGATGCTGCAGGGATGTAATAAACCTGAACTAACTGACCTCTAATCCAGTTAACTCGGTGTATATGCACAAACTGAGGGCATATAAATTGTCTTATGCAAACTGGCTTGGTACTGAGTGGCGTTAAAAAGTCAGATGCTAAAAGTAATCTGGTAGTGCCTGTCTGATTATGTGACTACGTGCATTCAGTTTATGCTGTGCTAAAAGTAAAAATGTTATTTCATCCAACTTGGATTCCAATCACGACATTTTATGTGTGACCGAGTGCCCTGCACAAGCTGTCCATATCTGAAGAGTTTTGAGTTTGAAACGTTTATATAATTGTACTGTAAGAAGAACAAATTTGAGTTCTTTTGAAGAAGTCACCATTAATTCTGGGTACATATTTCTAACATTTATCTAACGTTTTATTCTTAAGTTGGATAATTTAGTGATTTAATCATTAATTTTTCATTTTATGTTCTCTAGGAGCACATCCTGCCCAAGCCCCGTGCTTACTACCGCGTTGACCAATCAGCCGAGCCCGACGTGTGGCTGGATGCTGTGCAGGTTTGGGAGGTGAAGTGCGCTGACCTCTCACTGTCTCCGGTCTACAAAGCTGCAATGGGAATGGTCAGTTCAGTGTCTTAATCCGCCCTCCATGTGTTTCCACTGATAAATTCTGTCTGTTATGCTCTGTTGCCTACAGTGAAAAGTCATAATTAGTGCCTCTTAATTGAGTTATTAAAAATGTTGTAAAAGCATCCGGTTTTAATAGAACAGATACTTGTTTATTACCCGTGGTTTGGCTGCATGTTAGATGCAGAGTCCCTCAGCGCAAATAAAAAAGGTTTGCCAGAATATAGCTCCCGTTTTAACAGCAGGCAAAGTAAGACAACAGTGGGATGGATAAAACGCTACCATTAATTAAAAAAAATCTGGTGTGAAATTTGCCAGGTGTTGCGTTCGTTCTCTCTATACATCGTATTTTTTAAACAGTTGAATATCAGATGTTTGGATGAGTAACCAAAAAGAGGATTAGCAGTATCAGTTCTTTTAATACCGTGATCCCCAGGATGGTTTTGACAGGTAATTTGTAAGATTACCCTGAGGCTTCACACATAATGTGGCTACAACTTTCTGCGATAGTCAGTAGCTTGAAAAAGAGTGTATACTTTCTGAGATATTAGAGCAGTGCAATTTGATGTAACTAAAAGTGCTATGTGGATTTGCTAATGATGTTCATCCACTCTGTGTACGTGAAGCTCGAGCAGCTCATGTGAACAGCTCAGGTACTTATGAACAGAATGGTCATCATGCTTTGCTGGGACCCTCGCTAATTCATGTGCTGTTATGGTGGTCTAAGCCAGTTTCCCAACTTTTTAAAAGCCAAAGTTTCAAGGCACAGCAAAAAAATAGCCTGTACTTACTGCAAATTGTACGAAAAGCTTTAAAGATTGAATTGATAGGTCAGATTATTGTCAATGTTGTATACTTATTCGTTCCATTTGACCCCCCCAAATTTACATAAAAACCCTTTCACATTTGATAAACTGTAAGTACAGGTCTGAAAATTTTTAAACACACCCTTCACATTCACTATATCTGCTTTGTCAAGCAGCCTTGGTTGAAAATGTACAGTACAATTTCTAAAGCCAGTAAAATACTAAACAAGGCAAATAATTCAAAGAGGTTTTTGGAACCGGAGTAAAAAGAGTTGATGTTTCCAAACCTTGAGCTAGCAGGGCTTGAATATCTTTCAGTGCATGTTAGTCAACAAAATATCCAGTACATGGGGTATGTTAGAAGTAGCAACAAATGATAACTCAGTATCACAGGTCGTTTGCTGGATTTAATTATAATTCTTGTGATCTGCTTTTCTTCAGGTGGATCCAGAGAAGGGCATTTCTCTGAGGTTCCCTCGCTTCCTTAGGATTAGAGACGACAAGAAGCCCGAGGACGCCACGGCCGCAGCTCAGGTACATTAGATCAGTACTGGTCCCCCCTCCATGTCAGATCTCTTATAGGACTAGAAAATATGAAGGATCATGAGGTCAAAGAAGGAAGATCGTGGCCTAGTAAAATTCAGTCATACGCTTGTTTGACCGTGTTGTATAGAAAAGCATCATCATCACTACGGTCGCTTCACAAGAGCTGTCCTGTAAAATTTCATGGGTGAATAGCACTCCAAGGACAGTCTTTTTTTTATATACAGGAATTGGTTTATGTAATGGTCTCCTGCTGCATGTCGAACAGAGCTGTATTACAGTCAGTTAAAGCAGTGTTGGTTTCGGAGAAATATATTGTGAGGCAGCAACCATGATTTGTACTGTACAAACTACAGGACAGTTCAGAAAAACTAATTTAAGTAGACAACACCAAGCTCACCAGCGCAAACCATTAATTGTGTTGTTTTAGTCTAATGGTGGATTTGTGTTTGACATAACTCGCAGAAAGTTTTGCCAGAACACAAATCAACTTTCAGCGGTTTGCTGCCTGCCTCTGAATGACCTGACTGCTGACCCATGAGCATATAAAATTCTTATCACTATGCTGACCTGAGTTACAGGACTGTATATGGACTGTATACTTTATACAGTAAATGTCATGTACATACAAATATTTTTATGTTTTGGTTTTTCTCCTAGATTGTACTATTAGTGAAATAATGGTAAATATTGATATATATTGGAATATTACCATAAAATACTGCAACTTGTACTTAACTATTTTATGTCTTGGGGCTAAAACTGCCAAATATTTCTTCTGTAATCCCTCTTATATAGTGCCAGTGTATATACAAGTAATCAGCTTAAAGCTCTAAAGTGCTTTTCTAAAAACTGTGTTTTAGACAGTTTTTTTCTACTCTTGCATTTGTTTTCTGTTTGTTTTCCAGTAATACAAATATGGGTTTGAATGTGAATAAAACAAAGTTACTCTTAATGGAGTCAAAGTATTAAAAATATGGAGGTGGAAATGAGCTTAATAATGAACCCTTAAAATGTGAAATGCACAAAATAAAATAAAGTGTCCAATTCTTGTCAATTAACCTAAACATTAGGGTAAGATACTTACCAAAGATGTGATTTCATGCACTTTTCAGACTTTCAGCTGTTCTTCAATTACAATGTCGATGTAGAAAAGATCAAAATAGACATGAAGGTGTTTTTTGTTTAATTTACTACCTTGTCTGTTGGGCCTATGTGTCTGAAACCAGAAGTCTCCACTTCTGTGTTAACATGCACCAGAATGTCTTTATGATGTCTGAAACTCGTACTGAAGTCTCCATGTTTATTTCTTTCTGTATTCTCAAAGTTTTGTTTTCTGAAGGTTGCTTTCATGTATCATTCATAGCCTGACTTATAGAGCATCTTTTACCTGAAAACAACATTGATATTTTTTATGTCCTCCTCCTGTTGACCGTGTTTTCTGATTCACGGCATGATATAAAGAGATCCCCTACGTTCAAAACCGTTTGACTCTAACAAGTCAACAAAATGAAACGAGATTTTTAAAGTTTGATTCCCTGCTAAACATTTTACGACATGATTTCTTGCATCATGCATCGCCTTAGATGCACCAGCTCTGAAACGCACGCCGCGCCTCACCGGGAAAATCCATGCCAGGTTCATTGTAGTGTAACACCACCTGCGCCCAAACTTGTGTAGCATTTCTAAAGACTGAACTACAATAAAATGTTAATATTCACTGAGTTGAATCAATGCCCATCTGTTACTTATAGAGTGTAGATATAGGCGTTTACGGCAGGGAGTCAAGTCAGAATATCAGCCGCATTAAAATGATGCTTCTGTCAGTTTTCATCAGTTAAGATGCACACACGCTCATTAGCACAGCACATCGGTTCACGTTGCCTGACGTAGCGCACGGTTTAAATAAAACTTAACCTCATTCGAGTCGGAGGGAATTAAGAAAACATGAAGACCAGCCAGAACATGTTGGATGCAACCACTTTTGGGCTGAGAATCAAAGCTTTACCTTGATCCTGCGGAGGAGAAATAATGTGATGTTTCATTGTTTTCCATCCTCACTGTGCCACCCTGCTGTACTGGTACTGATACTGCTGATTCTGGGTGGGCCTGCTGTTCGCGCATTATTCATTGTCCCGCCTTCCTCCTCCCTCGCCCCCGAACTCCGATGAGCCCAAGTGAGCGCAGCCCCCGTCTCGCACTCAGCAGCTGGGAGTCACCAACATCAAAGCCCAGCATATGAATAATCAAACTGATATTTTTAGCTTCTCCTCTTCATGTTTCTGACCTCACTTCATGATAGTCTCTCCTTCACTCCCTCCCTCCACCCTGCTTCCCCTCTTTCTCGCAAATCGTCTCATCTCCCTTGTTCTCTCTAAACATCTCTCTCCCTCTCGATCTCTGCAGATCGCCGAGTTGTACAAGAAGCAGCAGCAGATTCAGAATCAGGGGGATAAAGCTGACCCAGAGGACTACTACTGATCGTCTGTAGTCATCAGCAGGGAATAATAAATAATTGAATTTTAAGTCTTGTAATTGTAAATAGCTTCTTTCTTTCTTTGTGTACTGTTGAATGAAAATAAAGGCACTTGCCAGTTTTAAGCGTCCTGTGTACGTTATTGATTTGTTGAGGCTGCTCCTTTTTTACTTACTTTGATTTCCTTTTGAGAGTCAAAATTGCGTTAACATCTTGCCACATGCGATGCACATAAATTCCTAAAACCTGCATCGATTCAGCAGTTACAGCATACCTGCCGGTATCAGATTCCTATCAGAAATTCACTCTGCACAGCTGCCAAGTAAACCCAGAAAAGTAAGGTTTGCATGCAAATATTTTTTTAGACTGTCCTTATTTCTCCTCAAAAAGGCAACAGCAAAGTGTGTGGCAATAATAGTACGAGCCAAAGAGATTGCCAACTGCCTAAAATGTTATTAGTAGCTGACGATGCCGGAGCTGACAGTTGCTCAAACAGCAGGACAAAAGCGAAGCACTCACAGCTTGCATTAGATGATGGAAATCCACTAACTGTCCAGCATGAATCAATCACAGATGTGTGGAAGGAGAGTCGCAGCGGTTTGAGCACCAAGGATGGGTGATTATGACGTGGAGAAAGAGGATTGTGAGTTTTCTGCACAGTGATTCCATGTGCGAGGCAGCGAGTGCTCGCGGAGATTGAACTACTTTGGTATTTGTGAGCTGTGAGCACCTCAGAATCTATTTTAATGCTAAACAGACTGAATGAGCGGGAAATATTTTGACATTGACAGACGCTCACTGCTTGAGAGATATGTTTTGCGAGTCACACATCACGCAAGGGCAACAGAGCTGCAATAAGAACGGAGGGGGAAAACTGTTGAACTGCAAATAAGCTCTTGTATCTGCAAGCATGTTGGCAGCAGTGCTTACTGACTAAGCCACAATATTGGCTCTAGGGGTGGTAATGTCAATCCACCATAAACTCCCATTCAACAGTCATCTCAGGGCATTTTCCATTGTAAGGAAAAGGTAAAGAAAGATACTCGATGATCCCCTGTGAGCTACGACATCGTCCGCGGGCGGGGAAATATAAACTGCATATCCTGGTGCATTTTATGTGTTCGATATGACTGCTTCCTGTTAAAATGGAGTTTTTCCTTCCCACTGTCATCAAGTGCTCGTTTTGGTTTCTGATATGATTGTAGGGTCTTTACAATAACAAGCACCTTGACTGCTGTGTTATTTGACGCAATATAAATAAAACTGGATTTAATTAACAATTTCTAGTCTATGAAAATCAGAAATTCAGTCATTCAAATTATTTTAGAGTTAAGGTTTTTTCGCTGGACACTGTAAAAATGTCCAGTTCTGAAAAGTATGTTTGTTTATGTACTGAATACTTAGAGCTTTGTTTTAACATGCAGTGCAAAAACTCAAAATCTTACCAAGTATATTTGTCTTATTTCTAGTCAAAATGATCTCATTACACTTAAAATAAGACACAATCAGCTACTGAGCAACATTTCAGTAAGGTATAGAAACATGTTTCAAGACAGTGAATCTTGAAACTAGAGAAAAATTAGAGAATTTTCACTTGTTCCATTGGCAGATTTATGTCACTTAATATAAGATATTTTACCTTGAAACAAGAAAAAAAATCTGCCAATGGAACAAGTGAAAATTCATTTTCATATTTGGTAAGATTTTGAGTTTATGCAGTGAATTACTGCATCAGTGTGACGTGGCATGTAGGTGATCAGCTTGTGGCTCTGCTCAGATGTTATTAAATCCCAGGTTGCTTTGATGGCGGCCTTCAAGTCTTCTCCGTTTATGCCTCGTTTGTTTCTCATCTTCATCTTCAGGCGACTTGGTTAGTCAATTTAAACGTATTATTAATATAGAGTGCAAGCTATTGGATGGTAGTTTTGGCACTCTGGGCAGCTCCCCATAAGGCTTTTCAGCAGATGGAAGCATGAAGTGTTATAATATGTTTTGTTAGACAGTTGCGTTGACATAGCCCACCAGCACCACCACATGCCATAGTGCCCCGAATAACAACAGATTGCCGGAATTTCTCACTAGACTTCAAACACCTTGGATCCAGTGCCTCATCAGTCTTCCTCCAGACACCAGGGCCTTGTTTTCCATAACACAAAGTATATTTTTATCTGGAAAGAGGACTCTGGACCACTGAGCAACAGTCCAGTTCTTTCCCTCCTTATCCCAGATAAAACTTCTGACATTGTCTGTTGTTCAGCAGGGGCTTTAGATTAGGAAAGCGACAGTTGGAGCTCCTTTCCTGAAGACTTCTGAGGCTGGTGGCTCTTGATGCACTCACATCAGCCTGAGACCAGCTTTTGACTCCATGTTTCATGACGATCCTCTCAAGCCTGCAGTCGATCCTTTGCTGGTGCAACTTTTCTCTCACTCTTTTTCCTTCTAGTCAACTTTCCACTAATATGCTTCCATACAGCCCTCTGCCACCAGCAAGCCTTTTCACCAGTGCACTTCTGTGGCATACCCTCCTTATGACTGACAGCTCAGCATCACATGATCACAGAGTGTCTTTGTTTTCTAATTCAGATCCATCCTCACTTCTTGTTGGTTTCAAGCCCCAAGATGCCAAAGCCTCACAGTGAGACCTTACTAACCAAAAGGTGACATCGGGATGGCCAGGTTTTATATACAGTGTGATGTACAAAACCAGGCTCAGGGGAAACCGCCATCTGTCTCTGCTTGTTCGGGTGAGCAGAGAAGAAGAGGTGAACAAAGAGAAAAAGAGCATAACAACAAACAATATAATAAACAGGGAGCAGTTTCAGGGGCCATTTGCTTCAGTTTACCAAAGGGGACACGAAGTTGATTATATGCAGCAGTGGTATATAAATACAGGCTCACCAGTAGCTTGAGCTTGTAGAAGCATGACTAAAGGATGGTTCAGTTCCAAGAAGGAAAGTTTGAAGGTAAATCTAAAAAGTAGAGAGGGCGCTTGTTTTCCAAACCTGGAAACCGATTCCACAGAAGATGGGCCAGATTGCTGGAGGCTCTTCCTCTGAAGTATGCTATGGGAATAATAAGATACTGTGAGGTCTTTAAGATAAGGTGGGGCTTTGCATGTGGTCCTGAATAAAATGCCTCAACAGATTAGGATTGATTGCTATAAAATCTACTACAAGTTAAACTTTTTTGATCACACTAAGAAAAAAAATCACAATAGCAATATTACTTCAGTATCTAAAAAGCATCAACAGCTTTTCTTGTGTATTTTTAAGCTAATTATACTCAAAGTGCAAAGTGAGATTGCCTCTAACCATCACTGTTCAGTTTTAATCTTCCTAATAAACATGTCTTATTGGGGTGATTATTGTGTGGGAGGAAGCCAGAGAACATGCAAACTCTACACAAATGTGTCCCAGAGGATTCAAACCCAGACCCTTTGGTGTGTGAGGCAGCGCAAACCTCTGGATCACGCTGCTGCTCAGCCCCCCACAACAAAAAATCTATTGACTTTACCTGTTTTGTTGCAAATTAAAGCTCTACTGCTGTTGGATGGATTGTTGTGAAATTGGGTTCATTTTCCCTTAATGATGAAGTGTAATCACTTCATTGATAATGCTACTTTTCATCTTGTCTGAATTTGAATTTCCAATGTGTTTTATGACTGAGGGGGAAAAAAGTGATTACCCTCAGCTGCACTTTTAATTAGCAAACCTTTCGGTCTGTAATGATGAACATATTAAGTATTATACCAGCCTGCTTACTGGCATGCAGATGCCATCTAGCTAAAGGCACCACTGTGCATCCTCACAGCTTCTAGCATAGACTTGGAAAATTGTGCCAGTTGTGCAGCATCTAACGCAGCATGTGGCACACTATTGTCAGTGTATTTACATGCAGAGTGGTTTATATTTCCCATAGTCGAAAGCTCTTGAGATCGCTATTTGTTATGCTTTCTCTGCATGCAGGTATGCATACTGCACGGCTGGTGGTTTGCCTATTATTTGTGCGTGTGGGCCGTGTCCTGTGTCTGCTGAGGGGGAGTTTGAGAAGGACACCATTGTGGCTGAATAATCATGGAAATACCAAATCCAGATTTGCCTGCCTGTTTTGTCTTCTGTTTATCTGCAGCACATTTTTCCTCCTATTTTATTCAGTCGTCCTTTTTCTCGTGTAAATACTGAAATGTTTTAGTCTAGTTTCTGCTTTCAATGTGTCGTCTCTCCTGCACATGAATATCATCATCACATCTCATCTTCAAGGAAAAAAACAAAAAGTAAGAACAAGGGCTTGCCGGTGTTACTGAAATCTGAATTTCAACCAGCAGTGTTCAGCTGTGCTGTTGCTTTAGAAAGGAGCTTTAAACATCCAGTTTGAGGGAAAAAGTCCCAAATGGGAATCACGCAGGCAGCAGAGCGTGGAATACTGAGAAAGAAAACATGTAATTAATTTAATCCCATATTGTGTGTGCTGTATGATATTGTCCATTGTTGTGGGTAACTGAAGGTTGACGTGGAGAGTGTCTAATTTGTGTCATTGTGTCAGTGGAGAGGAAATGATCAAATCTCCTTGGTTTGCTGTTGGGTCTAAATGCCTGCATGCTGACACTGTTCTGCATTTGTTCCCTTTTTTCTGCATGTCTGAACGAGGCTGTTTTTGTCATCTTTTCATGAACACGTGCATGTGTCCGTGTGTGTGTGTGCGCGCCTGGTCAACTGCCCGTGTATTTGTGTCACTGATGTTTACCGAGGGGGGCAGCTGGCACGCAGCGAACGCCTGCAGGGCATTGCAGCACAGCGGCCTCCATCTCTCCACTGAGGTCTCAGCCCATGTTCAAATAGCTGTGCTGTTAGTTCACATCAAGTCACCCGTTCAGACTGGACCCAGGGGGCAGTTGCTGCAGACCTACCTGCTCCCTGCCTCTGTTGAACTGTTTATCCACATGTTAAGAAGTGACTGGAGGCTCTTGGATGTGAAGCATGATTTGAAAGGAGAAAGGATCTCTAGGCTTGATGCACATGAAAGGCAAGCTGAAGATTGCTCCTGTGTGCTGAAACTGTCCCTGCTGTGTTCCTCTTTAAACTTTTAGGAAGTGTACCCTAAAGCCAGGATTATGGATTACCTCCAAGTGCACGGGGGGAAGGGGGCCTCTATAAAAAATGCCAGGTTTCACCTTTCTCTGTCCTTTTGTGTCCCTCTCTCTTTCCCCACCCCATTCTCCCACATAAGCTATCTGTCTTGTTCACAATAGCGCTTTCTCCACCCTTAGAACAATGTGTTTGTTCTCCTCCACCTCCTCGCCTTCCCTCCATCCCTTTCTATCCCTCCATCCATTTGTTTGGTGCTCTCTGTGACATCTCTGCGATGCCAGGCCACGAGGGAGAGCGGGAGGGACAGTCCCTGCCATTGTCCCCGGCCGAACCCACGGCATATCAATAGTGTTTTTCTTGAGCTTGAGCGCCCAGCGTTGGCCAGTAACCTTTCGGATTTGATGATGTCAGGCCCCCTCTGTTTTAGGCCCTTTATATGATTTCCCTCGTCCTCCAGTCTCCACTCTAACAGGGTATTAGCTCCTCAACACCAGAGACAGTGCAGAATTGTGCGTGCAGTGTGACTCATCAGCGCACTTCATC
Source organism: Aulonocara sp. 'chitande type north' Nkhata Bay (assembly GCF_057382095.1). Lineage (NCBI taxonomy): Eukaryota > Metazoa > Chordata > Actinopteri > Cichliformes > Cichlidae > Aulonocara > Aulonocara sp. 'chitande type north' Nkhata Bay. The sequence goes on from NC_141361.1 coordinate 9,714,120, forward strand.
AGCTCATTTTAACTAATGCGAGTTGGGTTTAACTGTGCCAACAAATCCTTGAAATGAAACCACAAACAGTGGCGTTGGTAATTGTCTTCCAGTGTTTTTTCTTTTCTGACACGCCATGACAAATCACTGCTGTGCTTAAATTATTTAGATTTAAGCACAAAAACAGACCTAATTAGGGAAAAAGTTTAGCAGCGATATCTCTCATGGTTGAGCAGCATCCTGAAAATCAGACATTTGTTGACTGCCCCTCCACCACCACCACCCACACTCAGTTTTTCCGTGCTCAAAGTGGACAAGGGTCATAATTTCTGCTGGTGCTTGAGATCTGTGCCACTTGAATGTAAATACATTACTGACTAAGCCCCCCCAGTGGTATCCCTTGACACTAGAGCAAGCATAAGTTGAATGATGACATGTTCATAACCAGCTGCTCACTGTCAGTAAGACAGTGGACACCACTGTCCTCGAAATAAATAAGGAAAGACAAATAATAAAAGTACCTCCAAATAAGGAGTTAAGTTGTCTGCAGCAGACCGTTGTCCTCTCTTTATCCCTTCTGGTTTTGCTTTTTGATAGCGTCACTGCTGGTAGCATGAGTACCAACAGCCCATTGAAGCACAGGAAGTCCAGCCCATCCAGATTTCTGCATCCATACAGTGTGGGAATGATTGGATCCCCTGCTGAATATGTAAGTTTGTTCACTTACAAAGAAATTAACAGTCTAGTTTTTATGGAAGTTAGAAACACAAGTTATAAACTGATTTTGGTGACATTAAGTGGAAGAAGTATTTGATCCCCTAAAACCCAACCAGATTTCTGTCTCTCATAGATTGCTCATATAGTACAAATATTGTAACTGATTAATTGATTGTAGATACTTCTGGTCTAAATTTGTTATGTGTATACGGCACATCTGTCCACAGAATCAGTTTCCTCCATTTCACCTTCATGGGCAAGCCCAAAGAGTTGTGAAAGGATGTCAGGGGTAAAACTGTAGGCTGGACTACAAGACCATCAGCAAGAAGCTTGGTGAGAAGGAGACAACTACTGGTAAGATTATTTGGAAATATAAATATAAAATGACCATTAAGTATCTGAACAGTGTGAAGGAGAAACCAGGAGACTAAGGTTACATAAGGTCCAGCAGCAGGGCCAGTATCTGCTCCATCTGTGTGAGAAACAGCGAGAGAGCTTCCAGAGATGTGCAGGTTTCTGATCAAACAGCTTGAAGGCAAAAGGGGGTCTAATAAGGTGTATCTAATAAAGTGTCAGTGTGTGTGAATTTTCCTATACAAGCTTTGTAAGCACAAAATATCTGTTTTTACCCTAAAATCTAGTTTTTATTTCAGTTAACTAAAATTGCACTTAGCTTTATTTTTTTTTGTTTTTGTTAAGTTTTGATTAAGTACAACCTTAATAGACTTAGATTAACAACAGTGGATGCCAAGTATAACAAACGCGACTTACATTCATACCATATCGTAGTTAGTTTAACAGCATTTTACTAACTAGGACATATAAAACATCTCCACGAACAGGAGGTCCACAAAAGCGATACCACATACCTCCTATGGAGAGGCTGTGATACATCACAGACATCTGGACTCGCAAAGCAGTGTGACTCTACTGTTTTTCAGCCACGATTTTATTAGACATATTTTCAATCTTAGTGACTTTTTTTTATTAAGCACAAACAGTGAAAAAATACCAGGCAATAAGGGAGAAAAGTTGGAATACTCTCCACAAAATTAAAAATAAAAAAAGAACCTATGCATGACTGAACTTCAAATGGCTGAGGCGTCACTGTGAAATATAACCGTTGTAATCCTTTCCTGTAAATGACACTTGTGTGTAGATATTCACATTCATCCTTTAGTCTCTCTGCTTGCTCAGACATCAAAGATTTGTTTCAGAGTTTACACGAAAAAAACAATTTTAATGAGTTATTCCCTTTCATCATGATAAACTTCCTGCTTTTCAGCTGGTTTTTATGTGTTCAGGTGTTACATCACAGTTTACAATTTTATCACATGCTGTGGCTGTCTATACTTTGGACACAGTTACATATTTGATGTTTTCCCCCCTCTGTTTTGACAGTGTAAAACAATGCTGCTTATGTCTGCGATTCTTCACATCACCTGAGTCATCAAAAGAGATTTTAAAAAACATGTATTACCTTATTTTTTTCTTTGAAATCATCTTTTTTCCCCGTGCCAAGCTAATGTTGGTACAGCACAGCAAATAAACCCCTTTTCAATGGCAACAACAGCGCTGCCAAGTAAACTGAAACAGCAGTCCATCATTACATTAAGACATGAAGGTCAGTCAGTCTGGAAAAAAAGCACCTCAGGCACCACAAGCATCACAGTGGTGCTTCCCTGAGTTCAAGTATCTTAACCTCAACTGCTAGGTGAAGTCTGTGTGAATCAGTCTGTCATACTCTAGCTGTTGCAAGGAAACCACTGCTGAAGGACATTGAGAAAAACAAGGCCAATAAACTCAACAAATACACATTAGATGAGGTGGAAATCTGGATTTTGGTTTGCTGAGCATCTGCGTGTGTGCTTCACACCATGAAGGACAGAGGATGAGCTGTAATGGTGTGTGGCTTTTGGGGAGGGGGGACTTAGCAGGTGAGACTGCTGGAAATTTATTCAGCATTCAAAGCAACACTGTTTTGAGCAGCAGGGCTACAGCAACATCCTGCAGTGACACGCCATCCCATCTGGTTTGAGCTCAGGGGGACCATCAAAACACACCCCTAGGCTCTGCAAGGACTATTTGACATGGGACGTGTGTCCTCCCCTCTTGCACAGTTGCAGTCAGTTGTAGAAAATATTTCCCTGCTTTCTGATTTATTTATTTGCCTATTTGTCAAAGGTTACCTGACCCTGTGTGAATTAACTGTGACTAACTACATTTATTGAAAATCTGAGTTGACACACACAGGCCTCATTATTGCGCATCAATAAATCATATACATAGAACCTACTAACAAAGCAACAAAATATGACACAATGTAAAGAAACAACTGAGAAACATCCAGTCACATCTATTAGTCTTGAAAGTCTTACTAACCCATTTTAATGCTTTAGGACTCTTGCAAACCACACTGAGAGATATTATCCACAAATGGAGAAAACTTAGAAAACTTGAAACAGTGATGAACCTTCCTAGGAGCGACCTACCAAAATTACTCCAAGAGCACATCGACGACTTATTCAGGAGGTCGCAAAGGAACTGCAGACTTCTCGTGTTTCAGTTGACAATATGAAAGAGACTGAGCAACAATGGCATCCATGGGAGAGTTCAAGGTGAAAACCACTGCTGACCAAAGAGAACAAAGAGGTTGATCTAAGATTTATAAAAAGAAAATGACTCAACAATCTGTGAACTGAAAAGACAAATGTTTAACTTTTTGGAAGTTTTGAGTCCTGTTACACGTGGCACAAAACTAACAGTATTTCATTAAAATGACATTATATCAACAGTCAAACATGGTGTTGGTAGTTTGCATGGCGTGGAGTTGCTGCTTCAGAACCTTGAACCATGAATTCTGCTCTCTACCAGAAAATCCTGTGGAAGAAAGTTCAAATGTACTCGGGTTATGTAGCAGGACCGTTACCTGATACACACCAGCTTGAAAGCTCTGGCGAGCGTCGTCAGTCTGGACTTTGATCAAATTGAGATGTCCCGGCATGTCCTTAAATGTGCTGTTCATGCTCAAAGAGTGGCCCAAAATTTCTTCACAGCAACGTGGAAGTCTCGTCAGTCATTCCAAACGCTTGGTTGTAGTTCTTGTTTGGCAAACATGGCACAGACAGCTGTTAGGTTTAGGGGGTGATTACTTTTTCAAGTAGGATAGATTTGGATAGCTATGAAGAGTACGGAAAACAAACGACAGTTTCGCTAAAGAATTAGAATTTTTTTTTCTTTGTAAATCCAATGATGCTTTCATATCATTGCACATTTACAGAAACAGTGAAAATAAAACCATTGACTCTAAACTGTAAGCAGCTGCAGCTGCTGCTCTATGAAACACACTTCCCACTACTTAGAATAACTTCTCTAAATGTCAAAGATTACTAATGAATGCACACCTATGTCATACTTTTGGTCATCTACTCTTTCTTCTGTTGACCTTTTTTTGTTGTTGTTGTTGCTGCATCGTTAACCTGCCTCCTATTAGAAACCCATGGTGGAATAACACGGCTGTATTTATATTTAATCCTGCCTTCTAGCCTGAACTTTTGACAGTTTTCTGGCCAATTGCTCGCCATGGCTCATTTGCCTTATTTGGTTATGGAAATGTTTCGCTTGATTATTCAACCCCTTCAGCGAAACTGCGAGTCGATCCAGTCGCTAACGAGACCGCTTTGTGATGGGTTTATGATGGCAGCAGTTGTTGTTCCCCACTTCTCAGCGCTTCACTTTGGCCCACACTGAGATGCTTGTGCTTAAGGGGTTGAGATTGCAGTGCACTCCATTGGATCGCTGTTGACGGTCATTAGTCTTTTGACCTTGGTATGAACCAGCCTCTGTGGTGTGTATCTCTTCTGTCTTTTTCCCATCTCGACCGGCAAGAAACCCTCCAGCAGTCCCATCTTAAAGCGGCTCTTCATTCGCAGAAGCCCTCCACATTTCGAAAAAGACATCTGCACATCTGCCAGCCTGCCTTGTGATCAGTGCTGCACTCAGCTGTGACAAACATACTCCACATTGCAGAAAAATTAGACATGGATAGAGCTGACAAGTGCCCCTAACATCTACAGCTCGGGATGCCTTCCCAGCCTGTGCTTATCTGTGGGCTTTTCAAAGTGTGCTTGGTATGTTCTTTTTTCCTCATTCCATTGGAAATAATTTGATGTCAAAGGAAATGAGAAAATCACAAGGAAATGTGCTCTATAAATTTATATGGGTGTCTAATGACATGCCCTCACCAAATACAACTGAGGCCACTGTCTCCACCCGTGAAAACAAGCTTGATGGGTTACACAGGCAGACAGCTGAGATGGTTTCATTCGCACAGTGGCTAAAGCCTGAGGTACTTTGCGTATTCAGTCATCTCTAATAACACCAATTGATGTGAAGCCTTGTCCACCTCAATATGACTAAAGTGCAGCTGAGGACTTGTGTATAATTTTCCTAAAAAAAAGAAAAAATGTTAAAATTGGTCTACAGATCGAGTTTTCCCCGCTGTTTCCCGCTGGTATATCTTTTCCCTCTCCTCTACCTCTCCTCTCTGTATAATTTAGCAGCAGATGAGCTCTCCCTCTCCTGCATTAGTGTGCTATATCACTGCCAGCTAAAGGAATGGAGGCCTTCGCTCTATACGTGATACAGTTTCTGCCTGCCAAGCTCAGCTGCTGCCGCTGCCACCATCGCTCGGTGCTGACGAGTTTGGGTGCTTGCCACATTCTGCACCTGCCAGACTCATAAAGAATCCCCCTGTTTCTCTGGGGCCTGAAGGCAGGATCTGCAATAATTGTTCAGGATGTCGTGATTTAGACATTCAAGCCAAAGCTTAGACAGTTGATGGCGCCAACAAGTTGGCAGATGATCCATTTTGTTCAGCTGATCCGTCAGGGGGGTATCTGAGGAGTTAAGATGAACGAGTGGCTGTCACAAGTGGCAAAAAAAATAAATAAATGTATGCTGTCGTCTGAAACGTGAGAGACAGTTGATCTGATGCTCGGCGCTTTGCTGCTCTCTTGGCTTTGTGCTACCTTGCAAAACGAGAGCCTTGATTTTTATCCCAGAAAACTTGGATAAGTGGGCTCAGTGTAATAATGACGTGAAGTGGGTAAAGTGGACATCCTTGTCAAGTGCCAGCTCTTCTCTCTCATCATATACAAATTCTAAAGAGAGGCAGCAGGACTTGAATCAAGGTTGATATGATTTACACTTCAATGTTGAGTGTATCCAGCTTGTGTGTTTGCTGAAGCTAGAGGAGAACTACAAATATGCCAGCGGCTAAATGAATCCATATTCATGACGGGTGACAAAATGATTGAATGAAACCTCCAGAAATCAGACTTTTTAAAAATTTTTTATTTCACTCTCACTCACACCGTTGCTCTCCTTCTCATATTTTCCTCACCCTGCGCCTGTATCTCGCCGCTGCCTCACTTTCACGTCGGTGCTTCTTCTCTTGTCCTCATATCAACCCATCTATATATAGCATGTCTCTCCCCACACTATACTGCTGTCTGTGCCACTGGAAAACTGAGGAGTGGGTGCTGCGATTTCAATACGCAGCTTTGTCTGGGCAGGGAAAAAGAAAGGGAGAGGAAGAAAGCCCCATTGACAGACAGGCAAACACCAGTCAGGCCCTGTCCACTCTCTCTCCTTTGTGTTCGAGTGCGAGACGTCAGCAAATGACAGGAATCTGAAGAGGGGGAAGAATGAGAGAAAATAGTTGGTGCATTGTTTGGGCCACAGGGTGAAAGTGCAAGGAGAGGAGAATGAGGGGTGAGGCATGGGGGATGGAGGAGAGAGCCCTGGACTGACCTCTCTGCTGGATCTCTCCATGTTATACTAACATGCGAGCAGTGATCACATACAGAGCAGCCGCATATGGTCGCGAGTCCCCGTCACACGCCTTTACCTGCACCTACACACTAAGTGTTAATTAGCATCTCCTGTCAGCTCAGTCACATCAAGGTGAGGGTTGAATGTGACACATCACATTCATCACTCTGTAATGTCGCACATACTTTGCAAATTCGCCCCTAGTTGCCTATTGTTTATCCAATTAATTCACCAACTACTGTACTGAGGAGGTGTCTGTCACCTGCCTTTCTTTTCCACTTCAAAAGACAGCATGCGCTCATTTATTTCAGAGAGGGAAATGGAGCGAGCCGGGAGGAGGGGAGTGTGAGGAGAGGAGGAATGGGCCGGGCTGAGGCCTGAACGAGGGGTGTGGTTGGGTATAAAACTTGGGACAGTGGGTTTTCTGTTGTTGTCCTGTTTTGAAGCCCTCTGTCCTGGCATCCTGCACCCCTCCACTCTCTTTTACCTCTTTCTTTCTCCTCCTTCCACTCACGCTCCCTCCAGAGAGGGACTCTTCCTCGACCGACTCCAGACGGGTCTGCAGCATCAGTCTTTTGGGAGCTCCGTAGAAGCCAGAGACCATGCTGACGTTTTTGGCGCTGACGTCGGTTGCCCTCCTGGGAATAGGTAAAAAAAAAAAAAAAAAAAAACGGGGGGAAAAATGAAAGAAAACATCTTCTTTTAAAGTTTTAACTTCATTTTTGAGGACTTCTCTAACAAAAAAAGCTCACACTTAACTTAATCTACTGAAAGTGATGATGTAGAAATGATCTTTCTATTGATGTGAGGATATGGCAAAGTGGGTTTTTGTCTGTTTTGTGCTACCTGAAAACTAATAAACTTGATGACAATGAAAAAGGTCTAATAGCTTTGATACTGAATCAATCTCAGAGTGCACTCTAATACCTCCCACTACACTGGATTAACACTTAGCTAAAGCATTTTAATTGATATCTTGGCATTTGCTGTATTGATTTAATCTAAAAGGCCAACAGTACACCTGTAGAAGATTCAGTCTCTTTTTGCATGCATTCCAGTAAATGGGTCAGCACCGTCCATCTGTGCTTCTCTCTCGAAGCAGGTGTCTCCAAGCATGTAACTTTAAAGAGCAGCAGCATTGCAGCTTTTTAACTGAGAGTTTTTGCTCTCGAGGAGGCAGCTTTCTAAACTCCGTCGGAATTTTAATTAAAAACGTCAAGCGTGATTTCATTGACAAGTTTTGCGGGGGTTGGCTATCGCTCAAGGATGTGCACAGCGAAAGCTGCGAACTTTACTCCCTGGGTGTTGAAAACTCCAGAGTGCTTAAGGGCATTTGTGTTGATACAGCAGTGAGAATACTGTGACTCGTTGGTGGCGCGGTCCAAGGGAAAGTGAACAATACAAAAAAAATGATACTGCTCAGCGGCGAGGCTGTGCAGCTCCGAGGGGCTTTGGTAGTTGTTTGAGATGCTGAGTGCATTTTTGGAGGAAGTTAAAATATTGATTTTTGCAGCCAAGACTGAATTAACATAGATCATTAAATATTATTCAAGCATAAACTGTGCACATGATTAGGCCAACATTATCCATACCAATGGAGAAAATGAAGCTCCCCCTTTCAGAGACAACCCAAATATTTACTGAGTGCAACTCTGAATCAATGGCACATTTGACCCCACTTAATGTGCAGTTTGTCAGTGACTATCTGGATGTATATGCATGCACCTAGGATTATGCTAAAAGAGGACTACTTTGTGTCTATTGATAACAGTTCAGGTGTAAAAATATTCACAAAGGTACTCAAGGTATTCTAAGAAACAGTGCATGTTAATTTTTTTATACCAGCTCACACTAACAACTATGTACATGTGTTTTTGTAGTTACAGATTTAGATTCCTGAAGGTCAGCTCATAGTATCAAAAATAATATGAGCTCCCAGAATATTTTGTTTTATTCTATGTGTGAATTAACTACTTAAACCTGCTTTGTGTCTCCCAGTGCCTGAGCAGTCCCAGGCCATAGCGATTTACACTGGCTGGGAGCGGCACGCCTTGGTGGGCTCTGACATCCGACTCTCCTGTTCTTTCTTCTCCTGGCGCTGGACCTCGGAGGACGTCACCTTCTCCTGGACATACAGGCCCGATGGCTCACGGGACTCCATCTCTGTAATACTCAAATTCACACACATATACACACGCTATGCAAAATGAAAGGTTGTGTGTTTATAGGTCGGCTACTTTGAAAGGAACAAGCAATTCAAGTATAGTCGCATCAAAGCTGCGCTTGATGAAACTCCAGCGAAACGTCACCGAGTGTGGTATCTATAAAGCCATTGTTTCCCTGCCCACAACAGTGTTGTTTTCATCTGCAGCATGCAGCTGTGTCAGTAAAACATCTCTTGTCCAGAATTATACAGCAGACAGCCAACGATAGCGTCTAGCTGTTGAAATAATGGAGCATTTGGCAGCTAAAGAGCCAGATGTAAATCACTAAAGCGGGCTGCAGCAGGAGAGCCTTCCCTCCTTTTTTGCTATTTGCATGAATGACATTCTTATGTTGTTTACTCCCACTGTTCTCACATTCACAAAGTCATGTATAAATATTTAGGAGGGAAGTACACAAGTCTGCTGCACTGACAGAAATTTAGACTTGCCAACAATGTCTATATTTTCTGCCAAAAGACTTTTTATTGTTTTCACCATCTCTGTGAAACACAGCAAGCAAAGGGAGAAAACCGATAATAGGAAGAAGGTGTGGTTTTCTTTTGGAGGCCACGCGATTTGATTTCTCTCGGGAGATGTTCTTTAATCTTCGGATGTCTGTATTTTAAATGTCTTCCAAAATTCACAAAGTGATTTGTAGAGCACTGAGGGAGCGCAGTTATCCAAAAACAAATCCATGTTTAATCCAGCAAATGCAGTACTGTGCATATCTGAAATGTCATCATACACAAGTACTCAGTTTACTCTAACATCTGCACTAACTAAAAGCAACGTTCTCTGCTAATCTCCCCACTCCTCCCGCTGCATCACCTGCCTCCTGCTCTTTAATTTCACTCTCCCTGCCCTTATCATCCTGCCATCTCTCTAATCTCTCTATCTCCCCATCCTGACTGCGCCTCCCTCTGTCCACCTCCCTTAATCTCCTCCTCCACAGCTCTACCTTCTTTGTCCCTCCCCTCCTCTCTCATTATGTCCTTCCCTCACCTCCTTCGCCTTCATCTGTCTCCCGCGGTGGCCTCACTTTGAAACTAGACTTCTCTTCTTCTTTTATTTATTTTTTTCCTCACTTATCTTCAGTCGCTCATTTCTTTCCCTGCCTGGACAGATTTACAGTTTCATATCTCTATCTGTTGTCACGCTGCATTTGTCCCTTTAAAATGTCATACTTGATTTCTGACACGTTAATCATATGAAAGGTCCTCTTCTTTTCATGTGGGACTTGGTAACAGCAACCGCAGGCCTCAGGTCTTTATTTATAGATGAAACCTTGAAAGACACATTTGACCTTGACCTTGTAAAATCCAGAGCATCACCCTTATTCTGCCACTGTGACCATTTAATGTTTAATAATCGATACTTGGTGACGGCGTGTCATCATTTTAAAAGTCATGGCACTTCTTCCAGGAAGAAGAACCAGAAGCCACGACACTATGCAGACATCTAAATGCAAAGCTCTCCTTTGCTTCCGGCTTTTAAATTGCTTTACATGTAAAACTACCTTTGACAACACTGTGCAGTCAATACTGCAGTTTAAGCTGGTCCAGCAGGAGTGAGATTTACAAGCCTTCAATAAGCTGTAAGCTGCCTGGTTTGAGACCATATACATTAACCTGTGTGTGCAGAGCACAAGATGTGCACAAGAAACAGACCAAAACTATTAAGAAAAAGTGCTTTGTTCCCAGTAACAACATCATGGCTAACTGCAGTACCACAGTGATTAGTGTGCATCTGCTTAATTTAATACAGTGAAACAGGTAGCTAGCTCTTGCTCTGGGAGCTGTGGTGGTGGAATAAATCAAGAATGGGCTCATTTAATCCAACCTACTGTTGTATTATTGGGAAAGATAAGAACCTCTAAATAGGGCAACCAAACAAGCACAACGTCTGCATCAGAAACAGTAAACTGGCTAACTCTGTCAGTTAAACTATCTATAGGTCACCGCAGTCAGTGTCAGCAGGCAGCGGTAATGACTGTAGACTTGCTGCTGCAGTAATGGCAGCACGCTGAATGGACTTAATAATTAATAGGTTATAAATGCAAAACAATAGACTGCTCATATGTTTCACTGGGATTTGGTCCACTCCCTGGAATTCCCCAAACCCCCTCAGTTATCAATTATCCACCATATATTAGTTATAAATGTTGTATATGTTTTTCGTGCGGTAGTAATTGGCGTCACATTTGCTACACCCCTCAGGAGCTGCTTTTGAATATTATTTTCTGGCCCTCGTGTAAAGCTGCTTGCCAGTTTTAAAAGCTGTGCCCTATTTTTTTCTAATGCTCCATGAGTGTCCCCCTGACAGGTGCTTCGTGCATCTCTATATTTTTTTAAAAATGCACACAAATAGTGGCAAAATTTGTTATTGCAGGAAATCACAGGTCTGATCTGCTGCTCTACTTACTAAACATCCAAATGCAGCATTAGTCAGAGTGACAGTGTGTTGACTGTCCTTTGTAGATCTTCCACTACACTGGTGGTGCTGCCTACGTTGACAACAAGGGTCCCTTTAGAGACAGACTGGAGTTTGTGGGAAACCCAGGTCGCCGTGACGGATCCATCCTGCTCAAAAACCTGGAGCTCAATGACAACGGCACCTTCACCTGTGACGCCAAGAACCCCCCTGACATAGTGGGCCGGCCTTCCAGTGTCCGACTGCTGGTGTTTGAGAAAGGTGAGACGTCCTGTGGGGGGTTTGTCTCCTAAATTAAATTCCTGCTTGCTAGATTCCCACCCGCCCTGAATGCTATATTTCAGTGATTCTTTTTTTTTCCATTGAAAGTGAACTGTTCTCATTTGTTTTAATCATTTGAAACTCTGAAATTAATCTCAGTTCTCGCCGTTCATCCGAATCAAGCGACTGTCTTCAAACCAGTCGTTGCTTTGCCTCATTTAGAATTCTTCGCACCTCCCGTTAAAT